>NC_141695.1:1434847699-1435447699 GCF_964263255.1 Lissotriton vulgaris | reverse complement strand
AAGGAGGCGCCTGCGGAGCCCTTTGGGGCCCAACGTATGCCTTCAGGGAACGTGCGCGCGTCCGTTTACGCACGCGGTCCCCTTTTAGTGCCTACACAACGCTCTGCCCAAGGCTGAAGTGGGGTATCATGCAGTTGGCCAGGAGCTGAGGGGCCGTTTCTGATACCAAGCAGCAGTTTCCCGTTCACATCAGAGCCTCAAGAGTTGAGCCTCGCTTCCCAGCGACTGACGAAACAGGTCAAAATTACTCCCTCCAACGGTCCAAGAACTGGACTTTTAACAGACTTTGTTTCAGTATTCCCGGCTCCTGCGCCTGGCACTTCCC
Source organism: Lissotriton vulgaris (assembly GCF_964263255.1). Taxonomy (NCBI): domain Eukaryota; kingdom Metazoa; phylum Chordata; class Amphibia; order Caudata; family Salamandridae; genus Lissotriton; species Lissotriton vulgaris. Next base: position 1,435,447,374 of record NC_141695.1, on the reverse strand, counting down.
CTGACTGACGCCCTTTTCCTGGGCTAGACACTTCGCTTCCCTCTGGGGACTTGAGTGGAATCTAGAGATTCTTTCGATCATGGCAGACACGGAATTCTGCGAAGAGGAGGGCACTGCGTGTGGTTATCAGGGCAATGAGGAGTACTACGAGGAAGAGTCCATGGAGGACCTCATTGATAAGAAACTGGACGCTGAGCTTGATAAGGCCCTCTCCTCAGCCCTGCTCCCGCTAGCCAAGAAACTAGAGCTTTTGGTCCCTAGTAAGCCCCTTGCTCTCCCTAATCAGGATCGGATCCGCTCTCCCCCCCCCCAAGAAAACGGCTTCAGACTCCACCTGGCCCATTCCCAATCCTACAACAAGATTTATAATTCCAAGGAGTCAGCAGGCGACAAGACCTTGCCGTCCCGCCCAACCCCTTCCCCCCCCCCGACTACCACCACGGACACTGGACTCTTCTGATGCTGCCCCGCGCAAGCGCACCAAGAAACGGAAGCTTGCTTCGCCTGTCCACTCCTCCCCCTTCTCCTTTGACCCTTCCGACATTGAGGACCTGGGATGGACAGATTGGGTTCCCCCCCCTGCAGTGGCGGAGCACCTGCAGACTCACCTCCGTAAGAGCTTCGACAAAGAGGGGAGGGCCCGCCTTAAATCTGAATGTCCCCGACCTGACCTGGCCCACAAGGTAGCTGTTACCCCGGACATTGACACTTCCATGACGACTTTTCTTAAAAAGTACAAGAAGGACCCCAAAAAAGGCATTGATCGCACGCTCAGAGCGTGCCAGGATAAGGTCCTTGACCTGTCGGGGCCGTTGGCCAAAATATTGGAACTGGCCCTCCAGGCCCAAGAAACGGGGGATGCCATCCACCCTGAAATCCTAGCGGGCTGGGCGTAACGGGCCATTTACATGCTGGGGAATGCCAATTGTGCACTAGCCTCCGAAAGGCGGAAATCAGTCCTGCTCCGAATTGATCCTCAGCTGGTCGAGTTGGCTTCATCAGAGCCGGGTCCTTTGGCGGAAGGACAGCTGTTTGGCGATAGCTTTGTGAAGGATATCGCTAAATTTGTCAGCACATTCGCCTCCCTGGACAAATCCCAAGCCTCCTTAAAGAGGGTCTTATACCAGGTCTCTAATAGGGCCGGCCATGGCAGAGGACGCTCGACCGGCCGCTATTCCAACACCAGTCCTCAACAAGGATACGCCCCTAGGCATGGCAGAGGGTACACGCAAGAACCGGACCAGGCCGGTTTCTATCCTTCCAGATCCCGCGGTTTCAGAGGCCGCTATAATCGGGGTGTCAACAGGGGCTACAAGAACTTCGACAACCAATCATCTGGTAAGTCCTATATGTCCCTTGGCCCCTTTAGGGGGCAGGTTGCGCCATTTTGTGACGAATTGGACGAGTCTCACTTCAGATGCTTGGGTCCTACAGACCGTCCAAGGTTACCAGATAGAGATGTTAGAGTGTCCCGTTCAACCCTGCCCTCCCCATCCTCTCATTTTTTCCCATCTAGAACAGAGTTTTATTGACTCAGAACTCTAAGAGCTTTTAACCAAAAAGACCATTGCCGTAGGACCCTTCATTCCCGAAGGGTTTTGCAGCAACGTCTTCCTGGTTCAAAAGAACGGTGGCGGTCAACGCCTAGTTTTGAATTTGAGGGACTTCAATCCCTTTGTCACCTATCGACACTTCAAGATGGAGGGTATCCATCTGTTACGAGATCTTCTGTTGGAAAACGACTGGATGGTCCGTCTGGATCTGAAAGACGCCTATCTGACAGTCCCCATCTGCCCCTCTCATCAAAAATTCTTGCAGTTTCCTTGGAAAGGGCAGTGGTACCGGTACAAAGTGCTCCCTTTTGGTCTGTCATCAGCCCCTTGGGTATTCACCAAACTCCTCAAGCCGGTGATCTCTCGCCTCCGAGAGATGGAAGTACGGCTCATCGTCTACCTAGACGACATGCTCATTCTAGCCCAAGATCGGTCCCTTCTTCTCTCCCACCTGGAGTGGACGACGTCCCTCCTGCAAAATCTGGGGTTTGTTATCAACACCAAGAAGTTGGTGATGATACCGAGCCAGCAGATGGAGTTCTTAGGATTCCTGATAGACTCTGTGTCCGCTCAACTTCTTCTACCTCTTCCCAAAATCAGATCCATAAAAAGGGAAATAGTCTCCACCTTAGCCAAGGAGAAGATCTCCTTACGAGTGCTAGCGAGGATTGTGGGCCTCCTGGCCTCGTCTATCCAGGCCATTTTTCCGGGCCCCCTGCATTACAGAGCCCCGCAGAGACTAAAGATCTTTTATCTACAGAGGAAATTTCACTACGATCACCTCATTCCTCTTTCCCCCGAAGCTCGAGAGGAGCTTCAATGGTGGCTGGATCACATGTCAGCCTGGAATGGCCGAGCGATCTTCGGCGCAGCCCCAGACGTGGTCATAGAATCGGATGCCAGTCAATGGGGCTGGGGCGCTCGATGTGGGGAGTTTACCACAGGAGGTCGGTGGTCAGCAGACGAACTATCTCTACACATAAACTGCCTGGAATTTCTGGCAGGGTCCTTTGCCATCAGGTCTGTCTCTCCGCTGAAGAGCAATTGTTGTATACTCCTACGTATGGACAATGTTTCAGCGGTGAGATACATCAATCGGTTAGGAGGGACGAAGTCCCGTATGTTAGTTCATATTGCGAAGGAATTTTGGCACTTTTGCCTGGATCGCAAGATCTCTGTAGTGACAGAATACCTTCCGGGGAAGCTCAACCAGGTAGCGGACTGGAACTCCCGTTTCCTTCGAGACTTCAGCGACTGGAGGCTGCATCCGGCGCTGTTTGCTCAGATCATGACTATGCGAGGCCTGTGTCAGATGGACCTGTTTGCCTCTCGCCTCAATGCCCATCTTCTCCTCTTTTACAGTTGGAGACCGGATCCGATGGCGATGGGAACGGATGCGTTCCTTCACCATTGGGGGCACCGGAGGAATTATGCTTTTCCTCCGTTTGCAATGATCCCGAGGGTGGCGGCCCTGGTGCGCCGTCAGAGAGCGACAGTAGTGTTGGTGACTACTTTTTGGTCGACTCAGTCTAGGTTTCCCACGCTACTGGAGTTGTCTGTAGACCTTCCCTTCCGGCTCCCAGTGTTCCCGACGCTTCTGTAGGACCCAGTGGGCGCTTGTCACCCCCTAGTCCTGCAGAACCAGTTGACCTTAATGGTGTGGACGCTCTCCGGAGACATGAATGCCTTGCAGGCCTTTCACGAGAGGCTTCCACCTTTATGCAACAAGCTTGGGCTCCTTCCACCAGGAAACGATACTCTGCATCTTGGAAGAAATGGGTGGGTTGGTGCCTTCCAAAACAGGTGGATCCCGTGGGATCAAATGTGACTGATGTGTTGAATTTTCTGTCTGAATGTGCCGCTTCAGGGCTCGCTTACAGGTCAGTTAATAATTTCAGGTCGGCGATCTCTGCCGGACACGATCACATCGATGGTAAGCCTGTGGGGATGCATCCCTTGGTTTGTAAGTTGCTCAAAGGTGTGCGTGTGGCAAACCCTCCTCGACCCAGATATTCCACACTTTGGGATGTGACTAAAGTTCTTTCACTGTTGGAATCCTGGCCCGATAATGGGGATTTATCCTTGAAACAGCTCTCTGCTAAGCTTACTATGTTGCTATGTCTCATATCATGTCGCAGAGTTTCAGATGTTAGAGCTTTAGATTTAGCTGGTAGAATGTTTTCTCCTCAAGGTGTCTCCTTTGTTATCACTCGACGGACTAAGACCATGTCCCGCTCAGTGGAGTATCCTGCTTTTCCGCATAATAACAAACTGTGTGTGTTGCAATGTCTCAAATGTTATGAAGAACGTACTAGGGCACACAGGTCTGATCCTTTAGGCCAGTTATTAATCTCTGTTCAGAAGCCCTTCAAGCCAGTTGCTGCGGCTACTTTAGCCAGATGGGTTAGATGGATTATGTCAGAAGCTGGCATCAATATATCTGCGTATGGTGCTCATTCTGCGAGAGGTGCGATGGCTTCTAAAGCCTATTTACTTGGTTCTCGTTTGGAGGACATCCTGAAGGCAGCTGATTGGTCTTCAGATTCAATGTTTAAAGTAATTCCTCATGTTTCTGATGCTGTGATAGATGAGCTTTGAACCAGCATAATCAGAAGCCTCCGGTCCTGCCATAAAATACAAAATTTTCTAGCTATCGCAACAAGAATTTTAGATTCTATTAAGGACACGGAGGCGAGGATTATCCCACCTGTTGGGACAGTTAGATAACTGTAAAGTTGTTTGAAATGATGTTGTTTAACAACTTTTACCCACCCTATGAGAATTCAGTTAGTGATCCTCTTTTCTCGAACTTCTTTTTTCCGTTTCAGGAAACGATTTCAACAAGAGTTAAGTACCTTCCTTGGATTGTATCGCTGACCCTTCCTGGCGGAGGATGTTCTTCGTGGGTCTGGATTATTCTCCGTTGAGAATACTTAAAGGAACTGTTCTCTCCGTTAGAGTTAAAAAGACCTATTCACTATACTAAGACTGTTCGCGCAAAGGAAGAGAAGGCCAATTTAGTGTATCTGTACTTTATATGCTTGGTACTATTGTGATTGGCTATTGTTATGAGAGACATGGTTCAAAGCCTCATGGGAAATGTTGTTTTTTATCATTGTACTTTATTTTCATTGGCTGCTGTTTGTGCAGTAAAGAAATGAGAAAGCATAATCCTCGCCTCCGTGTCCTTAATAGAATCTAAAATTCTTGTCGCGATAGCTAGAAAATTTTGTATTCTCTTTCAGACTTAATTATATAAAAAGTCTAGGTATCTTTCTGAAATGTCACTGTTTCTTAACTAATGTTGAGCTATCTCTGATGGCAACAACATATGGACTTTGCTCCGACACATAGACCAAAGGCCTTCGGGAATTCTTGTGTAGTGTCAGATGCCTCTTGCCACAAGCAAACCCTTGCAAGCAGAGTATACAAATAAATGCCTTGCAAACAGTTTTGCAGGTCATAAGGGCTTAAGCAACATTCGTACCTGGATCCTTGTTCACAAGGTAGTGCTATGAACTGTCTCTTCACTTGAGGCCAGTTGTGGGAAGGCGTAGGACTCCACCACAATACAAAAGGTACTGGCTGGGCCAGGGTTGCACAGGACAGTAGAAGGAAATAAGCAGACAGGGGTCTGGTTATCGCTCTAAAATTGACCTTGATGTAACATTTTGAATTGTTGCTTCTCCTGTTGGGTGGAAAAAAAGAAGTTCCTTCTAATTTCCATCCTCTTCATGACTCCCCTCCGAGCACAACCTACTCTAAATCACATGAATGTTTGCCGTAATCTCTATTATTGTATTTCAGCAATTTGCTCACACTTCATTTCAAAGATCACAACCTCTCCTTTAAAAGTCAGACCCCTGCAGCCTAGCAATACCTAATCTCCTGAGGCCCATCTATTAATACCGCCGACCATTTTCATGAATTCAAATATCGCTTCCCACTAAAGATCACCCCGACCACTGTTTATTTAATCTACATATATAAATATGCGTTAATGCATGGAATTCATTTCTTGAGCGCACAAAACTAATTCAAATAAGCATTGGAAAAACCACTAACTCTTTGTTCCAGAGCAGGGTTATGTTTGTCATAAAGCACTTGATGCCTCGCCAGGGGTAGTAAGAACTATTAAAATGCAATTATAATGCCGTACAGTGAGTAGCAGATGTGACCCCATTGCAAGCAGAATTGGTGGCAAATTGTCACTTTACATAATGTTATTGTTACACAATCTCTTGTAGAAACACTGCCTTCATTCCCTAGAAAGATACAACACATTTAAAGGCACGAACTTGCTGCAGTACAGCTGCGAAGCTGGTAATTTGCATGTAATGACACTTCACACTTGAATCTAGCATTTTTGCTGTCCCACAAATAGCGATTTATAAACGCTATTTATGGAACTCTTTTTGCTTTGATTTTCATTAAACCTTCAAAACCATGGAAAACAAGTGGGTGTCGCCAGGGGTTGCAGCTGCGTCACCTGGCTTGCCCTTTGCGAACCCTTGTAAACTTGCAGATTTATAGAGCGCAAATTGTTGCCCGGAGGCGTCCAAGCGCTAACCCTAGCTAACCCTAACCCTAGCCTCAGAGGAGGCAAATTCAGTGTCAGGAATACAGGAGCAGCTGGGATTCCACTCTCTTTATTTCCTGTCATTTTTTTTAATTACACTAATAATGAATAAATAAAATATATTATTGCCTAATAGAACAGTGTTATAAAATGGAGTAGAATAAACTGGAATATGCTATTCCATGGCAGCTGAGGTAAGTAAAAAATGTTTTTAACCCCTTCCACGCTGGGCTAATTCCCCTGCGGGGGGGGGATGGAGGGAGGGGCCACACGCGGCGGCGCAGTGCTCGTCAGTAGCCCAGCTCGTCATGCTGCACAGTGGAGCTGTGCTCATGACGAGCTGGGCACGTCACGACTTCGCCCACTTCCATAGAACGCCCACACAGGCGGGGAATTAGCCCCGCGTGGGCCATCCGCAGCAGTCATGACGAGCTCAGCTCGTCATGAGCACAGCTCCACTGTGCCTCATGACGAGCTCAGCTCGTCATAAGCATGCAAGGGGTTAATTGTATTTTGTGTGCATGATTGCGGGTGAGAGTGTGTTTATATGTGAGAGAGTGTATTTGTGTGAATTTGCGTGTATGTGTAAGTATGTGTGTGTGAGTGAAAGTGAAGGTCAAAGGGCGTGTAATGTCACTGCCGCTACCCCAGGCATTTTGGTGAATTGATGTCCATGTTCAAAACCTATGCATCTTTCTAAGTGGCAGGAGACTTCCATGCAGTAACAAAAGATAAATGGTATTTAGACGTCTACCTCCTTGAAGTACCAGTATAGTTCCTACTCGAAGGACTTCACCACATAATCAAGGCAGAGGCATCAGTAGATTAACAAATTATTGATGTAGAAGGCCAAATTTCAGACGAAAAGCTCAGAATAAAGCAATAAACGAAAGGAACTGCGATTGTAAGTTTGGCCTTATAAGGCAAAAGTAGATAGAACTGAAAGACGTCCGACAATCATAGATATGTTTTGCGCAGTTAGGTGCTCGTGAATGTCATGTATGTGACGTGCATTAAAATTACTGTAACTCGCTAGGGTGGTAAAAACCAATCAAATTCAATGATGTACCAATTAAAAAATGCAGAACACAAACATTATATTTACAGTCTGTGCTCAAACACATCTGTATGAAAATATATTTGCATAAGAATATCAATTGGTATCTCCAGATTTGTTCTTTTCCAAAACTTTGTGAATACAGTAAAAGATGCCTTGTAAATCTGAGACGCAAACAGATATCTTCTAATTCACTCCATACTCTATTGACTTTTTCGTGTAGTTTCCAGCATCTGACTTTGAGCCTGAGTGTGATCTGGGTTGGGGGAAGAGCTAAATAAAATCAAGAGATCCCTGGTGTTGGGAGAGAGGATCCTCCTGAATGTGGTGTGGGTAGGTGAGCTTCTGTCCCTCTCACATGTTTGTGAGTGACCTGAAGAACTTAAAGCACACTGAACTTTTAATAGAGAAATAAATACTGGGCCACATTTATCAGCGCTTTGTCCTGGTGCAGTGTCATCAAAATTAATTCAAATCGACACAAAGTGCTGAATTGATATTTACTTTCCAGTGCATAACTTGTTTTGTGTTGGACAGTAGCCCTAAAGTAGCAAAAATTAGTTTTACTTTGCACTCCTTTGTGTCAATTGAGTGACACACAGGTGGCACAGTGGCGTTCCCATGCCACCACACATGAATTTTACACAAAGACCAATCTATTATTGTTGGACCTAGCCCTTTTTGCAGGGTTACCCCAAACTGTTTGCCTTCCTTCTGTATTTTTTTCTGACCGTTTTTTGTTGGCTTTAGGACTAAAGGGCATGTGCTTTCTCCTTTAAACATGGTATGATTGGTTTACACCTATTTGGCATATTTAAATAACCTCCAAGTCCCTTGTACAGTGGTATCTCATATCCAGGGCCTGACTGGCCGTAGCAGGCACCGGGCAATCCCCCAATGCACCGCACGGGTGGCGGACCGGTTTGGGTTACAGGGCCGTTATTGCAGCATAGCGACCCTGTAACAAAATCGGCTGAAAACCGGCCTTGGCAAAGAGCTTGGCGGCACCCACAACCCCCCCCCCCCGGGGGAGGGAGGGCCGGCCGAGCACTTTGCCAGGGCCCGTTTTGGTTCCCAGTCCGGCCCTGCCCATATACCCAGGGCCTGTAAAATGTAATGCTACTAGTAGGCCTACAGCCATGCTCGCACCACCAACTGAAGTAGCCTTTCAAACCTGTCTCAGGCCTCTGCCAATGAAGAACCTGCATGTACAGTTTACTGCCACATTGAATTTGCATTTATAGTTACTTGTCAAGCCTGGAACTACCCTTTTACTACATAAAGGTCACTCCTAAGGTAGGCACTAGGTAGCCATATGGGCGATGTGCTTTTAGGTAAAAGGCATTTCCTGGTAGTGACAAGCACCCTATTTTGTTTTTCACTACAGTGAGTGCTGCTCCTCTCATAGGAAAGCATTGGGAATTCCCTTACATGTCTGTTAGTGGTAATATCAGATCTGAAAGTAGTATAATTTCCATGTTTGATATGTTTGGAATAGTGGTAATACATCCTGCTTATTTGAAGGTGTATTTTTCATTACTATTGTAGAAATGGCACTTTTAGTAAGTGAGCATTTCACTGTGCTTATGATTCTTGTGGTTTGCAGCCTGACTCCAATCCATGTCTAAGGTAGAGTGGCAGCTAGGCTTTGTGCATACTTTCCAGACAGCCATCCCACAGCAAGGGTTGGGTATAACAGGATTGTATCTGCACTCATCTGCATACTGAATGGTCTTCCTGGGCTGGGATAAAGGGAGGCGGGCATACTTACAATAATATAGGCTGTGACTCATTCTCACACAAAGGGTTTGTTTACCCCTACTGACATCTGGAGCCAGGGCTGAGATTAAATGGGGGTTTTGTGTACTTCTAAGGTTCTTTTGAAGTTCTCCCCATGTCAAAGACATTTTGAGTATAAGTACAGGAGCTCTGACCCCATGATTTTAGACACTGTGTGGGACTTATACCCAGTCGCAGTTGGCTCTACATGCTGAACATTGCCAGGAGGGAGCGCTTTTGGGGCTATTTCCTTCATTGTGCTGGCATGTCCACCACTTTGCAAGTTACTTCTATGTGCTGGCCTGCTTGTGCTCCGGTGCTCTCCGGGAAAGGGTTGACCGTACACCCCTCATTGGTCTTTTTGGACCTTCAGATATTTAATTAAGCCAGTAAGCGCTTCTCAACTTTCAGAGGCAGCTGCATGTGAAGCCCGTCTTTTGTGCTTCCTGTTATGCCAACCTGCAAGGACCAAGAGTTTTGTGCTTAAAGGTAAGCCGGCGCTGCCCGCTCATCGGCTGAGCTCAGTGCACCATGAATTGAGTGGCTGTGCTGCCCTGTGAGAAATCAGAGCTCACCGCCCAGCGAGCGGTCAGCATTGCCGTAGTGAGAAGAAGGGGGGTCCCCAGTGTTGTGAGGACCAACCCGTGCCCAGAGAAGTGCCGTGCGTTCATACCGTTCACCAGTGTTGTTCTATATGACAGATTGACTGACCACGCCCAAGCCTGCCCAAGGTATTGTGGCTGAGATCGGAGACCCGCTAGGTTCTCTGAGATCACTGGGCCCCACATGGTGACTTCTGGCTGTTGCTTGCACCTACCTGGGGGGCATTAGTTCTGTATTTCTACATCACGGGTGGCCAAGTCCACACTTGCCCGTCTCGAGGGGCTGTACTTCGCTGCACTTGAGGGCTCATTGCTGAATTTACTGCATTACAAGGAGTAGGTGCGGAGTCGGGTTTCTGTGACCTACGTTGCCTACCCACATTTATCATGCATTTCTGGGTTGGTGAAACCTCTGGAGAGGACCCCAGGAGAGATGCAGGACTTGGGTTATATTCAAGGTGCCCCTGGGAGGAATCGTAATGACCAAGTTGACTTCCTGGGTGAGAACTCACTGAAGGTACCGTCATTGCTGTAGAGGCCCATCACATCTTCTGTGCCCTACCGATGGTGCTTACTCATTGTGCGCCATATTTCCTTAAACGAATCAGGCGTGTTGTTACTGACTGACCATTATTGAGATACTTTTGGTAATTTGTACAGTACGGGTGATGTATAGTAATCTGTGGTGACTCATGTGGAATGCTGATAACCTGTAGCATTTCATGCCTTGAGGCTCTAAAATACACTGGTTTTGATTATTGCACTAGTCAGGAGAAAGAGTTTTACTTCAGCGGCTGTATAATATGCACAATAATGTTTTATTTCCTGATGTTTTGCCACATAACTGTTCTTTAATAGCCTGCACTGTCATGTTTTTGACAATTGCCTTGTTGGCAAAGTATTCAAGGTTTCATGATGTTTTGTTCTATGTGATCTATACAATATACTATATATTTTTATATACTCCTGTGTGGAGTTGCTTTTGTGGTGTCTTTATTGTATCAGTGGTGTGAGTGTGTTGCGCAAATGCTTTACACATTGCCTCTGCGGTATGCCTGACTGCTCTGGCCAAGCTACCAAGGGGGTGAGCAAGGGTTATCTTGGGTCTGTACCTCCCTTGCCCTCACTAGAGTGGTGGGTTCTGCCTGGCTTCTGTGCATACCCTAGCCAACCAGAAACCCTATTTCTAACAAATATCATTTGTAGAAAGGGCTTTGCACAAAAATATTATACCTCCTCGAGGCAGGTGTAAAGTTGGAGAAATGTCTTTTTTTCACCAAACTTTTCAATCCTTACAGGTGTGCTGTACTGTAGAGCACACATTCGAAGCTGGGACATTTTAAAACTATGTCTAAGCATAATTTTTGTACTGTAAGAGTGCACTAAACATCTGCTTGCTGCAGAAAAATGCTGGCACTGCTCCATAAAAAGAGTATGTCAGCCCTCCAGAGAGAGGCTAGTACAGTCCATTTAAAATATGTTCAACTCTGCAAAGAAGTGCACCGCTGTCCCACTGGATTCATAGAAGCCCTACTGTGAAATGCTATTCTCTGTATTACAGGCATGGGAGATCTTGTGATGCTACTCACTGCAAGTGAATGCATTCCTGCTGACAGGTGTTGTCTTTTTGTGCTTTTGCAACTTTAGGAGAGGTGCTGGGCATTCCCCTTTCTCCAAACAAACACATTGGGCCTAGGAATAATTTCCCCAGCTTTTGGGCAGGGATGTGTTCCTGTGGGCTTGTTCTTGGCTCCTTCGCCCTTCACTTCGGGTCGCTCACTTATCGATTACTAGAATAGCTACTCAATTCAATTCATCTTTATTCGATCTCAAAAATGGATCACAAAAGATACCCAAGAATTTAAAAAGATCATCATAATAGCTACGCTACTGCAAGTGCTGGAACTGTTCCAGTAAAGGTATAGCAGGCCTAATGAAAGTGCTAGTGCTGCCCATTACACTTACAGCAACCCCGCTAAGATGTATGGTTTCTCCTCGAAGTACATTAGCTCTGATGAAAAGTGCTGGTACCGCTCATTATCACTATACCTACCCTGATGCAAAATGATCCTACTTTCTCAATAAAAGTATAGGAGTTTTGCTTAGAAGGGCTTCATACTCCATTACAAATAAAGGAGCTCTGCTGAAAAGTGCTGGTGCTGTCCACTACACTTACAACCACCCAGTTATGAGATGTTGGTACTGCCTCATGCAGGCATATCAGTCGCACTGAAAAGTGCTGGTGCTTCCCATTCCATGAACAGCTCTTCGTGATTGGCTAGTGACGACGAGCCCCCGTCACTAACCGGTACTCAGCGGCTGCACCGCAAGGTTCCCAGATGCAGTCTGCCAAGCCAGAGGCCTGAGGCTGCTACGGCGCTCTACGCGCTGAACATTTGGAAACACCAGGAATAATCTTGGCTATGAGTCATTGAATCCATTAGGAGCAGTCCTCAAACAGAATACCAAGGAGCCAGCTCCGGCCCATCCCAAGATGGTAAAGATTCCAACCGTCTTTTGATGCTCTCCCTTCTCACTGTCCTGATGAAGACCCCAACATGAGGCAACAATTACCCTTCTAGCGTACTTCGGGGGTCGAAACGTAGACTACGCCATCTCAAGCACACCATAGGACACAAAGCAATATATTAATTTGACCTATGTGTGATGCATTTTTGGAACCTTGTTCACTTTGATTGTAAAGGCGTGTTTTGATTTCAACGTGATGTTTTTAAAAAGTCACACCACCTTTACTCGGTCCCTCACTACCATCACACTCTACCTCCCCTTCCCACTGAGAGCACTCTGAAATGTAATGATTTAATAATTGCATTTAAGTACTTCTGGGTGTATTTTGAAACATTGGATACAACTAAGCTGATTAATGTACGCAAATGCTAATATTGCGTGAACACTGACTATGCATAAATAAATGCATAGAAATCTTTCTCTCTTTGATTCTTTTTGACAAATGTGATTTAATTTAATATAAATAATTTTTGTGGTGAGTTTGATACGATACAGACTGAATATTACATGAGTCACATTGCAACTCGGACCACCCCTACTTTGTACTCCCATTCCATGAACAGCATCCCTGCTGGGATGTGTTGGTACTGTCTCAATCAAGTGCCTGACTGTCAGGTGTAATGCGGTTCATTGTTAGTATTGCTGCCGTCCCGAGAAGTGTACAGTTCGTTCCCTACTAAAAATAAAGAAGCTCCATTGAGATGTTCTGGTACTGTTCCTTAACCCCTTCGACGCTGGCGGGATTCCCCCGCTGTGCTCAGCTTGTCATGAGCACCGGAGTGCCGTGGCTCATGACGAGCTGAGCTCGTCATGAGCGTTCAAGAGGTTAAAAAATAGCAGCCCTGGTGACAAGTGCTGGTACTGTCCATTATAAACAGCCCTATTTTGAGGTTTCGGTCCTGTCTAAGTAGATTATTAAAAACTTCGGGACTTATTTACCGGCCCATTGCGTCACTTTTTTTGACGCACCGGTGGCGCAGTGGACTTGCTCATATTTACAGCGCTGTGTAAAGTCACCCTGCATGACTTTACATGGCGTTGTAAACATTGGCCTCTGCCTCGCATTATTACTCTGCGTGAAAGGGGCGTTCCCTAGGTGTGACTGTGTGTGTTCCCACGCAACATCCATGGAACCGGACATTTCCAGATTTACAATATTTTGTTCAAACTGGGAACGCGTCAGAATCCTACACCTCCCCATGGGAGGCATAGGAATGACACAATGAGGAGAAATACTTTTATTTCTCCTAGTTTTTTCGTATTTCTATGTGTTCTAAGGAATGCAGCATGCATAGAAAGAGTAAAGAGGAAAATGTAATTTATAATAGTTTTTGTGCAGGAAGATGTCCCTTTCTACGCAAAATGATGCAAGGGTGCCAGCCAATTGTGCCCCAGCCCAGGGAAAGCACAGGGATGCATCATATTGTTGTTAATACGATGCTTTCCTGTGCTTTGAAAATGATGCAGCATGGCACAGCTAATTGACTTGCAGTGCTGCATTGCGTTATTTTCTTGTAGATAAGGACGAGTTTGGATTTGTTAACACTGTGTGCCACCCACTTCTACAGCAACCCTGCTGCTGGTAATGTGGCATTGAAAGTATGGCGGTCATGAGATGTACAAATACTAATGTGGTGGTAGCATGATAGGTTCCTGACTTTCCACTCACCTAGGTAATCTATTGGGTGGCTGTCACCATGACGTACCAGCCCCACCCCTTTCTTCCTCTGGGCACCTGAATTAAGGTGTGTTCCAGAGTAACCTTTTGCCATTTTCAGCATTGTGCATCTAAAAGCATGGCCGCTGCCCAAAGATGAAGTATGCACTGGGCAAGAAAAGCAAACATTTAATTTCTGCATTTTCCATTACTGCATCTTCTCTTTCACCCCAGAGATGTGGTGATGGAGTTAGTGAGTCCATCCTGTGTGTCTTCTTAAGGAATTTAGTGGCCCTGGACAAAAAGTAGTAGTAGTTTGGGGGCCACCTTTTGGAACATTTGTTTATTTTATTACCCTTTTCTGCTAATTCAAGCCTTATGTTGCCTGACAATATTGAATTATACACTAAAGGTCAAGACACAAAAATACACAGAGGTGAGCTAGAGAGAAAGTTCACTTTCCATGGGGGCCCTTTAGAAGTCAGGGTCCCTGGATAAATGCCTAATTTGCCCACGCCTTAAAAAGTCCCTTTGCCGCCTTATTTATGCTTCAGGTATGACCAGTTCTGTGCAGTAAGTGACAATGTTTTTGTATTCTAACACATTTCAGTGAAAGATGGAGTTAAACAGGCTCTCACTAAAACTCCTGCAGGTGAGAGCTGAGTGTGTAAGTGCTATAGATGGGACAGACAAGGTGTGAGTAGGGAGAAAGTAGGAAGGTGTTATGGGCGGACAGGCCTTTTATTCCACCAGGCATTACCTTGGTTGGCTGGTGCCCTTGGAGTCTGGCTTTGAAAGCCCAGGGCCGCTGCTGTCCTCTTTCACTTTTCCTTGCTCCCTGAGGTTAATTGCAGCTGGCAGGGAGGCCTCAAGTTACAGTAAAAGAGAGAGAGAGAGTGAGGAGGCTGTAGAAAGAAATCAATCAGAGCGAGAGAGAGAAAAGGGAGTGAAGGAGAGAGAGAATGCATGGATGGAAAGAGAGACAGACCAAGGAAATGAAGGGAGCACGTTTTTTTTAATATGTTTGCCAGGGCTGCTTTTGCGTTCCCAGTTTGGCCCTGGTAGGTAAGCTAGCTAGCACAGGGTGTGGGGGAAGAAAGTGTGTGTTTCATACAAACAAGATGGAGGCTGTACTAGGTTACATATACAGTCGTGGCCCGTGTAGGTAAGAGGGGTGGGGCCTGCTTGGGAGGGGGGGATTTCGACGGACAATGACGAGAAAATTATTTATTTAATTTTCCCTTGTCATCGTCCGTGGAAATCCTCCCGCGCCGGACCCAACCGCTCATAATTGCAGGGCCGCGGCTGCAAATATATGAATTTCCGTATAGTCTTTTATGGCAAGTTTCCTAGTCCTTCTTCAGTTCTATTATGCTTGCTCTGTCAATGTTCTATTTTGGATCCTTGGTTGCCTCTGTTGCTCGGGTGGTCTTAGCATACCTATCGTTCATGGAGCCAGGCGCGTACCGGAGGTTGTCATGGGTCCTCCTTTAATAAACAAGACTTGGATTTTAAATACACGTTTCTGTCTGTCCTCTCGTCCTTTGTGCCACGCTTTATTGCCCACCCCATCGATGCATATTGTTGCCAGGAGTGAGGTACTGCAAGGGTGGTAGAGTGTGGCCGACATTTGAGGATCCACAGACGTATTTCTAATGTTCAGGGATCACCTAAGAAATTTTGTGATTGGTGCCCACTGTTTCCCTTGGTACGCTGTGACCTGAGTGAGTCCTCTTAGTGTTTTTTTGCACCCAAATATAATCAGAGGAACTTTTACCAATGCCTCCTTGCACAAACCCAATGGTCCTGGATCTTGCTCGCGACTGCTATGTCCACTGCCCTGCTCTTCAGTCGGCATGTGGGTCGGCATTCGAAAGTGGCGCTAGAGAGAGGGCTGGATTCTTACATCACAGCCCTAGAGCGAGCACGCATTGCTGTGCTTGAAAGGATCCATGAAGGGGATAGCTGACGGTCCGCGTCTCATGTAAGGCGTCGCTTTGCACAGTCGGCCATTTTTTGGCCAAATACTGTGTGCTATGAGCCAGCAATTTTCTACGTTGCTCAGCGTGTTTTCAGCACCTGCTGAGGCATCGAATCTCCTATTTCCCCAGCATTTGGCTGCATTAGAAAGAGAGGAAAATATAGTGGAAGAAAGAAGAAACAAGCTTTTGCAATGCAATAGGTCTCGCATTTGCGAGAGTTTAAGCTATTGGCATTGTAAATGACAATGCCTTTTATTGATATGTTTTGATAATTAACACACAAAGAAAAGGCATTGTCATTTACATTTACAATGCCAATAGATCAGTCTCTTGCAAATGTGAGACCTATTGTATTTCAAATAAGGGACCACCATTGTTCCGGGCTGCTTGGAAAGTGAAAGGGTATGTGTAAAGAGGGGTCCCCGCAAGGAAAATAGTGTTATGTGAACCATACACCACAAACGAAACTAAATTATATTTTCAAACTCCATAGACAATAATCAGAACTACTCAACAGCGGTATTGATATTTATTTTCCAATACCCATCATAAAACAAGTAATAGTACATTCATAAATCATTTCAGAAAGCCCCAAGGTCGGGGGAGGAGAGGTGAAAAGTGAAGGAAGGGGGATGTGCTCAAGGCAGGATAAAGTCAAGGAAGTGAACGTAATTACAGTGAAAACAATCAGAATTGGTAATACATAAATCAAAACCAATTTGATACTATTGCCTAAAAAATTATGGCATTCAATATAGATATACTACAATACAAAGAGAACCTTCAACGGTCACACATAAAATCTTGAAGCTTATTTAAAGGGCAGGTGCCGGAGGTTTAGTGTTGAGAAAAGCCGTCGACGTTTCGACCCCTGGCCGTAGGCTAAGTTAGGTCCTTAAACGGGGTCTTCATCAGGACAAGGGGGGTACAAGGTGGGGAGGGGCAACGTTATCTGTCAAGTTAAAATAAAAACAATCGATCAACTTTAATGTTGTGAAGACATCAACCTTTTAGACAGAATAATTAACAACAATTAATTTACCATGGGCTTAGGGCCAATTGGCCTCTAAGTATTGGGGGAATTGGAATTAGACCAGCCGTGGGTCTGGTTCAAAGGAGCAGGTATTATTAATCTACACCTAAGCAGATGTTGTTAATCAACAAATACACAGAGGGGAACGCTAGCGAATTGTCACACACAAAGGGATTAGTTCAAAACTCACATCACTTATCTACCAATCAGCCGATTGGTGAGATTGACTGCAATCTACCCGCACGGGGGTTCGGATATCAAGCAATGTTCTTGAACTGCAAGTGGAAAATTTACGATTGGTAATGGATATGAAAATTAGTTTCTGAATAAGTGCCCATTCTGGACATATAGACTTACTTCAAGAGAAAAGAGACAACCCTGGTGTCACCATAGGTCTCTGCCTGGGGGGCTCGCTTATTCTTCAAGCTTTTGAAGGAGCAATTATTTACTGTGGAAAGGCAAACAATTACAGAGTTTCAACAGGCTGCATCGTTTGTACACTAACATGCAGCCTTGCCCATTTAACCTACCATTAAAAGATGTTATATCACTCTCAGAGTGTTGTGGATTGGCATTAAAGTCTCTTCATCGGTCGGGATAAATCAATGTGGACGCTTCTAGCCTATCCGGAAAAAGACAATGGTGTTCATTCAGAAAGGAAGTTACATTGAAACATCATTAAGAAAAACGGCTGGTGTTTAAGACACAACGGGTGCTAGAAGTGAAAACACGCCGAACTTACACGTGGTCGTGCTTATCTATTCAAAATCGTCCAGCCAGCCGCTTTATTTTCATAGAAGTCAGTGCCGAGATTGGCGTTGGGGTTGCCTTTTAAATATTACACGGAGGAATCAATCCTACGGAAAGTTAAGAGAACGGAGTTCAGGGTTACTAGTGGCCGTTGCCGTAATACTCCGTGTTTGTAATAATAATAGCAGGATCCTGCTTGATGTAAAGGGGCTTGTAATACCTGTGAGGGCTGACGGTTGCAGCCGCCGTCCGTGAGCATCCAGGTAGTCTGCAAAACCGCTACGCGTAGTTGGGGGCGGGGTTTACAGGTGAAGGGCCTTAGTAACATAGAAGAGTTACTCGCAATGTTGCGCAATTTGAAGTTGGTAGTTTTTTAATTCAAGACTCCCTCAAGGCTCCAAAGTGTTATGGCTAAAATTTATAGGACTCGGATGCAAAATTAACGTTATATTTCTTAAGACCGTAAATAGAAAAAATCACAAATATTCGCGCACCTCTCCAACACGAGGGTGTAGGCGAATAGCGGCACATGTAAGAAAATTTTGGAAAAACCAACATGGATGTTAATTGACAAATTATAAGTAGTATGCTATTTCTTAAAGCCACAAAATGAGAAAAACAGAGTTACTCGCGCACCTCATTGGCACAAGGGTGTAAGCGAGCGGAGCCACACACACAGACTCTGAATCCTTGAGATGTTCCCACAAACGAGTTTTGGATGAAGGTGAAATATTATCAAATAGGGTGTTATTACTTAAAAGACCCAGAATAAAAGATTACTCGCGCACCTCTCCAACACGAGGGTGTAGGCGAGCAAAGACACGCATGCAGTAGCCAGATATTATGATGTTAACTCAAACAGATCACAATAGTTAGATGGACAGGTTATGTTGTACTTATGCAGACATTATCATTCTAATAATGAAACATTGCAAATCCATGTATCATGTGAAACATCATATGTTAGTGACGACTCATGCATATTTCTACTCTAACCCGCATGATATTGTAACACTGAGTAGCCATGTGACTATGCGAGACCCTTAATGGTTTACCCAAGAGCCGCTAACTGTGCCAAGCTGCTATCCTGTTCGTTCAGGCCATTCTTTATAGAATCCAGAAGGGACATCCATTTAGATTCTCTTGTATTAAGGGCTCTCTGAAGATTACCTCCTCTAGTGCCCAAAGATACTTTTTCGACCACCCACCATTTCAAGTCTGGCACCAGATGACCCTCCTTCTGCCAATGGTCTACTAGAGGGGCACCCAATACCTTGCACCGCAGCCTACTGCAGTGGGACGAGATGCGGGCTTTTATCTTCTGTTGAGTTTGCCCCACATATATGTGATCACATGGACATTTTATGATGTAGATCACACTGCATGAATTACAGTTAGTATGGTGTCTCAATGTGTAAGTGCGTCCACCATGAGTAAATGACTTGGTCTGCACCGTGGTGTCGCAGGCTGTACAATTTCCGCATCCGGAAAGTGAAAGGGTGCATGGCGCGTTGAAGGTTGCAGGAAAGCATGTCCTACCTGCAGTAAGAGAAACTCATTGAAGAAAATAGTGCTCACAGACTAAATAAGACATACCGTGTAACAACTGAAGTAAAAGGGCCAGTACTCATGGGAGGTTACAAAGGAAGACAAGCATTTACAAAGGACAATGACACAAGCCATTGAAAAATATGGACGGAGAGTGGGCAGTGCTTCAAATCCATACTCAAATGCAGCATGTCTGGCAGAGCAGGGCATGCGCTGCCCAGGCTCGGCCTAAAAAAGGGGAGTGAAAGTTCTCAATTAGCAACAGTAACAATAATATTATATATATATATATATATATATATATATATATAGATAGATAGATAGATAGATAGATAGATAGATAGATAGATAGATAGATAGATAGATAGATAAATAGATATATAGATAGATAGATATATAGATATAGATATATATATATAGATGCATCCAAAGAGACAATCGTCCTGCACCTCCAGCTGCCATCTGGCGAAAAGAGATCACACCAAATCCAAAAGTATAAGGCAAGATGTTGTTTATTAGACCAAAATAATCAGCGCAACACAGTCTGACGCGTTTCAGGAAAAAGCCTTGATTACAGATAGATCTGCATGTAAATGCCTTTTTTTAAATGCTTTGGTGAACACCACGTGATAATGGATATAGAAAACATACTATTTGTACATCTTTGGATAGCACACTTCTACCAGAGGTAAATATGTTATTCCCATAACGTGGAGAAGTGTGGCTCACTGGTTAGAGCGGCAGACTCTGAAGCAGAGATCAGGCCCGGGACCAGGTTTCAAGTCCCGACGCGGCAGGGTCTTGGGCTCAATGTCAGCAGACTCGATAATTCTCGCCTCAGCGCCTACTCTAATCATGGTTCCCACGCTGCAACTCTGGGCAATAGCTTGCTTAATCTCCACAACGGCCCCTACAACACTGGGATGCCTGGCTTCACCTTGGGGGTGCCCAGGAGGGGCATCTCACAGGGAGAGCCAGGAAGGGTTCCACAGCGTTATACAGCGCCGGTACGCCCCGTTTCTGGGGCAGCTGTGCGCTTTACAAGTATACTACATTTACATTTACATTTTACATAAACAACATAGAACATATACTGAATGAATTCATAAAGTACGAGATATATATATATATATTACAATTCTTATTTTGCAACAACAATTACAATTGTTTCTATATTTTTATTTAGTTGTCTGGCATGTACTGAGAAGCAGAGCAAAGTGGAGAAACGTGTGCGTTCTGTTTGTTTCCTTTAATACGATTCAATGTTTCTAGTTCATCTTCATCATGGCTACAAGTCAACCTTTCCTTCAGGAACCTGGAAAACCAGAAATTAAATAGAGTGAATGGATGCGCATTTTTGAGAATGATCTAACTGCCATATATCCAAAGGGGTGTGCACCAGCGAGGAAAATGGATCTTTTATTAAACCACTTGGGAGTAGCTAGGCAAAGAGTCTTTGACAAATTACCTCCTGCACTTGCACGTTCAGGGGATGGTGTACCTGGGAATGTATATTTAGAAGGGAAGGAGAGAATTCGGAAGCAATATTCAGAAGAAACCAGAGTTAATTTAGAAAGATTTAATTTCTCCAAGTGCAAACAGTCTAGTGATG
This sequence comes from Lissotriton vulgaris, assembly GCF_964263255.1. NCBI lineage: Eukaryota > Metazoa > Chordata > Amphibia > Caudata > Salamandridae > Lissotriton > Lissotriton vulgaris. Next base: position 1,435,426,693 of record NC_141695.1, on the reverse strand, counting down.
AAACTATTGAGGAGTACATTGTCACATTGGGAGTATCTAAGAGTGACTTTGTCAACAATGTAGATATTTACATTCAAGACCAATTTGTCTTTAATTACTATGCGAAAAAAAATCAAGAATGTTTGTTAACTTGTCGCAATCTGGCTTTGTCGGAGACAATGGATGTGGCGAAGAGTTTTGAAAGGTCTATTATAACCACATAAGTAATGTCTAATCATTCAGGGCAGCATCCAGTTAGTTATTTGGCAGATGTAGATGAGGTTTGTAGAGTGAGCACTAAGGGGCAAATGTATAAAAAAAGTGGCGGAGTGCGGGTTAGCTCCAAAATTGATAACGCGCCGCTCTGTCACTTTACAAACGCAGGGATGCGCTGTATTTACAATAATACAGTGCACCCCTGCGTTTCTCCCTGTGCTGGTGCTAAATTGAGCTGCCTAGCACCAACGCAGGCTCCCTTGCACCATAGTGCGAAAGTGCCTGCATTGAGGGAATGATTGTTTATGTGCCGGAAGGTGTTCCTATAGACAATCCAGAATGGCGATTTGTAACTTCTATGTGCGCTGCATTGTGCAGTGCATATAGAAGTTACGAATCGTCATTTTTTAAATGATTGTTTATGTACAGGAAGGGGGACCTTCTCAGTGGCGAAGGAAGGGGGTGCAGTGGGTGCGGGCCAGCCCGGGTGTCATCACTGAGGGAGGGTGACAAAATGGTGGAGAGCGTATGGATAAGGAAGGGGAGGGGGGGGTTTCCTTCCGCTGAAGTCTGTCTCTGCAATTTTTACTCGAGAGGGGGGAACAAGAAATGTTCCGCACTGGGTACCACCAGAACTTGCTACGCCACTGGACCTTCCTACACATAAACAATCATTCTTGGCAATTTGCTGTTTCTATGTGTGTTGCACAATGCAGCACACATAGAAACAGCAAGCACTAGGATAGATAAAGCATTTCTCCTTGTTTCGTCATGTTAAGACCAGGTTTTCCCTGGTCTTAATTTTGGCGCTGCCTCCTACTTACGCCACCCTTGTAATAGCGGGCAGTATCAAAATCAATGGGTGTTACAACAGCCAATAGCACCCCCCTTTCACTCCAAGTGTAGCGTGAAAGGGGGCCTTATTTACAATGCGGCGTTAAGCCACATTAAGTGGCTTAACGCCACCTATTAAATAAGGCAAAGACTGATGGCAGAAGCATTAAGGATATGGCGGATTCCGGGGCACCTGTTACTATTTTTTTAGATCAAACCTTTGATAGGATGTAGTCTCAAACGCTAGAGCTGCTGCCACCTGATATCAACCCTAAATCATTTGGTGATCAGGAGATAGATTTTATAGGTTTTTATTGGTCATCTTTGGAGATTCTCTGAAGACAAATTTCCACGAAAATGTATGTAGCGGTTAAATGGAGAGATATTCTTGGGTGGAAAGATTTGGCCAAGTTAGGAATTTTGTTATGTCCTGGACATAATGTGCATGTTGTATTGGGGGATGCATCAGTGTTTTCAGTAGATGACTGTTTATTGCCCACCCGTCGCTATAGAGGCACAGACTGGATGACAGGGCACCACGATGACTGAGCACAGAGGGTGAGGGTTCAGAGGGTGTGGGAACACAGTGCAGATACAGTATGGAGAAAAAGAGGGTGGCATTAAGAAGAAGAGTGAAGCACGGTGCAGAACAGGTAAGTGGGCATAGAAGGGGTGAGAGAACACGGGGCCAGAGAACACAGCACAAACATGGCGATAGAACCGGCAGCAAGGGCAGTTCTCCTGTGGCCAATGAACCTTAGGGCCCACTAAACCCAAATTAAGGATGTATTTTACTACCCAACCAGCAGAAAAAGGGCCTATTTTTGTTTTGCATGAGGGCTCTTTCCACTCTTGCTACATTTACTGGGCATAACTGCACAACTGTTGCTAAAACAGGGGAGAGGGGGCACGTGAAGACAGAATGTGGAGGGGGCACAGCAGAAAGAGAGTGAGAACGCACTACACAGAGGATAGGTGGGTGCAGATGAGGCAGTGGCGGCTCGCAGAGGGAGTGCTGCGGGGCGGGGTAGTTGGGTAGTGGACTCAGACATACGACAGAATGGAGTAAAGTAAGTAAATAAATAAATAAAACTATTTACATTGAGCTCGCTGCATGGGCAACTCGGCGATGCAGCGAGCGCAAGGCCAACTCGGCGATGCAGCGAGCCCAAGGTATATAGTTGTATTTATTTACTTACTTTACTCGGTTCTGTCGTATGTCCAAGTCAACTACCCCCCCCCACCCTGCCCCTCCCCCGCCCCACCCCACCGCCCCACAGCACTCCCTCTGCGAGCCGCCACTGGCTGATGAGGCGAGGACACCCAGAGGATAAGGGCACACAACAACTGTGGCAGTGTGAGTATGTCTCTTCACCTGTTGTCCCCAAACAGCATTTTAAATTAGAAAATGTCCTGCAGCCCCAGGCTCCTTAATTACACTCATTTGCATTTCCCATTTACTACGGTTGACAGAAGCTGAAAGCACTGCTTTATGAGAATCATGTCAAGGGTTTCCTTGGTTGTGTACCGCTCACCAACCCTCACAGATCTTCAAAACAGTTTCTAAGCCAGGGGAATGTTCATTGTAAACCTTAGATTCCCACTCCCAATACACAATGTCGAGGAGCAGACTTTTTTCTCTTTCTAAATTCCCTTCATTGCTCCCCGAACATACCCCTCTCTTTCTCTCGTCTCTCCTCCATGACCTGTAATGTCCCTCAGAACTCAGGTGAAATTTGCTTTGCGGCGACGTAATATCGCGTAATTCCGACTCGTGTTTGTTACGCGAAATTTTCCAAATTATGCTGGTACGTCACAGCACATGCTGTTGACAGCAAATATTCAGCGCAAGCTCATCCAAAAAACATAAATGAACAGAACGCAAATGGTTGTTGCTGGTGTCACTTGTGTTTTTTGGGGTGTTTTTCAAATGAGTCCTCGCATCCCAAATGGATACACGGGCACAGTAATCACTAAAACATACTGTCCTATTCCAGTTTCGCATTTCTCGTGAATACGCATCATTTCTCATAATTTTTAGGATACTCTACGCAAAAACCTGTCATCCATAAACCAGCACAACTGCAGAAGTAATCTTCCTTTGTGCACCAGTGAGTAATCTGTGAACAAAGTAAGCACAGGGACCCAAAGTTTTTCTTAGAAGCTCATTGCCGAATGACCGGTTTGTGGAATACCAGGGCCGCCTCGTTTTTATTCCACCTCATGCCTCTTTCTTTCGCTGCCCTACACTCCCTTGCTCCCTTAGCTCACCATTGAAGATTCTTCTTTACCCCTTCGTCACTGTTTTTGTATCTTTCTCATCCTTTCGCCCGCACTCACGACAGGACTTACGAACTGCAGTTTCTCATTGCGGAGGTCCCGCCACGAGTGACGGACCACGCCACGAGTAAGAGCCCCCGCCAGGACAACGAAGGCCCTTTGTGAATAGGGCCCTATGGAGTCTAACAACTACTAATGTTACAACTCTTTGAAACGTAGGCCATCAAGGGAAATAGAAGCAACCAAATTATCTATTTATAGCAGACAACTGGTTATGTTAAAAGTAATAGGTACACATATGAACGCGTAAGTGTGGTGTTCTCCATTCGCATAGTATTGGTGAGGGCACGTCTGCTCCACACATCTCATCTAAATACACATGGAACACAGAAACTGCTCTCTCTGCCAGCCAGAAGTGTTGCTTCATATGCCACTGCTTCAGGCAAATGTTTTTCAGTGCAGGGGTATCCCCAGTGCTTCAGAAAGTGCTTAATTTGAGCCGATGGTTTCCGTACTCGGCACCGGTACTTCATTTTTTAACACCAGTGCTTAAGAGACTCTGCCACAAGGTGGCGCTGTCATGCGATTTTTAGAGAGGACGACAACAACAGTTAATTAGAAATTCAATATACATTAAAAATTACTGTTACCTGCTGCCCAAGTCATTCTTACATCTTTGGGGCCTGAAATAGTTCGTATTGGCCCACTTGAAGGAGTGTGGTGGTTAGCAGTTGTGTTGGTATTGTCATTTGCTGCGCTGGCAGAGGCAATGGGTGGTGCGAGCTGCAGAGGCATCCTGACAAGATCCCTGGAACTTTTCTACGAATGAATCACTCCCTTCAAGAGCCCCCATTTAGCCCAGAGCTAATGAATATACGGTGAGATGTGGGACCCTCATCACCTACTGGGGGAGGGGGCATCTTTTGTGTTACGACCCTCTTCAATGGCAGGGCAACCAGTTGTCCAAACCTATGCCCTGCATGCAGAGAATCTGAGGTAACTGGCAGGGTGGGGAGAATACAGATGGTGGAGGCTTTCGCCCTTTCGCCCTTTGGTAAAGTGAGGACTATGCAATCTTTATTGATCTGCCTCATTCACAGGCGCAAAAGCACCACTCATATCTTTTTGCTTATTTTAGTAATTTTACAATTTACATTTTACATTAGAATGTACACAAGTCTGGCCCTTATTTATGTGGCCTTGCGACACTTTTGCACCACCATTGTGTCCCTTTTTGTGACGCACCGGAGGTGTAAAAAATGCGTCATGTTGCTCCCTATTTACAAAATGCCGCATCTAAGCATATGCATCACTTTGTAAAGCCCTGCGCTACATTATACCTGCGTCAGGCATTCCCTACAAAAAGCCTTGTAGAAGTGGCGCAGTGAAATCAATCAGATTTCACTGCGCCACTTCTAGGGCGCCACCACGTCAAAATCTTACGCCTGCCTCACAGCAAGCGTAAGACTGACTGAGGCTCATTTAACATGGGACTTGAGCATATGTAATGACCAGTTGCTGGAGTTGCGTCACTCCAGCAATGTGTCATTACTGCGCCTACAGATACGTCAGAAATACTGGTGTATTTGTAATTCCCTGCACCATTGAGCGCCGTACGTTAAAGATGGCGCATCCATCGTTTTGCAAGGAGGGCGCAGTGAAAACAATTGCATCACTGTTTTCACGTACCAATGCAACAGTTTTCATAAATGAGGCGCTCAATATGCAACATGGGTCTGCAAGCCCAGATTATGTTCTTTACAGTTAAATAGTAAACTACTGCAAGACTAGAGGCTGTGCAATTCTTAGCACAACACGTCTAAGAGGCATTAAAATCTACTGTGAAAACATATTTATGGCCGATACAAACTGACTTTTATCATTCTGTGAGAAAACAATGAAAAAGCAACACCATTACGTCTCCCTCAAGTTTTAATCGCAGCTATATCTTGGTCCTTTTATTTATACAGATCTGAGAATCCACCCAAACGTGTTGAAGTGTTTGGGTATCCTCACACAGGTTGTAGAGGGGATGCCCATAGTGAAGAACACACCCCAGGCAGAGCACGTCCATGATGCGATTTTCATTTCTTCCCTATAGCTGTGCGAACTGCTGACAGTGTTTTGGCCGCAGCAGCGCAGATATCACACAGAGTGACATGGCCCAAGTGGAGAAATGTACACAGCCATCACACATCACTGTCCAGAAGACATTTAGAGATATGAGGACGGGTGTTCCATTGTCAACACTTTGCCTGGTTGCTCCTGATGATGGAAGGGGCTGCTACCCTATGAAAGCGAGCTCGCCGACAACTCTGTTAGCGGCATCAAGGTACCACCATCAGTGATGGAGAACACACAAACCGACACAAGTGCGCATGCGCAAACACACTCATATTAGACCTTGTTTAAACAAAGATAACATAACAGTCGTAGGGTATCAAGGTTCTACAATGACATGACAGCATGATATGATATGTGATGTCACCTGTGATGTCATCATAGGTTTCATTTATGATGTGATCCTTAGCATCATGTGTGGGCACTAAGATGGAGGGATGTAGGGTTGTGTGACACACCATGAGTGATTAGTTTCAGTATATTTTTAGGGTCTGGATTACAACATCCGTTCAACTCAAGTTTTTAAAGGATTGCATTTTCTAACAGATGTTATTTCCGATTTTACCCACAACATTCGGGCAGCCAGGATTTTTACTTTAGTTTTTGGTCTAGACCAATAATCTGTCTCTGGGCTCCAGAGTCATCGTAACTGGTCTTTGGTCATGTCTCCATACCCCCAAGTACGGAGAACCTGCCGTGGACGCATGTGCTATGAACAATGGGTCCTGAGTGCAAGAGTTGGTCATAACACATTCCCTTTGTCCAGCACAATTACACTCTGAACCCTCTGCTTGTGGCCTTCAGGGATGAGCAGCGGACTACTGCCTGTGTGTACCGCTAGTAGCTACAACCCATTGCAACTATGTGGAGTGATCATTGGTTGTTGGCTGTGTCCAAACCCTGTGCCAAGTACACAATGCTCATGCCTTAGAAAAGAACCCACTGCATACAGCTTTGACCATGTGTGGAGAACAGCACTGGGGGCAGGTCACAGCATTTGGTGACACGCTGCACCCTTTACAGATGACCTGAGTAGCCATTGAGCATGGGCTATGGAGGAGCCAAGAAACTATGTCCCTAGAACTCACTATACATAGCCTTTGGGATAAGTGGCCTTCCTCCTCAATGAAATCCCAATTAAAATCCCAAAACAACCATGGTGTGGCTAAGCCTAGATGTTATTGAGATTGTCAGCTAGTTCCTTAGTTAAGTGGAACCTGATCACATGGTTCTAAAGTGTTTTCCATTTTTATTTGTAATTCATCATTGTGTGATTGCTTATCCTCTTCGCCAGCTGCTTCTATCCAATGTGTTTTTGCATAAAATGAGACCAGAAAGCAGTGCCTTGGCCTTGCACCTAATGAGGGGAAAACAATTAAACCTGAACCCGCAGACCTATTGACCGATCTTCTGGTAGATGGCAGTCAACGTAACCAGCAAAATCTGTTGAGATACAAGCACGACTTATGATGCCTGTAGCTGCACGAGTTTAGACATTTGAAGATGAGCTACTATCTAGTTTGGAGTCTCCAATGAAGAAAGAATTGCAGTAGATGTTGTTTGAGTTGATAATAGCTCTGGCATTTGTCCACCTTGGTTCGCCATGCCTAAAACAATTGTAGATTTACTAGTGTTTTTTATGTAGAAGTGGTAGTTTATGTCCTTCCATTCTGCGCTGTGCATAAAGCCAGACACCTAGGGGCAAATTGACTAAGACAGCAAGCAACGCATTGCAGTAACCACAGCTGCTACGATGCGGTTTAGTAAACAAAAAGTGCAAGACAGCACCATTTATTCACTTTAGAATGCAGTTCACTAACCCTTGCACCATTATGCAAGATTGCGCTGGTGTTATGTCAAGCACATGTCTTGTACTAGAAGGTACCCTTCTTGTGCGAAATACTATGCTTTGATATAGTTAAAAACTTTTTCAAGCTTACATGTGTGCTGCACAGTTCAATGCAGTATATCAAACATGCAAAGTTGGAAATGTTTACTGTTAGAAATGGGGGTCTCTAGTTGGCAGGTTGTTACCCTGTCCGTCCAAGTAGGGTCCCTTGTTCCTAGTCAGTGTAATGGGGATACTCTACTGAAATAGCCTCTGCTCACCCCCTTGGTAGGTTGGCACGAGCAGTCAGGCTTATCTCAGAGACAGTGTGTAAAGCATTAGCAAATAACCAACAGTAATACAGTGAAAACACTACACAAGGACACCACACCAGTTTTAGAAAAATATCCAATATTTTATCTATGCAAAACAAGACAAAAACTATCAAAATCCACCATACAGCTCTTAGAAATATCATTAGGCAAAAATAGACTTAAAATACAGTTCCTTGAAGTCGATAGCTTCAGCCTGGGCTATTACGGCATCATGAACAACAAATCCAAACAGCTCTGACTGACCGCGGCATTGCAGGCCAGCTACAGTGTTGGGAAGACCTGCAAAACAGTATCTTTATAAATGCAGGGCGTCTGGGACCTTGTGGTGAGCTCCGAAGAGCCGGTGATGACTGCCGTCTGTTCCAGAGGTCGGTGCAGGAGTCGCCGGGCTCTTAAAGTCACACATGTGGCAGATCGAACTACTTACAGTTGAAGTCAGGAACGCTGGTATAGGCGGGCGTCAGGGCTGAAGAGCGAAGTGCAGCAGTGCATCGTGTGCTATCCTCAGGTTGGGGTGCAGGAAGCTGCTCGGTGACGGTGTCCAGCAGCATCGGGGAGGCCAGGGGTGCCGTGCGAAGTGGTGCGTTGCTCATCACTGTGCTGGCAGGTCATGGTGCAAGCAGGGTCATCGTTGTTGCTTAAACCCTGTCGCCAGCTGATGAAAAGGAGTCCATGGCACCAGCGTAGGTAGGCCAAGGCTATTGTATGGGATGGGGTGGTGCGTCGGGTAACTAACGAGCGGTGTCCAGAAACCACGGTGCAAGCATCTGGCGTCAATGTCGGCATAGCCTATCCTTACTGGGGATGCCAGGGTGGCGTTGTGAAGTGAGGCTCACAGGTCAAGGTGCAAGCAGCGACTCGGTGGAGGCGTCGGTGAGACCAGAGTTGCTGTGCGAAGTGCGGCAGTGCCCTCTGCGGTGTTTTGAGGACATGGAGCCGGCAGCGGCGTCGTTGGCCCCCCCCCCCCTTTTCTGAATCGTTTCCTTCTGTTGCAGCACAAAACACACAGTTCCCAGTGCTGGTACCAGATGAACTTAAAGTCTTTGCTGTTCCTGAGACTTCTTGAACAGGGGGCAAGCTCTACCTCAAGCCCTTGGAGAAACTCAAATAAAGAAGTTGCAGAAAGTTCAATGCAGTCCTTTCTCTGTCCAAGACAGAAGCAACAACTGCAGGCCAACACAGCGAATCACACAACAAAGTGGTAGTTCCTCCTCACAGCTTCTCCAGCTCTTCGAGTTGGCAGGTTCATTGATACATAAGATATCTAAAGTTCTGGGGTCAGGGTCCCAATATTTATACCACACTTCCCTATGAAGTTGGAACAGTCAAAGCTCCATTGGCATACATAATCCAGTTCTGCCTGGTTTAGGCCAGGATCACTGCATGAGGTGGAGCCAGCATTATGGAAGACAGACACAGACCATTCAGGTACAAGCAACAACTCCTCCCCCTACTCTAAATGCAGCCAGGTCTATTCAGCCTGGTTTTGAGTCACCCAGGAAAGGTAAGACACACCTGACCCCCCTCTTGTGTCTGTCTAGTGTGAATGCACAATCCAGCCTGTCAGTCTAAAGCTTAGACAGTTAATACACAAAGCAGGCAGAAGCACATGGATGCTTTGACAAGGAAAACCCCACTTTTGAAATGTGGTATTTCTAAACACACAATATAAAATTCATCCTTACTAAAAGATGCATTTTTAAATCCTGAGTGCAGGCCTAATAAACTCCACTTTTCTATTATCATCCCTTGGCCAGATACATTTGTAAAATTGTTCACAAAGCAGCCTCCATGTTAACCTATAGGAGAGATAGCCTTTCAACAGTGAAAATAAAATGCACAGTATTTCACTATCAGGACATGTGCAACATACCAGTGAACGTCCCACCTTTCACATGCACTGCACCCTGGCCGCAGGGGTACGTTAGTCCTACCTGAGGGGTGTCTTACATGTAAGAATAGGGAAGGTTAAGGCACCTGCCAGGTATACATAGCAGCAAAAACTATGCACAGACGCTACAGTGGCAGGTCTGAGACACATTTTAAAGACTGCCTGTGTAGGTGACACAATCAGTGCTGCATGCCAACTAGCAGCATTTGACTTACAGGACCTGGGCACATACAGTGCTCTGTACTAGGGACTTAGTGGTAAATCAAATAAGCCAATCATGGAAACACCAATCCATAGACACAGTTTACATGGAGAGCATAAGCACTTTAGCACTGAATAGCAGTGATAAAGTGCCCAGAGTCCTAAAACCAACAAAACAAGGTTACAAACAGGAGGCCGAAAAGCAAAACATCGGTGGGTGAACCTGCTGAAAAAGCCAAGTCTAACATTTATGGAAAAGAAAACTTTTTCTCAAACATTATACCTGCTTTGAGGAGGCATATCTTTTTGGTGCACAGTCCTATCTACTATTTTTAGTAGATAGGGCTTTGATTCAAAATCCATAGATGGTTGAATGGGGTGCCCATGTACCACCTATGGGACACTCCCTTGATGCAAAGTAACACTACTTTAGAGCTTTCTTTTTGGGCTACTTTCCCGGGCAAATCAGGATTTGTGCTTTATAGTAAATAGTTTATCAAGACTTTCAGCTGGTTTGCATCATAATTTTTTGACACAGCACTGGCACTGAGCCTTGATAAATCTAGTTCCTAATGTTTTAACTGTATGGAAATCTGGAATCACAGGTCCTATTAAACAGGACCAGTGTGACATGTTTGTGTACAATAGGCAGCAGCACATTTTTTTGGCATTGGGGCAAGCCCGTTCTCAGATATTCACTCTTATACAAACTTAATTATGTCATTAAGTGTCGGAGAAACCTATTCAATACCATTAGAGAGCAGAACTACCCATTGAATGGCATTGGTGTATGTGTGACACTCGCTCCATATTAACGTGACAGGTCATGTAAAGATGTCAAATGCACTGTGTGGGAAACTGGGTTCTTGTTGCAGCACCACCCCACACAAACTTTTTGCCCGGTTTTTGATGCACCTTTGACTGAGGTGTACTGGGTCCCTGCTAACCAGGTTCCCAGTACCAGTGTTCTTTCCCTAAAACGTTACCACAATTCGCACAACTTCAGCAGCCCCTATAAGTCGCTAATGAATGTTACCCCCAGTACCTAGGGCATTGGTACTGAAGAAAGTCCACTGCTGCGGCAGCACCAATTGTGCCACCCAAGAGACTCCTCACCAGGACCATGCAAACTGCCATTGCAGGATGCGTGTCTTGGTGTGGGGAAAACTGAAGAGTCAACGTTGAGATCCAACTGGGTGATTTTAGATGCATTTTTCTATTTTTGCCCATTGATTTCAATGGTGTGAATTTGCGCACAAAAGTAATTCATTTTGCCAACTTTGAAAAGTGCTATCTAAAGAAGTACTTACTATAGAATGAAGTTCTTGTTTTGAAAAATTATATAAAAATCTGTAATATTTTTGTAAACTGGTCTTGGATTTATTCCAGAGTGTGTGTCTCATTTATTGCCTCTGTGAGTACAACACATGCTTAGCACTACCCTCTAATAAGTCTAACTGCCCAATCACACTACCACAAATAAAGCATTAGTATTAGCTACTTTACCTCTGTATAGCAATCTGGAATGCACAAGACTCTCTGCACTGTGTACTTCATTTTAGTGCACTATATAGAGTGCCAGCACCACCCGGGGTGGCCAACATGTAACCTCATTTAATGGAGAGAGGAACTTGTCATTTTTCACCCTGAGGCACTTCCATCTTGGAAAATAGTAAACCGAGGTATTGTGTGCTCCTGGGCACCAAGACCCTTTTGCAACTGGTCAAGCATTGAGGTATGATCCACTGTATTAAAAGAGGCAGACAGGTTTAGCAGCAATAATAGTGCCAGTGTTTTTTGGGCCACCACCTCCAATAGACTTTCTCTCATATCCAGCAAAGCAGCGTCAATCCATGACCAGATCTGAGGTCTGACTATGTACAGAAAGCTGTAAGATCCAAGATGTTTCATGAGCTCAATGATTGCTACCTTATCCATCGCACTCCATAGCGTGTGGTGTATGAGGGGTGTTGGGGGAATTTTGCTGAGTCTGAGAGACACAAGCTGGAAGCCTAGACTCTATCCGACCTCCAGATCAGGAGGTCGACAGTGCCTGACATTGCAGCCTCCATCAGAGGTCGCCAACTCCCTTTTCCTGGACCCACGCCACAAGGTACTCTGTTGAGGAAAATATTGTGATTGGACCAAAGCGGTCTCATTGTGACTTTTGGGCACCCATGGCTGGGTGCCTAGAGCAACTGCAGCCCGTACCTTTGACTGAGGAGAAACATTTCTCCAACTTGGAAGCACGCTAGCTTCTGGTGTCACAGTCTTTTGCCTACGGGGAGATAGTGATCCAGCACTCGTGAAGGTGCTACAGGATTGCCAAAGGCCCAATCTGGAGGGACGAAACCACATAACTGTGTTCTTCCGCTTTAGGTAGTCCCAACAATCTAATCAAAGTGTCTACAGCGGGAGCAATGTGCATCGTTGGTTGGTGTAGTTTGAGTGACTGGGGGGGATGGGTCATGGGGCATAGTCAAAACCTGTGATTTCTTGACCATTACAACTCTATGGGGTATGCAATATTGGGAATGTTGTGTTCTATGGTAATGTGTTAGCGAGAAAGTGGAATGCGTCCGAACAGCCTCCATATATGTTTTGGTCACTTTTGATGTGGGAGGGATAGTTTGGATCGTGAACACCTCGGGGAAATATGCACATGGGTTTATGTTGCTTACGAGGCTGAGGGAATAATGGGGCAAGTGAATACCTAAGCCTAGTACATATATGTTGATGCCGCTCGGCTGCTAATGGGAGAGTTTGACAATTGCCTATAACTGTAAAGCATATATCCAATTCATGTCATTTTAATTTCAGTGTGTGTGTAATACAAAATCCAGTGTTTTATACATACGGAGTCCACTCCATCCATTTCTTTTGTAGTGTACTCCGTGTGCTGCGCGGGTGGCACTGTGCCAATACTTCACATTTTGACCCTGAGGATAAGCCTGACTTCTCTGTGCCAAGCTACTCCAGGGTGAACACAGGTAATCGGACAAGTGTATCTTACTCAATCTTAACTAAGACAGTGGATTCTGTCTGACTTTGATGCATCCCAGCCAGCCAGAAACCTCTGGGTTAAACAACCACTATCACCAACTCTGTGATAAAAAAAATATATAAATATGTTATCTACCACCAAATTCCACAGAGATGTGTTTTGGAGAAATTAAGGATTTGTACATTAATCCAAACTTAAAAACGGTTACTTATTCAATAATTCATCTAAATTGATCATTCCTTTTCATTTGTAGAAATGCCTTGCAGCCTTTGAGATTCTGCATATTTTTTAGTCTGTCAGAAAGGTGCACACGGCTGACTGTGAAATGGAGAGCCATTCAAATTGGCTACTGATTACCGCACATCATTCTCCAGCAGCACCATTCAGTCTGCAGGCAGGATGCATCTCCTGTAGCACATGATCTAGTTATATTCTGAATCAAGCTCATCTTGGGAAAATACAGCATTGGCATTCTGCATGTTTATCAAAAGACAACAGAACAAGATGATTGGCCAAGTTGTGTCACGTGATCATCCAGTGCAATCATGGCTTACACTGTCGACAAATCAGTCATTTATGAACAAGAACCTTTTTTATAGAGCAAGTACCATCATAGCCTATTTGTTGCAAAAACTAAGAATTGTACATATATTATTCTATTTTACCTTACTCTTCTATATTGATCGTCCTTTTGTATTGGTTTTTATTAATCACACAAATAAAGTGTCATTGTCGTTGTACAACCAATACCATTCTTCCGTGGAGAGAGACCTGGTTCACTGTTATCACCCAATCATTATATTATTATGGTATTGACAGGAAGAAATGCATATTTGAATATGTTGAATATAAAAAGACCTATGGCCCTAATCATCTCCCCGGATGAAGATATTTTGCAATAAGCATTCTGCAGGACAGTCCCCATTATGCCCTCAACCATCATCCATAGGATGCTGTTTGGCAACTGTAAAGCCCTGAGGGCTTGACCCAGACCTGTCTCGCGGATCCATCTAGTTAGTGTCAATGTCAGAGAGTCTGTGGTGCGTTTGCATAAATATATTCTCTCTTCACCGCCTCAGCAGAAGCCACCCACACCTGAGGACAAAAATAATAACCAACAAAAAAGGGAAGACTTTAGGGAATTTCAATAATATGGCCATTGTTGCCAAAATCACCAATTTATTGACCTTAGAGAAAGTAGGAGAGGTCAAGTGATCCTAGTAGTGTTTCAGACCTGCGACCTGCAGCGCTGCACATACATCCCTGCTATAGAAGCTCAACTCACTGGCTACCTCATTGCAATGGATGTATGACGTTACTACGCATACATTTACATCGCGGTACATTACATTGTGGTTTTTACAATACAAGTCGTTACAACGACTTCCGTTGGAGGGCCCTGGACTTAGAAGTAGTATAATTTACTATTCCAACTCCAGTCTACGTACAGTAGGGAAGGTGTTGGATAGTAAATTATACTATTCCTTGTCCTAGAGCGCCATCCAGCGCAAGTCGTTGTAACAACCTCGATGTAATGGCATCGCAATATAATCCCCGTGTTGTAAATTATGTTTCCCTACTGCAATGACAGGTAAAGGAGTAACATTTTTAGCATTTGCAGTGCTTGCTACAAAACTCCACTCCATGGTGGTGCCACTTCACAATGTGCAACAACATATTTTTTGAAAAGATAGAACACTTCTGCCAGAAGTAGATGTGTTCTTACTCTCTACTCTCCTGGGCATGGCATGTTGTGTGTGTACCCGCTGGCAAGGATTGGTGCTAAAAGCCGTGACACAAGGTGGCACGGGGCAGACAAACACGGAAAACACAGCATGCGCCACAGTCCCGACTGAAGGCGGAGGAGGTGTTTATAAGAATAATTGATGGTCTAATCTCCGGCACAACCGACAAAGGAGAACGCATTTTAACATCACCACCCTGGGGTATACAGGCTTGGGCTCCTTAATCTCTCGACTACCAAATGAGCTAGCCTACCGGTGATAAGACCATAAAAAGCAGAACTGGAAGCGACAAATCAAGGCACTGTAATTTACACAAGTATTGACATCTGGACGGCTGCCATTGCATCTACTGAGCTGCCTTCAATGAATCAACCTTACCAACGTTTTCCAATTTTTAGTCAGCTCTACGTGCTATAAAGGCCCCCGCTGGCATAATGCAACCACAGAAAGTGAAGAGGCCCTGAGTTTCCCATATCTCACAGATATTCATTGATCTCGGGCTGCATCTGGGGGGTCCTAGAATGGTTGCGAGACCATTTAAAGGTTGCCCCTCCCCCAGGTTATACCTTGAAGCCCCGTACTCCATGATGCGTCAGTACTGGCAAGAAGTGTGCGCTTAGACACAGTCTGCTGCATCAGCATGTCACGTGCTCCCTTGGCTAGACCTCTGGGGCACACACATACACAAATCTGTCTTCTCCCGCTTGTCAGCCATTAAAGATTTCCTAACATCAGAGTCAATTTGTTATCCCTAACTGGCTACAGATAAGTAAACCGAGAAAATGGGAAGAAAAGCTTGATAAAATATTGGCCATGACTGTCAGGTTCCGCGAGCGCAGCGCGCCTACCACAATGGGAGAACTACAGTTCCCATGAGCAGGTGGGGTTTCACAGGAAGCATATCACCGGTCCCGACGCGCTTCCTGTTGCGCGTTATTCTGATCCTTTGCTGCCTTCGGCGTGAGAGCGGACGCTCTGCACGCCATCCTTCCCGTGCCTCTCCAGCAACTTCCTGACTCCTGTGGGCTCCTTGTTTCCCGTGGGCCCGTAGGGTCTCCGTCAGTATCCTGTCCTGGCTTGAGACGGAGTCCACGCCCGCCAGCAGGTACTGTTGTCCTTTGCACCGACCGCTCCAGCGGTCAGCTGTTCGGTAGCCTGTCTCCTGGGGCTCGGAGCCTGGGTACTGTACCTTTGGGCATTTCTTGGCTCGGTAAACTGATATGGGCATTTAGAAGTGGCGGAACACAGTGGCGGTCGAAACCACGTGTTACCGTCCACTCGGCATTATTACTGAAACTGCACTAGCGGGGCGCTTTGGTGAGGAAACCACGCGTTCCGTTATATACTGCAAATCTCTGTGGAAACAAGGATCAGGGTGTGTAGTGAGGAAACTACAAATGTTCCCTGGTCTTGTGTACTGGCTTCCAGTGGGGTTATTGTGTGACAGAATACTGTGGTGGTCGCAACTACGTGTTACTGTTTGCATGTTCCATGTACTTCTTTTTTGAGTTGTTCTATTGAGAGCGGAGTGTTGTAGTTCTTGCTTCCTACACACTGCCGTATCCTGATTTACTTTTGGTGGAGATCTTTACTTCCAGTGGATGCTTTGGACCCCCCTTGGACATTGAGTCCGCTGACATATTCTGTGGCCTTCCTCACAGATTATGGCAGAAGGATTGTAGATGTTTTCTAACCAAGGTCGGGTTTTCTTTCAGCCCAGGTACTTATTCACGTGCATGTTTTCTTAGTGAGACCATATGAGAGTAGTAGTTCATGCTAATAAGCACTTGACTGAAATCTGTCTTGTCTTCTGTTTCAGGCGTCCTTTCCCTGCTGACCCTACCTTTACCCACCCCACATTTTTTTTATTTTAGTTTGTTATTTTTCTCCCTCACCTAATGGCTCGAACACCCTGTATTTATACTTCAGGGTGTTGGTGACATTTGGAGGTGGAACCATCTTTGCATCGGCTGGATCCCGCGGAGTAAACCTGACAGAATAACGCGCCCACGAACGTTGCTCTGCCCGGTCCAGTTGTTGCAAAATGGCCACCATGGATGATGTACTGCAGGCTCTGCTAGTAGTGCAGCAGGAGCTGGCCTCCTCTAAAGCAGAGGCAGCGGCACTCAGAGAAAAAGTAGATAAGCTATCTAGGAACCCCTTTTCTACGTCTGTACCTCAGGTACAAGTAACGGTACCCCCCCCTATTCCTCTAGCTAGTCCAGAGAGGTATTCCGGGGATCCTTCCAAGACTCAGGCGTTTATAACGCAAGTCATGTTGCACTTTTCGTGTAAGCCAGCCTCGTTCCCTAACAACCATTCTAGGGTGGCTTTTGCGCTTTCATTTCTGACAGGGGATGCAGCCAATTGGGCTGTACCCTTGGTTCGGAATGACGACCCCATGCTCTCAGATTGGGCCACTTTTCGGACTGAATTCGAGAAGGTGTTCGATAGAAGGGCAACCACCCTTAGTGCAGATAGGGAACTCCTGGAACTAAGGCAAGGGAGGTCGGATATAATTACGTATCTCACCAAATTTAACCGACTGGTGGCTGAAACTTCATGGCCAGAGGAAAAGAGGATGTCCTTATTCTACCAGGGATTGAGGGACGGTCTTAAAGACGTCATTGCTCAGATAGATCCCCAACCAACCACTTGTGTAGACATGGTAAACTTGACTCTAAGATTAGAGGGTAGAATGGCAGACAGAGGAGGGGATAGGAGACGATGGGACAGGGGGCCCCTCCGGTCCGAATGGAGTCCACGTAGGCCTTTGCCTTCTGCAGATACTCAATCTGAACCGATGGAAATCGGTGCAGTCCGGTCCCCACTAACCAGGGAAGAAAAAGAGAGCCGTCGCGTTGCAGGTCTTTGCTTGTACTGCGGCAAGAAGGGACATTACGTAAGGAACTGCCCTTCCAAATCCAGAAACACTGGTTCATGGTCTCGCAATAAAAGTGTAGCCATAGCAGCTGGCAACGCTCCAGAAGAAGCTGGTGCTCAGGGGGAAAGAGATCGGAAGGAACCGCAGCCCTGGAAAGTGCCATCGTTAACTGTGGTCACCCTACGTGAATCCGAATCTCACATACTGCTGCCCATGAGGCTGGAGTGTCAGTTGCAGGTTTACAATGTCATGGTTATGATAGACTCGGGGGCCACAGGGAATTTCATTAATAGCGGGCTTGTGACCTCCTTGTCCATAGACAGGGTACCTAGGGACACCCCGGAGGAAGTATTGGCAGTTGATGGGAAACCATTAATTTCCGGTCTCATAACGGAACAGACAGAGAGGGTAACTCTTTCAGTTGATGTAAATGACGGCAGGCATAGGGAAGAACTGGTGCTTAACATCATCGAAGCCCCTCAATACGAGATTATTCTCGGTATGCCTTGGCTTAGTCACCATAATCCCTCAATCGACTGGAAGGAGAAGTCGATAAGTTTCTTGTCTGAGGAATGTAAAAAGCATATGGAAGAGGGTGTTGGGTTCTCTCCGTCTGTTCTTCCTTTGGTGGTCGCAACAGCTGCTGAGAAAGACGTGTGTCTACCCCTGGAATATAGGGCTTACAGGGATGTCTTTAGTGAAAGTCAGGCTGAGAACCTCCCTCCTCATAGGCCATATGATTGTAGGATTGATCTAGTGGAGGGAGCCACCATACCATCCTGTAGGGTTTATGCCTTGTCGGACCCTGAGACCGCTCATCTGAAGGAGTACTTAGACCATTATGTGGATATCGGCTTTATACGCCCATCCAGGTCCCCTGCGGCCTCGCCCCTCTTTTTCATCAAAAAGGCCAACGGAGATTTAAGGGCCTGTGTGGATTATCGTATGCTTAATAAAAACACCATCCGAAATCGATACCCACTGCCACTTATCTCTGTTTTGTTGGACCAAGTACGGTATGCCAAGGTTTTTACCCGATTGGACCTAAGGGGGGCGTATCACTTGGTCCGGGTCCGCGAGGGGGACGAATGGAAAACCGCCTTCAAAACGAGATACGGATTGTATGAATACACCGTGATGCCGTTCGGGCTGTGTAACGCCCCAGCGGCATTTCAATACTTTTTGAATGATGTGTTGAAGGAGGTGGTGGATATCAGTGCTGTGGTTTACATTGACGACATCCTGATTTACTCGGAAAACGTCAAGGACCATACGCAACATGTAACTGAGGTACTCCATAGACTGAGAGAAAACCATTTGTACTGCAAGCTGAGCAAGTGCGAGTTCAGTGTGGACAAGGTTGAATTCTTGGGAGTCATGCTAAGCCACGAGGGACTGCAAATGTCCGATAGAAAGGTACAGGCGGTACAGGAGTGGTCTACCCCTACCTGTGTGAAGGACGTGCAAAGATTCTTAGGCTTCGCCAATTATTACCGCCGATTTATAGCGGGGTTCTCCCAAGTGGCAGTTCCCTTGACGAGACTGTTGCGTAAAGGCGTGCAATTCGAATGGTCACCCGAAGCCACAGCAGCATTCCAGTATCTGAAAGAGGCTTTCACAACGGCTCCCATCCTGGCACATCCTAGACCAGAACATCCGTACGTTGTTGAAGCTGATGCCTCCGACGAAGCGATAGGAGCAGTGTTGTCTCAAAGGGACAAGGACACCGGTCAGCTCCACCCTGTGGCATATCTGTCCAAAAAACTAAGCCCTCCTGAACAGAATTATACCATCTCCGAGAAGGAACTGCTCGCCATTAAGCGAGCGTTTCAGGAATGGAGACAGTACCTTTGGGGGGCCAGATTCCCTGTCACTGTATACACCGACCATCGCAACCTCCAGTACATGAAGACCGCAAAGCACCTCACACAGAGACAGATGAGGTGGATGCTCTTCTTTGCGGAATACGATTTCACCATTACCTTCAGACCAGGGACAGACAACCTGAAAGCCGATTCCCTATCCCGGCGAGATCAGTCAGAGGAGAAGGATAAAGGAGACGCTAAAGCGTCAATAGTCAGTCCCGAGAAGGTGATTTGTGTGATACAGGCCAATACCTTTTTGGACCTCGTTCGACAAGCCAAGACTCATGACGCCTGGGTCAGTTGGGTCACATGTGGGGGGAATCGCACGTTGGTAAAGGGGTTGCCTTTTCAAGACAATAGATTGTTTCTTCCTTCTGTAGCATTGCGCAAAAAGGCTTTCATGTGGTGTCATGAGTCCCCGTTAGCAGGACATCAGGGAGTGCAAAAAACCAGGCGGCTCATGAAACGGCATTTCTGGTGGGACTCAATTAACACCGATGTCTCTGTATGGATTGGGCAATGTGAGACCTGTGCCAGGGCTAAAAACACAACCGGACAGAAAAAGGGGTTGTTGATGCCGTTACCTTCCCCTAGGAAACCTTGGCAGACCATTAGTTTGGATTTCGTCACAGGACTCCCTCCTGATCAGGGCAAGTCAGCGGTGTTGGTAGTTGTAGACAGCCTCACTAAGTTAGGCCACTTCATACCATGTGGCAATTTGCCAACAGCAGGGCAGACGGCTCAATTGTTGCTAACCAATGTCATACGCTTGCACGGAGTTCCAGAGGTCATAGTATCTGACAGGGGCCCCCAGTTCATTGCAAGGTTCTGGAAGGCGTGGTGTCAGGCATTGCACATACAGTCTTCCCTCTCGACCAGTTTCCATCCTCAGACGGATGGGCAAACAGAACGGTTGAACCAAACCCTGAAAAAATATCTGCGGTGTTTTGCTGAAGAGGCTCAGGAGTCCTGGGTTTCCCTATTATGGATGGCTGAAATAGCCTATAATAACGCTTGGCACTGTTCTGTGGGGATCTCGCCTTTCCATGCTACCTATGGATTTGATGCACGCATCCTTCCTGTGCACATCCCAGAGGAAGTGTCTCGACAGCCTACGGTCTTAGGGCAAGTACGGAAGCTCCATGTACTGCACAAGAAGGTCAGAGAGCATCTGGAGAGGGCTAAAGCAGTGTACAAGAAATGGGAGGACACACACCGTAAGGAGGGCCCCTCGTTCCAGGTTGGGGATAAGGTCTGGTTATCGACTCGCAACATTCGGTTCAAGCTGCGTAGTGTGTTTCATCCACGATACATTGGGCCTTATACCATTGTGAAACGTATCAACCCTGTTGCCTTCAAGTTGAAACTGCCGGGTACTCTGCGTATTCATCCTGTGTTCCATTGTCACTTGTTAAAACCGGCTCATTCGGCAAGACGGAGGGCTACGCCTCCGGTGGTTGGAGATGCTGGGGCGGAATACGAGGTGAGGACTATCAAGGACTCCAAACTGTGCAGAGGCGTCCTCTGGTATCTGGTGTCTTGGAAGGGCTACTCTGTAGAGGACGATTCCTGGGAGCCTGAGGGGAACATTCATGCACCGGCGGCTGTGCGTACATTTCATCGTCGATTCCCCCTGCACCCTGGTCCTAGGAGGCGCTAGGGGAGGGGGGATGTACTGTCAGGTTCCGCGAGCGCAGCGCGCCTACCACAATGGGAGAACTACAGTTCCCATGAGCAGGTGGGGTTTCACAGGAAGCATATCACCGGTCCCGACGCGCTTCCTGTTGCGCGTTATTCTGATCCTTTGCTGCCTTCGGCGTGAGAGCGGACGCTCTGCACGCCATCCTTCCCGTGCCTCTCCAGCAACTTCCTGACTCCTGTGGGCTCCTTGTTTCCCGTGGGCCCGTAGGGTCTCCGTCAGTATCCTGTCCTGGCTTGAGACGGAGTCCACGCCCGCCAGCAGGTACTGTTGTCCTTTGCACCGACCGCTCCAGCGGTCAGCTGTTCGGTAGCCTGTCTCCTGGGGCTCGGAGCCTGGGTACTGTACCTTTGGGCATTTCTTGGCTCGGTAAACTGATATGGGCATTTAGAAGTGGCGGAACACAGTGGCGGTCGAAACCACGTGTTACCGTCCACTCGGCATTATTACTGAAACTGCACTAGCGGGGCGCTTTGGTGAGGAAACCACGCGTTCCGTTATATACTGCAAATCTCTGTGGAAACAAGGATCAGGGTGTGTAGTGAGGAAACTACAAATGTTCCCTGGTCTTGTGTACTGGCTTCCAGTGGGGTTATTGTGTGACAGAATACTGTGGTGGTCGCAACTACGTGTTACTGTTTGCATGTTCCATGTACTTCTTTTTTGAGTTGTTCTATTGAGAGCGGAGTGTTGTAGTTCTTGCTTCCTACACACTGCCGTATCCTGATTTACTTTTGGTGGAGATCTTTACTTCCAGTGGATGCTTTGGACCCCCCTTGTACATGGAGTCCGCTGACATATTCTGTGGCCTTCCTCACAGATTATGGCAGAAGGATTGTAGATGTTTTCTAACCAAGGTCGGGTTTTCTTTCAGCCCAGGTACTTATTCACGTGCATGTTTTCTTAGTGAGACCATATGAGAGTAGTAGTTCATGCTAATAAGCACTTGACTGAAATCTGTCTTGTCTTCTGTTTCAGGCGTCCTTTCCCTGCTGACCCTACCTTTACCCACCCCACATTTTTTTTATTTTAGTTTGTTATTTTTCTCCCTCACCTAATGGCTCGAACACCCTGTGTTTATACTTCAGGGTGTTGGTGACATTTGGAGGTGGAACCATCTTTGCATCGGCTGGATCCCGCGGAGTAAACCTGACAATGACAGACCGTACTTCTGAGAACGCACATCTAGATTGTTGCTTTTTTAGAAGACAAGCCTTAGCACATTTCATTACAAACTGAAGATCACCCAAAGGAAAAAGAAAACACGGACTTATTAGTAACTTATTAGTACTTTCATTACAGCTTTGGGGTCTGTACCACAAACGTCTAAATTTATCCAGGCAGCAAAGTATGAAAGCGCTCTAGAGGTATCTAGAGCCCTCAAGCATCCTGCTGCGGATGTTGCTGGGCAACTGATACCTTTGCCCTCCAGCCCAGGCCCATCATGCCAACACCAGCAGACCATAACATCAGTGTTAACCCCTTGCCCGCGGCCGGAATTCCGCTCCTGTGCGGCACATTCCGGTCGCAGGCGTGGTCATGACGTCTGGGAGCCGTCATCCGCACACGAGCCGTCATCAACATGGAAGGGGTTAAAGTGCACGATTGAAAAAGTTGACCAGTTCCTTCAAAAATAATCCTGATGAAATAACGGTGCATCAAATTGCCCTAAATTGTCGTCACCTGATTTCCAATCCTCGCGAGCCCGCTAAGAAATGGCAACAATAGGTACACAGCCCTAAAATGTGGCTATTCAAACTTAACCATTCAACTCCAAGTGAACAAGAAGTGTGGAAGGGAGGGTTCACCTTGTGTCCGGTGGGCAAGAGAGCAGTAACGTCAAAGGCTAATTTATGTATTTATTTATTGTACTATGCACTTTCCAAAATTAAATTTGTGACCTTCGCCTAGTAACAACCCCCAAAAATTGAATGTATTTTAATATGATAATTATGTGTATGATGAACTTTATTGTTTTTTAAATTGAGATCGCTTATATGATGTAATTTTAAAAATGATTGATTGCAGTTGTTTGTACTATTTAGGTCCTTCTGACCGAAAAAAAGTCTTTTTTAACTGATTGATAAACTGTGACCACTTTTCATCGAATGCTCCTACTCATGAGACAGATCTGTTGCCATGGACATGACTCCGCTACACCAGTGACTCCTCTCCCCACCCTCAACCGCCAGCACCAAAGAGAACTGTTTTACACAATGAATTGTTCGGCACAAATCAGCATGAGCATGTGATAGTAAGTACAACACAAATGTTTGGTGATGGGTGGATTGCTTGAAGCAATCCCTACCGCTGGTAGTAACTCTGGGTTTCATCCCATTCCACTTTTGTCCACACCATGCCACCTCACACAGGGGCCAGCCATATTCAAAGCAGCCTTGATCCTGCTACAGTAGGATAGTCCAACCCAAACAGTCTGACAAGGTCCCCTAATTAACTCAAGTAACCCAAGACTGGTGTTGGCCAATTTGGGCACCGTCAACAGAGTGCAGCTCGACTCCTGTGGCACGGTGATGCAAAACCCATATCTAAGGCTTCACACTGAGGAAATCAAAAATATGAAGGGTGGTTCGCTTGCATTATTCTCAGCCACCAGTAATTCTTACGTGTCGCAATTCTGTACATTGGTTTTTGTCAAGCATTCCACCTCAGACAGGATCCAGCCATATGGAAATCCCCTTGTTCCTGCTCCAACGCAAACAATCTAGTCCAAACTATCAGGCCTGGTCCCCTCTGAACCAGAACACCAGAAATTCTAGACTGGTTTCTGGTGCTTGGGGCCCATCCGTAAGGTGCATATTGAGTCATTTGGCACAGTAACCATTGGCCTACCCAGTACACTGAGAAAAACAAAATGTGAAGGGTGGATTGCTTGCATTATTCTTAGCCACCGGTAATTACTATGTGTCGCAATTCTGCATGTTAGTTTTTGCCAAGCATTCCACCTCAGACAGGAGCCAGCCGTTTGGAAATCAACCTTGTTCCTTCTCCAACGCAACCAATCTAGTCCTAACTGTCAAGCCAGGTCCCCTCTGAACCAGAACACCAGAAATTCTAGACTGGTTTCTGGTGCTTGGGGCCCATCCGTAAGTTGCATATTGAGTCATTTGGCATAGTGACCACTGGCCTACCCAGCACACTGAGAAAAACAAAATGTGAAGGGTGGTTCGCTTGCATTATTCTTAGCCTCCAGTAAATACTATGTGTCGCAATTCTGCATGTTAGTTTTTGCCAAGCATTCCACCTCAGACAGGAGCCAGCCATATGGAAATCACCCTTGTTCCTGCTCCAACGCAAACAATCTAGTCCTAACTGTCAAGCCAGGTCCCCTCTGAACCAGAACACCGGAAATTCTAGACTGGTTTCTGGTGTTTGGGGCCCATCCTTAAGGTGCATATTGAGTCATCATTTGGCACAGTGACCACTGGCCTACCCAACACACTGAGAAAAATAAAATGTGATGGGTGGATTGTTTGAATTAATGTCAGACACTTTAAATACTCTGGCCACAGTCCAATTCATCATCCAGCAAACATGCAGAATGCAAAAATAGTTACCTGAAGCAATGTCTGTCTTTCCACTGTTTGGTGACCAGACGGAGGGAACCAGATAATCTTCACCAAATGCATTGCCAAGGGAAAATGTCTTGAGTAAGGAGACTAAATGGATAGAACGGATTGCAAATAGCTACTGGTTCCATAACAGTATGAGTGGCAAGTAGCAGACCTGGTCTACAGGCAAGAATATTAGAATAAAGATGGCACTTAGGACATAAAAAAATGGCTCAGACTGGCTGAACAGCAGGGGATATACAACTAAGGAGAGAATGCATGGCATAGACATGAAGATACCACACTTTGGGCCAGATGTAGGTAAATCATATTTACCGACTCTGAAATACCGAATTTTACCGATTCGGTATTTCATAGTCGGTAAATATGAAGGGGGGAGATGTAGGTATTTCCAGATGTGGAAATACCGAATCGTTAGAATTCGGCATTTACCGATTCGGTAATTACCGAATCGGTATTCCCTATTGATTCCTATGGGCTGTGAAGCCCATAGGAATGAATGGGAAATACCGATTCGGTAATTACCGAATCGGTAAATACCGACTTTTGCCAGGGTGCAGGGGGTGTCACTTTGACACCCTCTGGCACCCCAGAAATAGGCATGTGCGCCATGTGGCACACAGACATGCCCTAAGGGCATGTCTGTCTGTCACATGGCTAGGTGTGCATGCACACAAGTGCATGCACACCTGAATTCGGTATTTTAACACCCAATCCAATTGGGTGTTAAAATACCGAATTTGTAGGGCCTTTGGGACTCAGAAGAGTCCCACCTACATCTGAGATTTACCGAATCGGTAAAAAAACGATTCGGTATTTTACAGAATCAGTAACTTTACCGAATCGGTAAATTTACAGATTCTGTAAAATAATGCCCCTACATACCATTTCTGAAATACCGGTCGGTAACGGCCGAAAATACTGATTTTCGGCCGTTACCGACCGACCTACATCTGGCCCTTTATCCGCAGCATCACTGGTTTTCAGAAGATACATTATGACCAGTGGCCCAAGTGCCAACTGTTCAAAGACAGTTTATGACTTACACCACCTCCAATGCCTCTCCTCAAAAGTGGGCAATCATTTGAGATAGCCACCATCAGCTAGGCAAAGTGGTTGAACTTCATGCGTGTTCAGCACTCACCTATCAAAGAAGGGTTTGGCCACATCCGAGGTAGGCCGGATTGTGGAGATGTAACTCAGAGATTTGAGTATCAACTCTACTCTACTGGAAATTACGCCTGGTATATGGATCTCTGGTGTGAAGCCGTCCTGAGCATGGAACGCAACATGTTATACGCTACTCAAAATGGATTCAGGCTGTCTTTAATCGTGCTGGTGGACTTCAGCACTCGTTTTCAGGGACCATGTTTTCATCATCAGACCTTGACCCAGAACAAGAAAGAGAAAGGAAGAAAAAAGAGAAAGAAGAGACTAGAGAAATCTAGAAAACGGTGACAAGGGGTGAAAGGGATTAAAATGAATCTGCAATTGCAATGGTGAAATAAATGTATAATAATATTAATACCAGTATTTGTAAAGCACAGCTACCTCCGGAGAGGTGTCCCGGCGCTGGGGGCCCTCGGGACGATTAAGCGAACTATTGCCCAGAGTCATATGGTGCTGGGCTAACCTGCCGCCGGTACCGGGGATCAAACCGTGAACCCTGTGGTCCGGAGTCAGGCATTCTGGCCACACCTCTTCCACTTCCAGATAAAGAGATAAGAAGTATAGGTTGGGGGATTTGTGAGGAACGAGAATCAAGAGTACATAGCCTGGTTATCCCGGCAAACACAGTATTTGCCAGCTTTGGTAGCCTGCTCCTAGGAAATAAAATGGCTGCCTGCACAAATGTTGACAGACTGAGCACGGGTTCCAAAGTTGATCAAAACATTATAAGAGCGTATTTAAGGACTCTCCAGTTATAGGAGCAGTACATGCTCACCCAGACCTTTGGAGTCGGTCATTTTTAATATAAAACTGCAACCTCACCAGGAGCGTCACTTCCCCTCAGTAATTAATAAAATGGCGGCCCCTCAACAGCTGCGGCCCAGCCTTTGCTGCCTCACAGCCATTATTCTTCTCCCTACGTGGATGGTGTAATGATTAAAATCCCTACACATTGCAATTACTTAATAAAGACAAAACGGGTCCTGACTCCCTGGTAACATGGTTTGCAAAGACCCAGTGAAGCCAAGCTCTAACAAATGACACGCTTCTAAAGGCCTGCACAAAGTCAAGAAGAAAAAAAAAGACAAAAAAACGACCTTGCCTGAACCTTTTATTTTCCAAAGGAGAAATCAATGAAAGGAAAGTACTTCAATTCTTTACTTCAGCAAGAGACCAGCTGCTCCCCTTCTGCCAGACGTATTACGAGTCTAAACATATATATCGTGAATAAGGACAGCCAGATGCTGCGTGCTCCAATGGTGGAAAATGAATTCCATTGTGATGAATGGCTGGATGGTAGCGGCTTCCATGCCAACACGTCTGGTTGGACGGGGAAGTAGAGTGGACAGAAGGTGAGGCGCGAATATCCCCAAACCCATTGCGTTACTAACCTAATAAGAAAGAACCCCTTGAAACTGGCATTTTAAAGAATTCAACCATGAACATCCATCTCTGACAGTAGCCTAGCGGAGGAGGGGCAGACCACCCCAGACAGGACGAGTTTTAGGGGCAGTGAGCTCCCCCCCTTTCTTACCTGCGACCATCGCGGGGCAGCAAAGGCAGGAATCGCCAGCAACCCCCCTCTTACATGTCGCTGCCGCGGGCAGCAAATGCAGAGGCCGCCATAGGCCGCTAAAGGTCTAGCTACGCCACCGATCTCTGAAGGTGTTGTCTGGGAACATTAAATCGTAAATATCAATGTAACTAAATATCGTCACAACAATATCGTGGGACATATATATATATATATATATATATATATATATATATATATATATATTTTTTTTTTAAAGGTACTTACAGTTGGAGTTAAGAATGGTAAATCCTTACCTCCTTCTTCGGTATTTTGTCTCTCATTGTGGTAACGATATTCTGTCCTGTCGATATTTGGGATTCGATATTCTCTTCTACAATCGTCTCTGAAGGGAGCTGGTAATGTCTTATATCTGAGGCTTATGGAAATGAACCGAAGATAGATTTGATGTTGCCCCACAGTTTCCCGTAAAACTTTAAACAAGCTCCTAAATAGATTTACAAGACAATGAAAGACATGAGAAGTTTGTGAGACCGTGAGAAAGGAGCACAGTCTGTCCTTTCAGCAAAATAAATAGAATATGAAAGTTGACCGTGAGCTGTATCTTGATTGGATCTGGGATGAACAGCTACAGGTGTGCTTTCAAAATGAAGATCTCCACTACTTTTGGAGATCTCAAGGAATCTTGTAATCAGAAAGTGTCCATGTGAAAATATAAATGTACAACATGTACAGTACAAAATTAAAGACTCAAAAATGTAACCTGCATTTATAAAGAATATATATATGTATATATATCCACAAAGATGCAATCTTTACCACATCCGCTCGCGCAAGTGAAAGAAAGGTCACGCAACTCCAACGTGCAGATTTGGCATAAGTTCTTTTTAATCCAACAGAGCCACTAGATCCGACGCGTTTCGGGCATCCGCCCTTGCTCACAGATCTTTCGTGTGCAAAATCAAGCAATGAAGACGAGGGAAACATATCAGAAATTACACAGATTTGAGCATAAGATCTTAGAAGATCTCAAAACTGCTACAAAGCACCAGAAATGGAAGCCCAGTAACTTTGCAGGAGGTCCTCATAGTGATAAATGAATGGCTAATTGCTGGTAAGTTTTAACCAGTTTGATATTGATGTAAAAGAGTTTGTATAGAAATGCACCACAGCTGCAGGCCCCAGAACCCAACTAATGAACAGCCAAAGTTCTGAGCACAGTCAGTACAGAACTGAGAGCAGAGCTGTAACTTAGAGGCTCAGAATGATGATGCTGCTCTGACTAAATTAAATAAAATTAGCAGAAAAAAAAGTTGTTACTAGCGCGAGTGACAGATTGAGCGCCACCACGGTACGGGCCAGCTGAGCCATGACGACTGCCGCAGCTGTCGCAGTCCAGACAGGACTCGCGCGGCATTTATGAGGCTCAACTGGAGGCACCACCACTCACTCCGCCGATGGCTGCAGTTTGCGTTGGCTACTGGGTGGGGTCGGGTCAGGACTCTCTCATGCGGCATGAGGACCCAGGATGCCCAACCATTGGCATTCCTTCGCAGCAACCAAACTGAACATAACTGCCACCTGCCCGCATCGCAGGTGGCCCGCCTAGAAGTGTGTGTCAGCTGCAAATCATTGCCGTTACTCTCATGAC
This sequence comes from Lissotriton vulgaris, assembly GCF_964263255.1. NCBI lineage: Eukaryota > Metazoa > Chordata > Amphibia > Caudata > Salamandridae > Lissotriton > Lissotriton vulgaris. Next base: position 1,435,397,866 of record NC_141695.1, on the reverse strand, counting down.
ATGACGTCACGTGAATCAGAATGCTGCGGGTGAATGTAGCCAGATCGGGCGCAACTGAACCAGCACCCAAGCCGTGAGCAGAGCGGACCGCGCCAGCTTTGCTCAGACAGTGCTAATTATTATACTGCAGCTCTATGGCGCTTGCGAGCTGAGGAGGCGCCATAATGCATGATTTTGCATTTTAGTATGGGGATGCGGACTACCACACTGAAATGTATTAGTCTAACGCCTGATGCGTGGTATTTGGCAGGGCTGAACAGGAAGTGTAGGGAGGCAGAAGAAAGAAGCTACGTCTGAAATCAAAACGAGGCAGCCTTGATTATGAGTAATCCTGCCATTCGTCGGCACCAGTGGCTGGCTTCAAAGAAAACCCTTTGGGCCTGTTCACTTATTTGTTTTTTACAGATACACAGGATGTCGCGCCACAGTTCCTGGGAGTGAATTGATTTCGCGCTTCTGCAGGGAGCAGATGAGGACAGGATGTGGTGTCCTGGATACCTGTGGAGGAGGAAAGGATGGGGTGGAATGAGAAGTAAAAATCTTTTAAGGCAATTAAAGGCTTCCATAGAAACGCTTCTATTCTCCTAGAAACACAGGTTAACCGTTGTCATTTAGGACTTCAGTGCCTTTTCTCGTCAATGTGCTAATCACCTTAAGGGGACCAATTAAAGTCACAGCACCAGTGCATTGCTTCTCCTGAGCGGAATGGGGCTCGCGCTAAGGGCTAATATTGGCGATTAGAATAGAAAGGACCCAGACAAGGCTCCAGGTTTGACTTGGTTCCTATGAACATGGAAACAGGGCCCTTCTCTTCTGTAAAGGACCCCTCCCCCATGACTCTCCTCCCTCTCCCTCACTTCGGTCACACTGTAGCGAGCGAGCCGACCTTCCTCAACAGCAATGCTTAATTTGAGCCGGTGGTGTCCGATGCACAGCACCGACACTTAATCATCAACACCGGTGCTCTTCATGAGCACCAGTTAAGGAAACATTCATTTATAGGGAGGTTAAGTGATTTGCCCAGAATCACGGGATGTTGGGGCCGATGCCTGGTTCTCCCGCTCTGAAGTCAGCCGCTCTGGCCATTACTCCACATCCTCTACCCACTTTAATGGTTAGTAGTCGGTTCTGTTTTACGCGTCGTAACAGGAGAAATGGGCTGGTGCAAGCTGCCTCCTGACGAGAGTCCCGGCATTTATTTTTTTACAAATGAATCACTGCTCAAAGGAGGTTCAAGGCAATAGCGTAGCAAGGATGCCATGGGTTCTGATGCATTTAAGAAGAATTGCCCCTTTGGCTGTCAGTGGCATAGTAAAATAAACCCATTTACAGGGTTCAATGGGCCCAGGTGTCACTGCACCTGCTGCACCAATGGTAGCTTCACAGTATCTCCACTGGGAAAACCTGAAAAAGAGGGTCCAACTGTGCATTTAACAGATCAATTTTCACTTGCATTTGTTTAACAGTTGCAGCCTCTGAAAGGGCACTCCTGAAGTATGCCACTACTTTCATAGTCCACCTCGTACCACTTGTTCAAATGAAAGATTATTGAAAACTCCAAGTCTGTATGGTATTTATTTTGTCGACCTTTGAAGGATGAAAGTGTGAGTGGAATTGCTGTAATACTCTTTCTTTTGGCGCTGAAAAGAATAGTCCCAAATGTGTTCTCTCCCTATCCATTTCCTCCTGTCCATATCCAACTATCTCATGCCCTTGCTCTGACCACACCATCAAGCTGTGAGACTCTGTGGTACCTATAATCTGCTGTTGCCCTGTAGGCCCAATCTATGATGCCCTCATGTGGTTGGTACCAAAGCATCTTATGCTTTTGCTGCCTCTGGGGACAGACCAGTGGGCTAGAAAGGAACCCGGTAAACAGGAGACTGGTGCCTTGAATACAAGGTATTCATACAACCCTCCTGTCACAATTCTTTGGTGCACCATGCAACTAGCTGCTCTTCTGGGCCAACTTGTTTAGTGTGTCATCCCTGGTGACCTCACCATGCCTTGGGTACCCTTCCCTAGGCACCTATCCCTTGCATTCTGTTCAGTACCACATTTCTCATACCACATTCTCTAGAGCCCCATCTCTGGTCCAACATTTGGGATTCAACCCAACCATCTGTGATATCCAGGCTTCTAATACATCCATCTCTGGCATGCTTCTGCTCAGTCCAGTCCTCTTCTTCAACTTCCCACTATCAGGCGTCTTCCTAGTCCATCTTCATTCCCTTCTAACTCCAGGGTTGGTGTCCCCTGAGACATGTTTATGTGCTGTTCCTTCTTGGTGATCATTACATCCATTTCTTCCTCTGATTTCCCCTGTACACCTAGTGTGCAGTGCCTCAACTGTATCCCCTATGCTCATTGATCTCCTACAGCCCTCTATTTTGGACCCACCTTCTCCCAGGTATGCCAGGCCAGTTTGGAGTTGAAATGCACTATCACAGATCATGAGCTCTCATCCACCCCCCCCCCGTTTGTATCCCGACTTTGAGACCTGACACCGGGTCTAATGGACCCTTTTAATTCCTCGTATTTGCTGGTTTGCCGCTTTTGCATCACATCCTAAGATTTGAAATTAATGTTGTCTGAGTCTGTTGTCATAGCAAACAGAACAAGATGACCAAGCCAAAACCGGTCCCGGATGCTTGTTTCGGTCCAGGGAGGTACTGGCCTGGCAATTTTGGCTGGACTGTTCCAATTAGGAGGAGGGTCAATATTGATTTGCATATGGCTGGGTCCAAACTGGGGTGGCGTGGTGAGCAAAAGAGCAATGGATTAAACCCAGACCTCTTGACTGGGGGTGAGTGGTTGAAAAGTTTCAGCACTCCGTTCATCATCTTGTTGTGTTGTTAAACCTGTGTTCAAACAATAATAATTTCAAGTCTTAGAGTTCTATGAAAGGTTCTAACTTGTAATGCTCAAAGCACAATCTTTCAACCTTCATTCTGTCTTGTAGCTTGCCTGCCTCTGGTGCCCGCCATGTGCCATGCTCCCTAGCACCAGTCCTCTGGCGCCTCCAGTTGTAATGTTACATATATGTCCTCAGGGGTGTAACAACGGCCCCTGCAGCCCCCGCGGTGCGGGGGGCCATGAGCTCCAGGGGGCCCCTTCAGCCAAGTGCCCTGTCAAGAGAGCTCCTGAATGTGGGCAGAGGGGGCCCCCCTCGTCCACTTTGTAGGTGGGCCCCCTCAAGTTTCGTTACGCCACTGTATGTCCTTCTCCCTATGACACTGCATGTTCTGTGTCCAAGGTGACTCCTTACAGCTACTCCTATGACCTCCTTTACACTCAGAACCCACATCCACAGACATCATTCTATCCCTCATTCTCCCTTTAGGGTTCACCTAGGAGCATTGCTTTGTTTGTCTCCAGCTAGTTGTAGGAAGTTAACAGCGACTTTACATGAAGCAAACAAGCACAAAAACAAATATATTTTCCCTTTCAACGCTGCCTTTACCTTCACTCTCTTTGACTCATCCCAACCATTTCTGATTACTTTAGAATCCCAAATATCCTTTCTAAATTCTTCTCCTACCTCGCCGCCAAGACCTGAAACACCCTCCCCATCCTACTACGGCAGACCCAAGACTTACTAACCTTCATGAGACTACTCAAAAACTGGCTATTCGAGCAGTATCAGCACCCCCCCTTCACCTCCCAGCACCTTGAGACCCTTACGGGTGAGTAGTGCGCTCTACAAATTTCCTGATTGATTGATTCCCTCCTGTATCACATTTACCCAAACAACATGGCCACATATCGGCCATTCCCAAAAACACCTAAGATCCCCCTTTACCAATCCACGTCAATCAATCTATCCCTTTTAATGCAATACAGTAAATCTATTGGAGCTTAATGGTACAAACTTAACACACTTATCACAACTATTCCACAAGGAAACAGAAAAAGCACTTTTACTAATCTCCTAACTTTTCACCCCTAACCTTGGGTACCGGAGTTCCATGTTACTCACTACAAAGCACTTCAACGCCTCTTCAGGGGTAGGAGGGGCTATATTTTACAATTACAACCATATCGGGACGTGGCCATGGGACTAGTGTTGCCAACTTTGGATTTGAGAAATCAGGTTTGGAACCGGGACTCAGCTCAATACCTGTGATTCTGGGCTATTCACTTAATCTTCGTGGCACCTAAAAATGACCAGCGCTCTGATGTCGTGGGCCAAGCTGTGCCAAAAAACTGCACAAAAAACCCTTCCCTGCTACCTTGACACACATGCCTGAGACTACTGTCAACATTGATAATGCTCAGTTCCCCGACCTCAGAAGAGGAAATTTTGAGTTAGACTTGTTAGGATTCAAACTTGGGACCTGCAGATCATAGGAGATCAATTCCTTTTCCCTCTAATCCGACCGCCTGCTATAAAACGATTAGCAAACTCTCTTTTTCCTTTCACCATCAATAGCATCTGATCCTCTGGTCACTCACTTCCTGTCCAACTTCACGTCAAACAGGCATCGTGACCTCCAAAATCCATTCATCTAACCATCGAATTAGTATCAATGTGCTTCTTCTCATCATTTCCTATCTGTCTTACCTGCTCACAGACAGCATCTTCACCACTACTATCTAACTTCATGTCCGAGGCATCGTTTTCTTTTCCTATGCTTTTCGGTTCAACTCCAAATTTTCACCATTTTGAATGCTCTTCAAGGCTCTCTTGCACTTTTGTCGGTAAGGCACGATAAATCCATTGTAGTATTTGAAAATCAGAATTATAAGATCTACAGACCGCTATTCTTAAATATATCAGTGGGATTTCAGACAAACAGATTTTCTATAATATTGCCTTTGCTATTGTTTATTTGATTTAGGATTTATGAAGCACCTGAATCACCCCCTAACGGGTATCTCCGCGCTCGCGAACTGCGTAGCTGGACAGAAATAGGGAGTAAGTTAGAACAATAAGGTATTCAAAAGCTTGTGAAATCTCTGGAGGTCAGAGCATTCACGCAAATGAATTAGGAGTTGGTTCCAAAAGGGAGGGGGTAAATGGAAAAAGGCTTTCCCGCCTAGCCGAGCTTTCTTGCAGCGTGGAACCACAAGTAGAGATTTGGTTCCTGACCGAAGTGTCCTGATAGGCTGATATTTTTTTATTTCTCTGCTAAATAGCTGGGGCCCTTGCCGTTTAGGGCTTTATGCACAATGCATCAGATCTTGGAGTGGATTCGCTTCCGTACAGGCAACCAATGCAGTTTCTTCAAGAGAGGAAGAGAGGGGGTGAGGGCAGGAGCATTAGAGACCAGTCTTGCAGCTCTGTTTTGGACTACTTGCAATTTGTTCAGTGATGCTTCGCTGGCTGAGATCAGCAATGCATTGCAGTAGTCTAGTCGACTCAGTACTAGTGCCTGGATCAAGGTTTTACGAGTGGACAGAGGGAGGAATGGAAATACTCTTCGCAAGAGCCCTAGTGCATGGAAACAAGCACCAATGGTGGTAGAAACCTGCTCCTTCATAGTTAGTTTCTGGTCCAATCGAACCCTTAGATTTTTTACCCAATTCTGTAGGCCACCAGCTCGGAGACCATCTTGAAAGAGCATCACCAAATAGCATAATTTCTGTTTTGCCTGCGTTAAGCTGGAGGAAATGTTGTCTCATCCAGCTGGCAATGGTTTTCATACATTCTGAGAGGGTGGACTGGACATTAGGATCTTGTTTGTCAAAAGATAGCAGGACCCGAGTATTATAAGCATAGGAAATGAGTGTAAAACGTAGCTTCCTGAGTAAGCCTGCCAAAGGAACGACATAGATGTTAAAAGTGGGATTGAGACAGGATCCCTGATGTACTCCTTTGGTTAGTTTGTAGTCTCAGAACAGAAAGGACCCAGATTGACAGTTTGGATTCTATGCCACAGGAAACTCATCATCCATTGTAAGGCTAATCCATGTATCCCAATCTCGCTAAGTCTCCTGAGCAAAGTTCGATGTGAGACAGTGTCGAAGGCTGCCGACAAGTCAAGCAGCACTAATATAACTGCCTGTCCATTGTTCAGAGCCTGTCTGACGTTATACGTGGCAGCAATCAAGGCTGACTCAGTGCTGTGTCTAGGTCTGAAACCAGACTGAGAGAGATCCAAGCAGCCAGATTCCTTGAGAAAGTCTGAAAGTTGTTTATTGATATGTTTTTCTAACAACTTGTTCAGGAGAGGTAACAGTGAGATAGGACGATAATTAGTTAAATCATCCCTAGGGGCCTTAAGATTATATCGTATATGGATGAATTGTGCTGCCTTCCACTCATCAGGAACATAACCTTTATTTAGTGAGAGGTTAGGAATAGAGAAAATGGCGATAGCTAGCTGTTTGGATAATAATGTGGTAGTCTTGCCCGGGAGTATATCGAGGGGTGAGCCTGATTTAACAGGAGCAAGTAGAGACGGGTTTAACCAATGGGAAATATTCCAGCTTCTGGAATGTGGCCTGTGCTGCTCCCCCGGTCCTGTGGCAAAAAGGTAGATTTTTTTCATGTAGGTAGCTAAACTTCAGTCCCTGGGGGGGTGGTAACACCACAGAGTGATAGGTTATTGATTATTTTTCACTCAGTCTATATTTCAACTCTTCTGTGTTTGTGTGCTTATCCGTGATTTGCGGCTATCTCAGAAGCATTTTGTATGAATGAAACAAATGAAATACCACCAATCCAAAAAAGGAATGACTTTTGACTTTCCATGTGTTCCTGTTTGGTTTTGCACGCTGGACATGGCATGAAATATTTGGCCTTGCCCAAAATGAGGACAAAGACTTTTCATTTTCCCGTCGAGGGGAAAATATTAGTTTGTGTGCCCAGAGAGGAGGGATCTGACTTCATACAGCCTCTATGAAGAGACCATCCCTAAACAAAAAATATGTTGTTATTAAGTAATGCCTACCAACACTAAATGTCAACAAGCATCGGCAAAGTCAATAGGGCTCGCCTATAACAGCTATTGGTTTTGGCAATGCTTTGTATCCACGCTGGACAGCAGGGCAGATGTTTTGCAGTGTGGTCAAAACTAATTTGAAAAAGTGCCATAACACAGTCAGGGCTAATGCACTTTTTTAAAATAAAGTATAGTAACACCAGAGGAATCATTGACCTTTCCATTATTATTTTTAGCCATGTTGCAGAGCAGTCACACTACTTTACAGCATGGCTACAAATAATTACCAAAGTCAGCATTGCCCATGCTGTACAGCATGAACACAAGGCAAAGCCAGAGCCAATAGTCTCAAAGGCGAGACCTAGTGACTTTTCCAATGCTTGTTAGGTCTTGGAACAACACCCCTGTGATTCTGAGTAGATCAGTTAATCTCCCCATGTACGGTAAAAAAAATATTACATTTTGCAAAAATTCCTATCAGATTAAAAAAGCAATCACCCATTTTTTGAAAATACAGTGGGAAGCAGATAATATCTGTTATCACAATAAAAGCAGATAACATCTGCTATCACAAGCATCCATTTCAAAGGAGAAAAGGATTTCTTTGAAGTGTGTGTGGCATAGTAACACTTAGCGACAAATGGCAAGAGGTTTAACAAAGACAACAGGGTAGAAGAAAAAATAGAAGTAGCACCTCAATCGCAGTGCGATCAGAGGAAAGACAGCAATCAAGCTGAAGCAATCTGTACTTGGTCCATGCTCCCGCCGAAAGAAGAGGAAGATAAGCCAGCACACACTGGCCAATTAGAAGGCAGAAAATGAGAGTGAAGCCATCTAATGTTAAGCAATAGGCGGGCTGCAAGCCCATTGTTGTATACATTATCTCCCGCAAGCAAGAGTGCGCATCGGCTGTCATAGGCGAAACCTAAAAAAATCAAATTGTGACAGTCAACAAAAATATAGAGTGCAGAGAGAAAATCATTAATAGAGTATTTTTTTTAAACTCTTTATTTTTGAACAATGCTCATAGTATACAAGCTATTAATAGAGTTAACACTGAAACAATAGTTCTCTCTTTTAATGACTGTGCCAGCCTGTTAGTGAGTACAACCACATTGTTGGCATCTTGAAGATCTTCTGATCATGCACTCCTCCAGGCACCCAGATTCAGGCGCAAAAAACATGGAGGTCTCAGATTTTCTTTTCTGGCCCCCTCATTTCGGAACTCTCTCCCACTGGAACTCAGACTCTCTTCCTCTTATTCTCAATTTAGGTCTCTCCTTAAAACCCATCTTTTCCGTAGTGTTTATACATAAGCTTTTCTCACCTCCCCCTCTGCCTCTCAAAGAATAAAGTGAACAGCGCCAAGAAACCGTCCGGTGTATGCCGCGCTTTATAAGTAATTTTTACATTACATTACATTACATTACAAGAGCTGTCCTTTGACTTTTATGCAATGGGCGATTCCTGCAATCGGAGACTGGGAGGCAGCGGACATTTCTCTTGGGGAGGAGCAATGTAAATAGTGTCTATATAAGGAGAACATTTTTCATTTCTATGACTTGTAAGGAAGGAAGATGACGTCCCTAGGCAGTCAACTTTCTCATTTTGAGGAATATAATATCATGGCGCTCTCTGTTCTTTCCGCTTCTAGCTGGATGTCCAGGAGATTCACTACCCCCTGCTGTGTTCTCCCCGCTCTTTTCCATTTATATCCCCCCTTTGCTAGTTCTTCGGAAAATCAACTCTGCCGATGAAAGCGACGCTGATCAAACTGAGACCAGTGGCTGACCTTCGGAAGAGACCGCTAGTCTTTTTCTGCCAGCGGGAATGGCCTGATCTTCAGAAGGCCCCACTTAGCAGAAGGAGAAGCTGCCTGGCACCAGCAGAGAAGCAGTACCACCAAAAAAAGACATCAAAAGTAAGGTCAGAAGCAAAACCGGAACAAGATAATGAGAGACACATTCAATTCTCAGAATCCCTCTGCACCAATGTGGAAAAACGTACTTTTCGAAGGTGGGAAATCTATTTATGCCTGGCCAGTTTACATTAAATGGATCTTCCTATACCAGGTAAAAAAATAAAAAATATATTAATAATTTGGTGGAAGAAATAAAGTGAGATAAAAGATCACAATCTATAGATAAAAGAGTGAAGGAATTTGCACATTAGGCGTATTAGCACTTTAGCATATCTTGAAATCATAGATCCAGCCGAAAATATTTAGAATATAGGTGAGTGACTAAATAGCATGTGTTACTCTTGTAGGGGAAGGATTATAAATTGGATTTACATCAGGGAAACGCATGTACAGAATCCTCTATGACAAATCGGATGGATGCATTTTTATCAAAATAGAACATTGCACTTGCATTTGGTAAATGAAATAACTTGTTTTAAAGAATACAGTGACACAGTGGTAGACGGATAGACAAGGAATGGAAACCATGGTGTGATCTTATGGAAATATTGTTTTACGAAGTGTGTACTGACCTTTATTGTAAGTTTTAATTATTGAAATTATCTGTTTTTTAAATGCTTGTATTTTTTATTGTTATCATATGATTTATACAATAAAGTATTTTTACTACTACTACTAGCAGGTACCAGGTAAGCGGATCTTGTACCAGCCGCACACGGAGACAACTGAACACGACAAACACAACCTGCACGTGGAAGTCACGTGGTCACAAAGATAAAGCTTACCCAAGGTTGGGTAGGCCATGACTTCATTTAATACACACTAACACAACTATCAAAAAAATATAAATAGTTGTTTATGTAATATCATAAAACGCAAAACCAGCCGCGGTCGGTAGTAGGAGTAACTGCAGGGCGGTGACGTGGGGAGGGGGAGGGGCAGGGTGGGTGGTAGTAATCTATGGATTAGGAGCTTTACAAGTAAGTAAACATATAAATAAAAACAAATTTTGTTGCGCCGACTGCATCACATTTAGGGATGCAGTGCACGCAACAAAATTCGTTTTATTCATTTAAATGTTTACTTAACTGTAAAGCTCCGTAATCCATAGATTACTACCCCCCACCCTGCCCCTCCCCACGTCACTGCCGTGCAGTTACTCCTACTACCGACCGCGGCTGCGCAAAACTAACACTAAATGTGACAGTACACCAAATGTATGCATCAGTACGGCATACTCACAGTAGAAAACCGAATCTTTATAACAGCCATTATGAAAGAACGCCTACAATCCTGTGGGAGAGCTCCCCCAGGATGATGTGGGTGCAGAGGCCACAGGGTGAAAGGCCACGGCCTCGCTGGGATGTCATGGTCAGAGGCATCGTTAGGAGGACTGTGTGTGGCACTTTACCTATGGTAAAACCCCAAACTCAAGAGCACTGGCAGAGGAGGGTGTAAAGCAGGATCTTCGAAATACCTCTGGAGTTGTAGGGTGCTGGCAAACAAAATGGCTGCCATTGGCCCTAAATGAGTCTAAGACCGGTGGGCCTCAATAGCTTTATGTAAAGGATCAGCTGACATGAATCCTCAAGGTGTAACTGATGTAAAAACAAGTGACATCAGGGCTTTAAGTACGCCGGGTCTCACCGGTGCTGAGCACTGGCAGTTTTTTTAAAGGGGGCCTCGAAACAGGTCTCTATCGGGCTCTGATTTCTGCCCTGGCACAGGCGGTCTGCTCTTTTCAGGCCTGCAGTGACCGCAAGTACATCGATGTGCACGTGCTCACACTGCTCACTTCTCACTAGTGGAGAAGTTACGGCATGACATCATGCCAGGTGAGCCTTGTAGGAGAAGGTAAATCCTTTAAAGAGAATAATTTTCTCTCCGGATTTCCCTTCTCTTTTTGAAACTCAGGAGCAGCAACATTGAGGTGGTGTCACCAGGGCTTTAAGTGGAAGCTTTTCCAATATTATATACAAACCATAGTTGCAGCTTATTTATCGTATGCAACTAACAATCATTGACAAAGCCGAGAGTCCTGACTTGTTCTAGGTATGATGTTGCTTGTTGTATCATATATCTGGATGCAATGACAGAAACAGCCAAATACAAGTCGAGCGGCACACTATGCTAAGCATAGATTTTTATGCTTACATCTTTTTAAGCCACACCCTTAATTGATTGGCCACGCCTCTTTGAGAGATCCCCCAGTTTTTTCATCCCACTTAACGCCCTGAGTGACATGCTCTGCATCGATGTCGCATACTTTTAACGTGGCTCAAACAAAATGCATAAAACTGGAAAAAAAGTTGTCATGACATAGGTGGGCCATGGTTAGAATGATGAGAAAACATTTAAGAAGAAATACAATTTTTTAACAGTTATTCCCTAGCTCCGAAATATAAGATGGGTTGGTCCATATTGGTGGATTTTTTATTTTGTAATGAAGTATATGTGCGAACCAAATTTTCTCAGAAGCTGCCAGAATGCAGATAGGGAATGTAAACAACTTTTCCTAGAAGAGTGCTTCTGTTGCGCATTCTGACGGTAAACACTTGAACGAACATGACACTATCCATGAAGATACCATAGCCCTGATTGTTCCCTAGTTATATGAGTCAATAGACAGTATAGCACAAACAAGCATACAAATATTTCACTCAATACTTCTCCAAACAGTAGCACAAAAATGGTGGCTGTCAACTCATTAAAATACCTTGAGTGGCAGAAGTGATATCATGCACCCTTTGACCATAATGACATCACTGAGTTGACCCTATGTCCTAAAATGCGCCCTTCATTCGGCTTCTGTCTGCTTCTGAAGGGTTAAGGAAATTGAAATTGCAAACACGAAACTCCATAAAATAAACAGTTATATTAAAAGCTGGAGTACTTTCTGCTCCTTTCCCTGCTTTTTAGGTCCTTGAGGTCAGGCATAGCAAGGTTCAAAGGAGGCAAAGAGCAAGGCCAGAAGAACAACTGTCACTTCGAATTGATGTCCACTCACAAAATTCATTTAGAGCCCGTTAAATTAACCTTTGAGGAGACAGATGTGGGATTTGAAGAGATATCAACATAAAGCCTGGGCTGTGAACTCCGCTCTGTTTGTGGAGTTTGCAGAGCTTTTCATACTCCGCGGAGCTGGCGGAGTTCCGAAAAACTCTGCTTCGCATAGTGGAGCAGAGTTTTTTCCTTGCTCGTGCACACCAAAGGTAAGTTGGTGAGTACAAGCTCCAACGCGAGACCACTTCTCAGCGAGATTTCTCAACACGGGCGGTCGCTGATGGTCGCTACTGCTCGCTTTGAGAAATCTTCCGTTCGTGTTGAGGAAGCTGCTTTTTGAGAAGAACTTCTACTCGGGTGGAAGAAAAAAGCAGCAACCTCTTGCACTGTGCGAGATGCCGTTCGCGCTGATTTTACAGCACTGGACAAACATCAAGCACTAAAAATCAGTGTGAACGGTGCCAGATAACACACTATGCCGTTCGTGGAACTCTGCGTATCTTGGCAGAGTTTTTTTGTCACTTCGCAGAGTTCCACTTAGCAGAACTCCACAAACTCTGCCCAGGCTTAATTAACATCTGGTATCGTACTGCAGTGGTCCAACATGAACTGAGACTGCGTTAAGAGCCTTTCACCACTAACCACATGGGTCTCAATCGTAGCCAAGGAGTACTTTGTGAACTGAGTCTTTTGAGATACTATTTACTGCTTCGCTACAAAGAACCTTCTTTTGACTGTGACCTGATCAAAGAGGGCCATCAGGAGGAAGCTGCCACCCTCTTGGACAGGATGCCCTTACGAACTCACACTGTATCATAAAGACTGGTTCATTTTCTGGATTAGTTTGCGCCCCCGAAGTAGCTGGACAGGGGCGGCTTGTCTCATGGCGGCCCTGGGCAGGGAGCCTAGGTAGGGGGCCCCCGGAAGAATGCAGGTGCGGAGGCCAGTGAAGAGGAGGGGGTCAGAGTGTTAGGAAGTGGAACAGAGCCAAATCCCAGCCAGGGGTCGCCACGCAAATATGTATCCATCCTCAGAGGAATATTATATTAAGGATATATATTGGCGTGGCGGCCCCTGGGGTTTGGCGGCCCTGTGCAGGTGTACAGCTTGCTCACGCCTAAGGCCGCCCCTGAGCTGGAGGTACTGACCATTGTTGAAGAGGTGTGCTGTGCAATCTTGGAAGGATGTTTGAAGGATGCTCATAAATGAAATTTCATCTTTTCATATCTGTGTGGGATATATATAGAAATACTTTATGACTTACCAATAATGCATGTGGAGAGGGGCAATAACTCACAATGTTATAACTCTCAGCGAATATCCCAACGTGGTTTATGTCATGCTGTTTTGTCATAGAGGAATCTTACAGAAAGGGGTATTTAAGAAGAATCAGAACACAAGGAGTTAAATGTGTGATGTGATATACTAGGTAGTTAAACATCCCTTGTGGCCCAGTGATGTTCCTTGGTAACGTCACTGGAACATGGAATGTCTGAGGCAGGAAACAATAATCTCTCAAATTGGTAAGGCTGCATTGTGATAATGGTATGGAATTCGACCACAGCAGGCTCTTACTTCGGCATCATAGAGAAATACATTGAAAAACCTTTGGTATGGGGGCGTCACGAATATTTTAATCAGGACAAAAAAGTAACACCACTTCTTTAAAAAAAGAAAATACAGAAATCCCCTAGAAAACATTCACTTGCAAGTGTCATTGTGGTCATGATCCAAATCATTGAAAGTAGGTCATTATAATTAGCAACATAAACCAAATCCACTGCTCTTGACTTCATTGGTGACTTTACATATGATATCAGAAACAATGTCATGCATTACATGTGAACATACGTGATGAGGCCAGAATGCTGTTCCAGATCAGCCAAGAGGTGTCTTTGTGAAGTTTAAATGGAAACCAAAGTCTACACCGAGTCTTTCACTGAGATCTGGCAAACATATGCAATGCCCTGTAGATATATCTGTCTACGAGGCATTACTGGTATGTAACTGCGCATGTCCGCCCTTCTTTATGCACAGAGAGACTGACAGACCACACACACTTTATGAGACACACATTCCTGGGAATTTCATAAATGTTCGAGTAGAAATGTACTTTCCAGCTTTTCACAGTTCAGTCTCCTAGCAACAAATCCAATACAAATGTTCAATTTCAGGTCATAAATATAAAAACAACTTTAAAAAAAATCACTTGAAGGAAGCCCAGAAACTTGAATAACCAAAACACAAATATCTTAAAGTGTCTCAACAAAATTCCTTCCAGATAATGAAAAGGCACTACTATCAGTCAAAAATATTGTATGGACTTGTTCCCTAGAAAGGGTTTTAACACCTTACAACAATAATGCTTAAAGTTTTGACTTCGGTGAACCCTCACATAATAATGAATGGAATCCAGAGGCCCCCACATAATCATTATTCAAATCCTGGGACCCCTACTAAGCCATTATAGGACGCTGAGGGCTGCAGCTTTAAAGCAATTTCGATCACTTGAACCTCAAAACAATACACAAAAATACAGAAGCAAGCATTCATCGAATACATGAATGATGAAATATTTCATTTATACCCCAAACAAATATTTTAAAACCAAATTTAAATTTTCAAGGGAAATTGTGAATGTTCTAAATTTAACTGAGGCCACCTATCATCCATGCTATGTTTGTTTTGATGCATGCACTGCTCACGCAAATCAATCCTAGGACAGCAGATTAATATTTAGCCTCCAATTTCAAATTCAAATTTACAGACAATTTTTTATTTTTCAATTTTGCTTCTTTATTTATAAAACGTTATTAATCTGTTAATAGTATTTAATTTTCTAAGCAGACGCAGAGCCCCTGAGTAGGAGTTGCAACCCCCACGGGTCCCAGGACCATAGGTTTGATACTGCTGCCTTACAACATATAGTGATAGGGCTGGCAAAGTGATCTCTTCCTTATAATTCACATTATGGTCGTAAGAAAGACGTTCACTTTACAATACCAGTCCAGAACGAAACCCCGCCTTGAAATACAGACTGTAAGGTCTACAGTTTAGCCATCTCCCCCTACACAGTACTTGTATATCTACTATAGGCTTAGATGCAAGCAATAAACATGGGCCCCTGCCTCTTGACTGGGTAGAAAAAGAGAAGGATAATTAGTGGTAATGGGCCCTTGCCCCTTTGGCATAATGCTGCTGCACCTGCTGCACCAATGACATCTCCCCCCACCCGAAAATAAATCATATTTAGAACAGGAGCAGACTCTTTGAATTAAGGCTTTGATTCACTCCATCTGTAGTGCAATGCGCCCAAAAATGTCCCTTGACATACTACCTAATCATACATCGGGGCAACCAACATTACCCGGAAGTGGATCTAAAAATTAAAATGGGGCTTCGTCGTGGAATCTACCCTAACCCCCCCCCCCCCACACACACATTCCTCACTCAAGGGAGCAAACCATTATGGGAACATTGTAGCCAAAAGAGGTCCTTCAAAAAGTGTGTCAATAATATGGTTTTCAATAATACATTAAAAATACATCAATTTCAAATATTTAATGCCCAGAAGCAGGGCCTCGGAGCCATCTGCCAGTGGTGGCTTTCATTGAATAACGCAGTTTCCCAAATTGAGCTTCCCTAGAAAAGATATTAGGAAATATGTAGTAAAGGAATCTTCTTGCAGGGGTGTTAATGTCCCTCAACAGAAAACTTTGCAATGTGCTGGCTTTTTATTCTGAAGTGATTCAAATAACGCTACAGTTTCATTCTTCTGTGTTAACATTACCAACACAATTTGCGTACTTTATTTCAGATTCCCAGTTGTTTCAAACCTGCAAATCAAGCATGCTAGATTATAGTCACCTACTACAGCTTTCACAACTATTTTAAAAGCCAAATCCTTTAGAATGTTCTAAAGACAACCCGCCATTGAAATACCCTTATACTGATTATAAACTAAAACACTGTAAGCATACTAATGCCACCATAAGGCTACTGTGGAGCAAATTCTCTTGATGTATCTGCTATCATGAGAAGTGCATCACAGTTGGACGTGTGATGCTCCTACAATATAGCTCGAGTTCTATCAATATTTGCTATCAATCCTAAATTCAGGCCTGTATTTATCATGACACATGGAACATTCAATGATGCTGGGCAGATCTGCAACATTGGTCCAGGTGGGCTAGACCTATAGACGATTTAGACAACAACCCCCAACTTTGTCATAAATTCTCATTTAGGCTCCAAAGTATGTAAATAAATTCTTTGTGGATATCCTGAATCTCCGGCATGCATCCTAAACTCAAGTAACTACATTAGACTAACTAGGTTATCTATTATGTAATCTGTATAGAGGCAACAAAAACTATATATATATACGGTTACTTGTTCTCATTTCATGATTCGTATAACAAGTTATATTCATTACTATCAGCAAATGCTTACGCATGTTGCACATTTTGGTGTTCTGACTATGATTATCACCCTCCAGTTTGGATGGTGTGTTAGATATTGCAGATTAGATTGTGCTGTTGTGTACTCCTTGCGATTCTATTTGTAAAAACAGATAGGTTTTTACTTTGTGATTCAATTGTGTTCTCTGGTTTACAGCCCTGAAGAAGCTCTTTGATTTTGGGACGAAACGCATTGGCTATCCTTTTGTTTTAATGACCAAGAATGTAAATTGGAATAAATAATATCCCTACCAGGTCTCAATCTTCTGGAGTTCTCCTTGAATTATTGGACTCTCTGAATGACAAGAAGAAACAGCATCTATCTTGTTTTTAATAGCTGCTTCGGGATGCCTGTGTTGAAGTGCCCTGACTGCTTCCTGGGGCAGAGGGGCAGATACTCTTAGTAGAGCTGATATCACCTACTAGCTAGAGTACTCTGGCTCGTGAAATAACAGCTAAGGAGCATTAACCTGCTCCGCACGACATCCATGACGCATTGGGGAAAGAGTGTTGCAGGCTTGTCACTTTGTGTGCGACCCATCTGTTGAGACACGGTATACACTCCTCTCCGCTGGAGAAGATAGAAAAGTTGTCTAAGCCAGTGGTCTGGTCCTAGGTGCTGTTTGGAATTTGACCACAAAAACTATAGCAGAAAGACACCACCTCGACAGGAACTGCTCAGTTCTGAGTAGTAACAAAGAACATTAAACTGTGAAAAGTAATGTCAGAGAATACTATGGAAATATCAGTAAAAAGACTTCCATACACTACAGCTACCAAGATGCACCTGAGAGAACTGTTGCAGCGGGCCTGCCAATAGATGTGTGGCCCAACTGCTGAATTGTGAGGTGTTCTCCTCCCCACTGGGGGAGCCTTTAAAGTTTGTATGAGCCGAAGGTCTGCACCCGAGCAACTTTGGCACCCCTGCCAAGTTTCTCGGGTCCATATCTGATGTGCTGCTCAAGTTCCAGGTTTTTGTCTTTGAATTCTGAGACTTGTAGTCTTGTTTATTCCTTTATAACAGGGGACTACAAGTTCCAGAATTCAAAGAGGAAACGTTGGCCTGCATCAATCAATTCATCACGCATGGATCTGGGAAACGTGCCAGGCATGCTCCGGGTGTTAGACTATGGAAAAGAAAGAGGGAAGCATGACATCCACAGATGCTACTCGCATCCGGCGGGTACCAAAAGTGTGATACCCCCTCGTGTCAAGGAACATGCATAACATGCAGCACTGGAACCTATCATCATATACAATGAAAGAATGTGAGCAAACTGGCGGCTCTGCACTACATCTACCATGATGCATCTGGAGAGAACACTCCTGCAGAGTTGATATTAAGTATTGACACCTTTATTGGCAGCCCAGCTCCCCACTGGTTCTCTCAAACCGCACAGGAGCAGTCAAGCCTGCTAGCTTAAAAGGCAACTCGTGAATGCCTCCAGTTTGAAGCACTTGTGTTGTGCTGATCTGGACAGCGTACAAGGTGCATCAGTCGCTCGTCACTACCACTGCAATGCAAAAAGGGAAGACTTGTTTCGATCAAAACACAGATGCTCTGCGTATGTCTTCCATGAGCCAGCCATGAAATAAACAAAGCTCCTGACATTCAGAAAAGCCTTTGACAAGCTTGTTATTGTTCGCGGCGTGTCTGCGCCCGACCTGACAGCTGATCAGCAGCAAGGGCTGGATTACAAACGTTTAGTGACTGACTATGTGATAATATTTGCATTTGGGGCAGGATTCCTCTGATTTCAGTCTAGCAATGTAAGACTCCAGGTTGCATAGGTTCAAATGTGCCCTGACGTTTGCACCACGGGATATGGTGAAATCCGGGGTATGCACCGAGTGACCGGTGCAAATATATTTCTGTTTGCATCAGTCTTTTAGTCCAAATGTCTGGGCAAGAATGCAGTGCAATGTCATAAACGGGACATGAAAATGTCAGTGCGAAATTGCACCGCTGCAAACCACGTAATCCCGCTCGATTTACCCGGCGCCATAACGCGCGCTTTGCAAATGTTATCAGTCCGTCGCTCACTCAGGAAGTCTCTGGCACTGAGTGATTGACGGCCCGCGCGCTGCTTCCTGTGCAGTCGCGGAGCGTTCGCTTGATTACTCCTGAGCGGCCACTCGCTGCGCTGGAGCAGTCTTCACTATCCACGTGAAAAACGAAGCGCTTGATGCACCGTTCCCGCCTTTAGGGGCTATCGGAGTGCGGGACACCGAATAGCGCCGCGGCCTGCGTTTGAAATATAAACGCTAGGTGCAGGAACTCTCAGGATGAGACGAAGCTGGTAGCATAGCTGCCTGGCATCCGCCGGGGCGTGAAATATTAAAGGCGTGCAGCGCCTCTCACACATTCAGGCGCTAACAGAGTGAGTAGCGCCGAGTAACACCGCGGGCGGATACCAGCAGGCACTTACAATATGAAGCGCCCAGTATTCAGGATTTGACAGAGTGAGCAGCAAAGCGCTGCGGTGTCTTGCTGTCGCCAGATGGGACTTGAAATATAAAGCGCTTGGTTCCGTTTCCTTAATTCAGGAGCTACTAGAGTGAGCGCCAATGCGTGGCAATGCTGCCTGACACGGACTGGGCGTGAATGGGTCTCTGGGGCTGCTGCCGCCCATGGAGATCTGAGCTCGGAGACGCACTCGGAGCCCTTACAGAGCACTGAAGCGCTTTACAGAGAGGTGCGAGCGAGGGGCAAAGAGTGGATCCTCCCCGCCCCTACGTTGCAAGGGCCTCTCTGCAAAGACCTCCAGCCAGGCCAAGGCCATGTTTTGATCTCGGAGGTGGCCGGCGCAATCTAAAATGCCTGGGCCCCCTCAATAAACGTCGTGGGCGGGGCCTCGTGATGCGAGAGGGGATTTATGGATGGGGTGAATGAATGGGAAGAACCCCAATGGGTTAAGGAATGAAGGTTGGGAAGAGAAAGGCAGTAAAGAAGATGTAGGGGAGAGGGGAGACGGATGGACTGGAAGGGAAGAACGGAAGATGTGAGTCGAGAGAGGCAAGAAATGCAGAGAAGGGGAGAGGGGTGGTAGGAGGAATGGAGGACCGATCGGGACTGGGCAGAGAGAGGTCATGTGTAAGGGGAATGTAAGTAAGAGGGAAGTGTGTCAAAGCGGCATAGAAGTGAATTCAGTGCTAGGGCGACCAAGTAGCATGGGGAGATTTATTTCGTACAGGGAGGGAGGGAGACAGGTGAGGCACATAAAAGAACATAAAGAGAAGTCGATAAAGATAATTTAAAAAGGTAGAGACAGAAAAAAAGAGAAAGAAAGCGGAACAAAATGATAAATGACAGGAAGGGAAGATTTGAAATCAGGAGAAATGAGAGAGGAGAAAATGAGACGGGCAGATAAAATAGAAAAATATAAGGGAAGAAAAGTGAAACAGGGGGGGGGGGGGGGGGGGGTAACCGGAGAGCACGAAATGCAGCGCGGAAGCCAAGAAAGAGAGGTGGAAACAAAGAAAGACACAAACAACAGAAGGAAGAGATGGGGGGAGAAGAGAGAGCTGAAAAGGGAAGAGAGGCGAAAAGGTCTCAAAATGAGGAAAGGGAAAGGCGCTGCAAGAGAATGTCAGAAAGTTCAGCGAAGTTAGAGATGTGGAGGGAAAGACAGGGGAAGAAAGATGAATACATTAACACATAAGTACGGGACTAAAGGAGAAGTAACTGGAAAAGAACGAGGAAGTGTGAAAAGACGGATGTCGAAAAGGAAAGACTGAGTTAAATTTAATCACATGTGATAGAGAAATGTGAAAGTGGAGAAAAGTGCAGGATAATGATATTGGGATAAAATGAAGTGAAACGAATAAAGAACAGAAAATGGTGACATGCAGAGAATAGAGAGGGAAAGAAAGTCGAAAGCGAAGGAAAGTGACCCGTCAAAGTAAAGAATATGTGAAAGTTGAGAGAGAAGAGTGGAAGAGGGGGTAAGGGGCTAAGACACGGTTTAAAGTGGGGATTTACTTTAATATAAGGTAGAGTCAGTAGAATACGAAGAATGGGATGAGTGTGAGGGAAAGTAATATGAAGATAAAGGCGAGGAGACGAGGAGAAAGAGATGGACGATAGCGGGGAAAGGACGAGGAAGCAGAAAGTGAAAGACGTGAATTGAGAGAAGGGGAGGTGCGAGGGGAAGTTACGGAAAGAGTAGAGAGAGAAAGAACAGAATGCAGAGCACGAGGTTTGGCGGAAAGAGGATGGGCATCGGAAGAGAAAGCGCAGACAGGGGTAGAGAGGGAAAAAAGAAAAGAAGGGAATGGGGAGGAAATGAAAAATGGAAATAATATACGCAGATTATTAAAAGGGCATAGAAAGAACGCAACCACAGAGTCGGCGGGAAAGGGTGCTCGGGCGAGGGAGACAGCGAACAACAAAGGGGCACCAAGGAGGGGGGGGGGGGTTGAAGTGAAGGTGAGTGAGGAGAGACCGGAGATTCGCGTTTGCTGGGTGCGCAGCAAGGCACAGCAATCTCCTTCTGCAGGACACGGAGCTCTCGGTGAGGGCTGCGTTAGTTTAAAAGGCACGTGGCGGTGGGGTGTGGGGGGGGGGGGGGGGTGACTCGCAACCCCCACACCTGCTGGATGAGGTACCCTGATGTTAGACTGGCACCTGTGCTGAGACGCGCCCCAGAAATAAGAGGTAGCAAAATTGTGTTTATGGAGGTGCCGGGGTTTTTGGGGGGTGGCGCGGAGTGAGGGTGGGGGGGAGGCTGTCTACCCCTTTAGCGTCAAAGACCCCTCGTCCCCGGGGCCACAAGGAGGGGCGTGAAGAAGAGACAACGGAGGTTTTCATACACCGCAGATTCCAAACCCAATTACCAGTTGGGTACCTTAGTATGTTGGATGCCTCAGTGCTGGGGAGAAGCATAGCCGGGCGAGAAATGGCTGAATGTGAAGGAGAATAAGTAGGGATTGAAGGACGGACAAATCAGACGTTCTAAAAGTTAGATTTTATGTTATGCTACGCTATGCTGTGCTTTGTTGTGTTATGTTGTGGTGTGCTGTGTCGTCACGCTATGCTGTGTTATGTTATGCTACGCAACGTTACGGTATGCTATGTTATGATATGTTCTGTTACGCCACGTCATGTTATGTGACGTCATGTCCATCTGGGCAGCCCATTTGTAAAGGTCTCGTAGCCTGTGGTTAGAGAAGGGGCGAGAGAGTTCCATGGGGAGCGGTTTGAGGGTTGGGGAGAGGAGGGGAAGACGGCGATTGAAGTCCGGCCCGGGTGGTAGGGTGGCAAGAATGTAGAAAAGCGGAGCTGGGGGGAAGGGTTCCCGGAAATGGAGAGAGCGCGAGGCCGAAGTCTGTGGACTGCAGCGGGGATTGAAGAACGGGGCATAGGGGCGGGTGGTAAGACTGGGGCGGGGGGGGGGGCTGGCTAGGGAGAGGGGCAGTGGGTGCAATGGGTGGCTGGGGTCCTGGAGGAGGATGTGGCCTGGCCCCAGGGGTGAGGCTGAAGGAGGATGCGGAGGGGGGGGCGACTAGAATGAATGTGTGGGTGAGACGTGTAATAAGATCTGGGGGCAAAGGGGGGGGAGGGGGAGAGACGAAATGGAATATGATGCCAAGGTTAGAGGTAGGAATGATACAGGGCAGCGTGGAGGGAAGGGATGAGGGAACGGAGGCGAGAATGGTAAACGAGAACAGAGAGAGTGGGGGGTGTTGAGGGCAGGCAGCACAGCCTGTGGTGAGAGGTGGCGCGGAGGAGAGTGAGGAGTGGACGGATGGAAGAGCGGCGCGGAAGGGTGTTGTGGCATGAAGAGGAAAGGATGAATGGAAGAGAAGTGGGGAAGGGTGTTGGGGCATGAAGAAGAAAGGATGAATGGAAGAGAGGTGGGGAAGGGTGTTGGGGCATGAAGAAGAAAGGATGAATGGAAGAGAGGTGGGGAAGGGTGTTGGGGCATGAAGAAGAAAGGATGAATGGAAGAGAGGTGGGGAAGGGTGTTGGGGCATGAAGAAGAAAGGATGAATTGAAGAGAGGTGGGGAAGGGTGTTGGGGCATGAAGAAGAAAGGATGAATGGAAGAGAGGTGGGGAAGGGTGTTGGGGCATGAAGAAGAAAGGATGAATGGAAGAGAGGTGGGGAAGGGTGTTGGGGCATGAAGAAGAAAGGATGAATGGAAGAGAGGTGGGGAAGGGTGTTGGGGCATGAAGAAGAAAGGATGAATTGAAGAGAGGTGGGGAAGGGTGTTGGGGCATGAAGAAGAAGGGTGCAGAAACAGATTAAATGATGAGTAGAGGGCTCGGACGAGGGAGCAGGTTGTACGAATGAACAGATGGATGAATGAAGAGAAGGTGCAATGGATGAGTACTGTATGGGAAAGATGAAGGAAGGAATGAGTATGGCAGAGAGTGCTGGGTGTTCAGATGGAAGGATGGACTGACGGACAAGGGCACAGGGAGGGGGTGGGGTGAAGGGTGGGTGATTGAGCATGGAGTGGGTGGAGGGAGCGCTGGGGGTACCCGGGTGTGTGGGTGGAGAGGATGGTGAAAGGATGAGTGGGTGGAAAGTGATGAGGCTACAAGGTGAAGCAGAGACTGGGATGAGGGTAGAAGGTGCTGTAGGTGGAGTTAGCGAGGAATGATGTATGGAGTATGGGGTGCAGCTACAAGGAGGAGTAGAGTGGGGGACAGGAGTAGGTGGACGGATGTGAGAGTAGAAGGAATAGACGGAGTAATGAGGTGCCTTCAGCGGGACTGGGTGGAGAAGTGTGGGGTCAGCACAGGGGAGAAGCCTTGGAGGAGAGGGGGGGGCTGGTGTGGGGAAGGGTGGACATGACAGAGAGACTACGGAGAGGAGTACAGTGGTGACTGCTAAGGCCATCAGGAGAGAGTGTCATGAACGAAAGAGAGAGGGTGAGGGGAGAGTAAGGGATGGGAGAAGGAATGTGAGAGTGCTACTGTGGTGAAGGGACGGACAGAGCTCTGTCTCGGGGTCTGCACCCCTCCTTACTGTCACTGTGCCGCCGACAGCTTCACCCACCACCACCTGCCCCTCTCCACCGCAGGGACCTCCTTGGCCAACCAAAGCCCCTTTCCCACACCCTACCTCTGCCCACACCCACCCCCTGCACGTCTCATGCCCACAGCCAGACCCTTCCCCACACGTCTAGTCCCCAACTGACAGCCAGGACTGAAGTCAAGCCCCCTCCGCACACCCTACCTCTGCCAGCACCCCCCACCGCACCCAGCCCCCTTTCCACACCCATCCCTTCCCAGGCCCCTGGCCCGAGACAGACCGTTCACCACATGTCCGCTGGCAGGATGCCCAACCCGTCAGCCCCCAGACGTCAACTGTCAACAGGTCACTCAAGCCCCTTCTCCACACCCTAGCCCCCCTGTGTCTCTTGGCCTAGTGCCGTCCACACTCATCCTCTGCGTGTTCCCTGGGCGCAGCCAGACCCCTCCCCACACGTCCACTGTCAGGATCCCCCGACCTCACCTGACAGCAGGCAGTCCACCCAGCGCCCTCCCACCCCAGACCCGCAGAGCCCAAGCCCCCCCCCCCCCCCTCTCCGGCCTCTCCATCCGGGCTGCACTCACCATTGGCCGAAATCTGGTTGTCCCACTGGGGGTGCCCACCCTGCCTGGAGGAGACACTGAGCTGGATGTAAAGTCCAAGGTAGTGTAGGATCCCCAGCGTCACTCCGAAGGCTCCCATCTTGCTCCCCGGTGTCTGAGCTGTCTCACATCGGGCGGCAGAGAAGTGAGTGCAGGTGGGGGTGGAACCAGAGCCGGGGTCCCCAGAGCAGCCTGCGGCTGAGAGCTGCCTGCCAGGAGCTGCTACGAGCCGCTCACTCGCGCTCCCACACTGCCGCTGCCGCCGCTGCACTCCTTCCCATCGGCGGAAGCATCCCTCTGCCTGCCAGTGAAGCGTCCCACATCCCCGCTAGGCGGAGGGATCTGACTGAGTGATTTATCATCAAAGTTTCCAGGGCTGTACATTTTTTAAAGCCATAATGGCAACTTTGCAGCTGGCGCGTTTTTTTGTGTGTGAATAAAGGTGGATCGGGTGGGTGTCCCGGGAGTCCGGAAGACTTGCCAGACCTTTCATTTTTTAATAATAATAATAGTAGCAGGTGCTGATGATACTAATTCATAGCACCTCAAACCGTAACTACCATCTCCCACTGCCACGGGTAGTCTGACGTGTTTGTGGTAGTGGGATTCTACTTTATACGTTTTCACACCAGAGGTTATGTAACATGTCTACCCCGTGTATGCAAGCTGCAAACCTCATTAAGTATTCCTGTCCCAGATGTAGAGCGCCGTTGGCATCCTTTTCTGCCCATCTTCTTGTCTCGCCCACCAGGGGTTAAGTAAGGTCTCCACCATATTACCTGCATTTTTACACACAGGTCTGTGCAGCAGGTGCATTAACCCTGTAACCAGGGCTTTAACTGGGATGAAAAAACTGGGGGGGGTCTCTCAAAGGGGCGTGACCGGTGTAATTAACGGTGTGGCTTAAACACGTAAGCTAAAGATCTGTGCTTAGCATAGTGTACCGCCCCACTTGTATTGCACCAGTGAGACCCGGCCCACTTAAAGCCCTGCATGCAGGGCCGGACTGGGAACTAAAACCGGCTCTGGCAAAGTGCACGGCCGCCTCCCGAGCACTTTGCCAGGGTGTTGGGGGTGCCGCCGAGCTCTTCGCCACGGCCGGTTTTTGGACGATTTTGTTACAGGACCGATTTTGCAGTCCCTGTAACAAAATCGGCCCCCAGGGGCCCAAAACCCGCCCCACCTGTGCGGCGCACCGGGGGATTGACCGGTGCCCGCTACGGCCAATTCAGCCCTGCCTGCATGTGACCCATTGTGCAATGACTCAGCCAAGTGATCTGCGGCATACTTACAGTGAGCCTTGTTTATGACAAGTTTTGCGTAGGACAGCGCTGTGCTGCCCTTCGCCAAAGTGAAAGGGCAGGAATGCACGTTTTTAAGCAAAACAGTGCATTCCTGTCCTTTCTGCCTGCGATGGTGCCTTTTCGGAAACCTAGCGCCAACATAGGCACCCTTGCAGTCCAAGGGTGCCTATGTTGCAAGCAGGATTGTTTTTGTGCAGGAAAGGGCCCTTTCTTGCACAAAAGCTATCCGAAGAGGTGTTTTCCTCTTTCCATGTGTGCTGCAGGATACAGCACACATGGAAAGGGGAAAAACGAGGAGACATGATGTTTTTTCTCCTCATTACGGCTCACCTCGGGAGGGGTATGGATTGAGGTGAGTCATACGGATTTGTCCCTTCCTCGGGTTTAAATGTTTTTGTAAATCTGGACAGCATCAAGTTCCATGGGTGTTACATGGGAAAACACACTGCAATGCCCTTGGAACGCCTCCGCTGGTGAAGAGTAAGGCGACGCAGCAATTTGCACTGTGTCGCTTTACTCAGTCACGGTGGGTGGCTTTGTGTGGCCTCATAAATCTTTATGAGAGCCCTGCGTCACGCACGTACCACTTTATATAATGCAAATGTAATGCAGGGCTCTCATTATTAAGCCCCAAGTTTATGCCGCTGGTGCACCATCCCCCTGAGTTATAGCCCTAGGCAGTTCTTGAAATGGAAATATGAAAGTGCATGGACTCAACATCACAGAGTTACAGATTGCTACTGAGATGTGCCGGTACTCTCCCATTAAAAGTACCCCACCCTTGCTAAGATGTGCTGTCCCTTTATACAAAAAAGAATGCAGGTGTTCAATGCCTGTGGGTACCTCCCCACCTAAAGCATTGGTCCTGGGGTTCAAACATGTGGTCTCTGAGTGGCTACAGTTTTGTATTGCAGCCGGAGCCTTTACCCGGTAAGCTACCTAACCGTCCCCTACGTAAGAAGATAGAAGGGCACGAAACAGGCGAGGCGTGTGATGCCTTTTTTTTGTTGCCATTTGTTATCGTTATGGAACTCAATACTTGTCTGCAGTTTTCCTATCAATAAAGGGGATGACAAATCCCTTCGTCCTCGCGCGGGCGCTACGCGGTCTCCGCGTGCACAGAGACGACACGCGCTTTCGATTCACTTGCAAACCGCTCAAAGCAGCGTTGGGCAAGGTCTCTCAGGGGAGCAGCTTTCAGGCGCCACGCTCCACCACCACCCCTCTTGATAAATACATGGAGATATTGAAAGGTTAATCAGCACAGTCAACTGTCTCCTATAGAACACTAGAGAATGGTCCCACTAGACGTTAACACAAAGCTAACATGGTGGCCCTCACATATGTTCCTATTAATGGTAAAGAGTTGCACACCTTGGATATCACCATTGTACCACCCACCACTGATTATCTTCATTCCATTGCACATCAGTTGTAATTCCTACCACTGATTATCTCCATTCTACTGCATCTTACTGATTCTCACTGTTGTGCGGCCTATCACTGATTATCTTCATTCTATCATTCTATTGCACGTCAGCTGTACTTCCTACCACTGATTATTTCCATTCTACTAAACATCACTTATTCTCACCTTTTTATTCCCTACCACTGATTATCTCCATTCTACTGCGCATTACTGATTCTCACAGTTGTACGGCCTACCACTGATTATCTCCATTCTACTGCACATCACTGATTCTCACCTTTTTCCTGCCCACCACTGATAATCTCTATTCTTCTGTGCATTACTGATTTTCACCACTGTACTACCTACCACTGATTATCTCCATTCTCCTGTGCATTACAGATTCTCACCATTGTACTACCTACCACTGATTATCTCCATTCTACTGTGCATTACGGATTCTCACAGTTGTAGGGCCTATCACTGATTATCTCCAGTCTACTACACATCACTGATTCCCACCCTTGTACTACCTACCACTGGTTATCCCCATTCTACTTTGCATAATGGATTCTCACCATTGTATTACCTACCACAAATTAACTCCAGTCTACTGCACATCACTGATTCTCACCATAGTACGGTCTGCCACTGATTATCTTCCTTTGACTGTGCATTACTGATTCTCACTGCTGTATGGCATTGCCCACCATTGATTATCTCTATTCTACTGCACTTCACTGATTTTCACAATTGTACAGGCAACCACTGATTATCTCCATTTTACTGGACACCACTGATTATCTCCTTTCTGTTGCACATCACTGAATCTCACCATTTTACTGCCCGCTACTGATTATTTCTATTCTGAATCTCACCATTTTACTGTCCGCTACTGATTATTTCTATTCTACTGCGCATTATTGATTCTCACTGCTGTACTGCTTACTACTGATTATCTCCATTCTATTGCACATCAATGCATCTCACCATTGTACAGCCTGCTACTGATTATCTCCATTTTACTATGCATTACTGATTCTCATTGTTGTACTGCACACCATTGATTATCTCCATTCTATTGTGCATTACTGAGTCTCACCATTGTAATGCCCACAACTGATTATCTCCATTCTACTGAGTATTACTCATTCTCATCAGTGTATGGCCCACCACAGATTATCTCCATTCTACTGCACATTACTGATTCTCCTCATTTTACTGCCTGCCACTGATTTTGTCCATTCTATTGCGCATTACTCATTCTCATCAGTGTATGGCCTACCACTGATTATCTCCATTCTACTGCGTATTACTGATCTTCACCATTGTACTGCCCACCACTGATTATCTCCATTCTACTGCGCATTACTGATTCTCACTATTGTACTGCCCACCACTGATTATCTCCATCCTATTCCTCATTACTGATTCTCACCATTGTACTTCCCACCACTGATTATCTCCATTCTACTGTGCATCACAGAACCTCACCATTTTACTCCCAACCACTGATTATCTCAATTCTTTTGCGTAACACTGATTGTCACCATTGTGCTTTCCACCACTGATTAAGTCCATTCTATTGCACATTACTGGTTCTCTCCATTGTACTGCCCACAAGTGATTATCTTCATTCGATTGCATATCACTCTCTAGCGCCATGAAACCTCTGGGTGTCCGCGCGCTTAACAAATTCCGCATAGAATAGAATAGAATAGAATCACTGATTCGCACCATTGTACTGCCCACAAGTGATTATCTTCATTCGATTGCATATCACTGATTCGCACCATTGTACTGCCCACAAGTGATTATTTTCGTTCTGTTGTGCAATCACTATTCCAATTGTACTCAGGGCCAGCTTTAGAGCAGTGCGACAGGTGCAGTAGCATCCAACACTGAATGAGGTGGGGGGGAGGGTGAGTTCAGGGGCGCTATATTATGAAATAATATAGTGGTTTAAAAGCACCTGCTGCAGAGCTCCTTATATGTCCAGCAGTTGTCAGGCAACAATAAAGATGTCAAGATAACGGTGATGATTAATGTTCCTGCTGCAAAAAGATTGAATTTTTGTCTAGTGGCAGATTTGACTCATCATAATGTAGCGCAGATGGTTAATATGTCTGCTGCAAAGAACGTGTACCATGCAGATCCCAGAACTGTATTTATGTGGATAGCTCAGTAGGTTACTGTTTTTGTCACAGAGATTCTTTTGTTGCTTGCAGTTCATAAGTCACAATCCTAATTTTGCACGGTGACCTATGAACTACCATCAAAGAGCTGCATGCAAACTGCATAGTATAGATATAAACTTATGTTTTTCCCCAGTCTTTCATTATTTGAATGTTACTAAAAATAGGTTCCTTAGGGTAGAAATACATTCTTATTCGTAAAGCCAACCCTAACTACAGTGCATTGTCTTAAATCCAGATTTTGTGCTTTTGCAGACCAAACACTCTTAAAATATACTGCCTACTAGTATGGATGACCTGTGATTCCTAAACCTTGTAATCAGCATTGTCTCATGCATCATTTCCTAGAGACTGATCTCCACAAGTATGATTTATTGTCTCTGTATAGTCTATGTGTGATGTAAAGTGCTTTGACACCCTACACTAGTACGAATAGCTATATAAAACAAATAAAATGCATTTGCGAGAGGGTGGGCTATGGAGAATTGAAAGGCACTGTTGGATGGTGGTGGGGTAATTCATGGAGAAGGAGGTCATGGGGGCATGTGTCCAAAAAGATTGTCATGCCAGGCGCCACCAGTGCTAATGCGGGCCCTGATTGTACTGCACGTCCACTGATTATTCCATTCTAACCTGCACCGTTGTTATTACCATTATACTGCCCACAACTGATTATCTTGATTCTATTGTAGATCACAGATTATCACCATCGTATTACACAACTATTGATTGTTCCATTTTAATCCACATTTTGGTTATTACAATGGTACTGCCGACCACTGATTACCTCAGTTTTTTGCACACCTTGATTAACACTATCCCGCTGCACTCCACAGATTATCCACATTCTATTGCACATCTTCATTAGCACCATGGTACAGGTCACCAATGAATATCCATCATTCTGCTGCACATCACTGATTAGCACCAATGCACTACACAGCCACTGATTTTCCATTCCATTGTACACTTTATTACTGGTTTACTTCCCACCACTGATTAGCCCATTCTATTACACACCTTGATAAGGTCCATGGTACTGTCCACCATTAGCTCGATTAAATAACACATCACGGATGAGCACACCACTGATTATTCTATTTTACTGTGCACCTTGATTGTCACTCTTGTGCTGCACACCACAAATTATCCTCATTCTATTGCACATCATGATTATCACCACAATATTGCCCACCAAAGATTATCCCCATTCTATTGCACATAATGATTATCACCACATTACTGCCCAACACAGATTATCCCCATTCTATTGCACATCATGATTATCACCACATTACTGCCCACCACACATTATCCCCATTCTATTGCACATCGTTATTATTACCACATTACTGCCCACCAAATATTATCCCCATTCTATTTCACATCATGATTATTACCGCATTACTGCCCACCGCCGATTATCACCATTCTAGTCCACATTATGATTATCATCACATTACTTCCCACCACAGATTATCACCATTCTATTGCACATTATGATTATCACCACATTACTTCCCACCACAGATTATCACCATTCTATTGCACATTATGATTATCACCACATTACTCCCCACCACAGATGATCACAATTCTATTGCACATTATGATTATCACCACATTACTGCCCGCCACAGATTATCCCCATTCTATTGCACATCGTGATTATCACCACATTACTGCCCACCACAGATTATCCCCATTCTATTGCACAACGTGATTATCACCACATTACTGCCCACCACAGATTATCACCATTCTATTGTACATTATGATTATCACCACATTACTGCCCACCACAGATAATCCCCATTCTATTGCACATCATGATTATCACCACATTACTGCCCATCACAGATTATCCCAATTCTATTGCACATCATGATTATCACCACATTACTGCCCACCACAGATTATCCCCATTCTATTGCACATCATGATTATCACCACATTACTGCACACCACAGATTATTAACATTATTTTGCACATCATGATTATCACCCCATTACTGCCCACCACAGATTATCCCAATTCTATTGCACATCATGATTATCACCACATTACTGCCCACCACAGATTATCCCCATTCTATTGCACATCATGATTATCACCACATTACTGCCCCCCCTGAATTATCCCTAATCAATTGCACATCATTGGGGGTCATGGCTAAAATGGCGGCGGACACGGACGCTTCTTAGTCAGCTCTGCAACTGGCCCTCCAAATATCTTGCTTCTAGCCTGAAAAAGCTTTATGTAACTCTCGGAGACTGCGGCGTGGTGTCCTCGGACTGCTGCACTGCCCCGCCTGACAGTGCTGCCCGTATCGGGCCCCTAAAACACAAATCTATTGCACATCACTGATTACCAGCGATCTGCGGCATGACCACTGATATTCCATTCTATTGAACACATTGGTTATCACCATTGGACTGATCAGCACTGATCAACTTAATACATTTAGACAGCACTGTTTATACCCATTGTACTGGCCACCACTGATTATTCTAATCTATTACGCACCTCGATGATCATAATTGCGCTGCCTACCACTGACTGGCCTCTATTTATTGCATACCATTGATTATCTCAATTATTCTGCACGAGGAATGATTATTCCATTGTACTGAGCACCTTGTTTATCACCATTCTACTGTCCATCACCGATTTCCGCCTTTCTGTTGGACACATTGATAATTACCATTGTATGTCCATGACTGATTAGCGAAATTCTATTGCACATCACCGAATATCACCACTGTACTGCACACTACAGATTATTCCATTAAATTTCATACCCGAGTATCACCATTGTAGAGCCTACCACTGATTAACCCCCACTATATGACAGGTCACTGATTATCACCATTGTACAGCACATTACTGATTATTCTATTCTATTACACGCCTTGATTATCATCATTGTACCACCCCATCACTGATTAACCCCCATTCTATTACATGTCACTGATTATCATCATTGTACTGCATATTTTTGATTATTTTATTGTATTACAAGCCTTGATTATCACCATTGTACTACCCACCTCTGATTAACCTCCATTCTATTACACGTCACTGATTATCACCATTGTACTGCACATTTCTGATTATTCTATTCTATTACACAACTTGATTATCATCATTATACTACTCACCTCTGATTAACCGCCATTCTATACACGTCACTGATTATCACAAGTGCACTGCACATTTCTGGTTATTCTATTCCATTTCACACCTCGATTATCACTATTGTACTACCCCCATTGATTACCTCCATGTTATTTCACATAACTGATTATCCATTTTCTATCACGCACCAATGATTTTCATTGTTGTATTGCACATCACTGATTTTCCCTATTATGCTGCACCATAATTTGTATCGCTATTGTATTCCATAGCACTGGTTTCTCCATCATTACTGCGCAATAGTGATTTTATTCGCTGTACAGCACACCACTGATTGGCCTCATATGCCCCAGACAACTGATTGGATCAAATAGAATACGAATTCTAAGTAAATCAGCTATTAGAGTTAACCTCTCTATAATATGTGAAATAAAACCTGGCTTCAGTTTTCTTATCGGAGTGTACTTGTGACTTCGCTAGCCCCCTGTAATAAGAAAATGGCGCCACCACTCTACTGTAACAGTTCATTACTGTTGAATTGTGACATCAGTGTGCCCCCTACCAGAGTCAGCTGACAGAGTGAAAAACAGCTTCTTAAGCCACTTAATTATCACTTAATTAAAAGGAAGACTAGCTTTTCAGACCATTAAAAAAACTTTCTATACTACAAATCCAGTCATTAGCTGTTTAGGTAAAATGCTTATTTATTGCACCGCAGGGGTTCATTAAAGGGGACCGAGAATTTATTACACGTTATGTCTAAAGCCGAAGAGAACTGATTGGACATACCAATCCAATCCAAAATTTCTTTATTTCGGTCCTTAAGACCATAAAAGATTCACACAAAATACATTTATACAACCACATTTAAAAGGTACATCCCATTTTAAGATACAATAGTACATGAGCTTTAAAAATGTACCAAGGGTAAAAAAGGCATTGGAAACTCAGTTGCATAACATTATAAAAAGAATAATTCAGTATTAAAAAGGATGGTTATGGATGAATGGGAGAAACATCAGCCTTTATACCTTTAGGTGGGTAGCAGTTTTTTCCTTATCAGCCACAAAGCCATAATAAACTTAGCCACAGCGAATACAATATGAGGCAAAGTGCTTGTTTTTAGGATTCTATATACAGAGAGGTAAGACCTAGATCCCAAATTCCTGCATAAAGGCACCAGCCAGTATTTTCTAGGTTTGCTGTAGGCAGGGCAGAAGAAAAAGAGATGAATTTCCTCCTCATCATACATTTGACATCCAGGATAGCATTTATCCCCCCCTTAAGCCATACATCAGAGGCCTTAACAAACTCAGTGATGGCATGAAATTGCAACGTGCTCACTTATCTGTTTATTTTGGAAGTCTCAATTCCACATGTAGTAAGTACAACTTACTTGAAATGAGATCACTTTGGTTGGGAAGAGCAAGAGACCAAGGGCCTTATGTGGTGGTTGGGGAGTGGGGGAGTGTGTGTGTGTGTGCGGGGGAAGGGGGCTAAGGTTCATCCACTATAAGAAATGAAAGAATATTTTAAATACATACAAAATAGTGCAAGTCCCATCGAAGATAAACGACTGTGTAAAGGAACTTACCGGTCACACTGGTCCCTTTATTTGGTCACAGTGCCTATTGTTAGCTTGCAATATCCTTCTAACATAAAGTCCTTCCTCCAATATATAAATGTCTATATAATTCACATATTATACCATAATTTGCTATTTGTCCTGTCAATGGTCAAGTACAACACGTAGTGAAGCTCTCGTTAGAAATGTGGCCCCCTACAAAGTTCATACTCCTCTTGGAGAAAACCAGTAGGAATGCATTATAGAAGCCTTTACATTATTGTATTTGTTTGTTTTGTTCATCATTGGAAACTTCATTTTTAACATCTTAGTGCAGCTGGTAATAACCGCTCCCACAGTTGTCTAATATGATTTTATGCTAACACAATTCAGTAACTGAGAACTAGATAGTGTGGAGTTTGATCCACTCGCAGATTGATGGTACCTACTGTGAGAAGTTGGCCCGATATGCAACGTTCGCTATTCTAGCGACCGCTATGTATCGTTCCAACGACCCTTATGGTGTTTGGTTGTAAGTCAACCTATAGACCAGCTATCCTAGTAGCGTGGATACGAGCAGTCTAAGGCTAAAGACTCGAGAGGGCGTGTTAAGCCAGCTGTTTACCACACGTGTACCCCTTGAACACCCAGTGAAAGGACACCACACAAGTGTTATGAAAATAAACAGGATATTTATTAAGAATCACAACAGCCCTGTACTCTTTATGAGGACAGGGTACTAAGCACAAACCAAATCTCTTTAGCAAATACTTCAAGTGCACAGTTTAAAACAAGTGTCCGAGGACACGGAAAGGTTAAGGTCTCGGGCGGACCCGATAAGGCAAGTCGGAAGCGAGGGACTCGGGACCCTAGAGTAAGGAGGCTATGCAGGCACCGAAATGCCGAGTTACCTAGCCACGAGGGCTGCGGCTGCACAAGTCTTACAGGCGTCGGGGTCTTCGCTGACGAGCCAGGAGCCGGAAGAAAGGAGTTGCTGGCCGGCGACCAGTGCTGTATAGTTCGTAGAGATCCAAGCCTGGATCGGAGATTGATGAAACCTGAAAGCAGAGGGGACCAAGTTCGTACTACTAGCCAGTAGTCAGAGGGTACCAGGAAGGCACCGGTTGGCCGTCACCTCGACCAGGTGAGTGGGCGACGCTAGGCTCTGCAGTCTCTCGGACCAGGAGGCGTTGTCGGCGACCACGGTGGAGGTGCGAGCTGTCCCACGACGGATGTCGCTGTGGGGTCTTGAGTGGACCAGGAGGGTCCGGGGTGCTTCACGGAAAGATGGAAGCAAGGGCCAGTCTGGAGCAACCAGACCGGCAGTGTTGATTCTCGGGTGTCGTCACAGAAGGACACGAGCCAGCGGCTAGTGACCAGACAACGTGCTGAGCAGCGAGCAGAAGGGCCCCACGCAGATCGTGGAGATGCTGGGAGACTGCACTTCGGTGCTGGAGCGGCTCAGGGTCGGGGCTTCTCGGACCCCAGAGCACTCACCAGAGAGTTACCTCGATGGTCGTGCTGGTTTTTAAGAGCGTGCAGGTTCTGATGATGGCCGGTCCCTCGAGGTCTCGTCGCACCCACAGATCACAGCTGAGCTGATGACGTGGGTAGAGGTCAGAGGTGCCAGGGAAGCCGGTTCTCGTCGAGCTGGGCCGTCGGATTCCTTGAGGAAGGACTTACAGCAAACCGCAGAGTTCTTAGATGGTGCCCGCTGATGCAGGGTGACTACTCCTTAGCCACAAGGGAGAAATCTTGAGAAGAGTCTTGAAGGTCCTTTCGTAGAAAGTAGTTCTTGATTCAAAGATGATCTAATTTGGAAGGGTCCCCGCTCCGGTCTTTATTCTAAAGAAAGGGGTGGGTACATGACTAGGTCCTGCCCTAAGGGTGGGACCAGGAAGGGGGGTAGTTACGCCCCTCTCCCCTGCCGGGCTTTCCCCAGGCCAGGGCTGTCGCCCCTGGAACTGGTTCTAACCGGCAGATGCGTAGTGAGCACCGGGGTGCCACTCCGCAGTCACCTTCTCGCCAAAGCCCTACCTACCCAGAATACACAATCCCTGTCTGGGACGGTGCGAACAGCGCCCTCGACAGGAAACCCTTTGTCCAAGTGCTCCTCGCTGGAAGGACTCCCAGCAGCAGGAGGTCAGACTTGTGTCTGTGGTGGCAGCATCCATTTTGTGGAGCTGAGGCTTTAGTTAACTTTAACCGGGGTTCACAGTTACGTACATGTCGTGTCCCTCTAGAAGGGCGGAATGCTAACCTCGTCGCCAGGGTTGGTGAGAGGGCAGCATCCCGATTCGTATGACACCTTACTCGACATGCCTTGATAACGCGATACCGGAGTTACCGATATGGCACGCGTTATCCTGGAACAGCTATTGGGCCTTGATCCCGCAAGCTGCAGCCGGGCTCGGCTCGGGCCGGAACCTAACTCACACGAGCCCACGCACTCTGCCTTCAGGATTGATAAGGCCTGCCATAGGAGTGACTGATAGGGACTCGGGTGTCCAGTGTATGGTTAGATATAGGGCTACTATACCTAAAGCGAAGGGTGGTTACACGTCTTCGCCCCAGCTGTCGTGCAGCCAGTTGTGTCAAATTTGGGAGGCCAGCCAGGGGTGGCATAATACATGCTGCAGCTCCTGGCGGCCCTGGGTACACCTATGCCCTGCGTTACGGGGTCTGATAAGGTGGCCCAGTACCAATTGGTAAATGCACCTAGGGTACATATCGTAATTTAGAAAGAGAACAGCCAGGCTGTGGGTCTGATTAGCAGGCCCACAGCCAGAGAAAGTCGTAAACCAGTGAAACAAAAGCAAAAAATCTGAGTGATCATAGGATTGCAGACCCTACTCTCCTACACCTACTATCCCAGCTTTTACATAACAATCTAATAATGCAGCAGTATTGTAGTATCTAATCTCTTTTTAATTCAAGAGCCTTATTTTTTGTGGTGCTGCTGATGCCTGTTCGGATAACACATTTAGAGTTCATTTTCGAAGAATTTATGCACACAATAGACACAGTGCCTGTACCAACTTATTGTAATTTGAAACAATCACTAATTACATGTATTCCGTCATTAGTTATGTAGAGTGCTTTTTTTTCACTGTATCAACTTTTACATTGTGTTTTCTAATTCTTTGATCGACTCCTGAACCAGTCACATTTTTTCAAAGCATTTGGGGCATTCCTTCTTCCTTCAGCAGGAATCTGCCACTTACTGTTTGTA
Source organism: Lissotriton vulgaris (assembly GCF_964263255.1). Lineage (NCBI taxonomy): Eukaryota > Metazoa > Chordata > Amphibia > Caudata > Salamandridae > Lissotriton > Lissotriton vulgaris. The sequence goes on along the minus strand of NC_141695.1, from coordinate 1,435,361,170 downwards.
ATATGGTGTATAGAAAAACAAAGTTATGAACAAACGTATTGATCACATTCAGTCATATTTCCCATTGTTTGTTCAAACATGAAATGCCTTTTTCTCTTTTCTTCTTCTTCTGTCTCACACTCACGGGTGTGCTCTGCTGTCGTATGGCATCTTCAATCTCTTTGATCCAGTTTCACCTTTGAATCGCTGTTTTTCCGGTGATAACAACAGTCTGTTTTCTATATGCTTTGCATAGTCTCACTTCATTTTCTACGAATCATATTATAAATGTTTACTCATCTAAAATAATTAAACAAACTTTGCCTTTTTAATTTTTTCTTACTATTATGACTTCTCCCATTCTTTAACCAAATGATTATAACAAAATCCGTTATTGTTCTCTTAGGGCCTTATTATGACTTTGGCGGTGTGGGAGCGGGGTCGCCATGCTGCTGCCTCGCTCCCACACTGCCAAAGCCTTTTAAAGTCGCTGGCGGGCAGTTCTTTGGCGTTCCCTCGGCTGAGCTTTTAACCCCTCCCGTGCTGGTGACGAACCCCAGCCGTCATGCCCCGCGGTGGGCGTGTGCTGATGACAGCTGGGGTTCGTCACGGCCCCGCCCTGTTCTTTTGTTTACCGCACAGCGGTAAAATCGCGGCCGCAGCGAAGGGGTTAAAAGAGGCACCGCAATGGGAACGTCAGAGCATGTTCCTGCACTGACCAAAATGCACAATGTTGTTCATTTCGTTCTGTTCAGGAACATGGGGGTGCATGCAGGGGGGCACATGGTGTGTCCCCCTGCATGTACCCCATGGCGCAGAGGCACCTGGGGCCCACCTTTGTTTCCTACCGCCATGAAAAGTTTGGCGGTGAGGAAACTCATAATGTACTTGCCAGGGCCGCAGCCTCCCTGTCAAGCATATTGCAGCCGCAAAACTGCAGCACCACCACCAGGGATCTCTGATCCTTGGTGGGTGTGTTGGTCCCATGGCAGCCAGACCGCCCTGGTCATAAAAGGGTAGTCCGAAGGCTGCCACAGGCGTGCCCCTGTAAGTCTGGTGGTCCGCCGACTGCCAGACTCATGATAAGCTCTTAAGCTTCCTTCTTCACTTTGCCGGACTTGGTCTTACTTCTCACTCTGTGATTCGTACATATTTTCTTTTCTACCTTGACATTTCTACTAAAATAACAGTATTCTCTGTATTGTGCTGTATTCCTCAGACTTTAGTTAAAAAGGTTATGATGATTGTTTTTTGACAATCTTTGTAAGAAATAAGTTATTGGTTTAGGGGACTGTAAACCCTACTCAAGCAACAACCACAGTTCTTGTCAGGATTAACCATAAAGTCACAAAATTAGCCAGTGCTCAACCTTTGCTAGCTTGAGACAGAAGCAGTCAGGCAACTTACTTTATGCAGCATACAAACATTAACAGCGTGAAAAAATACCAAACCAATTCAGAAAAACAGAATGTATTTTAATAAATAAAATGTTACCAAAAGAACAAAAATTCAATCAATAGAAACGGAGATCTGCAATTTCAAAGGTCTAGGTACCTATAGCGTCTAAAAGCACAAATCACAAGCAAGGTCATCTGGTCGTGTTAGACCAGGAGAAAGTCACAAGTTCGGACCGACCGTGATGGAGCATGGGCCGGACACAGGGACTGGCTAATTCAGCTGAAAATATACTTTCTCAAAGTCTGCCTCGAAGAGCCCAGAACTTCAGGATTTCTCTTTTTCTTGTAGAGGAGTGCACTCTGACACCAGCCATGAGTCCAGAACCCAGGAAAGCACCTTTTGGGGACCAAGGACTAACTCTAATAGAGGCCCGCAGGGGTCAGGCACATTCCGTGTCAGGTCCAGTTGCGGCAAGTCGGCTGGGTAGTTGCAGGGAGGCCTCTGGAGCTTGATTTGTCCCTGTAGTTCAGAAGAGGAGGTCAACCAACTGGCCCTTGGTATCACTCAGGTAGCCTGGGATGAAGGGAGAAGTCCAGTCTTCCTTCACACAGTGCCTTAAGCAGCAGTGCAGTCCTCTGGGGAACAAGGCAAACATCCAGCAGAAGGGCCGTCCTCTGGAGTACAAGACAGGCCTAAAGCAGCAGAGCAGTCCTCTAGGGAACAAATCAGTCCTTCTTCTGGAATGTCCAGAGGTCCAGGACTGTACTGAAGAGTGGCCAGGAGGTATATTACTTATACATAATGTTTTTAGGGGGGTGGGAGCGCACCAGACACGCCCCAACGTAATTACCTCTTGTATGATGATTCACGTAGTTCATTATTTCTCACTCAATACTCAATTCAAAGTGTTCATAGCCAGTGCTGTATTATTTGTTTCCAATTCGTATCCCCAGACACGTGTTTCATGATTTCTCAATCGTCAGTGGGGGGAAAAAAAGCAAAGTTCATAGGTTGCAGGGCGTGTTGCCTCATCTCTCAGGACCAGTTCCACTCACAGCATGAAGGCGCAGGCTCCTGAGCTTGTCAGCTCCTTTTCAAACTATTAGGGGGGTGGGAGCGCACCAGACACGCCCCAACGTAATTACCTCTTGCATGATGGTTCACGTAGTTCATTATTTCTCACTCAATACTCAATTCAAAGTGTTCATAGCCAGTGCTGTATTATTTGTTTCCAATTCGTATCCCCAGACACGTGTTTCATGATTCCTCAATCGTCAGTGGGGGGAAAAAAGCAAAGTTCATAGGTTGCAGGGCGTGCTGCCTCGTCTCTCAGGACCAGTTCCACTCACAGCATGAAGGTGCAGGCTCCTGGGCTCGTCAGCTCACAGGAATTTGATACTTTCAGGGAGGTGGGAGCGCACCAGACACGCCCCAACAAAATTACCTCTTGCATGATGGTTCACATAGTTCATTATTTCTCACTCAATACTCAATTCAAAGTGTTCATAGCCAGTGCTGTATTATTTGTTTCCAATTCGTATCCCCAGACACGTGTTTCATGATTCCTCAATCGTCAGTGGAGAAAAAAAAAGCAAAGTTCATAGGTTGTACATAATGCCATCTTTTAAAGTGGGGAATTTTCTAGCCGACCGCCACGGCTAGTTCTATAAAGTTCTTCCCTTCTCCTACCTAGGCTCCAAGAGGTCTGGAGAGACAGGTTTCTTTGTGAGTACATTGGCAAGGCCTTTGAAATGTATATGGGGCAGGGAACAGCTCCGCCTCAGCCCTCCTGCCCACAGCTAGTCCCTTTTTATCACTGTCTGGGTCCAATACACATTCTTAATGGGGAAGTAACTAACAGGCCCATGCAGCTGGAAGGCCTTCCTAGCTTTAAGGCCTTTTCTAAATTGTAATCTAAAATCTGACTTTACCGTTAAAGAGGATTTTAGATTACAATTTATTTGAGTCCAAACATGACACTTCGAGCAGTTTCTAATCAAAAGTTATCATTTACTAAATGTAATATTATAACCCAATTTTATCTTACGGGAGAGGTAAGACTTATATTAGCGAAAAAAGCATTCAGGTGTTTTTCACTACCAGGACATGTAAACCTTAAAAACACGTCCCACTTTTTAAATACAATGCACCATACCCTATGGGATGTTAGGGCCTCCTTTAGGATTGACCTATATGTATTAAAAAAGGAAGGTAGCCTGTCCAAAGTTTTATTTTATGTAAGGTGGGACTACATAGCCCCAAAGCCAATTGCACAACATTATGCCGCTATTTAGCGTGCACATTGATTCCATTCTTCAATCAATTGTTTACCATATTCCAAAGTTTAACCATACTTTTGACTCATTTTTCAACTTTTCACACTCATTTTAATCCAAAATCCAATAGCGGGATATAATGCCAATTTTCAAGTTTCTGGTATTCAAACTGTGCCAGTCCTGGCCTCTTGAAAGAATACGAATGATGCAGGAGTCCATCGCAAGCAGTCTTTATTACATGTTAAAAACCCAATGCATTTCGGGCAGCTTCCTGCCCTTCTTCGGGGGTCACTACAAATAATCACAACACACATAATTAATTAACAGCACTTGACGTCGTGAATAACTGTCTAATACATCAGTCATTTCATTACTTAATCACTTTGATATTGAAAACATAATCTCGTAGTATATAGTGTCATCATCATTTCTCCCCAAGTTGTTTTTAATCCTCCATACACCAACCCTTCTAACTGGAATCCAAACCACTTTCTTCCCCTCTTCCCTGTATCCGTTCTGAACCAGCCTAATGCATCCCGTTGTTTCACCTAACTCTTCTACATATTCACGTTGACATTCTCGAAATTACCTCCATTCAATTCAAAGCTGATAGATATTTTAAAACGGGTTTTGGGGCTTCGGTGCCCATACGATATTACATGACTTTAACATTACCACGATAACACCTTTCGATCAAAGTACCGCTATGCTTCCCCGCACTAACTATTCTCTATACAGCCCTATCCTCCCAGTCCTGCGCATACCTGCTTTGCTGGTTTGTAAACAATCAGACGTTCACGCCATACTTCGCGAACGATGAAAACATCCCAATTGCCGCGCTCTTTTTTAAAAACTCTACACTCCTGTATTCTCCCTTCCGATAGGCTGAAGAACCCAAGGTTTCCCACCCCAGTGAGCAATCTACATACTACATTTCCCAAGATGCATGTCAACAATTCAAATATACAGTTTTTTCATTCCCTAAGTAATGTCTACTATAAAAACAATGTCCACTATAACAACAATCCATCTAATCATCAGTGCGAATTTTCTTGCAACTTGCGGTGAACTCCGGTCTTTACGCCGACTCTGTGGATTCTCAAAAGTTCTTCTCTTCCTTTATCGATATGCAAAATTATTCCACGGGTGCATACCCTGGGTAGGGCCATAGTTATGAACATGTTTTTCAGTGAAGGGAAGCACACCTTCTTAAACCCCATTTAAGTACTCTTCATTGTTAACTGTCCTTTGTTCCAATTGCGTGCAGAATGGTTTATTAGGCATGCCCAACTGCCATAAGTCAAAAAGTTTTATTTTGCCAGGTCAAATGTGCAGTCTGAAACTGCACTGCACGTTGCAATGACAAGCCTGAGACATGTTTTAAAGTGCTACTTTAGTGGATGGCACAATGAGTGCTGCAGGCCCACTAGTAGCATTTAATTTACAGGCCTTGGGTACGTGTAGTACCATATAAGAGGGACATACAAGTAAATTAAACGTGCTGACTAAGTATAGGCCAATCTTACCATATTTTAGGGACAGAGCACAAGCATTTTAGCACTGGCTAGCAGTGGTAAACTGCACAGAGCACTAATGCCAACAGAAAAGAATTTAGAAAACAGGAGCGATGAAGGCAAAAAGTTTATGGATGACTTTGCAGGGAGGCTCAACTCTGACACTCTTTCTTTTGCAATTTTCTTTGTTTCATTTCATAATGCATCTTACATTGATGCTTAAGGGTTTTGTCACTAAACACTTGCTTTTAACTACTCAGATACCAATACTTACTGATATTCACCCAATACTGTCTCACTTTATATTATGTGAACTCAATTATCACATTTTCGTTGTTTTTACTTACCACTACTGATTAGTATACATCTCTTATTTTGATCATTTTGTTGTGGCCTTTATGTGGATTCGATTCTATTGTCTATCTGCGGGATGATGCATACATTAGAATGTTGCAAGACACTGTGGAGTTACCTGACCATATAGAGGGAAAAGTCGAAGATCATCAGGGAATTGGACCATGGAACACTGAGGTGACAAACAATATCCTTTTACATCAGAGGGTATTTTATTTCTTATAATACCTGGCCACAACATCACTTTTTACAACCCACTGAAATCATTGGCGCCTTGCTCTTTCGTATTTAAGAGATAGTGCAATTGCAGACATAACGAAGGAATAATGAAAGCAAAGCTTTTTATGTGAAATAGCACAGTCCAAAGGCAGATACCAAAAAGGCATTAGAATACGTTTACAGTAATTCAGAATAAAAAAACATCAATCCCGGAATAACCTACAGTATGGTTGTCATAAATATCTCCAGTCTGCTGATCATTATGTATTGTTTAGACTGCAGCTGCATTGGAATCTGCCTTTCACTTTGGCAGCAGGAAATATGACATCACAACTCAACTGCGCACGCTCGTTACTATTAAGCTACTACGTAATGTTGCTAATACAGATGATTTGAGATGCCACAACTTAACTTAAATAAGGAAATTAGAGATAGACTTTTGAGCAGGAATTACAGACTCCCAAATAGTATTAAAGCATTTAAATCTCAGTTCTATCATTCATACTTTCTGATTGTTAAGTTTGTAACTCTTTTATTTAATATATTTCTTTGTGATAATAACACGTTATTTGTTCCGAAATCTGAATTTTTTGTTTAGTTAGAGCATGCTGTTATTCCATAAAGTGTGATGCCACCAGTTAATTTTCGCTGTTACATCTGATGTTTGATTTATGTTCACACAATTTTTAACCTTTTATTTTTCCTGTTTTTTTTAATATACAAATGTTGTCATATAGGCACTCTGTAAAGTGAATTACATTAGATTTGCCACTTGACTGAAAGATCTTTCTCTGTTACTCTTTTACCATACTAGGATGTGGGACATGTTCACTTTTTTATATTTGCAAAATGTGTCGAATGTTCATGTGCCACTTAGCGTTCTTTTAATGCCTATTGTGTTGTTATCTGAGTAATGTTTCCTATCACTAATTTGTTTTTGATGTTTGGTACCATTTTGTAAGCAACGGTTAAAAACATGTGTTGTTCATGATCGATGTCAACTAATTGACAATTTCTCTGTCGAATCTTTTTACTCATTAGACTTTGACGTGTATTCTAATTTCTCCACCGTCTGTGTTTTTTCTATTTATTTCTGTTTAAATAGTTCTCTTTTGATTCTTTTCATTGATTATCTCTATTGCTCCTTCTAAGGTGCTTTCCTGTTATCCTCTATGAAAGAATGTTTCTTTCCTCTATTTTGTTGTGTTTGCGCTTCCATTTGATCCGACACGATTCTTTTAATTTACAGCGTTTCGGCGGGAAAGCACCACATAGAGTAGGGCCGACCCTCAGCGTCTCAACGTGATGGCAGGGCTGCGCACAACCTATACAAGAGCTTCAGCACCACCAGGAATGGACAGCGAATGGAAGAGCCCTTCAGCGCTACATGTGAACAGAGTCTGGCCAGTCCCTTCATTTCCTCATCCCTCCTACAGCACAGAGCAAGAGCTTCAGCACCACCAGGCATGGACAGCTCACAGGCGAGAACTTTAGCGTCACATGCTGCGCAGATGCACGGGCCCTTCAGCACCTCACGGTGTGGACCGCTCAGAGACTATTCAAAAGCTTCAGCATCACAAGGCATGGACAGCGCATAAGCGAGCGTTTCTGCACACAATGGTGAGAGCCGGGGCTTGTTCCTCAGCATCTCAAGCTGTGGACAGCTCAGAGCCAAGAGAGTCGGCCGCACAAGGCATGGAAAGCCCACAAGCTAACCTTTCATCATCACATGCAGGTCAAAGATCCCGGCACGGCCCTTCAGCATACCATGGTGTGGATAGTGCAGAGATTGTACAAACCCATCATCAGCACTGCACAGCATGGACAGCGTACAGGCGAGCACTTCAGCATCACGTGTCCGGCCTAACGCTTTAACACCTCAAGCAGTATTCAGCTCAGAGCCATGATCTTCAGCACGGCCCGACCTGGAAAGCGCACAAGCTAAAGCTTCTACATCACATGTAGCGCAGAGAGGCCGGCCTAGCGCTTCAGCAACTCACCATATGGGCAGTGTAGTCTATAAAACATTCACTCTCAACAGGGAGATGGTCCTGCTTAGCTAGCGCTCATGGGGACCTATCACGATCTTGTGTGCTAGCGCAAAGTAGAGCCTAGCCTGTTTTTATGTGCTTGCGCTTTCCAAAGGGCATTCACTTAACTTAAGGAAACGCTTTGGGGGTATCTCCTTTAGATATCTGGCAGCCAAGCAAACGAAGTCCTAACCTCTGTACCGAAGATTGGAGGCGTCAGAATCCATTTTCAGGAAACAGCTCAAAACGTAGGGGCATATTATGAAGGACCGGTGTTGAAATTATCGCCGTTTTATCGGCAGAAAACTGCCGAAAAAACGGCGATAATGGGCTTGATAATTCGCCCTTGTTAATTCCCATAGAAGCCCATGTGTTACAAAGTTAAATGTACATTGTAAAATAAGTAGATCCAATAAACATAGGTATACTTAAGTTGGTTTATTAGTCATAGTTGGTAGAAAGGAAGGCCCCACCGGGAGCAGCATCCAGCTGCTCAGCCCCACTCACTCAAACTGACCACACATTCAAACCATGCATACACGAACATTCTAATGACATCACACACACAGGCTGAGCAGCAGAGAAGGAGAAGATAAGAATATAACACATCTCCCTCTTTTAAAACAAAGGAAAGAAAAGAAAGCAAGAGGAAATAAATACAGTATGCCCTGACGATGACAAGGTCAGGATTTCAAATAAGCAGTCAACACAAATAAATGAATGACTACAAATAAAAATTATGAAATAGCAATATAGCATAATATAGGAATTCTTGCACAAGATATGAAAAGAGGCATAATATCACCTCGCATAAAACCAATGCCAAAGACATAACATAACAATACAATCTGACAAATTAGACCTCACATAACCACCATCCCCCATCACAAACCAAAAGCCTAAATATCACAAATCATGCCAGTTGGCAAGACTGTCACAAAAAGCAATAGACAGGGAACCAGACTAAATAAAATGGCGTCCCAATAGAATAACAAAAATAGGACGCAGCAGTTCTAAGCTAAGCAACACATCGCACAAAACAGTCTACAATAGAACACAAGGTAGAACAAACGGCTTGGGGTATGCCCATAAACACATATCAAAGGGGTACATAACTTCCCCACACGCTACCCTAAACACACTTACAATAAAACACACAGCACAAGGCGCATAACTCCTAGTGCATGGGGTACATGACACCCCAAGTTAATGTACTCAAATTACAACATTCCGCATGACGTACATGACTCCCCAGCGTCTCTCTGTATAAATGAACACCTCTAACTGAATAGAGCACTTGCGTGGTTCAACAATATAAATCATGTATAAAACTGAGAATGAACAGAACTGAGGACTCTGCAGCCCCATATAATTTAACCTGGAACGGATGGAGCACCTCAATCAATGAGCACCTATGTGGCTCCGCAAAAGATACACACTAAGAATCCAAACTGGAAAAACCAATCTTCAGAAAATTTACAGTAGAATTGAACACCTCAAAACATTTTGAGCACTAAAAGTGGTTCAATACAATAGAAGAAAAATGTAGCCCCTGCACAACTCCTCACAGTAAAAATGTGAACTCCTCTATTAGAATAGAGCACTAAGAAAAAGTGGTTCATCAAAAACATACAGCAAAATAAATCTCAACACCTACCAATAGTAGTTCCAAAACATATAGTAGAATCACACGCTCCTACTAAGAAATAAATTAAACTGAGTATCCCACCCTCGTCGCCAAAATGTTACAAATAACAGAAGATAGATGACAGGATACTTCTAGTTGATTACATGTAGATTTATTGTAGGACACAGCTGAGTACATAAAAACCTCGCCAGCTGACCAGACCATCAACTGACACTGGTAGAACACTGTGGTCAGATTAGAACACTCACAGGTATTCTGGGAAGCTAAGGAGGTAAAAACACTAAGGAAGGGCTAAAGACTACTGTCAGCCATATTACAAGAAGAATCAATATACAACACCATGTTCTGATGTTAACGTGGGCTTCTATGGGAATTAACAAGGGCGTATTATCAAGCCCATTATCCCCGTTTTATCGCAATCATTTTAACATCGGTCCTTGATAATATGCCCCGTGGTGTTAGAAAAAATATTTTTCCTTAGCTTTCAATGCTGCCCCTACAGATTCGTATGTCTTTTGCTGGGACTGAAATTCAGCGCGGGGACATTTCGAAATGGAGTAACCATTGCGCGTTACAAGCTGCTAAATAATAACAATAATAATAATAAAAGTCGAAGGGGCATATTACCAAGCAATAGCGATAATTATCGCTATAATTATCGCTATTGCTTGGTTAGAGACAAAAATTTATCTCCGACCTGCGGAGATTTTTTATCGCAGATAAACCTTGCTATTACCAAGGTTTATCGCAAATGCGATAAAAATCGGCCGCAATGCATGAATATCGTTGAAAAGTCAGCGATATTCATGCATTACCGAGCTTAGCGCGAATATCTCCAAAAGTTGGTATTAGGAGATAGCGATGTTAGCTACTGTTTCCAGTCCCTAACATCTTGGCACGCCCACTTTGCATGTCATTAGTGATAAATTTATCTGACATGCAAAGTGGGGCCCAAGATGGTCGCTATCTCCTACTAGCTGTCGCTAACTGGTGTTAGCGACAGCTAGGTAATAGGGAGATAATGTTATCTCCGCTTTCTTGGCTTTTAAAGCCAAAAAAGCAGAGATAAACCCCCTTGATAATAGGCTCCGATATTTCTCCAAATTATGCATGATCTCCAGACTATGCAGCTCTGAGGTGAAAGTGGCAAACTCTAATCACAGTTTCTAAACTGTCCCGTTTGAAAATCATGCTTTACCTCGGAGAAGCATCAGGATAAATAAAGGTATCTCAGATAATGCAATCATAATTGTACCATGCTCCATGTGCAGAGGGCCACTGGAATAATGAGACAGGGAAGGACCAAATTATGCGGGAGTACTGACTAAATTATGCAGCAAGAAAAGGCAAGTTATACGTCATCATATAGCACATTTTATGTTTTACTAATTGTTTTGCCATTTTCATGCAGGTTAACACTATCTGAGCAAAGGTGTGACCTCAGTATTACCAATGTAACCAGTGGTGAAGTGGTAGGGTAACATGGGAGAAATACAAAAAAAAAAAAACACAGACAAAAAATAAAAAATATAAAATATTACTTACATGCCACTGCAGCTGCCACCTTGCTCCTCTCTCAATCCTAGACTCCCACGTCCGTTTGAGCTAGAATCATTTTTTTGTTAAAATCTGAAGATTATGTAGCAGGTGAGGCATTGTGTGGCAAATGCTGAAAAATCTTAATTATGTGGAAAACGCTGCATTCACCAAATCACATAATTTCAGTAGCCTTGACTATCTGATCTGGACAAAACGTAGACTGTATACAAGTTTCAGCACCATAAACTCACGAGGAAACACAGTTTAAAGCTTCAGAACCAGGCGTGGTAGACATGGCTCAGACCAGAGCCTCATCACCAGATGCTGTGCATAGTATCGGCACTCATGCATGAATTGACCATAAGTGCAATACGGAATGCTGTGAACAAAGCCCTAGATATGATTGGAAAGTGCAGTGCTGGAAATAGAAAACAATTACCCCACAAGCCAATAAATTGGAACTCACAATGTGTCAGAACAAAAGGGGTCGGTCATGAGGGGTGGAGTCATGGAAACCAGACTGACAGTCAACATATGCATTTAAAAAAAAAACTCTGCCTAAAAGATATTAGCAACAAGGTCAATGTGATGATAAATCTGTTCCAATTTACTTCATTGGTCATAAACAGTAAGCATTTTAAAATATTTGGGGATTTATATCACCTACTGCAGAGATCTTTGTGTTCCAACCAATTTTCAATGGATAATAAGGATGGTAAAATGACTCTTAAGGTTAAGCACCTACTGGAGCGATCTGTATTTTGTTTAGCCACAGCTTTTAAATTAGCAATTTGTATTTTATGTAGATAGCTCAGTAAGTTACTGGTAATGTTACACAGATCCTTTTGCTACTTACATTTCAGTCCCAATCTTTCTAAATCTGCATTGTGAGCTACGAACAGGCATCAAGGAGCTGAAGGCATAGGTTTAGAACCTTATTGGTTTTTATTCTCAATCTTTCATTATTCGAAATTTGTTAAAGGATTTATTTGGTTTGAAACAAGTCTTAGTACAGAAAATCCTAACCACTTCTACGTTTTAAATCCTAACTTTGTGTTCCACCATACAAAGCACTTTTAATATATAATGCCTACCAGAATAGCTCTTATTAGACTCCTGCAACTAGGAACCCTTAATATCTTGCATTTGGGGTGAGTATCACGGTAAAATAAATTAAATAAGTAAATGAATTAGTGAGTGTTATTTAAATTATTATTAGTGTAATTACTGTTACGCACAGATGCATCTGATATTCTCTTAAATACAGAGGTCGGATAGAGTCAAACACCTACCCCTTAATCATAGTTCCTCTCACCTACTTGTGAAGTGATAACACACGGAAGGGCATATGTACAAGCCCCTATCGCCATGGGAGCGTCACGTTTTGTGATGTTCCATTGGCAATAGGGGCCTTGCCTTATGTACAAGGCAGCATTAAGCCACTTAACGTGGCTTGACATTGCCTTGTACATAAGGCACCCTTTCACGCTATGTTTAGCTCGAAAGGGGCATGCAGTGGGTGTTTTGGCGTGGGCGTTGCACTGCAACACGCATTGTATTTGACGATGTCCCCTATTTACAAGGGTTGTAGCGCCACAATTAAGAACAGCAAAACCCTGGTCTTAAGGTGTCGAAACGAGGAGAAATGCATTATTTCTCCTCGTTTTTGCTTTTTCCATGTGTGCTGCCTTGTAAAATGCCATGGTTTGTTTATGTACAGGAAGGTGTCCCTTCCTTTACATAAACAAACATTTTTGTGAATGCCATTTTGTTACTCTTTTGTGTGCTGCTTGAAGCAACACACATGAAAGTTACAAAATGGCATTTTAGGATTGTTTATGTGCAGGAAGGGACACCTTTCTACACATAACCAATCCTCCCCTGCACACAGACCTCCTTGCACTCTGGTACAAGGTTGTCTGCGTTGGTGCTAAGTTGTGAAACTTAGCACCATCGCAGGGGGAAACGCAAAGTTGCACCACATTCTTGTAAATATGGTGCAGCCTTGCGTTTCTGAAGTGTCAGAGCGTGTAGTTAAGCCCAGGAGGCTAACGACACGCTCCGCCACTTCGTCGTACATATGGCCTGGAGTGCCTTTGTCTCCCTCAATTGCACAGGTATCTAGCTGTAGGACTCCAAATGGCTCCTAGCCATAGTGAGACTCAAATAAAAGGAGGCCTTTTGGCTTTCTAAGTGAGGCATTTGTGTTGGGCCCAGCTGGAAGTGAATGAGCTTTGAGCTTCTAAGCCAACAGCACGATGATTCTGGGAATTGTAGTTCATACTTTTATATAGTATGAACACAAAGACCCTAGCCTGCACGTGTTGTTTGCTGTGAAGCCATCAATGTGTGAAATAAGGCTTCGCTGCACATGGCACTCATGTTCCCTGTATCTAATACCTGATCTATAATGACCCCTCATCGCACTTTAGCCAAGTAAGTTCAGACACTTGCGTCACTTGTATGGCACATATCAATAGAAAAGTTTTAAGGCATGGGGAAACTGGCCTCTGGCCCACGGCCCAGCCTTTCAGGGGAGAATCTAACATTGCAAGTGCTGAATTTAAAGTATGCTAGTTCACCTTAAAATGTGTCTTTGTATCTATCACACATGGCTAACCTACACAAACATCCTTGGGAATCTTGTTTGCGCTATTTAAAACTGTATAAATAAATAAATACACACCTCCCCTTAATCTTTCACTTGTGCATATATATTCCCCCTATGATCCTAGGATGAGTGTTCGTGAGTGCGCGCACACACACACACACTCACAAACAGAACACACACACACATGCGCAAATGCACTCACATTCTCTCTTTCGCTCAACCCTGCGCAAACACAGACATCCAAGCACACACGCTCCTCCCTTCAGGCCTTTACATGAATACTCACACACATATACAAACACGCAACCCTAACTTCTGGCCTTTAGAGAGATACGCACACATCTACACACCTCCCTACCTAGGCCCATGCACACAGACACACACCTACACAGGCAGGAATATAAGCAGTTGCATAGAAAAACAAACACACAGACCTCCAGATGCGTTTGCAAACCCACACACATGCTCTCAAACGCAGCCACATACAAGAACAGATAGTGATATATAAATAACCTCCTCCCAGTGGCTTTTCCCAAGCAGGGAGACACTCTCTCTCTCTCGCTCTCTCTCTCTCTCTTCTCTCTCTCTCTCTCCCCCTCTCCCCTCTCCCCTCTCTCTTCTCTGTCTCCTCTCTCTCCCCTCTCTTCTCTGTCTCTCGCCTCTGTCTCTACTCTCTCTCTTGCTCTCTCTCTCTCTCCCCGCTCTCCCTACCCTCTCTCTCTCTTCTTTCTCTCCTCTCTCTTTTCCTGATTTCCTTAGACATACAAGGAACAAACACCCCTCCCCTCTGGCTCATACACAGATACACAACACTCACAAGCACACACACACACAGGTGCACACTCCTGGTCTTGCAATACCATATGCATACGCGCATGCAAACACATGTGCACCAATCCCCCTGACACGTCATAACCCCACACACACATACACACAAACATTTCCATCTTCTCCTCCCTCCCCAGAGCCTTTAACTAATGTTAGCACTGACACTTCCCTCTCCCTTAGTGATGTGGTAAAAGCCCTAAAATCATTCTCTGCAATCCCGAATTGATGCACAATTGTATTTAAAACCCATTAAACCAGGCCTTAGCAAGGGCTCTGAAGCTCCTGCTGACTCTGGTGTTTCTCCCTGCCAGCCTCGGAGCCCAGCAGGCCAGATGCACAGGGTACTGTTGCTGTCATCGCCCTCTACCCCCGCCAAGGCTGTGCTGCAGCAACACAGTGAGGGGCATGTTTATCATGATGTGACCCAGTGCAGCGTAGTAAGCCATCCTTGCTGCGCGGTGCTACATGACATGGAAAGGGCAGGAATGCACCGTATTTAACCTCATCAGCGCGGCGCAAATTCGTGCGCTGTGCTGAACGTTCCATTGGGCTTACGGAACCATGACCGAACGGTTCCGTCATGAGCACAGGTCAACCGACGCTCATGGCGGAACCGTTCCGTCATGAGCATCTAAGGGGTTAACACAGCGCATTCTTGCCTTGATGCTCGTGCACAGTAAGCGCCAACAAAGGGACCATTGCACCATGGCGCAAGGGTGTCTGTGTTGTAAACAGGATTGCTTTTATGCAGTAAGGGGCCCCATCCTGCAGAAAATAATCCCCCCGCGGCATTTTCCTCTTTCTATGTGTGCTGCAGGAAACAACAAGGACAAATAAACATATTTCGCCTTGTTATGCCTCACCTGCGGAGGTGTAGCAGTTTTGGCGCATTTCCAGGTCTACCACATATGGTAAATCTGGGACTGCATCAACATCCATGGGTGTTGTGTGGGGACACCCAAACGCCACCCATGGAATGCCTCCCTGGGGCAGATCAATGCAATGCAGTGATTTACACTGCGTTGCATCAGGCTGGATTAATCAAGCTACTCAGGGCCACCGAAAGTGGCTTTGCGTGGCTTTATAAATCGCACTTAAGGGTTGCGTTGTGCTTGCACCCTGCTGCGTGAGGCAAAAGCGACGCAACCCTTTGATAAACATGGCCCTGAGTATTTGTGCCCGGGACCTCCCATCCCGACCAAGAGGGGTGGGTAGCGGATCTTCTAAACCGAAATTCACAAGTCAGTCTAGAACTGTTTTTCAAGATGTGGCTATTTAGCCACACTTTCAGCATTTATCCAGTTTTGAGGAAATGACATATGTCATAGACCGGAGGCTTTGCGACACTGTGATTGTTTAAGTTGGTGTTTCTGGAAAGATCCAACTGATCATCGTGATGCGTGAAGAAAGAGTTTCAGTGCCATAGGAGGTCAAACACTCATACAGCACCCTTACAACTTCTCCATCAACATATAAAGAGGCGGTCAGTCTGGCGTCTGTTTCAGATCTTATCCCACACGACAAACCACAGCAGCAGGGAGGCAAAATCCAAGAGCATCTAAATCCGGGAAACCCCTGACACATACTAGGGAAGTATTTATCATTATATTACACAGTGCAGCACCTCACCTTGTTGTGCTGCATGATAGGAAAAGGGCCGGAATGTGCCTTACTTAACATTGCACGGTGCATTCCGGCCTTTTCCCAGCACTGGTGCACAATGTGCTGCTCAAGGCTACCATAGTACAAGGGTGTCTACGTTGTTAGCAGGATTGTTTTTGTGCCGGAAGGTGCACCTTCCTACACAAAAGCAATCCCCTGAGGCTTTTCCCTCTTTGTATGTGTGAATGCAGCACACATAGAAAGAGGACAAAACAAGGAGAAATAAACATATTTCTCCTTGTTATGCCTCACCTGGGGAGGCGTAGCAGTTTTGGTGAACTCTCAGGAGTGCCACTTATGGTAGATCTAGGAATGCTTAGAAAATCCATGGGTTTTGCAAGAGAAAACCCATGCACCACTCATGGAAGGACCCCCTGGGGCAGAATAACGCAAACATTAATCTGGATTTATCAAGTTACTCAAGGCCATGGACCGTGGACTTGCGTGGCTCGATAAATCATATCTCACAGGCTGCGTCGCTTCTGCGTTGCATGGTGCAAAAGTAAGGGAACCCTTCATAAATATGTCTCTTACTCGTCAGTGGGGCAGAAGCAGGACCCTGCATGAGCTCACAGCACAAGCCAAAACAAATCCAACATGTTCCTGGCTTCTCATAGTTATCTGGCCTACAGATGCAAAGGAGAGCAGAACATGAAAGTGAGCCTCATCAGAGCACAGCCCTGGAGGCGGAGACTTAGCAAGTACCAGCTACTTAAAGTCCCAAACATTGCCAGACTGAAAACCATCACACACACACACACACGCACACATGCACACACACACACACACACATACACACACACACATACACACACACACACACAGACGCACACACACACACGCACACACATACACACACACACACACACACACACACACACACACTTTAAGTACAGGATATTACTAAATCTTGGTGGAATCTTCTCAGTATATAAAAGCCAAAACAGTTGTCATTGCCAATGCAGTCTTTATTTTTCCATAATTCAGCTGTTTACTCACTTTAGAGGAATGCTTTTATCAGGTGAACTGGAACTGGACACCAGAGCATAGCAAAGGTCCCAGAACAATTAGATACATTACCATTCATTTTATATAATGACACATATATTGGGACCAATCAATGGCATATAAAGAATCTTATTAAACTCATACATTTACTGATCTATTTGCCTTATTTTTAAACTGCGCTAACAGTTAAGATCACAAATCATCGAGGAGCCACACATAAGCAGTGCATAGTATTCAGGAAAGGATGCTGGGGTACATAAATACAGGCACCAAGTGTTCCCTCAAAAGAATGATCTTGAAACCCAAAATGAAAACAACTTTGACAAAAAAAGAATGATCTTGGGCCACAGCACACCATTCTTAAGGTTCTTTGCTATTAGATCTGTGCATCACTAGGTAACCATAAGACCCACAGGCTAGTATATTTGTATATTTGGCCTAATTGCAGCCATTAAATAGTTGTCTATTTAACAAAGCAGATATGCCTCATTATGGGAATATGTATGTGTGTTCCCAGAATACCATTGTCATAAAATTGTCTGACAGAAATATTGCATCAGGAATATTGTTTCCAAAAATACCCCCTCATTTGAGGTAATCTTCACTTCAGAGACTTGTGCACAAAGTAAGCATGGGCGAATTTTGCGAATCTCGCGTTCGCGAATTTTGCGGATTTGCGAACTCGCAATCCGCAAAATCCGCGAATTCTCGCGAATTTGCGGATTTTTTTTTTTTTGTGTTTGCGCGGGTTTCTGCCAGTTCGCGAGGGTTTTTTACAATGTCGCAAATTGCGAACTTACCTGTCGGGTCGCAAGTTTCGCGAACTTGTTGTTTCTACGTGTCCAGCCTGTTTGGGACACTCTTCTTCATCACTGCCACTCTCTGTCACCACTGCCACTCTCTGACTACTCATGCCACCCTCTGGCCCACCCATGCCACCCTCTGTTTCATCACAGCACCCTCTGGTTGTCCAGTCAGTGTACATTATTGTGGCAACGCAAGCACACCTTCCCTGCCTCAAGTGACCTGAATTAATTTGGGGCTGATTAATGTGTCACAGAATATTTTTTTAGCTGGCACCTGCTTCCTTAGTGCTTCCTGATTAGTGATCTTTTGCACTTGCTAAGTGCTTTCATTGTTGCAAAATTAGTTACAACACCTGCCCTGCCCCAACTGACAATAATGCATTAGGGGCTGATTAATGGATTTGAACTTCCAGCCTGGCTCCTGCTTGTCTCCCTTAGCTGTAATTCAGGACCTTTGTGGCATATGTGTAACTATTCTGAGGTTCAGAGCAGGGTCACATAATAGTTTCAACTGGCAACTGAACTCTGGCGGGGCCCCTCAGGAAGCACTACAGGAAATGGCTACTAATGATGAGCCTGAACTTTTGAACCTGGTAAGTAGTTACTTTCAGTTTTGCTAAGATCGTATTTCTGCAATTTTGCACTTATTCGTGGGGCGCGAACTCACGCGAACAGTGCGAACAGTGCGAGCAAAATCCGCTGCTCGCGGATTTGCGGATTTTGCGGGAGATTCGCGAATCTCGCGGATTGCGAATTTACCAAAAATCCGCAAAATCCGCGAGCGAAACGGATTTTCCGCCCATGGTTAGCACAAAGCTTTTTACGCTGCCTCTGAGATAAGCCTGTCTGCTTGTGCCAAGCTACCAAGGGGGTGAGCAGGAGTTATTTTAGGAGTGTATCCCCCTAACACTGCCTTGTTAGGCCTGGCATTTTTGGCTTTGTTCCCCCTGTCTTTTTGACTCTGCCTCCTGTATTTTTGCGGGGTGCTGGATTTTGTTTTTACTGGTCTAGATGCTTTGGGCACTTTGCCACTGCTGATCAGTGTCAAAGTGCAAGTGCTCCATCTGTAAATTTAGAATATGGGGTGGTGTTCCCATGATTGGCTTGTTTGACTTACTACTAAGCCCCTAGTACAGTGCACTGTGTGTGCCCGGAGTCTGTAAGTCAAATGCCGCTAGTAGGCCTGCAGCACTGATTGTGCCACCCACACAAGCAGCCTTTCAAATGGGGGTCTTAGACCTGCCACTGCAGTCTGTGCGTGTAGACTCTAATGCACCCACTTGCCAGGCTCTAACCTTCTCTTTTATTACATGTGATTCACCTCTAAGGTAGGCCTAGGGTACCCTTGTGTGCAGGGTGCAATTTCTGTGAAAGGTAGGACATGTACTGTGTGTGGTGTGTGTGACATGTCCTAATAGTGAAATGCAGTGTATTTTGTTTTTCACTATTGAAAAGCTATCTGTCCCTTAGGATAGAATGTGAATTTATTTATAACATCTTATAAGCATAACTTCCCATTGGGACAAGGTAGAACAATGGAGTTTAATAAGCCTGAGCTCAGAATATAAAAATGCTTCTTTTAGTAAAGATGATTCTTATTTTTTGTGTTTGAAAATACCACTTTTAGAAAGTGGGCATTTTCCTGCTTAGCCATCATGTGTTCCTCTGCTGGTTTGCAGATTGACTGTCTGGCTTTGGAGTGACACGGGCTGGGAATTTGCATTCACTATAGATAGCCACTGGGGGTGGTGAGGTGTGTCCTGCTTTTCCTGGTTGAGTCAGGGCTGGGCTGAATAGACCTGGGATGCATTTAGAATAGGAGGAGGACATT
This sequence comes from Lissotriton vulgaris, assembly GCF_964263255.1. Classification (NCBI taxonomy): domain Eukaryota; kingdom Metazoa; phylum Chordata; class Amphibia; order Caudata; family Salamandridae; genus Lissotriton; species Lissotriton vulgaris. The sequence continues at coordinate 1,435,341,467 of NC_141695.1, read as the reverse complement.
TTCTTCCACCAGAATGAGCCTGGCCTGCCTTACACAATGCTTTCTCCACCTCCTGTTGGGTGACTGCCAGGGAGGACAGAAGTGGTTCTGACTGAACATAGAGTCTCTCTGCCACAAGAGAACAAAGAGAAATTGAATTTAAATATTGGGGCTCAGGCTCCAGCACTTTAAAATACTTCTGGGCTCAAGAGAAACCTCTGCCAAGCAGAAGAGCTGGGAAATCTGAAGGAGAAGTGCTGCCCCTTTGTTGTGCTCTGTCAGGGGTTGGCCTACAGTGGAGAGGACAGAGGCTTTGCTGTGTGTCCTGCTTGAAGAAGATCTCAAAGGACTTGAAGTAGAGCTTGCCTCCAGTTCTGAAGTCTCAGGGACACAAAGACTTCACCACCAACTCCCCTGAACTTCCTTGCAAGGAGTTCTGACCTGCCAAGAGGTGCCTGTTCCGTTGGGCCTCTGGACATTGTTCCTGATGCTGGGAGCTGGGAAAAGAGAAGCAACTAAAGAAGCATGATGCAGCTGCACCTGGTTCTGATGCAACACCACCTTGTGGGAAGAATTTCCAGGCATTGTGCTGTGCCGCTGAAGATACCGACGCAGCACCTGCTCGCCACTGGAGAAATCAATATATATATGTGTGCTGCATTCTGCATCACATATATAAGTAACAAATCGCCATTATTGATTATTTAGGTGCCTGAAGGTGTCCATTCCTGCACAAAATCAATTGTTCCATGCAATGGAGGCACCCCTGCACTATCATGCAACAGTGCCTGTGTTGGCGCTAGGCAGCTAATTTTAGTGCCAGCGTTAGAGATAAAACAGGGGTGCACCGTATTGCTGTAAATATGGCCATTCCTATGTTTTGGAAATGTCGGCGCTCCGCGCTGCCAAATTTGGCGCAGCTCCGCACGCTGTCATTCGGTTGTAAATATGCCCCAATGTTTTTATCAGACAATAATTCTGTACAATATTGTGTCAGACATCCAAGTGCATATGTCACTACTAGTACTTTTGCTCCTCAAATAGTGCCCTACTCATGAAGGTAAGTTTACACATACAGAATTATTCACAAGTAAATGTTCTCCTGCACTTAGCTTTACATTTACACATATCTTTCTATTCACCATTTCTGAGCATTTAATTACACCTAAGTACACATTTATATCCCCATTCCCTTGGTTCAGAGGATGTAGGCATCTAAAACTGAATATACAAGTGCAATAGTAAGATTGCACACATAGGAAGAGATCTCCGTTATTGAGGCAGCGATTTCCCTGTGGTAAGCTAAAGGGAAAAATAATAAAACATTATTAATTCTTAATCACAAATATTAACAATATTTAATGTAACATAAAAATGCAAACCAAACAATTTGTTAACCTATAACTAATTAAATAAAATCTTACAGCACATTACCTAAACAAATTATATGTTCATAACATAATGTAATAATTAAAGTACATTAATACATTGTTAAAAAAGTTTTAACATAATATTTAAAAACACTAGCATTTTAATATTTAATTAGTAGGTGTTCATTATAAGTAAAAATCAATTCCAAATATGGGAAAATGATATTAAAATCTTAAAAGCTTATTATTAAAAAAATAATTTACCTATTATTTCTTCAAATTTTAAAATATTTAAATGTAAATGCCATATAACTTTTTTTAACACTATAAGTATTACATGCATATTATTTAAAAAGCACATTTAAAAAAGTATGTTTAGTGTTATGTCCTATGAGGTGTTATTTTGAGCCCTTGCCTCTTTCATTTTGTTTTTTATGGAAGTGTGTTGCATTAACTGTGAGTGGCCTTGTGTGGTGCTTGACAGCGCTCAAGTAAATTTTTTTACTGATTTGTGGCCTTTTAGGCTGTAGTAGAAGTGCACTTTATGAATAGCAACCCTCTTACTTTTTGTGTAGGTGTGTGTTTGTATTAACATGACCTTCCCTGAACCCCATCCTTTCCCCTCCCTAAAGGCCTCCTCTTTTGTAATACGTACTCCCCATTTTCCATACTCCCCATGGTTCTGGAGCTCTCCACACAGAAAAGGTAGGAGAGGCAGAGATCTCTGTCCATAGGTTGGTAAATTGCATGTTCAAGTGCATGAGTAGTACTACTGCAGTACTAATCAAGCTATTGCAAAATTCAATTTGTGAATATGCCCCATAGAATAATTTACTCCCAACTGAATTCAATGGAGCTATTAATAGACCCTTATCATTTCTGTGATGTATAAGGTACAAGACAAAAGGCTGAGACATTTACTCAAGCACAGAACTCACAACTATCAAACAACATGAGTGTTGTTCCTTTGAGGCAGCCCTTGAATTCAGGAAAACTGCTACAATGTTTATTTACTCAAATTCTTTGATGACTACCTATGTCATCTTGCTAGCATTTTAGAGACGTGTGAGCCATATAAATAATTCAAGGGTTGGAGTTTGACTCTCTTGGAACTAGCTATTGGGATTTTTTATTGGTTAATGGTTCTCATGCAGGCGGTCAGAGTGGGAATAGCAGCTGGGTTGCCTGTCTTTGCAAGGGAATGATCTCTCTGTTGAAGGTGTCCAATTCAAGTCAGTGAGGATGTGAAAAGGTTCTTGAAAAGGGGCTTTCTCCAAATTTCTTGAAGAAGTGCTGGGTTGTGTGGAATCTCAGGGTGAGTTTCAAAGGTGGAAGCCTTGCATTCTGCTGTTTTTAGTGTGAATGCTTCTTTCATTTGGATTTAAGCATACATATGTTTTATTGCTCTGTTCAATCTTGTTAAGCTTGAGCAAAGAATGTAGCTTCAATGAGAATCCCTGCCTTCCCAGAGTCTTTCAGATGGTATGGAGAACTCAAATAACTCGCCTTAAATAGATGGAGAAAACAGGGAAGTCAAAGAAAAGGCACACAAGCGCTTGTTGAGAGCTGCATTGTCAAGAGCATCCATCAAGGATTGACATCTGTTGTGTTATGTTATGGGAACTTATATAGCGCAGCGATTACCCGGAGGTGTCCTGGCGCTGGTTATTATCCCTAAGTAAAGAAACGGTAAACTGTTATTACAGGTTAAAAGCCAGGTCTTAAGACTCTTCCTAAAAGTCAGGAGGTCTTTGCTATTCCTCAGGTGGAACGGAAGGTAATTCCAAGCTTTAGTGGCCTGCACAACAAAGCTTCTTCCACCCCAGGAGGCTTTTGTTATACGTGGTACAGTAACCAGCTTGACTTTCATGGAGCACAGGGTCCTTTTAGGCCAGTACCATTGAATATTCTGTTTCAGAAACTCAGGACCTATGCCTTGAAGTGCTTTGAACACTTTACACAAGGCTTTAAAGCACACCCGTTTCCTGACTGGCAACCAGTGAAGTTTACTAATTTCCTTGGAGATGGACGCACATTTGGGTGTGCCTGACAGCAGCCTTGCTGCTGAGTTTTGCAGCATTTGGAGTTTGTTCATAAAGCGTTCCTGTAGGCTCAGATAGAGGCCATTACAATAATCTACACTAGACAAGACAAGCGCTGTGACCACTGTTCACTGGCTGTAAACCGGTAAAATAGGGAGACTTTTTTTGCTCATCCTAAGTACATGGAAAGGTGGCAGATGACATTGAATTGATCTGATCTCCAAAATTGAGCTTGTCATCTATCATGATGCCTACGTTTTTTACCTCCCTTGATGGTGTAGAAAGAGTGCCTAGTGTTATTGGCCACAGATAATGTGAGAAGTTGGCCTGGTATATGATGTCCACTATTCTAGTGGGCACCTTGCACCAGTCCATACGACCCTTATTGATGGTAGGTTGTAAAGTCAACCTTATAGAAAGCTATCCTAGTGGTAACTGTGAAGACCAGCCTTCAGGCTAAGACTTAGGGGCGAGTTAAGCTAGTTGTTTTACCAATTTTAATCTCTTGAAGCCTTAGGGGCCTCACAAACCATATACTAAAATAGTGGTATAAGAAATACGTGAGAGTTAGAAAGCAGGCCTAGGGCCCGTAGAACCACTGAGGTGACCTATAACCACCTAAGGTTAGAATTCAGGAGGCCCACGGGGGACGCGTGCAGTATCTAAACACAGCCGCGGATCACCATTGACTGTCTATGGAGAACGAACATGTTACAATTTTAAAGATTAAGGGCACTTCTAGGTGAACTACGATGGAACCCTTTTAGACTAGGACACCTCGAGAGTCAAGACCCACGTGAGAATTGGAGTACTCGTGTTACCTCACCCAGGGAAGCCGGGTGCATAGGTGTCTTTTGGTGTTGGGTTTTGTTGTCGATTCCTATGGAGAGCTGCGAAGAAATGCTGCAGGCGACCAGAGGAAAAGTGTCCGGGTGGATCCAAGGGTGGATCAGAGATGTGAAGAACCTGAAAGCAGAGGAGACAGAGTCTGGGTCACTAGCAAGTGACCAGGATGGCGAGGAAAAGATGCCAGCCGATGTCGGGTGATTTCAGGTGAAAGAGGTGAAGCTTGACTCTTTAGCCACGAGGACCAGGAGGCGTCCACGACGACCAGAAGCTAGATTCGAGCTGTCCCACAAAGGATCTAGCTGACTGCGATGTCAAAATCCGATTGGACCCAACAAGCTTGGCAACAGCAACCCACGCAAGATGACAAGATTGGCTTTGTTGCAGACCAGCAAGGTCAATCAATCAATCAATCATAACATTTGTATAGCGCGCTACTCACCCGGAAGGGTCTCAAGGCGCTGGGGGAGAGGGGTACATTACTGCATGAACAGCCAGGTCTTGAGTTGCTTCCTGAAGGAAAGATGGTCCTGGGTCATCCGAAGGTGGATGGGGAGGGAGTTCCAGGTCTTGGCTGCCAGGTAGGAGAAGGATCTTCCTCCGGCAGTGGCTCTGCGGATGCGTGGAATGGCGGCGAGTGCGAGGTTGGTCGATTGTAGCTGGCGGGTGGGCGTGTAGAAGGTCAGGCGGTCGTTGAGGTACTTGGGGCCCAGGTCGCGGAGCGCCTTGTGTGCGTGGGTGAGGAGCCTGAACATGATCCTCTTGCTGACGGGGAGCCAGTGCAGGTCTCTCAGGTGGCCGGAGATTTGGCTGTGTCGGGGGATGTCCAGGACGAGTCGTGCAGAGGCGTTCTGGATGCGTTGGAGTCTTTTCTGCAGTTTGGCTGTGGTTCTGGCGTAGAGGGTGTTCCCGTAGTCCAGTCGGCTGGTGATGAGCGCCTGGGTGACGGTCTTCCTGGTCTCGGTGGGGATCCAACGGAAGATCTTACGGAGCATACGCAGGGTGTTGAAGCACGATGCGGAGACGGCGTTGACTTGTCTGGTCATCGAGAGGGAGGAGTCCAGGATGAAGCCCAGGTTGCGTGCGTGGTCCGTTGGCTTGGTCTGAAGGACTCCTCCTTTGGAGAGGAGTGGGAGCATGTCTGGAGCAACCAGGAAAGCTCATGAAATCAAAGATGGACCTTCATGGCGGCCTCAATCGGAACTGCACAAAGCGGGCCCACGGGACACTCGTGGAGTGTAGACCTCTGAGCTTCGGTGCAAAAGCTGCTCGGAGAAGGGGCTTCAAATACCCCAATGCGTAACTTCAGGATACCTTGAGAAGTAGGTGCAGTTGTAGGAGTTCCGGTCCTACGTCTCTCATGTCCGCTACAGGACTCAGCTTTGCTGGGAGCGCAGGTCAGCATCAGAGATGTCTGGAAGTCTGTGTTCTGTGTCGCAGATTCTTTGGGATCCAGCGGGAACTTCGAAAATGCAGACCGGCAAAGATGCAGTTGGTGTCTGTTTGAACAGGATGGTCACTCCTTGACCACAAGGGAGATTTCTTCCATCTTCCAGTCAAAATGGAATGTCAAAGGTCCAAGATATATGTTGCAGAGTTTCGTCCAGGGTAATTCAAATTCCTAGGGACTGGGGTTCTATACTTATAGTTAGTGTAGGGGTTGGACTAACTCTAAGGTCCCTCCTATGGGTGGACCTGGGGAGGGGGGGTTACACCCTTCCCCTTTGTACAGTTTCACGACAGAGCTGGGGCTGAGCGCCCCAGCAACCGGTTTGAACTGGGAAAAGCAGGCAGTGTCTGAAAAGCATTCACGGAATGCAACCCACCCTGCCCCAATACACTAAAGCCTGTCTGGGGAGGTGCCAGCACCTCCTTGGACAGGAAACCTATTGTCCAGCCTCCCCTGCCGGAGTTTCATCCAGCAGCAGGAGGTCAGACTCGTGTCTGTGGCAGCAGCATCCATTTTGTGGTCCTGGGGCTCTGTTTAACTTTAACCGGGTTTACCAGTGACTACATGTCTTCTCCCTCTAGAAGGATGGAATGCTACCCCCTCCGCCAGAACTGGCGGAGGGGGTAGCATTCCAAGTATTCCAAAGTGCTTAACACCTTACACGACATGTTTTGATAAAGCCAAACTAAAGTTAGCATTAACCGCGAGGATTATAATGCACTTAAAAGTATATGGTATGGCTATATCGTAGAACAGCTATAAGGACTTAGGGGCATATTATCAAGGGGGTTTATCTCCGCTTTTTTGGCTTTAAAAGCCAAGAAAGCGGAGATAAAATGATCTCCCTATTACCAAGCTGTCGCTAACACCAGTTAGTGACAGCTAATAGGAGATAGCGACCATCTTGGGCCCCGCTTTGCATGTCAGTGATATTTATCACTAATGACATGCAAAGTGGGCGTGCCAAGATGTTAGCGACTGGAAACAGTCCCTAACATCGCTATCTCCTATTACCAACTTTTGGAGATATTCGCGCTAAGCGCAAATATCTCCAAAAGCTAACACCTGCCCTGAGCAGTTCTTAGCCATGTTATCCAATGGGAGGTGGATAACATGGCTAAGAGCATTTGCTCGATAATGCATGAATATCGCTGACTTTTCAGCGATATTCATGCATTTCGGCCGTTTTTTATCGCATTTGCGATAAACCTTGCTAATAGCAAGGTTTATCTGCGATAAAAATCGCCGATGTGCGGCGATAATTTTTGTCTCTAAACAAGTTAGAGACAAAAATTATCGCTAGTTGTTGGTAATATGCCCCATGGTTTTGAAAGCTGCAGAGGGGCTCAGCTCATACTAGGGCACCCTCTCACACAAAACCAAGCACTTTCAGGATTGTCAAGGCCTGCCATAGGAGGGACTTATAGGTTACTATGTGTCTATATATAAGGTAGATATAGGTATACTATATCTAAGTAAGGGGTGCTTACACCACCTTACCCAGGCTGTAAGTACAGACCTGTGGTGTCATTTTGGAAGGCTAACCAGGGGTGGCACAATACATGCTGCAGCCCCTGGTAGCCAATCTGGGATGTACTTAAAGTACATGGAATCCATTTTATAGAGAAAGCAGATAGACTGGGGCCCTGAACAGCAGGATCCCAGTCCAACTAAGTCGAAAATCAGCAAAATACCAGGCAAAAAGTGGGGGTAACCATATAGTCAGATTCCACCTTCCTGCAAATAAGGGGTGCAAAATTGGCATCATTCCCAAAAAGGATTATCTCCGTCTTGCCTGAATTTAATTTATTTAAGGCAATTTTGTGTCAACCAACTCCCCACCCCTTCCATACAGTAGTGGAACTGATTATCTAGTTAGTACCCTGGCCTGGCCGCAGCGATACGACGATCTGTGTGTCTTCAGCATAGGATGTCAGTTTAAAACCAAAGGAGCTAATCAATGAGGCAAGTGATGAGACGTACACATTAAAAAGTAGGGGCTAAGCGAAGACCCCATGGGCACTCCGCAGGGCAGGTCGGTTAACAGTCTGATGTACAGTTGTGACCCCAGGAGGTGAATGGAGAGATTTCTAAATAAGTAAGGCATAAGCCAACATGTCAGTGCACAAGAAATGCCAAATATGAGCTTGTTCAAAGAGGAGCTGCCCAGAATCAGAAGGAGGAGCTTGCTATGCTCCAGGGTGGTGCTGACAGTAATGAGACTATATGTTGACCTGGATACCATCGCTGAATCTCAGGATGACAAGGAGCAGAAGACTCCGAGACAGCAACAGATAAATGGTAGGCAAAACAACATATAAACAATATAAGCTAACAAACCCTGAGGGGAAAGAGCACTGATCAACCCATGGATCCCTGGGGGTTGAGGGGAGGAGGAAAAGAACAAAGGTGAAAAGACATATGATTGAGTGTCCATATTGAGCTAAAAGCGGTACAAAAGGGGGTGGTGATGGACAGAGCATCTGAATCAATCAAACACTCACACCCAGTCAAAAGATCTGGGTTTAATCCATCACCGTTCTTTAGCCCACTCTGCCACCCCAGTTCAGACATGGCTATATGCAAATCCGTCTGACCCTGTGCCTCATTTTGACTGGGTGTGAGTGTTTGACTGATTCAGATTCTCCGTCCATCACCACCCCCTTTTGTATCGCATATTGAGCTAAAGCGAAGAGCCAATAAAACCACAAAATGTGGCCAAGCAAAGAGATATATGTACAGTGCAGTTAAGTACTGATTTGACTATTATAGACTTGGATGTGAACCTCTGATCGAGGAAAATCTGACCCCCACTGTGGTTGGTGTAGTGTTGTGAGGCTATGTGTGCTAGGACCCTTGCCGTTCTGGGTGGACTCAATAGAGTAAGTACGTAACTTGTTGCGAGGTGCTAAGGGGTGGGTTTTAATGGTTACGATACAATCAGAGAACAGAATGTGATTGTATGCTGAGGAATAAAGATATACAATCCATGAGCTACCTTCATGTGTGGTATATTCTTTTGCATTCTCTGGGCTGGGGAGGATGCTACAACTGGTGAGAAGAGCGGGATCTGTGCCCTGGAGAAACAAGACTGCTCTGCATGGATGTAGCAACACTACAGCAAACTCCTCATGTGTCCCATGTGCACTTATTTCAATGACAAGCAGTTTGAAGCTGGCGTGTGTGAAATCAAAGCATCGCTCCAGCCCATATTTGGCCCTTGGAGATGTTGAAGGGCATAGAGGAGCAATCTTTAAGCCCTCCAGAAAACCATTGGTAAAACCAAGAGAAGAAATGCTCCGCTGCATCAAAACACAAAGCTATTGTCCATACAAAGCAAACACTAAAGGCAGTGATCACCAGGTCCGAACGTGCAAACCTACTTTCCAGCAAGAGCAAGGAAAGAGCCACAAAACTTTGAATTTAGTGTGCCGACCAGACCCGGTCAAGCTGCTGATGGATGCATAACAGCAAGTTGCATCCAGTGCACTGAAAGGCCTTCAGAATAGTGACTGCCCAAAGAAGCCTGAAGTATGGGGATGGCTTGTTTCTGAAACTACCAACGCCTTTCCTGAAAAAGCAGTATATTGGCGCCAGATGGCCTGCATGGTTTGAGACATTCTATGGTTTAATAGATGCCCTAGAAGAGGTAGATGATAAGACAATCTTTAAGTACTTAAAGAACCTTCCCATGGACAAAGTAACAGAAGTGTTGAAGAAAATATCAACAACCTGACAAAGCATCATACAGTCAAATTAAAGAAGCGTTGGAATCCAAGTTCAATCCGATGCTGAACGTAGATTGAAAGATACATTTTCAATCAAGAATTATAACAAGATGGTGAAATGATTGATGCGTTTGTTGAAACTCGAGTTTGTTGAAACTCTAGTTTGTTGAAAGACGTGATGTGCTTATCAAACACTGCAAATTTTGTGAATGCAATGATGAAGAAGACACACATCTTCAAGTCACAGATGGCTGTCTTTCAGACTCCTTCAGAAGACTCATTTTGAGAGAGACTCTCAGCTTAAAGAAAGTGCTAATGGCCACCAGAAATGAAGAATGAATAGATCAACAAACCGCTGACATGGAAGCTGGAACAGTAAATCAGTGTGTGTCATGAAGAGTAATTTCAAACCCTGAGTAGATGCCTGTAAGTCGCCATCTACAAAGAAGAAAAGGTTGTGCTTCCGATTTGGATTTTATTTCCACATGAAGAGAAATGTACAGCCATAAGACAAACGTGCAACCACTGTGGTGAGGAGAACTACATCATAAAGTTTTGCAAAGCGAAAGGGAAACTAACTACGTCACAGCAAGAAACAAAAATGGACACCAGAAAATTCCTGATGCCTTTTCGCCACGTCCAGACAACAAAAAGGCGGCATCAGATGTGACAGGTCGAAACCAGACAAAGTTGATCATCATCAAGGTCGTCGACGTCTTTATGGAGTGAAAGTGATGGATGTGCACTGATGACATCAACCAACAATGGACAGACACATGTAAATCTGTCTGCTTGCAATGAAGAACCAACGACAAAGGACAACCACCAAATAAAACACCTTTGTACTATGCCCCAATATTATGATGAAGGTTAATGGATGCCCCATGAACTTTATAATAGAAAGTACTGATTAACATCATGCCAGTTGAAAGGTTCAACTGCTCCAGTGCTATGCCTCAACCCATGCCCAGACGTGGGTCCCTTGCTCACTTTGCCACTGGATTCAAGCTAGCCTGGCTGATGATGGGTGTTACTCTGAAACCGGTCCTAGGATGCTTGTTTCCGGTCCAGGGAAGACCTGGATTGGCAGTTCGGTCTGGACTGTTCCTATGAGGCACAGGGTCAAGACTGATTCGCATATAGCTGGGTTTGAACTGGGGTGGTGAAGTGAGCTAAAGAACAATGATGGATTCAACCCAGATCTGTGACTGGCGGTGAGTGTCTGAAAAGTTTCATCGCTCCGTCTGTCATCTCCTTTTGTTTGCCCTGGGTTGGCAGGGTATGCCCAGACGTGGGTCCCTTGCTCACTTTGCCACTGGATTTGACCTAGCCTGGCTGATGAGGGGTGTTACCCCAAAACCGGTCCCAGGATGCTTGTTTCTGGTCCATTGTAGCCCTGGCTTGGCAGTTTGGCCTGGACTGTTACCATGAGTCACAGGATCAAGACTGATTTGCATATAGCTGGGTCTGAACTGGGGTGGCAAAGTGAGCTAAAGAATGAGGATGGATTCAACCCAGATCTGTAACTGGGGGTGAGTGTCTGAAAAGTTTCAGCGCTCCGTCCGTCATCTCCTTGTGTTTGCTTTTTTCAACTTATCAAGCACGAAAGTATATACATGGGCCACTTCAAAACTATTACAGAGTCAAGGAACATTCACAGTGACTTTGAAACATAAAGCAGTATCAGTGCAAGTGCCCATTAATGTTCTTCAAGGAGCTTTGTCCAGTGCTTGACTACTCAATGTTGCCACTGCTGATGACATGGGACTGATGTCTATCAATTACAACCTCCACCCTCAATCTAAAGTTGTGAGTAAGTTCCTGTTATTATTTTACAGCCTGCGCAGGCTCAGGACAATGAAAGTGCAACTTCACATCAATGCGGACATTCACCCTGTTGCCCAACAGCATTGCAGAGCCACTTTCCACGTACAAGAAGAGGTTGAGAAAGAACTAGAAACACTGTTGAAACATGATATAATTGAGCACTCCACTGGTCCTAGGCCATGGGTGCCGCCCATAATGGTAATGTCAAAAAAGGGCAGTGAGGGTGCAGTGCACATGTGTGTTGATATGTGCCAGGCCAACAAAGCAATCAAGAGAGAAATACATGCTGGTCCACACACATACTGGACACGATCATTCAACTGAAGTGTGGCAAAGTTTTTTCCTGTCTTGACCTGAACAAGGGATATCATCAACCAGAGTTGGAAGAGAATTGCAGGTACAGCACTACTTTTTCAACTCATGTTGGTTTGTTCAGACGTAAAAGGTTGAGTTTTGGAGTGTCATCAGCTACAGAAATATTTCGGGATGTTATACGTAGCATAATTCAACCTGTCACAAATGCCTTTAATTACAGTGATGACATACTGGTATTTGGAGCAACTCAAAGGGAGCATGAGAAAGCTCTCACACTAGTGGGCCAGTGACTTGCTGATGCAGGTCTCACTCTGAACACAGCAACATGTTAGTTTCACAAGATCAAATTCAAATGCTGTGGACACTTATTTCTGATGAGGGAGTGACTCCTGACCCTGATAAAGTAAAAGCATTGTCTACAACTTGCCCCCCGCATTATGTAGCTATTCTGTGAGCATGACCAGTTATTGCTCAAGGTACATTCGTGATTTTGCCACGGTTAGTACCAAATTGAGAGAGTTGACATAATGAAATGTCCTGTTTCATTGGTCTGTTGAATGCGATCAAAGACTCAAAGGAATAAAAGATGCAATTGAGAATGCAACCGAGATGGCCTACTTTGACCACAAACTACAGATTGAGATCACAGTGGATGCAAGTCTGGTGGGGCTGGGGGCAATCCTCGCTCAACATAATTATCGGCCAAATACTCAGGGACACATTTTGGCCATTCTCAGTCAGAGCCTATCTGACACCGAACGTGCCTATGCTCAGCTGTGAAAGTAGAATCTGGCTGTAATGTGGGCCTGCAAACATTTTCATGTGTTTCTGTATGGAAAACGTTTCGTAATCATAATAGACCACCAGGCACTGATCATCATCTTCGGAAATCCGAAATCCAAAGTGCCCCCTTTTATCAAAAGGCGGGGTTTGAAACTTAAAGAGTGTGATTATGCAATCATTCACAAGCCGGTTAAAGACCAGAACCCTGTAGATTACTTTTCATGAGCGCCTCTACATTGTTCGACCAAAAGCAGCTGAGGAGTACATCAACTTCATTGTGAAGTCCAGTATGCCTGCGGCCATATCGATCAACTGGATTAGAGAGGCCACCAATGCTGGCAAGAATATGCAGATGCTCAAAGACATCATTCTGACTCAATCCTGGAAAATAAGTGTTCAATCTCTTGGTGATGTTGAATTTAAGAAATTAAAAAATGTACAGGATGAACTGTCTGTGACCTAAGAAAGTTTTGTATTGAGAGACTCAAGAATTATCATACCTGGGAGTCTAAGACAACAGGTCATTGAACTCACACATGAAGCACATCAAGGCATTGTAGCTACCAAAAGAGCCATAAGAGACCGAGTATGGTTCGTGCGCTTAGAAGATCGAGTTTAAGAAGGAACTCAAAGTGTCATCTTTGCAACTGACTGTTCCCCAAAGTGACTCAACATTCACTGACCTTGTCTGGCCTTCCTAAAAAAGGCTTGGGAAAGGATTGCAGTTTATTTCTGTGGGCCCCTAGGAAACAGACATCATCTCCTTGTAGTCATTGATGAATATTCACATATCCCTTTGGTAGGGGAGTTATCACCAACAACCCACGACAAGGTCATTGAGAGGCTTGAAAACATATTTGCAGCGTGGGGTATCCCTGCCATTCTCAAATATGACAATGGTTTGCCATTTAACAGCGAAGAGTTTGGAAGGTTCCTAGAATGAATATCAAGCATCAAAAGAGTACACCTCTGAGGCCTCAAACAAATGGTGTCATGGAACGATTTATGGGCACTTAAAAATGGTTGTTCAGTGAGCACCCATGAAGGGATTGAATTAAAGCAAATCCTATGTCAAGCCCTCTATGCTTATCGGTCACCTCCTCACTCCACTGCAGATGAAAGTCCTGCCACCTTGTGATTTGGGAGGGACATCAGAACTAAACTGCAAGAATAGACATCATAGCATTCTCAGAGGGCTGACAGAGTTCGAGCCACCTACGCTTCTCGAAAGTGCAAGATGAAGACATACACCAATCAACATCAGAGAGCACAAAAGACAGTTTTCAATGAAGGTGACTTAGTCCTGGTCAAGCAGAAGCGAAAGCAGAAAACAGACACTCCATTTGTTGTTGATTCTCTGAGGGTTGTGACATGCAAAGGCCATATGGTGACTGCACATCATCCCTGATAGTCCACCACACAAAACTTGTCACATTTCAAACACCCACCATTGCGATCATTAGCCCCTTTACTGACAGATGAGGCCATCCCACCTGACAGTCCAGATCAAGCCTCTTGTTTGAAGAATTGATTTTCAGTATGAATTGCTACTGAAAACAGGGGAGCAACTCTTCATGCTCTCCTTTCTCTTCGCTCTATTCAGACTAGAGCATCAACATGGAGAACAACCAAGGTCTCTCTTTCAGTGACGATCTTGTATCAAAAATCCTCAGTACCCCCTCACTGTTGGACCCAGATGGGGCGGCATCATCCATCAGCCAAGGCAGTGATTGGAATACCATCAATGCAATGAAAAGACAACTAATGAAGATTATTATGCATGGCACAATAATGACTGAGGGCCCGATTCACAGAACTAACTTAAGACAAAACCCTAAACTTACTACCATTTTGGTATTCACAGAAGGCACTTACTCATTTCGGTATTCACAGAAGTTAGGAGTCCTAACTTTAGGACTCCTAAATGCCTTCTGTGAATACCGAAAGTCTTAAAGTTAGGATTTTTCTCAGTTTAGGAGTAGTAAAGTTAGGACTCCTAACTTTAGGACTCCGAAATGCCTTCTGTGAATACTGAAAGTCTTAAAAATTGGATTTTTCTCAGTTTAGGATTAGTGAAGTTAGGACTCCTAACTTTAGGACTCCTAAATGCCCTCTGTGAATACCAAAAACCTTTAAAAATTGGATATTTCTAAGTTTAGGAGTAGTAAAGTTAGGACTCCTAACTTTAGGACTCTTAAACTGAGAAACTGAGAAAAATCCCAACTTTAAGACTTTCGGTATTCACAGAAGGCATTTAGGAGTCCTAAAGTTAGGAGTCCTAACTTTACTACTCCTAAACTGAGAAAAATCCTAACTTTAAGACTTTCGGTATTCACAGAAGGCATTTAGGAGTCCTAACTTTACTATTCCTAAACTGAGAAAAATCCTACCTTTAAGACTTTTGGTATTGACAGAAGGCATTTAGGAGTCCTAAAGTTAGGACTCCTAACTTCTGTGAATACCGGAATGAGTAAGTGCCTTCTGTGAATACCAAAATGAGTAAGTGCCTTCTGTGAATACCAAAATGGAAGTAAGTTTAGGATTTTGTCTTAAGTTAGTTCTGTGAATCGGGCCCTATGTACCTACAAGCTAACATAGCTCCGAACAGTCTTATTGTCGCGAATGTGCCAAGGATATTTTTGGAAGACAAACAATTCAAGGAGGAGTGATCCCTAGTTGCCTGGAAATGCACTAGGGACTGGCTTGTATTGATCACAAAAACAGCCAAACGCCTAGCTGATGACCTGATTATCAAAATCACGGTGGCAGAAGGAGCTCTAAAAGCCAGCATTGCCATCACAGCATTTAAGACCAAGTTGGCAGAAATTAACAGCGAGATAGCAGAGAACAAGGATTACCTGATGAAAAAAAAGGTCACAAAACTTTAAAAAGATATCTCCAAGTTTAGTAAAGAAAAAATCTATCCCTATTTGAAAGAGGATTACTGCCCTACACAGGAAGAAAACTCATCAGAGGATAGTCAATCTTCAAGAAGAAGGAACTCCTCGAATAGCAATAACTTGAGCACAGACAGCTGGGGTGGACAACAACAACAAAGAGGATCCACTAACCCGATAATCGGCTACAGGATGCCTGCTTACCAAGGACTTCCTATGTGGAATTATGCAGGTTTTCCTTATGGCCCCCAGCCACCGTTTGCCCACTTTCACCAACCTTTTTCAGGTGGAGGCTGGGGCAGAATAGAAGAGGCAAAAGAAGAGGAGGTCATGACCAATGAAAACGGGTGGAAAACAAGTAGGAGAGTAAGGAGTTGTGTCCGTGAACGTCGGACGGGAAATACTCCTGATTCCCTGGTCAAGGATCAAAAGAACAAACTGGAGGAGTACTACCCGATGAGGGTATATGAAGGCTCTTGTCTGAACTCAGGAAGAATTGTTCCTTTGTTAGGAAACCCCTCACTCACCACCTAGTGGTGACTTGCTTCATCATCGGGGCCCACCCAAGTGGCCTAGCGTCACTTGGGTGTGCTTCAACACCTGCAATTGCAGTGGAGCTGGTAGTGAAATGTGGGGTGCAAACAAAAAAGAATGTGAGTGTTAAAATTGTCCTGGTATTCTTTTGTATAGAGTTTTAATAAAAAAGATACTGGACAAAATTAAAAGATAAGGTTGAGATAGTAGTGGGGAAGTTACGGTCCACTTATCTCTATTTTATGTGTTGGTCGACATGTTTCTACCATCAGGGGAAAATCCCCGGTATTCCTCAGGACCAAAACAAGGAAGTGGGTGGTATGTGCCCCCTAAAAGACACACCCAGTCCTAAATCCTTGGACAGCCAGAAGAAAAATCAGCTTCTGGGACGCACACCTAAAATAGAGGGTGCTGTAAAACAATGCTGTAGCTCAACTCGAGCTGCATCAAGCAGGAGTGGGGCGCTATGCCGGTAACAACATAGTAGTTGTCAGGGCGGGATCAGGCGGTTCACCTATTTCCCCGTGCTCGCTGCACGACCGAGCAGCGAGCACGGGGAAATAGGTGAACCGCCTGATCCCGCCCTGACAACTACTATGTTGTTACCGGCATAGCGCCCCACTCCTGCTTGATGCAGCTCGAGTTGAGCTACAGCATTGTTTTACAGCACCCTCTATTTTAGGTGTGCGTCCCAGAAGCTGATTTTTCTTCTGGCTGTCCAAGGATTTAGGACTGGGTGTGTCTTTTAGGGGGCACATACCACCCACTTCCTTGTTTTGGTCCTGAGGAATACCGGGGATTTTCCCCTGATGGTAGAAACATGTCGACCAACACATAAAATAGAGATAAGTGGACCGTAACTTCCCCACTACTATCTCAACCTTATCTTTTAATTTTGTCCAGTATCTTTTTTATTAAAACTCTATACAAAAGAATACCAGGACAATTTTAACACTCACATTCTTTTTTGTTTGCACCCCACATTTCACTACCAGCTCCACTGCAATTGCAGGTGTTGAAGCACACCCAAGTGACGCTAGGCCACTTGGGTGGGCCCCGATGATGAAGCAAGTCACCACTAGGTGGTGAGTGAGGGGTTTCCTAACAAAGGAACAATTCTTCCTGAGTTCAGACAAGAGCCTTCATATACCCTCAATGAAAACGGGTCCAATGGCAGGACCAACCACTACAACCACAGATGGAGCTCAGGAGCCACAGGGGAAAGAATAGCTAATTGTAAATCTTTCCACCAGACCCCTCAGTGACCTAGAAAAGAAAGTCCTACATAGGGGCTTGGGTTTTGTCCCGACACCAAGAATTGAGAACTTCAGAACTAATTGTGAACTACACAATTTTTTTTTAGGAAAGTACGATTACAAGTTTTCTTCTCATGCCAGCCAGAATCCCCACCAGTGGACTCTGCCCTACGAAAACCGTCCTCGTTCACTCCAAACGCGAGTATGGTTCCACCAGATATTCTCACCTTTGAGAAGGTTGTCCTAAAAGAAATTATGCCCAACCGTGCAAACTGCACTTTCCATAACACATCAAAACAGGAAAATGAAGCAATCCGCAACTTGGCCGATGACATCACAATTACGATCAAAGAAGCTGATAAAGGTGGAGCAATTGTCATAATGTCCACAACAGACTACAGGAAAGAATGCCTCCGCCAACTGACTGACAGAAGGTATTACACTCCCCTCATGGAAGATCCCACTATACGCCTGATCACAAAAATGAAATCCATTGTGACAGTGGCCCTGAACCATGGATGGATCAGCAAGAACTAGGCCATTTTCCTCATCAATGACAAACCAATGATAAACCAAGGTAAACCAAGACAAACCAAGACTGCCCTATTTTCATACCCTTCCCAAGATACACAAGGGAACACGACCACCATCGGGGAGGCCTAAAGTATAGGGCATCGGGTCCGTCTTAGCACCCCTCTCAAAGTTCTGTGACCACTTCTTCAAACCACTGGTCAAGGAAAAACCCTTGTTCATCCGAGACACAAGGGATGTCTTAAACCTGATTGACGCCAAGAACTTGGATCCAATTGGATGTCATCATCACCCACAAATATCCCTCAACAACCCCCACTAGAGGTTATAGAGGAGATCCTAAGGTCAACAAACTGGACAGACACAACACCCATAAGCTTCATCATGGAATGAGCAAGCATAGCCCTGACCGGAAACATTTTTCAGTTTGAGGACCACCAAACGCAAGGGGATTCAATGGGCAGCACGTTTGCCCCAAGCCTAGCATGTCTTTACATGTCAGACTTCAAGGCCAAACACATTTTCACAGACACTAATCCCTACAGAGACAATATTTCTCTGTGGCGTTGCTACATTAACGATGTCCTGGTTTTTTGGAAGGGCGATGAAGAAATCATCCCTGCGTTTGTATCCTGGATAAATGGACTCGCCACATATCTAAAATTCACTGCCAACACCTCTGACCAGGAACTACCCTTCCTGGACCTAATGATCAGCCTGAAGCCAGACAAATTGGAAATAAGCTACCTCAATAGGTCTAAAATTAATTTTGGTTTATGATGCCATGCTTTCACCCAGGGAATTGTTATTTGAAGGTAATGAAAAAGAAAGACCACACTTGAATAATTCAATATTAAATGAACTTAATTGTTAGATGGATGTTTTAACCGAATGTGACAAAGTCGTAATAGATGTAAAAACCTGGTTTATTTGGAGAGCTTGCTGTATATCTAGCCCTATAATTGACATCTTGGGTCTAACATATTGTCTCAGAAAATTATTAGGTCATGTTTCTTGGAATTAACTTCTAAAATCAACTGAAGGCAATTGGGAGTCAGGCGGTGGATCACATCTATTCAGCAGGCTAGTTTTCTCAAGCCCTGAAAGAGTGCTAATCAAAGTGAACAGATGATTCAGCTCCTTGCCTATTAACAGAGATCATTCACAAGTAGATGAAGGAGAAACCCCTGAAATGTCTCAGACTGGGTTAATGTGCTGGCATTCCTAACCCCTGAGAGTGGATGGAGAGAGTTAAATGGAAGAAGAATATGTGTTCCTTAGACAGACAAAAGTAAGGTCATACCATATGTTTTAATGTGTTTTCAAACCTATAGAGGTCTATAATGAAGGAGATGACCGAGCTCCTAAACCATACTGGATTGAGGCCTCAAAGACCATCAAAGGGCCATGAACTAGTAAGTATTCATTTTGTAATGCCAACTTTTACAGTTTAGATGAAATCTGAAATACAGTACAAGGGTCCCTCCTTTAAATCAAGATGTGGGAAGAGTAAGCCAGTCTTTCGGAGGACATCCACAATCTTTTGTATAACTGTAGATTCATTCCTTAGCAACAGAAGCCAAGCTCCACCAGGAGAGGGGGGCATGCAGGCAGGATAGGAGCAGGTGACTTCTTAATGTGGTTTGCCAAGTGCAGAAATATAGCTCTTTACACAAGAATGCTAACATTAAATGTTGCTCCACGGTATGCATGCCTTTCTATGTAATTCTAACTTTCGATATAACCACACAAATGTAATTGAAATATAGAAACATAATGATTTTCGAAAGAACATATATTTTTAATCATATGGGATAGTTCATTATTAAATTTGGTTGTGATGATTTTATTACCTTTTTTTATAAGCTTTAAGAGATGTGCTTCAAAGTAAAAAGGCAAAATGGAATACAATTCCAAAAAAACAGGTAGATTTACAAATGTCTTCTGCACTGTCACCTCCCATTAGGCAAGAGATAAGTGATATTTATTGCTAAACTCCGTTGCAGTGAATAACTGGTTTACATTGCATAGAGTTACTCCAACTCGGCAGGGCTTTAACATTTCTGTAAGGCGTGTTTAGCTCAGAGGCAGGCAGGAAACAGAACCACCAGTGCTTTGAGTGGGATGGAATATAAAGTGTGTGAGATGGGGAGGTCTGTAAAAGAGATGCCACCAAAGAAGCATACATAGGAATCATTTCCAAGATCGATGCCCTTTGCAATTAAGGATGCGGGTTAACACATGAAAAGTAAAACCCTGTGCATCCGATAGTGTGCTGACTGACCAGGATGTGGGTGCCACTGAGTTTCTGTTACTGCATCCAGATTCATCACGCAACAACATACACCTACAGCAAGTCAGAGCTATTGCCAATGCTTGTTAGCAGCATCTGATGAGTAAAAACAATGATGGTTTTTTATGTGCATAATTAGAATTAAAATATTTCGAATCTGAAAATATTAGAGTCAACCTGTGAGTGGGGTAGTGGTCTTCAAAGTGTCTCGTTCACCGCTGGTCATCCCTTCACATCAATTTACTTTATAGTCTCCCATTCTGTTATTCTTTCACATAAAATGTTAATTGCAATAGCCTCAGTAATTCTCAGTAAGAAAACGTTATTTTGTTAATTACAACCTTAAAAGTATACCCTATACATAAAATTACTGTTAAAACTTGAGCAAGATCATATTAAAAACATGGCATTTGTACTTCTGGTAAAATAGTACATTCCTTCGTACTAAATACAAAAAATACCCCTAGGGGTAATTAAGTCAGGTAATTTCCATCAGCATCAAATCAATTCCAAAGGTTACAAATCATAACATTAACCTTTACATGTACAGGCTCATCCTCCCCCCATGAGCGCCGCCTAAGATATTTACTCTGAAAACTTTAGAAACAACTTGACTTTACACAAAAATTTCCCCATAGCACAAGCAATATCTAGATACCTCATTTCAGCGATAAAGCTAGCAGCTTGCATCCTATTTCTTATCCTGTATTTTTTAAAAATCGGGCATAAAATTTCTTTTCGTAAATCTAAAAACATCATACAATCTAGTAAAATGTGTACAATATCGCAGTGGGTACCCAACCCGCAAGTACAGGTTCCATTATTATTCAACATAAAATTTTTGGCTTCCTTGTTCCCATAGCAGGGGTTTATCCCCATTCGCACTTTTAGGACCTCACGTCTTAGGCGGTAGCTGGGCAATCTGTCTAAGTAGGGGTACTGTTGGTTAAGTTCCCAGGCCAGGGTCATATATGACACCGAAACTTTCTGCGAGAGATACTCTCTATCATATGTGCGGGACGTCTCGGCTCCCAGTGACCTCAGTTCCTTCCTAGCTATATGTGGATGACTCAGTTCCGGGCATAGTTTTAAACCCAACACACCATAGGCTTCACTTAGTGCGGCTCTTGTTTCTTTCGCCCAGGTCAGTTCGCTAGCGACAATTTCACTTTTACACCACTGTGAAATTTTTAAGTGCTCTCCAGACCCTAGGCGCTGCCAAAAGCGGATTAGTGCCATACAGGCAGTTACTGCCCAGGAGGTAATTCCCAGCTCCAGTCTTGCAGCATGTACCATAGAAGATTTAGGCAAAGAGAACAGGTTTTTTAAAATATTTCCCTCCTCTTTATCCCACCCTTTTTCCCCACTTAAATAGAGCACTTCTGCCCCATACAGGAATTGGGGGGGGGACCATTGCTAGGTAGGCTTTTATGACCGGCCTATCTGAATTTTCCCCGTACACACTATTAAATCTTTTTAGCCCCTTCACAGAGGCAGATGCCCTCATTTTGAGAGCCTCCAGATGGGTATACCATTTAAGGTTACTCATAAACCAGATTCCCAGGTATCTGTATTCGTTCACCCTCTCGAGTGGCTTTGTATCCAGATACCACAGGAAGCTAGTTTTACTCCTACCGAAGCATAAAATTTTAGTTTTATCCATGTTCACTGTTAACTTTTTATTCCGACAGTATTCATTGAACATGTTTAGTTTCCTCTGGAGGCCTATCTGTGTCAGGTCCATAATCACTATATCATCCGCATATAGTAGGCACGAAACATGATTTCCTCCCAATTTTGGACTCGCCCCTTTAACCTCACTTAGTTTTGCTGGTAGGTCGGCCAAACACAGAGAAAAAAGCAGTGGGGCGAGTACGCAACCCTGCCTCAAGCCATTTCCAATCTGGATCTTCCCAGACAATCCACCCTCCTCGTCCAAGATTATCTGGGCCCAGTTTTCTGTGTGTAAGGCTTTTATAATGGCCAAAAGGTCTCCGTGTAGATTATATCCTTCCAAGGTTGCCCATAACTGCTCCCTACCCACAAGATCGAAAGCCGCGCGGAAGTCCACAAAACAGCAGAATAAATTACACCTCTGTTCTATCGACTTCCGCGCTATGGCCCAGAGAGCAAAGCAGTGGTCCACCGTCGAATGCCCTTCTTTGAACCCACCCTGTTCTGGGGGTACTAACTGGTTATCCTCTGCCCAATCCTTTAGCAGGCCTAGGATTACCTTGGAGAATACCTTTTCCCCAATATCGAGGAGATTTATTAGGCGGTAATTTTTTGGGGAATTTACATCGCCTTTTTTATGAACAGGTCTAATGATTGCCCCTTTCCAACTTTCTGGCATGATACCAGTCTTTAATATCCCCTGAAACATATTTGAAAAAAACTCAGCCCACCATTCTGAGTTAGTTTTTATGATAATTGCTGGTAAATTGTCTGGTCCGGCCGCTCGGGTTAGGTTTAAACCTGCTATTACATTCCTAATATTTCCTGAGGTGAAATGCACTAGTATGTCATCCCTCACTTCTGGCCAGCTTGATGAAATTATTTCCCCTTTGCTCGGCCATTTACCATATATTTCCCCTAGATAGGCTACCCACTTGGCCTCTGGGACGGAGCACAGCATGGATCCCGCCACCTCACCCGTGCATTCCTTAATCAGTTTCCAGAATCCTTTAACATTTTTTCTTCAATAGTCTCGAGTAAGCTCATCCAACATTTTTCCTTAAATAACCTTTTTTTATCTCTAATGGTCGTCTTATATTTTAACTTTAGATTTTTTAGTTCTGATGATGAAATATCATTATTATTACCCCTAAGGCCTCTTTCGTGTTTCCTGATAACAGCCTTTAAATACCGACATTCATCATCAAACCAAGGATTATTAGTTGGGGGAGCCCTAACTCTGCTTTTTTTCTCATACTTTCCCTGTTTGATTTTTATCCTAAGGCATTCCACCATTTGTCTTATTGTATCCTCATACCAGGATTGCAATAGCCGATTAAGTGGTCATTGCCCTGTGCACCTTACAAAGAGGGCAAGGATTGGATGACCATGTTGTGTGAACACCATGACCCACTGGCAGGCACTGTGAAAAACTTGCACTGCGTTCAGCCTCAAATACAGGTCTCTTAATTGTGCCCAGGGTTGACATACATCCACAAGTTGAGCCCACTCAGGCACCTAGAAGACTCTTGGAGGCATATTTACGAGTCCCTATCACCACTGCAACGTCACTTTTAGTGATGTTGTGGTGGGGATAGTGGCTTCGCCTTTTATTTACAAGGCAGCGTTAAGCCACTTAACGTGGCTTAACACTGCCTTGTAAATAAGGCACGCTTTCATGCTGTACTTAGCGTGAAAGGGGAGGGCAATGGGTGTTGCGGTGGGCGTTCCACTGCAACACCCATTGATTTTGATGCTGGTGTAAATAGGAGGCAGTGGTAAAATTAAGACCAGGGAAAACCTGGTCTTCAACAGTCGAAACGAGGAGAAATGCTTTATTTCTACATCTAAAATCCCAGTCAATAGAGGGGTAAGACAGGGGTGTGTGTTGGCACCCACTTTAGTCTGTCGTTTCGTCAATGCACTGATTGCCCACCTCAAAGTTAAAAAACGAACAGGTGGTGGCACTAATGTTTGCTGACGATACTCTTCTATTGTCAAAAACACTGATGGGTATTCAACGTGCCTTGGATAGCTTTGCCAATTTTTGCATTAAAAGGGGATTGGAGATAAGTACACGAAAGACCAAGTTTATGGTCTGCAATCCACCAAAGACCAGATGTCCCAATCCCTCTCTGAATGGCATAGCTTTGGACAGGGTTACTATATTTGAATACTTGGGTATTACCCTTACTGACAGAATGGATTGGGCACAACAACTTGCTAAGGCCAAACTAAGACTTGCTCAGACTACAGGTGGCATTTTGAAACTCCACAGGGGATCCACCTGTAAGCCAGTTGCTCCCATTATAGAAATATATAAAGATCAATCTCGGGGAGCAATCTTATATGGGGCGGAACTCTGGGGCCACCGTCCGGTAGAAGGTATCAGTAAGACTGAAAACTCATTTTTAAGATCACTGCTGGCTCTTCAAACTAGCACTCCTCTCACCCCCATGAGAATGGATATGGGAATTAGACAAATAGAAGAAGAAATTACTCTGCGGCCTTTAATCTATTGGCGTAGACTCTGGGTAACCCCTGAACTGGCACACTTTAGATCCGAAACTGAAGAGCTCTTGGGCCTTCCAGGGTCCGAGAAATTGCCCTGGTTCGCTTTTATAAAAATGGAAAATGTGAGATTGGGTTTATCAGGTTTCTGTACTAATCCCGCTCTAGTCTGTGCCCAGTTGTCCCGTGTGGATTTGGTCAATCTGTATCGCAGGAATAGAATTATGGCTTCTCTTAACCCCTTTAGCGCGTCGAACATTCCGCCCCAGTGCGGACGTTCGATCGCGCTAACGGGATTCGGACGTCCAACGGTCGTGAGCAGCACCAGCGAGGTAGCGCGCGCGACGACCGTTGGACGTTCGAAGCACGGAAGGGGTTAATAACTCTTCTTTGGGTCCACTTACTGTTCAGTTTTTTGACAGGAAAGATGAATTTAAAGTTGAGCCATTTCTAGACGAGATCTTACCTACTGTAGCGAGAAAACTATATCTGCAGTTTAGATATGGCACACTCCCGCTTAGGGCCTTCACCCACAAATGGACACCCAGCAAGACAGTAGAATGTCCGGCCTGTGGGGCTAAGGAAGAGACTGATTTTCATGTTATCTTCTTTTGCCCTAAGTATAAATCCATACGTCAACGTTGGCTTGTCCAACTCTGTAGAAATATGGGGTTTAGATTTTTTAAAGACGCCCTCAAAATACTCAAGTGTGACACCTCTAGCCCTGTTGTATTCTCACTTTTGCGCTTCATTGACGCTATGTGGTGAAGGAGAAGATCATTTTAATAAGACATTTTTTTTAGGTTTCTCTATTTCCAAGAAACTAAACATGAACTGCTAACTTGTGTTTTTGAATGTTAAATATTTTTTTTTAATCTTTTTTTATATTTTTATAAATTGTACATATTTGGTCTGTGTGCCATTTTTTAGTGTTGCAATATTTGAAATGATGTTGATTGTATGTATGTATCTTTTATGGTCTACGACCGAAATAAAGATTATTTGACTGACTGACTGGCTTTATTTCTCATCGTTTTTAATATTTTAATGTTTCCATGTGTGCTACATTGTGCAGTGTACATAGAAACAGCAGATTGGCATTCATTGTTTGACGTTTTGCAACTCCTATGTGTGCTGCATTAGGCAGCATACATACAAGTTACAAAGTGCCATTGAAAGATTGTTTATGTACAGTAAGGGAGACCTTCCTGCATATAAACAATCTTTCCCTCAACACAGACACCCTTGCACTATGGGGCAAGGGGGCCCGCTTTGGCACTAGGCTTCTAAGTTTAGCACCAGTTCTGTGGGAAATGCAGTGCGGCAACAAATTGTTGTAAATATGGTGCAGCCCTGCGTTTCTGAAGTGGCAGAGTGTGGCGCCAAGCCAAGGAGGGTAACACCACACTTCTCCACTTCGTTGGAAATATGCTCCCAAGGGGCACAGTGTGCACCAAGCAAGAGCTGTATGTTGCATTAAGTAAGTACAGAAAGAAATCTGGGAAAGCAAGTACTCCCAGGGACTGCAAGATAAAATGCAACACATGAAATGTAACCTTGAAAGTATCGCTAACATGACAGGAGCACAGCCTGTTAACACGATGGTAAGCATCCATTTCTCACAGTACTATTTTATCTTTTTTTTTTTACTGAATATCACAAACTCAGTGCGATTTGTCTTCGTGTCAGTTATTCATATTGGATCATGCAAGTTTGACTCATTTCTCACAAGCCATTTTAAACGAAGAACAAATAAAACCTAAATTTAATAAACAGTCCATTCCTTCCACACTGATAGACTTTGCACAGTTTGCCCAGGTTCTACAAAGTGGTGCATGAAAGAGTTGCATCATTAAATAAGCACATTCAGTTCTGTTTCTGAATTTCTTTTTCAACAAACCGCCTCTACCCATTTGTCGCACGCATCCCACACAAATGAGCTGCTTTGTGCTACCTTATGTAGTAGCAGCTGCAGACCCTCGCCAGTAGGACTTGTAATTAGACAGGTTCCAAAGGTGCAGCTGCATGTCATTATTTATATACTGCACTTAACAAAGTGAGAGCCTTTCTCAAAGCGGGGTCCCGCCAGATGCTAATAAAATATGAAAAAGAAATTCCCACCAGATGCTAATAAAATATGAAAGAGAAACCTGTTTTGTTGAAACAGGAAAAAGAAACCAACTTCTGATTTAACTTTGTGTACACGCTCATACTGCGTGGCTTGTAGAGCGAGGCTGAGCGGGCACGCAGGCGCACCTCTTAGGGGGAACGCTGTCCACCTCTACTCTCAATTTTTTATTTGATTTCTGAAGGCCCTTTATCAGAGCGTTACATGGACTTCTAATGATTTCATTTAGAATGCCCCGCTCTAACAACCCTTTGATGATAAGCATTTTGGCAGCTATCTGGTGAGAGCTTGTATAGGGGCATTTGTGGAAAGACTCAGCTGCGGCCCGTGCAGGTAAGAGCGGTGGGGACGGGTGCGGGGGATATCGACAGAAGATTATGAGGGGAAGATAATTATTTAATTTTCCCTCGTGGTCGTATGTCCAAACCTATCCCCCCCCCCCCCCCATCCCTCCGGTCCCACTGCCTCAACACTCTTACCTGCACCTGCCGCGGCTGGAAAGACTGCATCATGCCTCAGTGCGATTTTCAAGGGTATTGCATTTTTGATTAACCCAATTTTTTTTCCCGTAGAATCCCATACTACTTCCAATGCTGTCCCTTTTAAATCAAGGGGTAAATCTTCTTTCATTAGGACAGGGTACAGCCTGATTATTGACTTTAGGGACTTTAATTTAAAATCTTCACCAGCTACCTGAGTCCCCATTTCCACACCTTCTGGCGGGCAGTAGATCACGCAATTTATATTACAGGGCAAGCCCCTTTTCAGTTAGCACACAGAGCTGAATCGCATTTCACAAATTAGTGATTGCCTCTGATCAAATCTATTTTCACTGGAACTGGGTCTGAGACTTTGTTTGTGAACTGCTTAATTGTGATGCCTACAACTTGGATCTCTTTTTCCAAGAGGGTAGGTTTTGGGCATCAGCCATCCTAACGATCTAGCGGATAGCTGAGTATCAATCAAGAATGATAGGGAGAGGCCATTCACCACACCTTCTATGTATCAGCCACTCTGGCCTATCTCTAGAAATGCACTAAGCACATAATCCTCCCCCTCCAGGCACCGTCATTGCAACTGATTGAGGTTCCGTGATAATTGTAAGTGGTGTTTTCGACTCGCACGAATATGGTCGAGTCTGGTATCTATGAACCGCAAATGACGAGTTTAGTGGGTGTACGCAGTTTTGCTGCGCTAACCTAAGCCGTTCGTTTGTTACGTGGGTATTTCTATCTGTACCCACGGGTTCCATCTTAGATACGGCATCCATTTTGTCTCTTGCCCTCAAGTAGCCAGCGAACGGACGCTGTCCGCTTCGCGACCCTGGGACTCGCAAGATATTTGCGGAAGACACATGTCCTTTGTAAGTGTCTTTATGATGAGGGGGATGATACTGTAAGGCAGATGGCCCCGCTCGAGGCTCATCTCGCCGTGCCGGTTTATTGTCTTAGCCGTGCATCTCATTAGGCACGTCCCTTTGATGCCTGTATCTCGTGTTTCTCGATACCTCCCTTTTACACCCTTTCCGATCTCCCCACTGTCTCCGTCTTCCTCTACACCTGTTCTTGTTCCTATTCTGATCTGTTTTATTGCCGATTGGAATGCACTAATGTTGGGAAGATGGGTTTTTACAGTTGGGAACCGCCAAATGTTTCCGCACTTATGTTCCGGGCCTTGTGTTTTAAAGTGACCAAAGCGACCCCTCTGGGGGATAATTATGGGAACCGGGTCATAAACTTCTGTGTTCAATGTAACTCTATGGGAAAACCATGTATAAAAGGAGCGATCCGCAGAACCAATTTGAAGCAGTTACTCTGAACTACACTGGTTGTACTTCCGTGATTTCTGTGTTTCCCTGCAGCAAATAAACCTTGAATCTTTGACGCCGAAGGAAGTGTCCCGTGTCTCTGTGATTCGTACGCCGGAGCAGGTTACCCACGAAGGTTTCAGGTGTTGTGCCCTGGCACCGCTGGGTTCTAAATAACCCAGTCCTTCAGTTGGCGCCCAACGTGGGGCTGCATCAGTGGTACCGGTCCAAGCCCGACGATCGTGAGGAACTTCGTGTGAAATCTCCGAGGGAAGGTGCACTCCGCTTCATCGATCCTGTTGTCGAAATAAGTGGCCCGAAGACTTTTCCCGCGAAGATTCCCGCCTCCGGACGGCTGCGACGGACTGCTGCCCTGACTGTAGACCTGTTTTGGCGCCTGGCGTAGACCTTGGTAGAGCGAGACGATTGACGGGCCTTCCTGGTGACGCCATCGATCTTTGAGTTAAGTATTTGTGGGTCGCTCCCAGAGTTCTTGGTTGTGGTTGCTTAGTGGTTGCATGGTTCCATTGCATTTGTAGTTCTTGGTCCTTTGTTGTATTGTTTGACGACTGCAGCCGCCAAAAACCGAGGGTTTTTGCTCTTTGCTGGGACTTGGTAAATCCCGTAACCCTTGAAGTTTGTGAAACTCGGCTAGTGTGCAAGATGCCTAGTCGCAGTACTTTGTTTAGTTGTTTCAGACCTTGTGGTATGGATTCCCGACTGGAGGACTCGTGTCCGATACCTCCGGTTGGAACTCCGACTTATGAATTATACAGTAAACATGGGCTAGGCCCGATTACTTTTAATGATTACTGGATCCGCTATACGAAGAAAGACGGTGTCCTTAGTTGGCCACCTCATGGTAGCTTTGAAACCCCGATTTTAGATAACCTAGAGGCTAAATTATTTGCGAAAAAGTCAAGGCCGGCCATGTTTGATGCCTTTCGGTTGTGGCGTAAAGAAGCCAAACAGAAAGAAATCAGACAGACTAAACGTAATCAGCGAGATAATGTTGCTACTATTGTAAAGAAAGCAGAGCAGTTTCAGCGTGATAAGGAGGTTAAGGAAAAGGAAGTGTTTGATAGGCTACAGCGTATGTCCATAGATAAATGCTATCCTGCTTTGCCTACGGAGTCGGATAAGAAGGAAGAACCAGTTGAAGATCCTTTAATGTCCTGTCTTATGAAGTCGCCACCTCCGTATGTACAGGGTACCACAGCTCCTGTGTTTCCCCCTGTACCTGTTCCTGCACCTATTCTTCCTTTGCCTGTTCCTCAACCTGCACCCGTTCTTCCGACTGTTCCTGCTCCTTTGCCTGTCGCTATCCCTACTGCTCCTCCGCTTCCGCATACTCCTGCTCCCGCTACTGCACCTGCTCTGTTAACTCCTGTTGTTGCTTCTGTTTCTACTCCTTCACTTGTCAGTCCTGTGTCCTATACTTCTCCCTCTACTCGTAGTCGTAATTCTCCTCTTGCGGCTAGTTTCTTTCATTCGCTCGGACCTGTTCTTGGGTCCGCTGGTTCGGATGGTCCTCAGAGACGCAGTCAGCTTCCTGGTAACAGAGAACGCGCTTCGCTATATAATATGGTGATGGGTTGGATGATGCATCCTCTTCGAAATCCGCCACGCGTTGTACTCGACACATTTTGTCAATTTAATATACCAACCCAGAGATTTGTGTTCGAAGAAATGTGTAAGGTCCTTCGCGATCAGATATCGGCCGACGCACCTGACGAGGTGCTGACCGCTTTGTCTGATCTACAGCTTCAGTTCTCAACTGGACTGATAGTGGATACCAGCGTTCGACGTACTGTTGAGCGGTTGTTATCTTTTCGTCCCACTCCTATACCCCAAGCCTTGTTTGTTGAGGATGTTGAAAGACTGCCAGATGAATCTGGTCAATTTCCTATGCGCGAAGTTCCACCGGTATGGATGCCAGCTGATCCTAATGCTAACCCTGCGACATTGGCGCATTTCCAGAGAGTATGGATACATCTCCCATGGAAACGCTCAGAAGTGTTACAGGTGAAGCAATCTCTGCCTGACCCTCGTAAAAATCCTGCAGGGTACTACAAGGAATTATCGCAGCTCGTAGACGCTACGATAATGAATCTTGCCGATATTGATATGTTGTTTGGCAATGTTGTACCGCAACCGGTATGGGCTAAGATTCGTCAGGAAAACCATCCCAATGAACTAGGTGGTGATTGGGCGGCCATTATAGCGGCTGATGGGTTACAAACTGGTGGTGCTAAACCCGACCAGTTGATTGCTGCTCTCCCTCAAAGAATAATAACGTTAATGAAAACTCTTATGCCAGCTATGAGGGTAAATTGGGACAAATTATCAGCTTGTAAACAGAAGAAGGACGACAGTGTCTCCGACTTCTTTACGAGGTTTGAGGAGGCATTCATTGATCATAGTGGTCAGGATATGAGCACTGAGGGTGGTCAAAGGTTGTTCGTGGATAAATTTGTTTCCAACTTATTGCCCGATTTGAGCAATAAATTAAAGAATTCAGAGAGTGCGTGGGCCGTTTCTACTTCAGCTCAGATATTGGCCACGGCACAATATTATGAGAACAGAGAGAAAGAAGAGAGCGACCGCGCTGATAAAAAGACGAAAGAGCTTAAAACTAAAGTGTTGCTTCAGCAAGCGTTTCCTCCACGTTCGAATCAGAATGCGCCTCAACAGAATAGATCGCAGTCGCAATCGAACCGGTCACAACCTCGTAATGACTCCTCTTTCCAAAGATCCTCGTTAGGGTACAATCAATGTGCCTATTGTAGACAGGAGGGTCATATCAAATTCAATTGTCCCGTTCTGAACGATCGTAATAGTGGTAATTCGTCTAGAGGAGGTCGTGGTGGTTCACAGCAGGCACCACGTGGTCGCGGTGTTCAAAATGATCGTTCAGATAACTCATCAAACTCTAATAACTGTTTTGATCAACGTGGATCATCGCAAGGACGATCTGCGCAGTACAATGTAGACGATTATTATGTCGATCAGGGAACTGACGACAGTAATTACTAGGACAGCCAAAGACAAGGAGAGGGAGTGGTATCAGTTCCGGTTGATCAGAGAGGGCCTTACGTCGCAGTTGCTACATCGGGCGTCGTTGAGCCTTTTCTGTTGGACACTGGTGCAGCGAAAAGTTCCATTAAGCATTCGACACTCCCTGGCGCACCTTTGTCTGGCTTAACAAATGTTTCCGTTGGATTCTCTGGCGCCCCCGTTAGCAATCCAGTTTCTCGCCCTTTGCCCCTTACAATTGGGCCTCGTGAGCTAGAAGCTCCGTTGATTTTGACTACTGGTTGTGGTGAAAATCTTTTGGGTCTGGATTTGCTTAAACGTTTGTATGCAACTTTGTATTGTTCTCCTGCGGGTGTAAAGCTTACGTTAGGAGAGAGGGTTGTCTCTCCTATGTATTTGTCCCTCAATAAGCTTCCACCGGAATTGAGTTCTCTTCCAGCGTCTTTGTGGGCAACAGGTCCCAATGATGTGGGCCTGCTTGACATCTCCCCTTATGTTGTTCAGTTGAAATCTAATGTGCGATTGCCACGTATTCCCCAGTATCGGATCTCTCTTGATGGTGAACGAGCATTGTTAGCGATCATCTATGATTTGATCGAGAAAGACGTTATTGAAGAGACCCGGGGAAACGTGTGCAACAGCCCTGTACTGCCCATTCTTAAACGTACTGATCCTTCGAAACCACCCGTTTATCGTTTTGTTATCGATTTACGGGAAGTAAATAAAATTGTGATTCCTCAGTTCCCTGTTGTGCCTGACATCACGGCGCTACTGACTCTGATTCCAGCTTCTGCATCGTGGTTTTCGGTGATCGACTTGAAGAATGCGTTCTTCAGCATCCCGATTGCAGAGGAAAGCAGGGACCTTTTCGGTTTCTCTCTCGGTGGACGTAGCTTCCGGTTTAAAC
The DNA here is from genome assembly GCF_964263255.1 of Lissotriton vulgaris. NCBI lineage: Eukaryota > Metazoa > Chordata > Amphibia > Caudata > Salamandridae > Lissotriton > Lissotriton vulgaris. The sequence continues at coordinate 1,435,309,553 of NC_141695.1, read as the reverse complement.
GCGCTCCTCAGGGCTACTGTGAGAGTCCATCGATTTACAGTCAAGCCTTGAAGGGCCAGCTGGATGCGTTTGCGTTGCCGGCTGGTGCGGCCTTAATCCAATACGTCGATGACCTATTGGTGGCTGCAGATACTCAGGACGTTTGCAAAATTGCTACGGTGTCGTTGCTGCAACATCTTTGCGAGTTAAATCACAAGGTGTCACCTTCTAAACTCCAATATTGTTGTCAAGAAGTAACCTATCTAGGTCACTTATTGTCAAAGGAGGGAAGGCGGTTGACCCCAGAGAGAATTGCAGCAATTGCACGAATGGCCGTGCCAAAAACCCAAAGAGATGTGCGTGCCTTTCTAGGTATCACGTCGTACTGCAGGCAATGGATTCCTAACTTTTCATTGCTAGCGAAACCATTAGTGGCTCTTACGTGCAAGGATGTTTCAACTCCTTTACCATGGACGGAAGAATGTCAGAGAAGTTTTTCTGAATTACGTGATTCATTGTGTTCGGCTCCTGTGTTAGGTACTCCTGACTACAGTAAGCCATTCACGTTATATGTTCACGAAAGAGAAGGTTGTGCGTTGAGTGTCTTAACGCAACCTTTTGGTGGTAAGCAACGTCCATGTGCATATTTTTCCTCGACCTTGGACCCAGTAGCTAGAGCATTGCCGAGTTGCTTGAGAGCAACAGCGGCAGCTGCGGTCTCCATCCGACAATCAGCAGGATTGGTCATGGATAATATGCTTACGGTGATGGTTCCGCATGCAGTCGACACTCTTTTGAATCGTACAAAAACTCAGCACTTGACGAGTGCGAGGTTGTCTGGGTACGAGTTGACGCTGTTGGCAAGCCACATTCAAATAAAACGTTGTAATGTCCTGAACCCGGCAACTTTGTTACCAATTAGCTCAGAGTCAGATGAAATAACAGAACATGATTGTTATTTGAGGACAGAGGAGGAAACAAAAGGTCGAGTGGACCTTAAAAACACCCCATTGGAAGACCCAGATGGAACGCTGTATGTGGATGGTTCGTGTTTTAAGTTGCCGAATGGCGATGTGACTACTGCTTATGCTGTTGTAACGTTGAATACTGTTGTTGAGACTGCAAGATTGAATCAGAATTCTGCCCAAGCTGCAGAGCTGATCGCTCTCACCAGAGCGTGTGTGTTAGCGAAAGGGAAACGTGTGAATGTGTTTACCGACAGCCAATATGCGTTTGGCGTCGCCCATAGTTTTGGACGGTTGTGGAGAGAGAGAGGTTTTCTGACATCGCATGGTACGAAGATTCAGCATGGACAGCTTGTGAATGACCTCTTAGATGCACTTACGTTGCCTAAGCAGGTAGCGATTGTTAAATGCAGTGCGCATCGTAAGGTGACGGATGATGTTGGTCGTGGTAATGCGTTTGCGGATGAGATTGCTAAGGAGACTGCCCGGAACCTTAGCACTCGAATGTATGTGACGAGTTCGGTTAGGTGGCCTATAGAGTCGAGTATGTGCGAAGACACTATTGAGAGTGTGAAAGAAATTCAGGAAGAGGCCACCGAGACTGAAAAGACGAAGTGGAAAGAAAGTACGGGAAAGTTGGATGCGAATGGTTGTTGGATTGATTTGTCGGATCAGAAAAGATGGTTGTTGCCTGATGCGTATGTACTGGCCGTTGTGACAATGGCACATGGGTTAGCACATATTAGCGCGAAAGGTATTTGTAAACTGCTGTCCCCTGTGTGGAAGAATGATGGTATCACGAAATGTGCTGAACGCTTGGTTAAGAATTGTATGGTGTGCATGTTATACAATCCTGGCAAGGGAACCCCAACCCCTCCTGGCAGTTTTGCTCCCCCTTCATGTCCCTTTGAGGTGATTCAATTGGACTTCATCCATATGGAGCGATGCAATAACCTGAAGTACGTTTTAGTTGTGGTTTGCGCATTCTCCCGATGGATTGAGGCCTATCCTCTCAAAGACAATACTGCTTTGTCTACTGCGAAAATCCTACTGAAGGAATACTTTCCTCGGTACGGAATGCCTAGAGTCGTGTGGTCAGATAACGGAAGTGAGTTTGTGGGAAGTGTGATGAAGAGTGTGTGTAAGGGCCTTGGGATTAATCAGAAATTCCATAGTGCCAATCATCCCCAGTCAGCTGGTTTGGTTGAAGGGTATAACGGCACCCTTAAATTAAAACTAGCAAAGATTCAGGCTACGACTGGTCTTTCGTGGCCTGACGCTTTACCCTTAGCATTACTGTCAACTAGGGCGACTGTACACTCCCGAGTAGGGCTTAGTCCCTATGAAATAGTGTTCGGTCGTCCTGCGAATGTTTGGGGGGTTCCTAGGCCAGGTATGTTCTGTGATCTTGAGTATCCAATGTTGATCGATTATCTTCATGACTTGACTGCTAAACTGAGGTTAATTCACCAACAGGTTCACGACGCACTGCCGACGCAGACGGAGGGTCCAGGCCACCAGCTCCAGCCCGGAGATTGGGTGGTGACGCGCAACTTTTCGCGCAAGAACAATTTGGATCCGAGGTTCACTGGACCCTACCAGGTTCTCCTTGCCACGAGGACTGCTGTTCGTCTTGAGGGACAGAAAAACTGGGTGCACGCCACCCACACCAAAAAAGTCCCTATCCCTTTGCCGGCAGACCCGTGGGTGAGGAGAGGCATTGCATCAACGGAAACCGAAGGATTGCCGGCGTTTGTACCTTTTAGCGACGCACAACCTGTCGGAGAATCCTCAGTGCAGCAGAAAGACACTGTTGAACATTTGTCATCAAAAGACTCAAGACCAGAACACTCAACTGATCAGCAGGACGTTGTCTCATCAAAGGATCCTTTGTTTGACGAACAGACACGTCCTGGGAAAACCCGATACTTTTTGCGATCTAGCACCAGAGACTAATAAAAGATCCTGTTCTGTCCCTTGACAATTGTATTATCCCGCTTTCCGTGATCAGTTTGAACACTCGTATTATTGTGATTATTTTTGTATATATTCATTGAGTTTTGTTCCTTACACCTTTTGCTTCCACAGCTGAAAATTATTGTTTTTGCATATATATATATATTTGTGCAATAAAGGCCGTAGGGCCGCGCGCGTACTTCCTTCTGGTTAGTAGGTCTTGACGCTAGGTTAAAGACCGTCGGTTCCTGGGAACTCCTAGGGATTGACTACTGCTACACAGAACGAAGTGCGTCAAGAAACGTTGCGGACGGTCGTAGGGAATGGCATTTTCGAAGTTGATGGATTTGGAAGAAGCTCAAGCTCAAAGATTCAAGCTGCAGCAACTTAGTCGTACCAAATGTTTTATGTTTCAAATCTTCGTATTGTTTTTGATTGTTTCTGCATTTATGGCGGGTGGGGTGTATTACACAATGTCTTACTTCTTACCTTCTGCTACACCTACTCCTACCCCTGACCCTAAACTTACCTCCACTGCTTCCCCTCATTCTTTTCATATTTTACCTGAACACGAGCAGGCTAGACGTGCAGAATTCCGCAACAATTCCTTTATTCAGCTCCTCCATCAGCATCAGTTAGTGGTTAACACTACTAATTGTTGGGTGTGTGGGTTGATGCCACATACTACGGATAAGGGAATCCCATATCTGGTGTTGCCGTATAGTTCCCAAGGGTCTGCTCGAGCATTTCAAACAATGTTTCGAAGCGCACTAGGTTTCCACCCCATTCGAGAACCACGTTCCCCCTACTCTGGTCCTACCTCGTATCAAAAACCTTTGTCTATAGCAATAGAGGATTTAGATAGTGATATCTATGATCCATCGCTTATTCCTGAAGAAGAGGTACGAGCTTACAGGGTCCTGAGTAGAGGCGAGTATAGCGTGTTCACTAGTGAAAAACAGCTCAAAAGATCACCTCCGATATGGGTCGTACCCCACATTGGTAATTTTTGTCTCATAGGTCGTGGCCGAAGATCAAAAGACTGACTTGGAGAGAGTGCTTGCACTGAAAATTACATTCTGCCGATGGTCTCGTCCCCTGTGTTTCTGGCTGCCAAGGGTACATACTTTATCTGCCATGATCGTGCGTATGCATGGTTGCCCTCTGACTTTATGGGCTCATGTTTTATCGCAAATTTGTTGCCTCCGACGTTTACTGTAGATGCAGATTATCACAAGACTAGAGTTGTGAGAGGCGTAATTAGCGAAGAGGACACTGCCGGTCAAGAGGCAGGAGACTTCTTCAAGGGTTTCCTCCCGTTTTGGGGACCTATGGTTAATAGTAGGAACCTGAGACAGTTGACTCGAGTGGTGGAATCGACAGCTAACATTACTGCCAGTGCCCTTGGTAATATCACCACAGAACTTCAGGCGGATAGACTTATGACGTTACAAAACCGTATGGTTTTAGACGTGATCTTAGCAGATCGTGGTGGGGTATGTAAGGTGATCCATTCGAGCTGCTGTATTTTCATTCCTGATAATGCTCCGACCGTTTATCAAGCCATCTCGAAGTTGCATAAGATCTCCGAATCCATACACGTGGATGTAGGGGATTGGACGTTACTTGGGTGGTTTTGGGGCCTGATGTCGACTTGGGGTTGGAAGATTCTGATGATCATCGGAGTCGTTGTGGCATTCCTGTTCACGTGTTGCCTTTGTGTGCAGTGCGGTCCTGCCTTATGTGGCCTCTGTGCTACAACGTGTATGAGACAGCCTCCTGTTACCAAGGGGACTCGGTTGGACAGAGCTATGCTACAACAACATCTAGATGGTCTGATGAATATTGAGTATGATTCCGACTAGTGCTTGCCTACATGAGGGCAAAAGGAGCGTCTGAGGTTCCGTGATAATTGTAAGTGGTGTTTTTAACTCGCACGAATATGGTCGAGTCTGGTATCTATGAACCGCAAATGACGAGTTTAGTGGGTGTACGCAGTTTCGCTGCGCTAACCTAAGCCGTTCGTTTGTTACGTGGGTATTTCTATCTGTACCCACGGGTTCCATCTTAGATACGGCATCCATTTTGTCTCTTGCCCTCAAGTAGCCAGCGAACGGACGCTGTCCGCTTCGCGACCCTGGGACTCGCAAGATATTTGCGGAAGACACATGTCCTTTGTAAGTGTCTTTATGATGAGGGGGATGATACTGTAAGGCAGATGGCCCCGCTCGAGGCTCATCTCGCCGTGCCGGTTTATTGTCTTAGCCGTGCATCTCATTAGGCACGTCCCTTTGATGCCTGTATCTCGTGTTTCTCGATACCTCCCTTTTACACCCTTTCCGATCTCCCCACTGTCTCCGTCTTCCTCTACACCTGTTCTTGTTCCTATTCTGATCTGTTTTATTGCCGATTGGAATGCACTAATGTTGGGAAGATGGGTTTTTACAGTTGGGAACCGCCAAATGTTTCCGCACTTATGTTCCGGGCCTTGTGTGTATTAAAGTGACCAAAGCGACCCCTCTGGGGGATAATTATGGGAACCGGGTCATAAACTTCTGTGTTCAATGTAACTCTATGGGAAAACCATGTATAAAAGGAGCGATCCGCAGAACCAATTTGAAGCAGTTACTCTGAACTACACTGGTTGTACTTCCGTGATTTCTGTGTTTCCCTGCAGCAAATAAACCTTGAATCTTTGACGCCGAAGGAAGTGTCCCGTGTCTCTGTGATTCGTACGCCGGAGCAGGTTACCCACGAAGGTTTCAGGTGTTGTGCCCTGGCACCGCTGGGTTCTAAATAACCCAGTCCTTCATGATCAAGTCCAATGGGACTCTTGAACATCATGGGAACCTGAGAAGCAGGACAGTTAATCATGAACAAATTCTGCTGAACTCTAGGATGGGGTTGGAAGTTTAACCTTCCATTTTACATTTCCGGTTGTACCTAGGGGGATGGGCATATTTGGTCTCATGCATCTCTAGTTCTGCATTTTGTGCACAAAGGCCTTTTATACTGGGACTCCTATTTACAATGCTCCATCTTGTGGCATGACATTCTACATTTAAGCCTAAAACTGCACTGTCAGGATTCAATCTGTAGTCTCTCTTTCAATGGTCTAACTTAAAGGCAGAAGGGCTAAGGCACTAATATTCACACCACCATTTCCTCTGCCTCTCCTCTGTGATACTACATTCCATCCTTGTACTTGCTTAACAGCAACTCCTTGCATGCTTGTATTCACACCAAGGGCTGCATCAAAACCAAATCCACTATCACTGAACCTCTCAGATCATCATTCTGTTCCAACTTTCATTGTTCTATCATGAACCTCTCCTCCAATTTCCTGTTATGCATCCTGGGTATTACTGCAGTGGTAAACATTGTTTACCATGAAGTTTTTACACCGCGGTACCTTTAGCACGCATCCCTTGCGCTGGAGGGCACTAAAGGATTAAAAATAGTAAATTTACTATCCCAACACCTTTCCTAGGGTCCCCTGGGACTGGTGTTAGAATAGTAAATTATACTATTCGAAATCCGCACCCCCAACGCAAGTCGTGGTAATGACTTGCGTTGTAAGGGATGCGTGGCAAAGGGATGCGTTGTGACGGTACGCGTTGTACCGTCATACATCCACTGCAGTGTTGAGCACACTGAAGGCCCTTATTGAGGGACTTTGTTTGCTAACAAAACACATCTGTTCCATTTGAGTGCTAATTCACAGGTGCAAAATAAAAACAAAAGTTGAGACAAATCCTCTCAAAAACGTTTGGACCCTGAGATTCTGACTCTGTCTGAGTACAAGTCCTCCTGGTGAGGGTCTGCATTAGTCTCTCAAAGAAAGCATGTGCTGATTCCTTTGGTTCCTGTGTCATCCTCAAACATTTTCCCAATTCACTTCATCCTAGCATTCTGCAGCAAAATACAGAGTACATGATGGGAAAACAATTTCACGTGGATTTTTCTCTGATTGTCATTAGGAAAGGGGCCTTTAAAACATCCAAAAAGAGAATACTTTAATAGCAATCTGAAAAAGGATTTTATAAAGTTGTACATGGTTAGCGCAGAATGAACCAATGAGAATTAACTAGAGTGAAACAGATGCAAGAAAATACATTTCAAAAGTCTCTCATAATTCTACAACATGGAACTTCTCACTGATACGTGAAGAAGTGTGGCTCACTGGTTAGAGCAGGCAGAGCCTGAAGCAGAGGTCAGACCCGGGGCCAGGGTTCAATTCCTGACGCGGCAGGGTCTTGAGCTCAAATGTCCATGTAAATGTAAATGTAAATGTATTTGAGCTTATATAGCGCACAGCTACCCACAAAGGGTTTCCCGGCGCTTGCTTAGGGAACCCGTCCTGGTATTCCCCTGTGAGATAACCCCGGCAGGGTATCCACAAGGAGAAAGTCAGGCATCCCGCCGCGAGGGGCCATTGTGGAGATTAAGCAAGCTATTGCCCAGAGTCGCAGAGTGTGAACCCGTGAGTTGAGAAGGCACCGGAGCGAGAATTATCGAGTCCGTGGAATTTTTGAGCCCAAGACCCGCCGAGGCGGGGAATTGAACCCTGGTCCAGGGCCGATCTCAGCTTCCGGGTCTGCCGCCTCTAACCCCTGAGCCACACTTCTCCACATGGACTCGATAATTCTCGCTTTGGTGCCTGGCCTAATCATGGGTTCACACTCTGCAACTCTGGGCAATAGCTTGCTTAATCTCCACAACAGCCCCCCCCCCCGCGGCGGGATGCCTGGCTTTCACCTTGGGGATGCCCTGTAGGGGCTATCTCACAGGGAAAAGCCAGGACGGGTTCCCAAGGCAAGCGCAGAGATACCCCTTCGGGGGTCGATTCTGGCGCTATATAAGAAACATAATAATAATAATAATAATATCACCTGCACTAGAACAAATATTGCTACATGTTGTATGATTCTGGTAAAACTGCTAGGAGAAGCCTTGAACATGTACAAATCTGCTAAAATTACATTTAATTCAATTTGAAGGGTTCTTGTCTTGCCTGTGAAAATACATTCAAACTTCATTTTAATGAGACTTAAAAATACAAGTTTGTCCACGTGATACAGAACATTGGTAACAGATAACAAACAGCCCAAACAAAATGGACTACGAGGACTACAATTTTTGTGGTAGCTCGAGTTAGATTTTTCATTAGTGCCCGGCGTTTATTCTTGAAAAAAGACAAAGTTTCCATTTTTATCAAACAATGCAAAATATGGGAGGTAAATTCAGTTACTTCCTCATCTGGCAGTCCTGGTCTCTTTCCTAATTTAGTCACCTTTCCCAAGCACCCTTTGTCTCTTTCCGATGTTCCCCTGAGTACAAACACCCTTTACTATGTAAAGGGAAATATAATTCAATCTCTTCCCATTTATTTTAGGCATCTCTTCAGGGTGGACTTTTTCAGCTCAGTGCATTAACCTGTGCATGTTTGAAACTTTAAATTATGTACTATTGTTTATTAATCGATACTTGGACTCACTTATTCCACAGTTGGTGCACGGGCCCATTCTCCGTACGTACCATGGAGAGCAACTTTAGCATTTTGTTGAATAGACACACCTCCTCTTTAACCCCTCCCCTGCTGGTGACGGAACCGTTCCGTCATCAGCGGCGGTTGCGCTGTGCTGATGACGGAGCGGTTCTGTCACGGCCCGCTCAGCACGCCTGCGCGGCGCGGATTCCGCACCTGCGCTGAGCGTTCTATTGAGCGGGCGGGGCCTTGACAGAACCGCTTCATCATGAGCACAGCACAACCGCGGCTGGTGACGGAGCGGTTCCGTCACCAGCATGCGCCCGCCGCACGGCCGCCCCGCCCCCTTAGCACTGCGGCGGAATAGCCGCCGCAGTGAAGGGGTTAAATATTGACGGGTTTCGTGGTTTCTGGGCATTAGTCTGGCTAGTCAGATTGACAAGAACACTTCTTAAGTGAGCACATTTAATTAGGGAGAGGTTGCAAGGACCCTTTCTCTTTAGGTGTTGAATTATTTATTGATTTGAAGGGGTGCAGATGGGACGCTGAGAGAATAGTTGTGAGTAACCATCTGAACACAAGGTAATGGGCAATGCCTCTTACCTGTTCAAATGTGCAGAGTCAAACAGTTCCTAGTGAAAGAATCCATGATTTGTAAGAATGCCTGATTTACTTGTGACATATAGTAAAGTTTACTTCACATAACTTAAAAGCATTTTAAAATCTTATTGTAAATATTCTTATGAGTCTAAGACTCTCATTCTGAACATTAAGGGATCCTGTCCTGACGCTCCCGTCATGACTCTGTAAAATGCACGCTCCATTGCACAGAGTACCAGTGTTCAGGTACTGGGTCTGGTGGCTTAGTGTCTGATGAATCCACTCCAAACACATATGTTTGATTTCATGGCCACAGGTTTGGATCACATCATCATCATCCTCAACTTTATTTCGGCTGGAGGGAACCATAAAGGTACACACAGTAACACATCTCATGATACATAAAAAACATGATGAGGAAAATACATAGTTCACAACAATGTACATGAATTCAAATAGGTTAAAATCACGATGCATCGGTTTGCAATGAAAAGCAGTATAGGCTACCTCCAAGCTGAATCATTTCCAGATGGACAAGAAACTTCAAACAAGAAACCTAAAAATAGGTGTGAAAAAGAGTCTATTGTGTCACCCCTAAAATCCAACATTGCAATCTATATTAGGGGTTCCGACAGAGTGCAAGCCATAGTGAGTAAGTTAAAAGTACAGAGAACGTACAGAAATCCATACGGAAGAAAAAGCAATTAAAATAATTTTGTTTATGCTTGCATTGTACCTCCTACTTGTAACTTGTGCTAATAAATCTACTTAAAAGCTACCTTCAGTCTGGACCCAAGTTACTACACAGTGAAAGACACAAAGAAGTACCTCCGATCTAAGAGATTCCCAAATGGGCAAAAGCCTCAGACAGAAGCCTAAGAATAAGCTCTAAAAGGGTCTGCCATACCCTCCACTCTGCTAGCATTACAATCTGAATTGGTGGGGTTCCACAGAGAGCTACCTGTTATAGATATGCTTAAAGTGCACAGTGCATACAGAAAGGATAACATATATACAAATAAAACATTAATACCTTAAAGCCACCCTCACAAGGTGATATTTGTCCCAACAGCCTTCAATCTAATGGTCTCAGAGCTGTGTGCCAATTCTCAAGCTTGAACAGCTGACAGAGAGGAGAGATGCAACGATCATGCTGTTTTGCATGGGCACAGCAGAAAAATAAGACATGTTCTTCATTTTCAGCAGTTTGGCACCCCAAGGGACATACATTACTTTTGCTCCACGTACAAGTGAATGCAGCTAATAGCAAAATCCCTGGCCTAAATTTAATAAACAGGGATCTCGGAAATGGGGCACTCACATAGTCCACGAATTCTTCAAACTGAGAAACACATTGGAGGAACAAGTAGGAATCAGTCAGACAGCCGAGATTCTGCTCCAAGAAACAGTGGGGCATATTATCAAGGACAGTCGATACATTATCGCCGCTTTTATCGGCAGGAAACTGCAGATAAAGCGGCGATAATGGCCTTGATGATATGCTCTATGAATTCCAATCGAAGCCCATGTTAGATGTGAAAACATCTAACATGGGCTTCGATTGGAATTCATAGAGCATATTATAAAGCCCAGTATTGCCGCTTTATCGGCAGTTTCCTGCCGATAAAAGCGGCGATAATGTATTGCCTGTCCTTGATAATATGCCCCAGTATTCCAATAACTAAGTCTGGCACTTTCTCGGGTGCTCTTGGCTATAGAGGAAGGATTCAGCCAGTATTCACAGTCCAAGCTTGATCAACCAGGTTTTTATATGGGACACACGAGGAATCGAAGATGCCAAACGATTGTCTACTATCTCCTTGAGTTAGTCTCTGTACACAGCCAGTCCTCTGTAGTCCAGAGCCTGATCTAAAATAAAATAGGTTTTAAGCAGGCTATGTCAGAAAAAGGTGTGAGATTTAGTATCAAACCTCAAAGGTAATAGGGGGTCTCTGTAGGTCCTCTCAGCGTTTCATCCTACCAAGGTCTACAAGATGAGTACCATTGACTGAGTAACAGTAAACACCTGTTGTTCAGAGCGGAAATGCCCTGGGGGTGAATGTGCTCTTTACAAAATACATCTGTAACAATTACAAGTTATTTTATAGTAGCTTCTTGGGTACTAATTGTTGTGACAAATGGAGAAGCACTTGTGGAATCAGAGACATATTTCTCCCTCTTCTCATGGAAGGTGAAAGTTCTTCAGAAAAAATGTCAGGGGACAGTTACAAATGCTGGTGTAGTCTGAAACTTACAGCCAACAACAGGATAATGAGGACAGAGGTGCTTCTCCGGTCAGATCCGATTCTTTACGTTGATCCTTCACTTCCACTTCCTCTGTTATATCCTTACGGTCTTCTCCAAACTATGGATTTGAAAAAGGTCTATAGCTAAGTTGGACAAAAGCAAAAAATGAAACTAGGTGACTAACCAAAAAACAATAGAAAAGGCCCACATAAAAGGGACTAATCACCAGATTGATAGAAAATTTCTTTAAATTGTATTGATTAAATATTTATTTTGTAAGTACATTTTTTGTTAAAGTTCATATACATTACTCTTGACTGTAAAGGAGTGATGGACTATTTACAGGACAACATCTTAAAAACTCCTAAAAAACATGACAATCATAGACAAAGCATTAGACAAGAAAACGATGGAGGCAATGCGGTAGATGGGAACTACGCGCGTTTCGGCTTCTGTGCCTTCATCAGGTAACCGTCTATTGCACTACAATTAAAAATGAGTGACAGTCAATAATATACAGTGGGCAAGGTAAAAAGATATTTGTAAACAGTACACCTAGACATACAATCTTCTCCAAATTATGATAATGATTATGGCAACTGAAAAGCACAATCCCAAAACTGTAAGTAAGTGCATTCAGCAATTCATGAATGACATTGAGGGAAAAGAGACCAAGAAAAGATTTCATTTCTAAGACCAAGGGTGAAAAATCTCTTCCTCGGAAGTGAGTTGTGGACCGTTTGCCGGCAGACTGGACTGGCTAAACAGCATCCTGACTGAGGATGTAGTCATTTGAGACTCAGTGTTTTTCTCATGGACAAAAAAGCCTTACATGCTTTGTTGTGCTTCATTAAGTAGGGAGTGGGATGTGGGATGCTGGATGAGGAGGTAGTGTTCAGATAATTTACAGTAATCTTCATTACTCTGATTCTGCATTTCTCGTCCAGTTACCCACAAATTCCCACAAACCTGAGGGCTTCTTCTTGGGTATGGCAGCTTAATAATATGAGGAAGTGATGGTAGCTGGCGGGCGGGCGTGTAGAAGGTCAGGCGGTCGTTGAGGTACTTGGGTCCCAGGTGGTAGGCGTACATCTTTAAAGACATTTGAGTCATTCCATTGCATGCAAGGGATGAACAGGTATTCTGAATAAATCTGAAATACTGAGCTAATCTAGATGCCGGCAGGCAACCTGTTACTAAAATAGAAGCTGCCAATTGGATTATGAAAACATGTTGTAGTTACACATTTAAAAGAGATTCACTCTTTCTTTACCTGCAGAAGACATTTACTCTGGCAATCAGAAACGTTTATAGAATCAGTATAAGAGTTTTAATTAACCCAGAGATCACATGTCCAAAAACACTACCATGTTTTAGCATCTCTGCCTGTTAGATAACATCGACATGTTTATGAAACACAAGAGAGACAGACCTTTAAAAAAAATCACAGTTTGAGTTGTTGTAAATTCAGACATACAAAAACTCTCTTGTAGGATTTGCATAGCTGCGGCATCTGTATGTTTCCTTTACTGAAGGCTGTCCTATGCTTCCTTTGGACTTTGAAAGTAGCTATATTTCAGGTCACCAGTTAAACAGCACATAATGCCCTGGTTACTTACCAGTAATCTTCATTACTCCGAGTCCTAGTCTTCTTCACCACAGTAATTCACGCATGAGCTTTAGCCTCCCACAGACCCCCAAAGTAAAAGTCAGTATATTTGCCTCCCATCCCTCCAATATGGCTGCCTCCTATATCCACCAATCATATAAAAGGAGCAACCACCCACCAGAAAAACCTGCAACCAAACTCACATAAATACACGAAGCCCCACACAACAGGGCCAGGAGGGATGGGAAACTATACTGTGGTGAGGAAGACTAGGACTCGGAGTAATGAAGATTATTGGTAAGTAACCGGGGCATTACCTCCTCGTCTGTCTTCTTTGCCCTAGTAATTCACGCATGACCAGATACAAAAGTGAGCATCGGCTTCATGAATATCAGAAGAAAAGCCAACACTCAGAGACAGCAACACACTGTTTAACGTACACACTACAGAAGCACACAAACAGAAACATCAAGGTGCCTCAGCACCCAGCACAGAAATTGCAAAAGAAACAGAGGCATCACCCCAAATCTTCAGCCTGTAATGCTCCATAAAGATATGAGGAGTAGTCCAAGTGGCGCCCTGAAAATATCCTCCATGGAAATACTCTTAAAAGCGGTCCACGACGCATCCACTCATCTTGTTGAACAGTCCTGAATCAGGTTCTCCGCCACCATGGCCTGCGACTCATATGCCACCAGAATAGCCTGTTTGAGCAAAGACTAAGGGCAGAATTGGAGGGCTTCAAGTCATGCCTGCCTTGACCAAACATGAAAGAGAGACTGTCCCCTTTACAGAACAGTCCTGTCTGTGTCAAGTACACAAACAACACCCTCTACACATCCAAGAGATGTAAGGGAGACTCCTGCTCAGAATGAGGTTCAGGAAAAAAAACAGGTACCACCACCTCATCAGACCTGTGAAAAAATGAAGCCACCGTAGGCACAAAAGTCAATGGATAATGCTGATAAGGAATCACCCAGAACGGCTGAACCAACAACTCCAACAAAAAGGGAAGCCAGTCCTTGTCTAGATTTTCTCCTGCAACAGTGTCAGAATCAGGGGAACCTGGGAAAATGCATACAAGAGATCCTGAGGCCTTTGGATGGACTTTGCATCCACCTTCTAAGCCCCTTGGCAAAGCATACATGTGCAAAACAAGGGAGATTCACATTTTCCAGGGATTCAAAGTCCACCCTCAGAGACTCAAACTGTTGTGTAGTTCCTACATGACCTATACAGGATCTGCTCGTTTGGATAACATAAACTGTGGGACTGGTGGCAGACTGATTCTGTACTAAGTATGGGCGAAATTTGCCAATTTGCGTTCCGCGAATTTGCGCGAAAGCGAACTCGCAATTCGCAAAATCCACGAATTTGTGTGAATTTGTTTTTTTGGCGTGTTCGCAAGGGTTTTTGCCAGTTCGCGAGGGTTTTTTACAAGTTCGGGAAAGAAAACTTACTAGTATGGTCGCAACGGTCGCAACCATGTTGTTTCTATGTGTCCAGCCTGTTTGCGACCCTGTGGTTCATTGCGGCCACCCTCCGGTTCATCACTGCCACCCTCTGGTTCACCACTGCCACCCTCTGGTTCATCACTATCACCCTCTGGTTCACCACTGCCACCCTCTGGTTCATCACAGCACCCTCTGGTTCACCACGGCCACTCTCTGGTTCACCACTGTCACTCTCTGGTTCACCACTGTCACCCTCTGGTTCACCACTACCATCCTCTGGTTCACCACTGCCACCCTCTGGTTCATCACAGCACCCTCTGGTTCACCACTGCCACCCTCTGGTTCAAGACTGCCACCCCCTGGTTCATCAATGCTATCCTCTGGTTCATCACCCTCTGGTTCACCACTGCCACCCTCTGGTTCATCACTGCCACCCTCTGGTACATCACAGCACCCTCTGGTTCACCACTGCCACTCTCTGGTTCACCACTGTCACTCTCTGGTTCACCACTGTCACCCTCTGGTTCACCACTACCACCCTCTGGTTTACCACTGCCACCCTCTGGTTCATTACAGCACCCTCTGGTTCACCACTGCCACCCTCTGGTTCAAGACACCCACCCTCTGGTTCATCACTGCTATCCTCTGATTCACCACCCTCTGGTTCACCACTGCCACCCTATGGTTCATCACTGCCACCCTCTGGTTCATTACTGCCACCCTCTGGATCATCACTATCCCCCTCTGGTTCATCACTGCCACCCTCTGGTTTATCACAGCACCCTCTAGTTCACCACTGCCACCCTCTGGTTCATCACTGCCACCCTCTGGTTCATCACTATCACCCTCTGGTTCATCACTATCACCCTCTGGTTCACCACTGCCACCCTCTGGTTCATCACAGCACCCTCTAGTTCACCACTGCCACTCTCTGGTTTACCACTGTCACTCTCTGGTTCACCACTGTCACCCTCTGGTTCACCACTACCACCCTCTGGTTCACCACTGCCACCCTCTGGTTCAAGACTGCCACCCTCTGGTTCATCACTGCTATCCTCTGGTTCACCACCCTCTGGTTCACCACTGCCACCCTCTGGTTCATCACTGCCACCCTCTGGTTCATTACTGCCACCCTCTGGATCATCACTATCCCCGTCTGGTTCATCACTGCCACCCTCTGGATTATCACAGCACCCTCTAGTTCACCACTGCCACCCTCTGGTTCATCACTGCCACCCTCTGGTTCATCACTATCACCCTCTGGTTCACCACTGCCACCCTCTGGTTCATCACAGCACCCTCTGGTTCACCACTGCCACTCTCTGGTTCACCACTGTCACTCTCTGGTTCACCACTGTCACCCTCTGGTTCATCACTGCCACCCTCTGGTTCATTACTGCCACCCTCTGGATCATCCCTATGCCCCTCTGGTTCATCACTGCCACCCTCTGGTTTATCACAGCACCCTCTAGTTCACCACTGCCACCCTCTGGTTCATCACTGCCACCCTCTGGTTCATCACTATCACCCTCTGGTTTACCACTGCCACCCTCTGGTTCATCACAGCGCCCTCTGGTTCACCACTGCCACCCTCTGGTTAAAGACTGCCACCCTCTGGTTCATCACTGCTATCCTCTGGTTCATCACCCTCTGGTTCACCACTGCCACCCTCTGGTTCATCACTGTCACCCGCTGGTTCATTACTGCCACCCTCTGGATCATCACTGTCCCCCTCTGGTTCATCACTGCCACTCTCTGGTTCATCACAGCACCCTCTGGTTCACCACTGCCACCCTCTGGTTCATCACTGCCACCCTCTGGTTGATCACTGCCACCCTCTGGTTCAAGACTGCCACCCTCTGGTTCATTACTGCCACCCTCTGGATCATCACTGCCACCCTCTGGTTCATCACAGCACCCTCTAGTTCACCACTGCCACCCTTTGGTTCATCACTGCCACCCTCTGGTTGATCACAGCACCCTCTGGTTCACCACTGCCACCCTCTGGTTCAAGACTGCCACCCTCTGGTTCATCACTGTTATCCTCTGGTTCATCACCCTCTGGTTCACCACTGCCACCCTCTGGTTCATCACTGCCACCCTCTGGTTCATTACTGCCACCCTCTGGATCATCACTGTCCCCCTCTGGTTCATCACTGCCACCCTCTGGTTCATCACTTCCACCCTCTGGTTCATCACAGCACCCTCTGGTTCACCACTGCCACCCTCTGGTTCATCACTGCCACCCTCTGGTTGATCACTGCCACCCTCTGGTTCAAGACTGCCACCCTCTGGTTCGCCACTGCCACCCTCTGGATCATCACTATCCCCCTCTGGTTCATCACTGCCACCCTCTGGTTTATCACAGCACCCTCTAGTTCACCACTGCCACCCTCTGGTTCATCACTGCCACCCTCTGGTTCATCACTATCACCCTCT
Organism: Lissotriton vulgaris; assembly: GCF_964263255.1. Taxonomy (NCBI): domain Eukaryota; kingdom Metazoa; phylum Chordata; class Amphibia; order Caudata; family Salamandridae; genus Lissotriton; species Lissotriton vulgaris. The sequence goes on along the minus strand of NC_141695.1, from coordinate 1,435,292,816 downwards.
GGTTCATCACTATCACCCTCTGGTTCACCACTGCCACCCTCTGGTTCATCACAGCACCCTCTAGTTCACCACTGCCACTCTCTGGTTCACCACTGTCACTCTCTGGTTCACCACTGTCACCCTCTGGTTCACCACTACCACCCTCTGGTTTACCACTGCCACCCTCTGGTTCATCACAGCACCCTCTGGTTCACCACTGCCACCCTCTGGTTCAAGACTGCCACCCTCTGGTTCATCACTGCTATCCTCTGATTCACCACCCTCTGGTTCACCACTGCCACCCTCTGGTTCATCACTGCCACCCTCTGGTTCATTACTGCCACCCTCTGGATCATCACTATCCCCCTCTGGTTCATCACTGCCACCCTCTGGTTTATCACAGCACCCTCTAGTTCACCACTGCCACCCTCTGGTTCATCACTGCCACCCTCTGGTTCATCACTATCACCCTCTGGTTCACCACTGCCACCCTCTGGTTCATCACAGCACCCTCTGGTTCACCACTGCCACTCTCTGGTTCACAACTGTCACTCTCTGGTTCACCACTGTCACCCTCTGGTTCATCACTGCCACCCTCTGGTTCATTACTGCCACCCTCTGGATCATCCCTATGCCCCTCTGGTTCATCACTGCCACCCTCTGGTTTATCACAGCACCCTCTAGTTCACCACTGCCACCCTCTGGTTCATCACTGCCACCCTCTGGTTCATCACTATCACCCTCTGGTTCACCACTGCCACCCTCTGGTTCATCACAGCGCCCTCTGGTTCACCACTGCCACCCTCTGGTTAAAGACTGCCACCCTCTGGTTCATCACTGCTATCCTCTGGTTCATCACCCTCTGGTTCACCACTGCCACCCTCTGGTTCATCACTGCCATCCGCTGGTTCATTACTGCCACCCTCTGGATCATCACTGTCCCCCTCTGGTTCATCACTGCCACCCTCTGGTTCATCACAGCACCCTCTGGTTCACCACTGCCACCCTCTGGTTCATCACTGCCACCCTCTGGTTGATCACTGCCACCCTCTGGTTCAAGACTGCCACCCTCTGGTTCATTACTGCCACCCTCTGGATCATCACTGCCACCCTCTGGTTCATCACAGCACCCTCTGGTTCACCACTGCCACCCTCTGGTTCATCACTGCCACCCTCTGGTTGATCACAGCACCCTCTGGTTCACCACTGCCACCCTCTGGTTCAAGACTGCCACCCTCTGGTTCATCACTGCTATCCTCTGGTTCATCACCCTCTGGTTCACCACTGCCACCCTCTGGTTCATCACTGCCACCCTCTGGTTCATTACTGCCACCCTCTGGATCATCACTGTCCCCCTCTGGTTCATCACTGCCACCCTCTGGTTCATCACAGCACCCTCTGGTTCACCACTGCCACCCTCTGGTTCATCACTGCCACCCTCTGGTTGATCACTGCCACCCTCTGGTTCAAGACTGCCACCCTCTGGTTCGCCACTGCCACCCTCTGGATCATCACTGCCACCCTCTGGTTCATCACTGCCACCCTCTGGTCTGCCACTGCCACCCTCTGGATCATCACTGTCCCCCTCTGGTTCATCACTGCAACCCTCTGGTTCATCACAGCACCCTCTAGTTCACCAGTGCCACCCTCTGGTGCATCCCTGCCACCCTCCGGTTCACCACTGCCACCCTCTGGTTCAGCACTGCCACCCTCTGGTTCATCACAGCACCCTCTGGTTCACCACTGTAGATTATGGGGGGAAAGCACACCTGCCCAGCCTCAACTGAGATGGATTAATTTGGGGCTGGTTAATGTGTCACTGAATTTGAGCTTCAAGTCTGGCACCTGCTTCCTTAGCTGTAAGTGCTTCCTGTTGCAGTTTAATTTTTTTTACAGGAGCATTGTGCCATACTTGTAACTATTCTCTGACCCTGCTTTGAGGGTCAGAGCAGGGTCAGAGATTAGTTGCAAGTAGGCAACTGAACTTTAGAGGGGCCCCTCAGGAAGCACTACAGGGAATGGTTACAAATTAGCTTGAACTTTTGCACCTGCTAAGTGCTTTCAGTTTTGAAAAATTAGTTTTTCTGCAATTTCGTGAGATTCGGGGGGCACGAATTCACGCTAAATCGAACTTGCAATCCGCGAATTCATGCAAATTAGCTGATTGTTTTTTTTTTTGCGTGTTCACGGGGTTTTTTGCGTCTTCGCAAGCCGCTTGCAGCGCACCGACCGCAAAGTTACCCATGCGGTCGTACATAGGCGCGGCCATCTTGTGCGCGTTGCGTATTTCCGGTTCTGGCCGCTATTGGCAATCTCGCGTTGTGTGCGGCGCGCTATTACGACTTCGCCTGTGTTTTTGCGTGCTCGCGGGGAAAATATCGCGCAAACGTACCCACGCGGTCCTCTATGGGCGCGACCATCTTGTTTTTCATTCATTGCTATGGTTTTTGGGCATGCTACCTTTCTATCCATCTTACATCTTTGTAATCCTATGTTTTTCTGAACTTTTTTTTGCTTTTTTTTGCTTATTATCTATCTCTACAATTTCCTACATCTATATTTTGTATTTTTTTTAACTCTTGTTACTTTATTACCTACTTTATTCCTTTCGCTCTCTCTCTTATTTTTTTTCACACCTATTCTTCTTTCCTTTTTCTTGTGCCCAGGACCATGGCAAAGGGAGCCGACAAGGGCAAGGAGAAGGGCCCAGCACCCTGTACCCGGCTCCCTTGTGGGCGTTTGAGTTGGAAGCAAGTCCAGGCCAGGGAGATCTTCTCTGCGGTGGAGGTGGCCGCCTTGATGGTTTTTCTCCAAGTCTACCTCCCTAAGACCGTGGCAGCAGGTGGGCGGATTGCTTCCGGTTACAGCCTCCGGGAGCATCGCCAGCTGTGGGAGAAGGTGTGCCAGGGCATGAGGAAGGAGTCTGGGGTCCGAAGCACCTACCAGCAAGCGACGCACCGGTGGACTGACTTCCTGGACTGGGAGCATGACATGCTCGACCTGCTAGGATTGGAGATTCCTGGCCTTGGTAAGTAGCTATTTAATAACTACTTTTTTTTCTTTTGCTCTGTTATATTGGCAATCTATTTTTTTCCTGAAGAGTACGAATGCTGCTGATTCGATTACATTGCAGGTAAATTAATCTTTAAATAGCTTCTGTCATTGCAGGTGCTCGCCTGGTTATTGGCGTTGCTACTAAGCTTACTTGTTTGCAACTTTTTACTCATTTGAGAGCATTACTGCGTAATGTCTTACTTTAGACAGTAGACTCAAGTTTAGTCCTTCTTTGTACTCCTGCTGCTGCCACTTTGAAGAGATAGTGGTGGAATGATACTTTGAGTATAATATTTATTACGTGTTATATAACATTTGTTAGTGGTCTGCAATCATGATGACGGACTGTGTCTGTCACGAGATGTCTCGTGCTGCTGAGTGATGGCAGTCGTAGTAGAACCTTTTTGTTGTTGGTGTAGTTAGTGAATTACATAACTTTCCTATTCGACGGTCTGCGAATCCTGCAATACTGTACTACTATCCTCCCAGTTGACCAGATCAGATGCAATTGTTGTTAATTTGTTTCCCTAACATAAATTTTAGATTTTGTTCAAAGAAATCAAATATTTCCCAAAAAACAATCATCCATGTTGTGTTTCTTTATTTCATGTTCACCAGAACCTCCCAGGGCCAAGGTGCCTGCGGCGACTGAGACTCCGGTGGAAGAAGGTGGACAGGATCAGTCCCTTGCAGGCTCTTCTGCTGGCCCCAGTAAGTTGTTCTATTGTTATAATAATACTTATACTTCCCTAACATTTACAGCTCCTATTCATTACAAACTGTTTCCTAATAATTCTATGTTTTACAAACTAGTCTTTGATATTCTTCTAATGTAGACAACTTTCTACATTCTTATCCTGCCTCTACCATCACTCTCTGTGCTACTACTATTTACGATTATGAGTCGGTCTGTGTAGGTAGCTAAGCTTGCCCAGTTGGCAAACGGTGTGAAACAAAACTCTGATCCAGCAATAGCTCTAGGCACTGAGTGCAGTCCTCTGGGTTGCCCTTGCTGTCTATTCCAGTCTTCGTGATGTAAGTGCTTAGACAATTTCCAACAACAAAATGTCATTGTTTACACCAAGTAAAAGGTTGCAGTTGCCTTTTTGATTTGAGAGGAGCACATCCCATACCGCTAATGTTTCAGGGACTATTCTGCACACAAAGAAGTATGGACAAGAGAAATATGACGTTGTTGATGATAGGTGCAGTTCGACTTTCTACATAGCTCACTCCGAAGAGAAGTTGAACCCCCAATCCCCTGACCGACTATCTAGTGTGTCTGACCAATGATTTTACGACCCAGAAGAACAGAAGAAGACTACCGCCGAGTCCCGGCCTATCTGAGTCACTGAAACATGACTGCCAAGTGCAGTAGTTCAAACCCTTCCTCTCACTCACCCGTGAACAAAAACCACACAGTGTTTGTTAATTTTAAAGTTTTGTTTTCAATTAAGAAATGAAAACATTATTTCTTTAATTTTTAATAGTGTAGTATTCGGAGCGAGTAATGGTGATGGATGAAGATGACGTTAAAGTTTAAACAACATTCCCATGAATTAAATTACTATGACTCAAACTTAATAATAGTTAACAGACACATGAAATTAATAGAATAACTGTGCGGGATCCGCCACCTTCTTTAAAGTACTGAAAGTACTGCTGGTGATGACTTACTAGTAGTTGGTGAATCGTCTGGCAGAAGGGCAATGGAATCTTCTTTCTGTAATGAGAAAAATTATGCACGTTAAGCAAGCATTCATCAGTTGTCATAAGAAGAAGTGTAGCATTTAATGGAATAAGCATATAAAAGGTTAACACTTCCTCCCCAAAACCATTACTTTTTTTCAATCCCAGTAATAAAAAATGTGTTATGTAACATTTTCTTCCATTACGAGACAAAATAGGGGGTTATGTATGGCATCGGAAAATATGAAATGTTTTTCCTAGACGTCACAACATCTGATGCGGCACAGATGACCACCAGTGCCGGGGCCAGCAGTTCGGAGGGGTCCACTCTGGATGCGGCGGCGCCAACAGGAGGAGCTGGGGGGGGAAGACTCAGCGGCGGCGGACGGTGGTAAGTTATTATACTCCTTCCTCATTGAAATGTTTTTGAGTAGGCTCGCAAAGGAGTGTATGATGTACTTTACAGTAGTACACAGTACACTAGTATAAGTAGACTGTACTGTTGAGAACAGTTACTAATTTAGAACTACTTTTTGGGCTATCACGGAGAAGACAGTCAACCTTGACTTGTAATAGCATTAGCTGCGGTACTTCTCGGGTAACCAATGGCCCCCTCTATTTCACTTCAACTCAGCTGGCAAATTGTGTTTGTGAAGCCAAGTCATATCAGATGTAGTTTAGGGATGTGAAGAACGAAAAGTTAAAGAAGGGTGAAACGAAGGACGAGCGACTCTTAATATTTATGACTGTAAAGAATGGTTTTGTTGAATGCAATTGAAGATAAGAAGACAGCGGTTTCCAAAATATAATGAAACGGGTGTTAGTTGGTTGTTGACAAAAATAATTTTTTGTACATTTGAGACATTAAGAAGAATCATAGACATACTTTGGAAGCCTGGATGTTATCTTCTTTATCCTCATGGATAGCAGAGGTGTATGATGTAGTAGAGCAGACGCTGAGTGGATGAAGTATGGCCAGTGGCAGTGCCACCCCTATAGAAAAGTAAGACATTCCTATCCCCACCTGCATGCACTGCTTAAATTACTGCGAGTCTGCATCATCATGGCCTGTGTCTATATTTCTTGGGTGAAAGCTGAGTGAGCTGCCATTGTGGCGGCTACCACAAGTTCACGTACCAGTAATTTCTTTTGCAACACAAGAGAAAAAAAGTAAAAAAGGCCTTTTTGTTAGTACTCTCTGACTATGTATGTAGTAGTGAGTCCACCCATAGTGCTGCTAGTGGAATTCCTGAAACTCCCAGTAATGTCACAGGCTTACAAAGATGGCGGAAAGATACATGCCAAAATGTTATACTGTGTTTGCTACTTGCTGGTGTTACTGAGTGTCAACTTTCCGTTGAATTGTTTTGACTTTATGTTAAAGACTATTGGTTACATTATTTTTCTTTCTTTCTTCATAGATGCTACTCCAAAAAAGTTCACCCGCAAGGAGATGGCTGTCCGGGCCAGGGCCCGTAAGCTGGAGGCTATTTGTGCCGAGTATCGGCGGTTGTGGGCTCGGGAGCATGAGGACACATCAACCAGTACATCCTCCTCCACTGCCCCCGGGTCCACCAGCCAGAAGCCTCCAGCCAAACGGAGCCGTGGCCCAACAGCCTTCCGCCGCCGTGCCGCACAGCAGCAAAAACAACAGCTGCCCCCCCCAGAGCCTGGAATGCACGTGTGCGCCGCCTCTGAAAGCGAGTGGACTACCTGGAGCGGTTGGGCGAAAAACATCAGCGCCAGCTCCGGGACCTCCGCAAAGAGATGTGGGACGTCAGCGCCAGCTGTCCACACTACGCCACCGGAGGAAGTGACTGTCCCTTGCCCCTTTTTTAAAGACTGTTGGGGGGGGGTGGGAATTGGGTTTTTGGGAAAGGGGACTTTTGGATTTTTGGACATTGGTTTGGTTAGGGAGGGGGTGAGTTGGGGTAAATTATTTTATTTTTGTGACAACAACAGCAATAATTTATATCTATACTACTTATATAAAGAGAGAACACAAACCTTTGAGCCAGGTAAACTCGGGAACCACAGCGCCAATTCAAACACTCCATACATCATTGTAATTGTCAGGGTGTACAGATGGACATAGGTTATATAAATAAAAAAATATATACGTTGTTTAAGAAATGTAAGTTAAATAAAAAAGTAGTCCCTCCAAAGTAGCGCCGGCTGCGACGTGCGTGCTGACATCAGGAGCAGCGGGGATCGGCGCGGGGAGGAGCGGTGACGAGCGGAGGAGCGGGTGCTTGAGGCAGAGAGCGGGAGGAGCGTGGAGGTAAGGCAAGGGCACGTTTGCAGATGACACCGACTGACTGTGAGGATTCTGGCCGACGAGGTCGGAGCCAGAAAACACCCGTGTACCTTGTGACGGCTGTCGGAGTCTGTATGAACTGAGCGATATCCCTGCCATCGCCGCAAAATACAAAAGCAAACGTGAGCAACATGAGACCATTACAACCTCTGCCCTCTGTGCACACAACTCCTTCTGTGCACACTCCTGCCTCCGCACACTGTGCACACTACTGCTTCCACACACTGAGCACACTCCTCCCCGTGCACCTCTCCCCTCTCTGTGCACACTCCTCCCTCTTTGCACACTCCTGCCTCTGCGCACTGTGCACACTCCTCCATGTGCACCTTTCCCCTCTCTGTGCAAACTCCTGCCTACACACACTGTGCACACTCCAGCCTCCACACACGCTGCACCTTGCCCTTCTATTATCCACTCTGGGTTCAGCCCCTGCCCCTCTAGGCGCTATCTGCCGCCCCCAGACACCGACCTGATGCAGTTCTTGGCCCGCTGGACTCCCACAGGGGAGCAAGCAGAGAGGCCAAGTTCGGAGCCGGGGCAGGGTCAAGACTCGGCACCAGCTCTACATCCTGTGATCTGAGGCAATCCCCCGGCGCATAAAGGAGTGTGTTCCTGTCGAATGTAACTTGGCCTCGTGTAAAGCGCTGCAAAACCGAGTCGGCACTATAGAAAAATTGCAAAACAAGCTCTCCCTCTGTGCACACGCATTACCACTCCCTCAATGCACACTCATGCCTCTGCCCACCGTGCACACTCCTGCCTCCGCACACTGTGCACACTCCTGCTTCCACACACTGAGCACACTCCTCCCTGTGCACACTCCTGCTTCCACACACTGAGCACACTCCTCCCTGTGCACCTCTCCCCTCTCTGTGCACACTCCTCCCTCTGTGCACACTCCTGCCTCTGCGCACTGTGCACACTCCTCCATGTGCACCTTTCCCCTCTCTGTGCAAACTCCTGCCTACACACACTGTGCACACTCCAGCCTCCACACACTCTGCACCTTGCCCTTCTATTATCCACTCTGGGTTCAGCCCCGGCCCCTCTAGGCGCTATCTGCCGCCCCCAGACACCGACCTGATGCAGTTCTTGGCCCGCTGGACTCCCACAGGGGAGCAAGCAGAGAGGCCGAGTTCGGAGCCGGGGCAGGGTCAAGACTCGGCACCAGCTCTACATCCTGTGATCTGGGGCAATCCCCCGGCGCATAAAGGAGTGTGTTCCTGTCGAATGTCACTGGGCCTCGTGTAAAGCGCTGCAAAACAGAGTCGGCACTATAGAAAAATTGCAAAACAAGCTCTCCCCTCTGTGCACACGCATTACCACTCCCTCAATGCACACTCATGCCTCTGCCCTCCGTGCACACTCATGCCGCCTCCTTCTGTGCACACTCCTCCCTCTGCCCTCCGTGCACACTCCTCCCTCTGCCCTCTGTGCACACTCATGCCTCCTCCTTCTGTGCACACTCATGCCTCTGCCCTCCGTGCACACTCATGCCTCCTCCTTCTGTGCACACTCATGCCTCTGCCCTCCGTGCACACTTGAGGTTCCGTGACGATTGTAAGCGGTGTTTTCGCCTCGCACGAATATGGTCGAGTCTGGTATCTATGAACCGCAAATGACGAGTTTAGTAAGTGTGCGCAGTTTCGCTGTGCTAACTTAAACCGTTCGTTTGTTATGTGGGTTTTTCATCTGTACCCACGGGTTCCATCTTAGATACGGCATCCATTTTGTCTCTTGCCCTCAAGTAGCCAGCGAACGGACGCTGTCCGCTTCGCGACCCTGGGACTCCCAAGATATTTGCGGAAGACACATGTTCTTTGTAAGTGTCTTTATGACGAGGAGGTTGCTACTGTAAGGCAGGTGGCGCCGCACGAGGCTCATCTTGCCGCATGGACTTATTGTCTCAGCCGTGCATCTCATTAGGCACGTCCCTTTGATGCCTGTATCTCGTGCTTTCCGATACCTCCCCTTTTACACCCCTTCCGATCTCCCCACTGTCTCCGTCTTCCTCTGCACCTGTCTTCATTCCTATTTTCGATCTACTTTACTGCTGATTGGAATTCGCTAATGGTGGGAAGATGGGTTTTTACAGTTGGGAACCGCCAAATGTTTCCGCACTTATGTTCCGGACCTTATGTGTTTCTAAGTGACCAAAGCGACCCCACTGGGAGTTAAATGTGGGAACCGGGTTGTAAACTTTTGTGTTCAATGTTATCCTATGGGTAAAAACTGTATAAAAGGAGCGATCCACAGAACCAATTTGAAGCAGTCTCCCCGAACTACACTCGATGTACTTCCTGTGACTTCTGTGTTCCCTGCAGCTAATAAACCTTGAATCTTTGACGTCGAAGGAAGTGTCCCGTGTCTCTGTGACTTGTACGACGGAGCAGGTTACCCACGAAGGTTTCAGGTGTTGTGCCCTGGCACCGCTGGGTCCAAAAGAACCCAGTCCTTCAGTTGGCGCCCAACGTGGGGCTGCATCAGTGGTACCGGTCCAAGCCGGACGATCGTGAGGAACTTCGTGTGAAATCTCCGAGGGAAGGTGCACCCCGCTTCATCGATCCTGTTGTCGAAATAAGTGGCCCGAAGACTTTTCCCGCGAAGATTCCCGCCTCCTGACGGCTGCGACGGACTGCTGCCCTGACTGTAGACCTGTTTTGGCGCCTGGCGTAGACCTTGGTATAGCGAGACGATAGACGGGCCTTCCTGGTGACGCCATCGATCTTTGAGTTAAGTATTTGTGGGTCGCTCCCAGAGTTCTTGGTTGTTGACACTTCAGCGAGTGTCTTTGTTGTGCACGCTGTGTGAGTGTTTTTGTCGGTGACACTTTGCTAGCGTACTTTGTTGTTGTGTTGTTTGACGACTGCAGCCGCCAAAGACCGAGGGTTTTGTTCTTTGCTGGGACTTGGTAAATCCCGTAACCCTTGAAGTTTGTGAAACTCGGCTAGTGTGCAAGATGCCTGGACGTAGTACTTTGTTTAGTTGTTTCAGACCTTGTGGTGCGGATTCCCTGCTGGAGGACTCGTGTCCGATACCTCCAGTTGGAACTCCTACTTATGACTTATATAGCAAACATGGGCTAGGCCCGATTGCTTTTAACGATTATTGGATTAAATATACAAAGAAAGACGGCGACCTTCGTTGGCCACCTCACGGTAGCCTCGAGGCGTCCATCTTAGATAATCTAGAAATGAAGTTGTTCGAACGTAAATCAAGGCCGGCCATGTTTGATGCCTTTCGGTTGTGGCGCAAAGAAGCCCGACAGAAAGAAATCAGACAAAATAAACGTAGTCAGCGAGATAATGTTGCTACCATTGTAAAGAAAGCTGAGCAGTTTCAGCGTGATAAGGAGGATAAGGATAAGGAAGTGTTTGAGAGACTACAGCGTATGACCATAGATAAATGTTATCCTGCTTTACCTACGGAGTCGGATAAGAAGGAAGAGGCAGTTGAGGATCCTTTACTGTCCTACCTAATGAAGTCGCCACCTCCATACGTTCAGGGTACCGCAGCTCCTGTGGTCCCTGCCGTACCTGTTCTTCCACCTATTGTTCCTCCACCAGTTCCTCAACCTGCACCCGTTCTTCCGACTGTCCCTGCTCCTTTGTCTGTTTCTATTCCTACTGCTCCTCCGCTTCCACATACTCCTGCTCCCGCTGCTGCTCCTGTGTTGTTAACCCCTGTTGTTGCTACTGTTTCTACTCCTTCTCTTGTCAGTCCTGTGTCTTATCTCTCTCCATCTACTCGTAGTCGTAATTCTCCTATTGCACCAAGTTTTTTCCAGTCGCTTGGACCTGTTTTTGGGTCTGCTGGTTCTGATGGTCCTCAGAGACGTAGCCAGCTTCCTGGTAACAGGGAACGCGCTGCGCTATATAATATGGCGATGGGTTGGATGGACAATCCGCAGAGAAATCCACCCCGAGTTGTCCTTGAAACGTTTAGTCAATTCAATATACCAACTCAGAGATATGTGTTTGACGAAATGTGCAAGTTACTACATGATCAGATAGCGGCCAATGCGCCTGACGAGGTGCTGACCGCCCTGTCTAACCTCCGGCTTCAGTTCGCAACCGGACTAATAGTAGATACTAATGTCCGACGTGCTATTGAGCAGTTGCTATCCCTTCGTCCCGCTCCCATTCCTCATGCACTGTTTGTTGAGGATATTGAAAAACAAGACGAGTCTGGCCAATATCCTATGCGCGAAGTTCCGCCGGTTTGGGTACCAGCTGATAATACTAATGCTGCCCATCCAGTAGCGGCACATTTTGAGAGAGTATGGATACATCTTCCATGGAAACGTTCGGAAGTGCTTCAGGTGAAACAATCTTTGCCCGATCCTCGTAAAAATCCTACTGGGTATTATAAGGAATTATCGCAGCTCGTAGATGCTACGGTAATGACTCTTGCCGATATCGATATGTTGTTTGGCAACGTTGTACCGCAACCCGTATGGGCTAAGATTCGTCACCAAGATCACACGAATGAATTAGGTGGTGATTGGGCTGCCATTACAGCGGCAGATGCTGGACAAGTGGCTGCTACTAAGCCCGATCAATTGATTGCTGCTCTTCCTCAGCGGATAATAACGTTAATGAAGACTCTTATGCCAGCTATGAGGGTAAATTGGGACAAGTTGTCAGCTTGTAAACAAAAGAAAGATGAGAGTGTTTCCGACTTCTTCACGAGGTTCGAGGAAGCATTCATTGATCATAGTGGACAGGATATGGGTACTGAGGGTGGACAGAGGTTGTTTGTGGATAAATTTGTGTCGAACTTGTTGCCCGATTTGAGCAATAAATTAAAGAATTCGGAAAGTGCATGGGCCGTTTCTACCTCAGCTCAGATATTGGCTACGGCGCAATATTACGAAAATAGGGAGAAAGAAGAGAATGACCGTGCTGTTAAAAAGACGAACGAGTTAAAAACTAAAGTGTTGCTGCAACAAGCGTATCCGCCGCGTTCTAATCAGAATGCTTCCCAACAGAATAGATCGCAGTCGCAATCGAATCGATCGCAGTCGCGTAATGATTCCTCCTTCCAAAGATCCTCGTTAGGGTATAATCAATGTGCTTATTGTAGACAGGAGGGACACATTAAATTCAATTGTCCCGCTTTAAACGAACGTAATAGTGGTAATTCGTCTAAAGGAGGCCGTGGTGGTTCACAGCAGGCATCACGTGGTAGAGGTCGTGGTGCTCAAAATGATCGCTCTGATAATTCATCAAATTCTAATAATTGTTTCGATCAACGTGGATCGTCGCAAGGACGATCTGCGCAGTACAATGTAGACGATTATTACGTCGATCAGGGAACTGACGACGGTAATTACTAGGACAGCCAAAGACAAGGGGAGGGAGTGGTATCAGTTCCGGTTGATCAGAGAGGGCCTTACGTCGCAGTTGCTACATCGGGCGTCGTTGAGCCTTTTCTGTTGGACACTGGTGCAGCGAAAAGTTCTATTATGCATTCGAAACTCCCTGGCGCACCTTTGTCTGGCTTAACAAATGTATCCGTTGGATTCTCTGGCGCCCCCGTTAGCAATCCAGTTTCTCGCCCTTTGCCCCTTCAAATTGGGCCACGTGAGCTCGAAGCTCCGTTGATTTTGACCACTGGTTGTGGCGAAAATCTTTTGGGTCTGGATTTGCTTAAACGTCTGTATGCAACATTGTATTGTTCTCCTGCGGGTGTAAAGCTTACGTTAGGAGAAAGGGTTGTCTCTCCTATGTATTTGTCTCTCGATGGGCTTCCACCGGAATTGAGTTCTCTTCCTGCGTCTTTGTGGGCGACGGGTCCAAATGATGTGGGCCTACTTGATATCTCCCCTTATGTTGTTCAGTTAAAAGCTAATGTGCGGCTGCCACGTATTCCCCAATACCGTATCTCCCTCGATGGTGAGCGAGCATTGTTAGCGATCATTTATGATTTGATCGAGAAAGATGTTATTGAGGAGACTCGGGGAAACGTGTGCAACAGCCCTGTACTGCCCATTCTTAAACGTACTGATCCTACAAAACCGCCTGTTTATCGTTTTGTTATCGATTTACGGGAGGTAAATAAACTTGTGGTTCCTCAATTTCCTGTTGTGCCTGACATCACGGCGCTACTGACTCTGATTCCAGCTACTGCTTCATGGTTTTCGGTGATTGATTTGAAAAATGCGTTTTTCAGCATCCCGATTGCCGAGGGGAGCAGGGACCTTTTCGGTTTCTCTCTCGGTGGGCGTAGCTTCCGGTTCAAACGCGCTCCTCAGGGCTACTGTGAAAGTCCATCGATTTACAGTCAAGCCTTGAAGGGTCAACTGGACGCGTTTAGGTTGCCGGTTGGTGCGGCCTTAATCCAATACGTCGACGACTTATTGGTGGCTGCTGATACTCAGGACATTTGCAAGATTGCTACGGTGTCATTGCTGCAACATCTCTGTGAGTTAAATCATAAGGTGTCGCCTTCTAAACTCCAATATTGTTGTCAAGAAGTAACCTATCTAGGTCACTTATTGTCAAAGGAGGGAAGGAGATTGACCCCAGAGAGAATTGCAGCGATTGCGCGAATGGCTGTGCCACAAACCCAAAGAGATGTGCGTGCCTTTCTAGGTATCACATCGTACTGCAGGCAGTGGATCCCTAATTTTTCATTACTAGCGAAACCATTGGTGGCTCTTACGTGCAAGGATGTTTCAACTCCTTTACCATGGACGGAAGAATGTCAGAAAAGTTTTTCTGAATTACGTGATTCGTTGTGTTCGGCTCCTGTGTTAGGTACCCCTGATTACAGTAAGCCTTTTACATTATATGTTCACGAGAGGGAAGGTTGTGCTTTGAGTGTTTTAACGCAACCTTTTGGTGGTAAGCAACGTCCATGTGCATATTTTTCCTCGACCTTAGACCCAGTAGCTAGAGCATTGCCGAGTTGTTTGAGAGCAACTGCGGCAGCTGCGGTCTCCATCCGACAATCAGCAGGATTGGTCATGGATAATATGCTTACGGTGATGGTTCCACATGCAGTCGATACTCTTTTGAATCGAACGAAAACTCAGCACTTGACGAGTGCGAGGTTGTCTGGGTACGAATTGACGCTTTTGGCAAGCCACATTCAGATAAAACGTTGTAATGTCCTAAATCCGGCAACTTTGTTACCAATTAGTGCAGAGTCAGATGAAGTAGCAGAACATGACTGTTACTTGCGGACAGAAGAGGAAACAAAAGGTCGAGTGGACCTTAAAAACACCCCATTGGAAGACCCGGATGGCACCTTGTATGTGGATGGGTCATGTTTTAAGCTGTCGAATGGCGATGTGACTACTGCTTATGCTGTGGTAACATTGAATACTGTTGTTGAGACTGCGAGATTGAATCAGAATTCTGCCCAAGCTGCAGAATTGATTGCTCTCACTAGAGCATGTGTGTTAGCAAAAGGGAAACGTGTGAATGTGTACACCGATAGCCAGTACGCTTTCGGTGTAGCGCATAGTTTTGGACGATTGTGGCGAGAGCGTGGTTTCTTGACGTCGCATGGCACGAAAATCCAGCATGGCCAGCTTGTGAACGATCTCTTGGATGCATTGACTTTGCCTGCACAGGTTGCAATTGTTAAGTGTAGTGCGCATCGTAAAGTGACGGATGATGTTGGTCGTGGTAACGCGTTTGCAGATGAGATTGCTAAGGAGACTGCCCGGAACCTTAGCACTCGAATGTATGTGACGAGTTCGGTTAGGTGGCCTACAGAATCAAGTATGTGTGAAGATACTGTTGAGAGTGTGAAAGCAATTCAGAATGAGGCCACTGAGACTGAAAAGACGAAGTGGAAAGAAAGTACGGGAAAGTTGGATGTGAATGGTTGCTGGATTGATTTGTCGGATCAGAAAAGATGGATGTTGCCTGATGCGTATGTACTGGCCGTTGTGACAATGGCACATGGGTTAGCACATATTAGCGCGAAAGGCATTTGCAAGTTGTTGGCCGATGTGTGGAAGAATGATGGCATCACAAAGTGTGCTGAACGTTTGGTGAAGAATTGTATGGTATGTATAATGTACAATCCTGGCAAAGGAACCCCAACTCCTCCTGGCAGTTTTGCTCCTCCTTCGTATCCCTTTGAGGTGATCCAATTGGACTTCATCCATATGGAGCGATGCAATAACCTGAAATACGTTTTGGTTGTGGTTTGCGCATTCTCCCGATGGATCGAGGCCTATCCCCTCAAAGATAATACTGCTTTGTCTACTGCGAAAATCCTACTGAAGGAATACTTTCCTCGGTATGGAATGCCTAGAGTCGTGTGGTCGGATAACGGAAGTGAGTTTGTTGGAAGTGTGATGAAGAGTGTGTGTAAGGGCCTTGGAATTAATCAGAAATTCCATAGCGCCAACCATCCCCAGTCAGCTGGATTGGTTGAGGGGTACAATGGCACCCTTAAACTAAAGCTAGCGAAGGTTCAGGCTACGACTGGACTTTCGTGGCCTGATGCTTTGCCTATAGCATTACTGTCAACTAGGGCGACTGTACACTCCCGAATAGGGCTTAGTCCCTATGAGATAGTGTTCGGCCGTCCTGCGAATGTATGGGGGGTTCCTAGGCCAGGAATATTCTCTGATCTTGAGTATCCGATGTTGATTGACTACTTACATGACTTGACTGCTAAACTGAGGTTAATTCACCAACAGGTTTACGACGCCTTGCCAACGCAGACGGAGGGTCCAGGCCACCAGCTCCAGCCCGGGGATTGGGTGGTTACTCGTAACTTCTCACGCAAGAATAATCTGGACCCCCGATTCACCGGACCTTACCAGATACTCCTGGCCACGAGGACTGCCGTTCGTCTCGAGGGGCGGAAAAATTGGGTACATGCTACCCATTGTAAGCGAGTCCCTATTCCTCTGCCGGCAGACCCGTGGGTAAGGAAAGGCATTGCGTCAACAGAAACAGAAACATTGCCGGCGTTTGTACCGTTTAGCGACGCACAGCTGGTTGGAGAACCCTCAGCGCAGCAGAAAGCCACTGTTGAACATTTGTCAGCAAAAGACTCAAGACCAGATCAACGAACTGATCAGCAGGACGCTGTCTCTTCAACAGATCCTTTGTTCGACGAGCAGACACGTCCCGGGAAACATCGATATTCTTTGCGATCTCACACCAAGGACAAATAAAAATTTTTTGTTTTGTTGAAATTGATAACTGCAATATTCTCGTTTCCCATGATCAACTTTGAACATTCGTAACATTGAAAATTTTCTGTGCATATGTCAAGCTTCTTCCTTGTATCTTTTTACTTTCACAGCTGAGAGACATTGTGCCTATATATACATATTGTGTATCGAAGGCCGTAGGGCCGCGCGCGTACTTCCTTCTGGACAGTGGGTTTTGACGTTAGGTTAAAGGCCGTCGGTTCCTAGGAACTCCTGGGGATTGACTATTGCTGCACAGAACGAAGTGCGTCAAGAAACGTTGCGGACGGTCGTAGGGAATGGCTTTCTCGAAGCTACATGATTTGGAAGGAGCTCAAGTCTATAGATTCAAGCTGCAGCAACTCAGTCGTATCAAATGTTTTATATTTCAATTGTTTATGTTATTTCTGGCTGCTTCTGCATTTTTGACAGGTGGGGTGTATTACACTATGTCTTACTTCTTACCTGCTACCCCTACTCCTACTCCTCACCCTAATCTTACCACTACTGCTTCTCCTCATTCCTTTCACATGTTACCGGAACACGAACAGGCTAGACGTGTAGAATTCCGCAACAATTCCTTTATTCAGCTCCTCCATCAGCATCAGTTAGTGGTTAACACAACTAATTGTTGGGTGTGTGGGTTGATGCCACATACTACGGGTAAGGGAATTCCATATTTGGTATTACCGTATAGTTCCCAAGGGTCAGCTCGAGCATTTCAAACAATGTTTCGAAGCGCACTGGGTTTCCACCCCAATCGAGAACCACGTTCCCCCAACTCTGGTCCTACCTCGTATCAGAAGCTGCTATCAATGGCAATAGAGGATATGGAGGATGAGATCCATGATCCTTTTCTTATCCCTGAAGAAGAGGTACGAGCTTATAAGGTCCTAAGTAGAGGGGAATACAGTTTGTTCACTAGTGAAAAGCAGCTTAAAAGCTCGCCTCCAATATGGGTCGTACCCCACACTGGTAATTTGTGTCTCATGGGTCGTGGCCAAGGTCCGCAAGCCCGATTTGGAGACAGTGCTTGCACTGAAACCTACGTTGTGCCAATGACCCCGTCCCCTGTGTTTCTGGCTGCCAAGGGTACTTACTTTATCTGTAATGATCGTGCATACACATGGTTGCCCGCAGACTTTATGGGCACATGTTTCATTGCAAATCTGTTGCCTCCGACGTTCACTGTAGATGCCGATTATCATAAGACTAGAGTTGTACGAGGCGTAATTAGCGAAGAAGACACTGCCGGTCAAGAGGCAGGAGACTTTTTCAAGGGTTTCCTCCCGTTTTGGGGACCTATGGTTAATAGTAGGAACCTGAGACAGTTGACTCGAGTGGTAGAATCGACAGCTAATGTTACTGCCAGTGCCCTTGGTAATATCACCACAGAACTTCAGGCGGAGAGGCTTATGACGTTACAAAACCGCATGGTTTTAGATGTCGTCTTAGCAGATCGCGGTGGGGTATGTAAGGTGATCCATTCGAGCTGCTGCATTTTCATCCCAGATAATGCTCCCACTGTCTATCAAGCCATCTCGAAGTTGCATAAGATCTCCGAATCCATACACGTGGATGTAGGGGATTGGACGCTACTTGGATGGTTTTGGGGCCTGATGTCGACTTGGGGTTGGAAGATTCTGATGATCATCGGAGTTGTGGTAGTGTTCCTGTTCACGTGTTGCCTTTGCGTGCAGTGTGGTCCTGCCTTATGTGGCCTCTGTGCTACAACGTGTATGAGACAACCATCTGTTACCAAGGGGACTCGGTTGGACAGAGCTATGCTACAACAACATCTCGATGGTCTGATGAATATCGAATATGATTCCGACTAGTGCTTGCCTACATGAGGGCAAAAGGAGCGTCTGAGGTTCCGTGACGATTGTAAGCGGTGTTTTCGCCTCGCACGAATATGGTCGAGTCTGGTATCTATGAACCGCAAATGACGAGTTTAGTAAGTGTGCGCAGTTTCGCTGTGCTAACTTAAACCGTTCGTTTGTTATGTGGGTTTTTCATCTGTACCCACGGGTTCCATCTTAGATACGGCATCCATTTTGTCTCTTGCCCTCAAGTAGCCAGCGAACGGACGCTGTCCGCTTCGCGACCCTGGGACTCCCAAGATATTTGCGGAAGACACATGTTCTTTGTAAGTGTCTTTATGACGAGGAGGTTGCTACTGTAAGGCAGGTGGCGCCGCACGAGGCTCATCTTGCCGCATGGACTTATTGTCTCAGCCGTGCATCTCATTAGGCACGTCCCTTTGATGCCTGTATCTCGTGCTTTCCGATACCTCCCCTTTTACACCCCTTCCGATCTCCCCACTGTCTCCGTCTTCCTCTGCACCTGTCTTCATTCCTATTTTCGATCTACTTTACTGCTGATTGGAATTCGCTAATGGTGGGAAGATGGGTTTTTACAGTTGGGAACCGCCAAATGTTTCCGCACTTATGTTCCGGACCTTATGTGTTTCTAAGTGACCAAAGCGACCCCACTGGGAGTTAAATGTGGGAACCGGGTTGTAAACTTTTGTGTTCAATGTTATCCTATGGGTAAAAACTGTATAAAAGGAGCGATCCACAGAACCAATTTGAAGCAGTCTCCCCGAACTACACTCGATGTACTTCCTGTGACTTCTGTGTTCCCTGCAGCTAATAAACCTTGAATCTTTGACGTCGAAGGAAGTGTCCCGTGTCTCTGTGACTTGTACGCCGGAGCAGGTTACCCACGAAGGTTTCAGGTGTTGTGCCCTGGCACCGCTGGGTCCAAAAGAACCCAGTCCTTCACACTCATGCCTCCTCCCTCTGCGCACACTCCTCCCTCTGCCCTCCGTGCACACTCATGCCTCCTCCTTCTGTGCACACTCATGCCTCTGCCCTCTCGAGGGTTTGCCTGAAGAGTTTCCCGTCTCGGAAGATTTATGGGGACTTGCTTGGCTCCGTGCTTTGAAGGTCTCTATTTAGGGCATTGGGAAGAATTGGTTGTTATGAAACAAAAAAGGTGTTACATAGACGATATATTTGTGGTGTGGCATGGAAAAGAGGAGGAAGTTAAATAATTTGCCAATGTCCTTAATAACAATTGTTTTAACTTAAAGTTTACCAGCCAGTTTTCAGAAAAAACAATTGAGTTTTTAGATCTTAAACTCACAGTTGTTGAAGGGAGACTGGAGAGTAACCTCTTCCAGAAAGACACGGCAGGAAATAGCCTGCTACACGCCTGGAGCTTCCACCCAGACACTCTTATTCAAAGTATCCCCTGGGAGCATTACTACGAGCAAAACGCAGTTGTACTTCGTAGGGGAGGTATGAATTAGAGGAAGCAGTTATGACCAAAAGATTCCTCCAGAGAGGGTACACGCAAGCCACCATCAGAAAGGCGAGTACGGAAGTTAAAAAATGCAGTAGATTGGATCTGCTTGCTGTTAAAGACAGATCATATGAGGAATCTAATCCGAAGGTTAGGTTTATCACCACTTTTAGCAGACAAGCTAAACAAGTAAGAAAGAGCCTACATGATTGTTTATTTAAACAAGCACGACACATTTCTATTCGTGATCAAGGGGTTCTCCTCAAAACACATTGAGTTTGTCGAAAGCTTAATAAACTACCACTTTGCAACAACTTGAGTCTACCTTCTTCTGCTTTTGGATAGACGTATCAGCATTGGAACTGGTACATAGGGACTCGCCGTCCCACTGTGGAACGCCGCTGCATGAGGCAAGGGTGAGGCAATTGCATTGCTTTGCATGCTCGGCTGTAGGATATATATATGTATATCTATATCTATACTACTATTATAAAGAGAGAACACAAACCTTTGAGCCAGGTAAACTCGGGTACCACAGCGCCAATTCAAACACCCGATACATCATTGTAATTGTCAGGGTGTGCAGATGGATATAGGGTATATAAATAAAAAATATATACGTTGTTTAAGAAATGTAAGTTAAATAAAAAAGTAGTCCCTCCAAAGTAGCGCCGGCCGCGACGTGCGTGCTAACATCAGGAGCGGCGTACACAAGCGCGAGGAGGAGCGGCGGAGATCAGCGCGGGGAGGAGCGGTGACGAGCGGAGGAGCGGGTGCTTGCGGCAGAGAGCGGGAGGAGCGTGGAGGTAAGGCAAGGGCACGTTTGTAGATGACACCGACTGACTGTGAGGATTCTGGCCGACGAGGTCGGAGTCAGAAAACACCCGTGTACCTTGTGACGGCTGTCGGAGTCTGTATGAACTGTGCAACCTGAGCGATATCCCTGCCATCGCCGCAAAATACAAAAGCAAACGTGAGCGACATGAGACCATTACAAGTGAGCAAAATACAAGAGGTAGCAAAAGATGCATTACAAAAGTGACAATCGTGAGACAGTATGAGGAGCAGGTGCTTGCAACAGAGAGCGGGAGGAGCGTGGAGGTAAGGCAAGGGCACGTTTCCAGATGACACCGACTGACTGTGAGGGACGGTGCATTACAAAAATGACAATCGGGAGACAGTATGAGGAGCAGGTGCTTGCAGCAGGGAGCGGGAGGAGCGTGGAGGTAAGACAAGGGCACGTTTGCAGATGAATTTTTAAACAGTTCTCCTCTAGACGCCGATTATACCAGGACCCCCACGAAACGAGGCACATGTACTACTTATCCGACTCGAAGTGATTTTACCCTGATATTGAAGACTCTGAAAATAGATGATACCTAGTGGACATTGTCTTACAAAGGAACTTTCAAGTTATGGTCATCTGAGGTCTCGCCAATACCATAGATTAAAGATATTCACTGCCCTGACGAAGTCCATTAACTATATTTAGTTAGGACGAAACACGTGTTGGCAAAAGAAAAGAAAAAGTACTGAATGTCTGGAAAAGAAGAAAAATAAAGAAGAAGTTTTGTGAAATACACTGGATTGATTTCTTCTGATTTGTGTTGCTATTTGTTGGATGCTTCTTTTTGAATTGATCCTAAGATATTGCTATAGTAATTGCTCAGGAGGAGAACTGTTTAAAAATTCATTATATAGACAGAATTTCTGCCTATTTTTACAGTTTATGACAAGGGACTGTATCTCAACCTTTGAGCAGTACTAAGCCAGATAGATCTTTCATTTAATAGGTACACTGTAAGCGCAAGAAGCCCCTCTTGTCAAGTTGTTAAATTATCCACGTTTGCAGATGACACCGACTGACTGTGAGGATTCTGGCCGACGAGGTCTGAGTCAGAAAACACCCGTCTAGCTTGTGACGGCTGTCGTAGTCTGTATGAACTGCAACCTGAGCGATATCCCTGCCATCAGAGCATGTAAGATTTGAGTTACACAAGGGATGGCTGTTCTATTTTAGGAAGGCTCAGGGGGACCCACGGACAACGTCAGGGCAGCGGGGGCCCTGAAGCCTGATTCCTCCCGGACAACGTCGGGACGGGCTGCTAGTTTCTTAATAATTATATTTTTCATACCAAAACACAGTATACGTGCTCATATTATTTTGTGTGGGGGTTGGCGGTGGTTACTGGACGTTTGGTTTTTCAAACTTACCAGCATGAATGAAACATCTAGTCCTGAAATGTACCAAAATGTAAGTAACCGAGTTAGTCAATTCAGTAGCCCTACTACTGTACTTTACTAGTAGTACTGTCAGTCTCTGCTCTCCTCCCAACTTAGTCCTAGCCCATTATTCTACTACCTCTCCAATATGCTTATCTTACCTGTTATTTGTGTTTGCGAATCGGGGTAGCCCCAGGGCTGCCTGCATTGCAAATGGTGATTAAGGTTGGTTGTTGACTTGAATCCTCAACGGATGCAATATCATTGTTGTGCTGGTAGCAGTAGTGGTACACACTGGCAGTATCACCATATGAAAAAAAAGGAAATGAAACATTGAGTGGCCTGAGCGTAGCATTAGCAACAGTACATTAGATAATACGGTAGAGAACAGTGCCCTAAATTGTAGCCTAAGCAGTGCTAAATGAATGTAAATATAAGTAGTAGTTGCGTGGAGTTTGACTGCTATAAGAAATTAAGGCAAAGGAAACGTCATCAACGTAACGTAAGCATTAAGAATTTGATTGTTCACGTTGTGTAGGAGGAGGATGTTCTTATCAATCCACGATGGCGCACATTACCTTCTGATTGTAATGATTTTGGTTGCTTTGACCTTATCCTCCCCAGCAAGTTTGTGGAATGTATTGTTGTTGTCAGTCACACCACAATGAAATACCACACAGCCCGGGGGAAGAGGGTTAGGGTTTGAAAATTGGATGGGAATGGGGGTTTTGGGGAAAGTTTGGTAGAGAGGAAAAAAAACACAGCATGGACAGTCAAACAACAAATGAAGAGAAACAAATCTTTGGATTTGAAGATATTGATACATCTTTAAAAGGACATAAAGGAAGTGCACTACTGCATGCCAGAAGTTGTTTACTAAATGGATGGTTAGGTTACTGCAAAGTAGCACTACTACTTAGTGCAACTTACTAGTAACTACGAAGAAACAAGTTGACAGTACAGGGCTGCAGTCATTACGCAATTTCACTTGCCTCTCTGCCCTCAGAGAGAATAAACACTTAGAACATTAAATTACTGTTAAACATAGCAAAAACATAGCAAATTTAGAAGCAGAGAGCAAAGAAATGCAGTCACACTCATAGAAGTTCACAGCAATAACATTACTTAAAAGATAAGTAGAAATGAATGGATACTGTTACTGTATGTTGTTGTACTTGTCCTGTTGAATTTGGTAAGTTGCATGTATCCAGCCATTCCACTTATTTGCGGTACTCCTCCGTTCCATCTGATGCTCCGTCGATCAATGTTGGATGACCAGAAGACACCCTGTCCACTGCCTGCCTGGCGGATGCTGAATTGCGGCTCGCTAATGTGAAGCCTAACTTCATCCTTTTTTCCATTGCACAGGGTGAAAGCGGCCTGTAAATGTTGATGGAAAAACAGGAAGTGATATTAAAACACCACTGAGAAAAAAATATAAGGTACGTACGCTGTGTAGTGCAAACAGTCACACTTTCAGTTTCAGAATCGACAGTACAATAGTTTCAAAAGGGCGTACTCTGAGTCTCCTTTTGATGGATAAATAAGTATAGGTGAATTTTGCGTATCTTTCCCCTCAAGCTAGGTGTACTGTAAACTACGATTTTAGAACAAAATTAGACCTTCCCAGCAGTGCTCCCATACCGTTAAACCCAGACACTAAAATGTAGAATACCCCGAATCAGACCCCAAAAAACGTGCGATACAGCTACCTGTCTGAGGCCTAGTGGAAAATGGTGACAAAACGTACTTTGAAAGTAAAGTAGGCCCAAGTCCCCCCTTTCCCACCATGGATTTTCTTCAAACCACTTGCAGCCAAAATTAGACATTTCTCGACAAGTGCTCCAAGAGTAGACCCCAGAACCCAGTTGCCAAAATCTCGAACACCCCCAAACACATGCAAAACTGCTAACCCTAACGAGCCCTAAGTTAAAAATAGTGTCAAACGCTTTCTTCAACTAGGCCCTAACTCCCCTTTGCCACCATGGATTTTCTTAAAACCTCTTGCAATCAAAAGTATCCATACCCAGCGTTGCTCCAAGACCCCAAACCCCCCCCACAAACACCAGGAACCCCCCCAAACAGCCCCCCGAAAACGCTAAAGTGAGCAAAATGCCTGAAAATTGAAAAACATTTTCACCTCCCATTTTCTCCAAACCACTTTTATCCGGTATTAGACCTTCACAGCAATGCCCCCAGACCCGTCAACCCAGGCGGAAACAAGTTTAACACCCCCAAACAGCCAAAAAGCAAAATCGCAAAAAGTGAGACAGCAAATTTCGGGCCTACCTGGAATTCAGTCCAAATGCGCTGTGCAGCTAGACCCTAACTCCCCTTTTCCACCATGGATTTCCTGAAAAACAAATGCAATCAACATAAGTCTGTGCCAGCAGTGCTCCCAGACCCCAAAACCCACCCACAAAAACCTAGAAGCCCTCCAAACAGCACGCCAAAGACAGGCAAGTGAGCCAAAACGCAAAAACGTTTTCACCATGGATTTGGTCCAAAACACTTGATTCGGATATTAGACCTTCCGAGCTATGCCCCCAGACCCCTGCAGCCACCTGCAAAAAAGCAGTACACCCCTAAACAGGCAAAAAGCAAAAATGCAAAAACTCATACTTAGAAAATTTTCAGCCAACCAGTCAACATCGGGTCAAACGCGCTCTGCAGCTAGGCCCTAACTCCTCTTTCCCACCATGGATTTTCTTCAAATCACTTCCAATAAAAATTATGCTATCCCAGCAGTGCTCCCAGACCCCCACACCCTCCCCCACAAATCTAGAACACCCCCAAACAGCCCCCCAAAAACATGCAATGCTGGTATATTCTCTTCAGAACATGGCAAATTGCGCTGTTCACAAAACATTGCTGTTTTCAGCACTTCCACTACTTCGATGTTCTTGAAGCTCACCTGGACAGTCACTTGTTCCAGCGATTCGCAAGAATCTCAGCAAGACAGAACAAAATCAAACTACTGCGCTCTTTGAAGAAGAAGAAGAAGAAGAAGAAGAAGGTCTATGACTAGTTTTCACCCAAACACACGCGCCCGCAAAACACCCAAAAAGGCCAAAATTCTACCAATTCTGGACCAAACAACACCAAACCCCCCTAAAACATTGCCAACATCATTATGAACGAGCCTGCATCGGGCCCGAGCCCTAGAATCAGCGTGAACCATACCAACTTAAACCCCAAAACCCGAGTAAATCGCACTGAACCCTAAACCGCAGATATGCTTTGTCTGTCTGTGTGAAAGAGCCTAGGTATGCTACATCAGGAGGATGCTTCACTCAGTGGTGCCTGCCTTGACCGTCTGCATGGCCCTGCCGCAAGCATGGGCCAAAAATCCGTTCCGCTCAAGAATTTGCGATTTTTTCGGTACTTTCGCGAGATTTGCGAAACACAGAAAAACAGCAAATTTTGCAAACATAACGGATGTTTGGACCAGGCTTGAGGCAGTGCCATGCAGAGGGTCAAGGCAGGCACCACTGAGTGAAGCAACCTGATGTAGCATACCTAGGCTCTTTGTCAGACAGACAAAGCATATCTAATTGTATGCAGCAAGCCACATAGCCCCAATTTTACATGTACTGCTGTCTGGAGTGGACTCTGCCTGGCATAACAACAACAGTACACTGCCTCACCCTCGACCAATACATACCACGAATAGACAGACATATAGTCCTGCTGTAGTAGTTGTTGTAGACTGGTTTACCTGTTTGCCACTCATGAATTGGCCATAGTTCTTCCGTAAACCGACGCTGATGATCCATCCATCCCAGTGAGTGACTGTAAAGAAAAAAGATATATTATTTAATCAATCATCATGGTATATTGGCAAGTGAGTCCGCACAATTTTAATTAAACAAGGTAAAAAAAGCAGAGTTGTTGACATGAGTTACAATTACTGTGTGAAAGATTAAATAAAAACTAAGATCAGACATATGAATCATCATTTCATGCACAAAAACAAACAGCAATTGGTATCACCAGAGCCAGACAGCCATTGCTGTCTACTGCATGCCATCTTCTCCATTATTCATTACCTTTTCTACTTTTTGTCCGCATCTTCTTTGGAAAGTGAGGACCCACAGGGTAGCCTCTCCTGTCAATATCACAAGTAACTCTGTCAGCAATCAGCAAGCATGTAGACAGTCAGTAATTTCAGTCCCACTTGAGGCGACTCGTCGCAATCCATCCATGGGAAATGGATAGAGAGAGTCTGGAGGAGGAGTATAAAGGAGCATGATTGAGTTGTGAACTTGTGAACCTCAGGAATGCAGACTGCGGCATCTTCAAATCAATAAGGAATATAAGATGAAGACAGTGCTGCTGATGGACTTGTTGTGATTAGGTGATTAGAGTTTTGTTGTGGTAAAAGTTGCAAAACAAAGAAAGACACACAGGAATAAAGTGAATAAGGACGAAAAAAAGGAAGTCATTTTCAGGGCTCGGTGTCAGCGAAGTAGAGCTCGTCCTCAAACTCCATGAATTGAGACAGGAGTAGGTCAGGTAACAGAGAAGAACTTCCGTCACCTAAGTCGGTGTCCTCTTCTTCCTGCTTGCATTCATGTACTTTGTAATCTGGTGGTATCAAGTGCTGATTCATCTTGATCAGTGTTAACCTCTCCACATTTTTGGCCGAGAGGCGGGTCCTTTTTGAAGTTACAATGGCACCAGCAGCACTGAAAACACGTTCAGAAGACACGCTTGCGAGTGGGCAAGACAAATAATTTATAGCCAGGTTGGTGAACAGTGGCCAAAGAGCCATTTTCCTGTACCAATACAGCAATGGGTTCGTATTAACAAAGACCTGTGTTGGGTCATCCAGATAGGCCTGCACCATCAACTCAAGGTTCTCCACTGTTGCTCCACTTTGCGTACCATCTGTGGCCTTCTCAGCACTGGCACGAGCAAACCCTTGATGAGTTAGCCAATCCGCTTCCGACAATATTATGGCTGGGCCTGGTGCAGGTGAGGATGATGATACGGTTGCTGCTGGTGTCGTTAACGGCTGTGAGGGAAAGTGACTCCCTTCGCCCACAGATTCAGAAGTGGAACTTGACGCTGGATGGCCTGCTGATTCAGTTGGACTTCTGACGGCTCCTTGAATTTTCTGCCGATCTTTTTCGAACCGACTGGCTGACACAGCTAGCCAATGTTTGTACTTTGAAACATCTGCTTCATCAAAAGTAATGAATGCTTTGCTCGCCACTGCCTTTTTGTACCGTGGATCCAGAATAGTGGCACAAATGCAATGTTGGTCTGTATGTATGTTTTTAAGCCTTTCATTGGCAACTAGGCGGCTTAATAACCTCTCCGCCAACAGATATGCCTCTTGCTTTCCAACATCATCTCTGAACGTTGAAGACACCGCCTTCAGTTGGTGCTCTAGCATGACCAACAATGGGATAGCTTTGCTCAAAGAACAGTCCTCCCTGCTGACTTCAAGCGTGAAGACCTCAAAAGGACGAAGCATGTCTGTCAGGGTTTTAACTAGCTGCCATTCCTCCAACTCTAGCCTCATGTCTTTCATAGTAGAACCTAGTGAAAAGATATAGTCATTGATTACCATGCACTGCTCAAACAGACGCACAAGCACGTAAAAGGTTGAGTTCCAATGTGTTGCCACCTCCTGGATGAGACCTTTGACTGCCACTTTACGTTCATGTTGAATGCTCCTCAGCTCCTTCCGGGCCTTAAAAGAATGGCTGAAATGTATGCAGATTCTTCGGCAGGTGGTCAGTAACTTCTTGACTGTGTTTTCAGTTTTCAAGAAATCTTGCACAACCAGGTTTATACAGTGCGCCAAACACGGCACTCTGAAATATTCACCTTGATGCATGGCCTTAACTATATTACTGCCATTATCCGTTGAAACATAACCAATTATGCGATTTCTTGGTTGCAGCCATTCAGAGACCTTACTGTTAAACTCCTCCAAAATGTTTTTTGCAGTATGAGTTTTCTCCATGGCAAACATGGCTAATGTTGCATGTTTCCGAGCAGCTTGAAAAACTGTGTCCAGGTCAACAACTGCACTTGACTTGTCTCTAACCCCTGCAAAAGACCCTGCAAAAGAGACCCAGTGTGCAGTGATGCACATGTAATCAAGGGCTTGGCAACTGGTCCACATGTCTGTTGTCAAGTGGATAGGGTGAACAGCACTCTTCTGCAAAGCTGCCCCAATCACCTCCAGCACATCTTGATGTAGTGCTGGAACCGCAACACTGGCAAAATAGGACCGTCTAGGAACCTTCCATTTAGGGCAGACTGTTGCCACTAATTCTAGAAACCCCACCCCTTCCACGAAAGAAAAAGGGAGAAGGTCCAGCGCTAGCATTTTAGCCATCTTTGCGTTATACAGACATACCGTTGGGTGGTTGCGTTCAAATGGCGCCTCCAACCACAACATTCCGCAAATGGTGGGCTGGATCATTTTACGTGATGATGATGATGATGACGTCTTCTAACCAGTTAGGCCCAGTGATGTCGTTTTTCGCATTGGTGTCTCTCCCACACTCTTAGTGTGCCTCATAGATGTTGCAGGGGTAGAAGGTGTTGGCGATACCACTGCAGTGCTGCTGCCAGCAGAACTGGGTGTACCAGAAAAAATGTCTGTCGCTTCTTCACTTCCCCCCTGCACGATCAGCCTCTCGTCATCATCAGATGCAATATCAAGGGATACATTTGGATTTGTTTTTCTTTTGCCTTCCTCGATCTTCCTCATGTGTGCTTCCCAAATGATAGTGTGGTGTTGCTTGAGATTACCTCTCTGGCCTTCGGTACCATAGTTGGTACCAAGCTTACCCCGACTAACGGAAACTTTACAAATCGAACAAACGACCATGTTTTCCGCCTTTGCGCTAACAGTAAAGAAGTCCCAAACTGGGGACTGGTGATGTCTGCTGAAGGTGGAGGTGCTACTTTGACTTTCAATGCCAGATAAAGTGGAGGATGGGCGTGGCTGAATTTGTTTCTGTTGTTCACTTACAGCACCACTACTTGAGGTCGAGCTGGATGGAGGTCCATGCCGGCCCTTCTGACTAAAAAAGATGGAAGCTGTAGGTCGTGTTGGTGTTGTAGTTAACGGTGGTGGTACCAGTGCCACGCCGCCCATATCCAGCTCAGCAGCCATTCGGGATAGGGTCAAAATGTGTGTCTGCTGCATGCCCGCTGGGGCTGGAGTGACGACTGTGATGACTGGGTCGTCGTCATGAAGGACTGGGTTTTTCTAAGATCCAGCGGTGCCAGGGGACAACACCTGAAACCTTCGTGGGTAACCTGTTCCGGCGTACAAATGACAGAGACACGGGACACTTCCTTCGGCGTCAAAGATTCGAGGTTTATTTACTGCAGGGAACACAGAAGTCACAAGAAGTACAGCGTGTGTAGGTTCGAGGAGACTGCTTCGAATTGCTACTGTAGGTCGCTCCTTTTATACACATTTCTCTCATACGTTAACATGGTACACAAAGGTTTACAACTTGGTTCCCAACATTATCCCCGAGAGGGGTCGCTTTGATGTATTCAGGGTCCGGAACATAAGTACGGAAACATTTGGTGGTTCCCAACTGTAAAAAAAACATCTTCCCACCATTAGTACATTCCAATCAGCAATAAACAGATCGAAGAAGGAACAAGGACAGGTGCAGAGGAAGACAGGACAGTGGGGAGATCGGAAAAGGGTGTAAAAGGGTGGTCTCGGGAAACACGAGCTACAGGCATCAAAGAGACGCGCCTAATGAGATGCACGGCTAAGACAATAGACCGGCACGGCAAGATGAGCCTCGAGCGGAGCCATCTGCCTTACAGTATCATCCCCCTCATCATAAAGACACGTTCAAAGGAACATGTGTCTTCCACAAGAGTCTTGGGAATCCCAGGGTCGCGAAGCGGACAGCGTCCGTTCGCTGACTACTTGAGGGCAAGAGACAAAATGGATGCCGTATCTAAGATGGAACCCGTGGGTTCGGATGAAGAAACCCACGAAACAAACGAACGGTTTAGGTTAGTACAGCGAAACTGCGCACACTTACTAAACTCGTCATTTGCGGTTCATAGATACCAGACTCGACCATATTCGTGCGAGTCAAAAACACCACTTACAATTGTCACGGAACCTCAGACGCTCCTTTTGCCCTCATGTAGGCAAGCACTAGTCAGAATCATATTCGATATTCATCAGACCATCTAGATGCTGCTGCAACATAATTCTATCCAACTGAGCAGCTTTGGTAACAGGCGGCTGTCTTATACACGTCGTAGCACAGAGGCCACATAAGGCAGGACCACACTGCACACAAAGGCAACACGTGAACAGAAACGCTGCAACAACTCCGATGATCATCAGAATCTTCCAACCCCAAGTCGACATCAGGCCCCAAAACCATCCAAGTAGCGTCCAATCCCCTACGTCCACGTGTATGGACTCAGAGATCTTATGCAACTTTGAGATGGCTTGATAGACAGTCGGAGCGTTATCTGGAATGAAAATACAGCAGCTCGAATGGATCACCTTACATACTCCACCTCGATCTGCTAAAACAACGTCTAAAACCATACGGTTTTGTAACGTCATGAGCCTATCCGCCTGAAGTTCTGTGGTGATATTACCAAGGGCACTGGCAGTGATATTAGCTGTCGATTCCACCACTCGAGTCAATTGTCTCAGGTTCCTACTATTAACCATAGGTCCCCAAAACGGAAAGAAACCCTTGAAAAAGTCTCCCGCCTCTTGACCGGCAGTGTCCTCTTCGCTAATCACGCCTCTCACAACTCTAGTCTTGTGATAATCTGCATCAACAGTGAACGTCGGAGGCAATAGATTTGCGATATAACATGAGCCCACAAAGTCAGAAGGCAACCATGTATATGCACGATCATGGCAGACAAAGTACGTACCCTTGGCAGCCAGAAACACAGGGGAAGAGAGCATCGGCAGAATGTAAAACTCGGAGCAAGCACTCTCTCCAAGACGAGCTCTCGTTCTTCGGCCACGACCAATTAAGCAGAAATTGCCAAGGTGGGGTACGACCCATATCGGGGGCGAGCTTCTAAGCTGTTTTTCACTCACGAGCGCACTATACTCAACCTTACTCAGGACCCTATAGGCTTGTACCTCTTCCTCTGGGATGAGCGACGGGTCATAGATATCCCTATCTAAATCCTCTATCGCTATAGCCAAAGGCTTGTGGTACGAGCCAGGACCGGAGTAGGAGGAACGTGGCTCTCGATTGGGGTAGGAATCTAGTGCACTGCGAAACATTGTTTGAAATGCTCGAGCTGAACCCTGGGAACTATAAGGAAGGACCAGATACGGGATTCCCTTATCCGTGGTATGTGGCATTAACCCACACACCCAACAATTAGTAGTGTTAACCACTAACTGGTGCTGATGAAGGAGCTGAATAAAGGAATTATTTCGGAATTCTGCACGTCTAGCCTGTTCGTGTTCGGGTAAGATATGGAAGGAATGAGGGGATATAGTGGAGGTAAGTTTAGGTTCAGAAGTAGGAGTAGGTATGGCAGAAGGTAAGAAGTCCGACATCATGTAATACACCCCACCCGCCAATAACAAAGAAACAATTAGAAACAGGAGGAACACCTGAAACATAAAGCATTTGGTACGGGTAATTTGTTGCAGTTTGAATCTTTGCGCCTGAGCTTTTTCCAAATCCACAATTTTTGAGAACGCCATCCCCTAAAACCGTCCGCAACGTTTCTTGACGCACTTCGTTCTGTGTAGCAGTAGTCAATCCCTAGGAGTTCCTAGGAACCGACGGCCTTTGACCTAGTGTCAAGACCTACTAACCAGAAGGAAGTACACGCGCGGCCCTACGGTTCACCTGGATGTAAGGTATTTTATATACAAGTATGTACAAAAGTCTCTCAGCTGTGGAAGCAAAAACACAGGTGGAAAAAAACTCAATATTTACAAAAATCACAATAGTACGTGCGTTTAGACTGATCGTGGCAAAGGGGTAACGTAGATGTCAGAAGGATAGAAACAAATCTTTTATTAGTCTTTAGGATTGGATCGCAAAAAGTATCGCCTCTTTCCAGGACGTGTCTGTTCGTCAAACAAGGGATCCGATGAGGGAACAGAGTTCTGTCGATCAGTCGATTGTTCCGATCTTGAGTCGTGTGATGAATAACGTTCAACAATGTCTTTCTGCTGCACTGAGGATTCTCCAACAGGCTGTGCGTCGCTAAAAGGTACAAAGGTCTGCAGCCCTTCGGTTTCAGATGAAGCAATGTCCTTCCTCACCCACGAGTCCGCCGGTAAAGGTATAGGTACCTTTTTGGTGTGGGTGGCATGCACCCAGTTCTTGCGTCCCTCCAAGCGGACAGCAGTTCTCGTAGCAAGGAGGACCTGGAAGGGTCCAGTGAAACGAGGTTCCAGATTCTTCTTGCGAGCGAAGTTTCTGGTAACCACCCAGTCTCCCGGTTGGAGCTGGTGGCCTGGACCTTCCGTCTGCGTTGGCAATGCTTCAAAGACCTGTTGATGAATTAACCTCAGTTTAGCAGTCAGATCATGCAGATAATCAATCAACATTGGATACTCAAGATTAGAAAACATACTTGGTCTAGGGACCCCCCAAACATTTGCAGGACGACCGAACACTATTTCATAGGGACTAAGCCCTACTCGGGAGTGTACAGTCGCCCCTGTTGACAACAAAGCTGGAGGCAAAGCGTCAGGCCAAGAAAGACCAGTCGTGGCCTGAATCTTCGCTAGTTTAAGTTTAAGGGTGCCATTATACCCTTCAACCAAACCTGCTGACTGGGGATGATTGGCACTATGGAACTTCTGAGTAATTCCAAGGCCCTTACACACACTCTTCATTACACTTCCTACAAACTCACTTCCGTTATCTGACCATACAATTCGCGGCATTCCATACCGAGGAAAGTATTCCTTCAGTAGGATTTTCGCAGTGGACATAGCAGTGTTGTCTTTAAGAGGGTAGGCTTCAATCCATCGGGAGAATGCGCAAACCACAACTAAAACATACTTCAGGTTATTGCATCGCTCCATATGGATGAAGTCTAGCTGGATCACTTCAAAGGGACATGAAGGGGGTGCAAAATGACCAGCAGGTGTAGGGGTTCCCTTACCAGGGTTGTATATCATACATATCATACAATTCTTCACCAATCTTTCAGCACACTTCGTGATACCATCATTCTTCCACACAGGGGACAACAACTTACAAATACCTTTCGCACTAATATGTGCTAACCCATGTGCCATTGTCACAACAGCTAGCACATATGCGTCTGGCAACATCCACTTCTTGTGCTCCGACAAATCAATCCAACATCCATTCGTATCCAACTTTCCCGTACTTTCTTTCCACTTCGCCTTTTCAGTCTCGGTGGCCTCATTCTGTATCGCTTTCACACTCTCAATGGTATCCTCACACATACTTGTTTCTGTAGGCCACCTAACCGAACTCGTCACATACATTCTAGTGCTAAGGTTCCGAGCAGTCTCCTTAGCAGTCTCATCCGCAAACGCATTACCACGACCGATGTCATCCGTCACCTTACGATGCGCACTGCATTTAACAATCGCTACCTGCTTAGGCAATGTAAGTGCATCCAAAAGATCATTTACAAGTTGTCCATGCTGAATCTTCGTACCATGCAACGTCATAAAACCTCTCTCTCGCCACAATCGTCCAAAGCTATGCGCAACGCCAAATGCGTATTGACTATCAGTAAACACATTCACCCGTTTCCCTTTCGACAACACACACGCTCTAGTCAGAGCTATCAGCTCCGCAGCCTGAGCAGAATTCTGATTCAATCTCGCAGCTTCCACAACAGTGTTCAAAGTTACCACAGCATACGCAGTCGTGACATCACCATTCGGTAATTTAAAGCATGAACCATCCACATGCAAAGTCCCATCGGGATCATCCTCAGTCCTTAAATAACAGTCATGAGCTGTTACTTCGTCTGACTCTGTACTAATTGGCAATAAAGACGCCGGGTTTAGGACATTACAGCGTTTTATCTGAATATGACTTGCCAAAAGCGTCAACTCGTACCCAGACAACCTTGCACTCGTCAAGTGCTGAGTTTTCGTACGATTTAAGAGAGTGTCAACTGCATGCGGAACCATCACCGTAAGCATATTATCCATGACCAATCCTGCTGATTGTCGGATGGACACCGCAGCTGCCGCTGTTGCTCTCAAACAACTCGGCAATGCTCTAGCTACCGGGTCCAAGGTCGAGGAAAAATATGCACATGGACGTTGCTTGCCACCAAAAGGTTGCGTCAAAACACTCAACGCACAACCTTCTCTCTCGTGCACGTATAATGTGAACGGTTTACTGTAGTCAGGGGTACCTAACACAGGGGCCAAACACAACGCGTCACGTAATTCAGAAAAACTTTTCTGACATTCTTGCGTCCATGGTAAAGGAGTTGGAACGTCCTTACACGTAAGAGTCACCAATGGTTTCGCTAACAGTGAAAAATTCGGGATCCACTGTCTGCAGTATGACGTGATGCCCAAAAAGGCACGCACATCTCTCTGAGTTGTTGGCACAGTCATCCGGGCAATCGCAGCAATTCTCTCTGGGGTCAACCTTCTTCCCTCCTTTGACAATAATTGACCTAGATAGGTTACTTCTTGACAACAATATTGAAGTTTAGAAGGAGACACCTTATGATGTAAGTCACAGAGATGTTGCAATAACGATACCGTAGCAATTTTGCAAATGTCCTGAGTGTCTGCAGCGACCAATAAGTCGTCAACATATTGGATCAAGGCTGCATCAGCCGGCAACATAAACGCATCTAGTTGGCCCTTCAAGGCTTGACTGTATATCGATGGACTTTCACAGTAGCCCTGAGGAGCACGCTTGAACCGGAAGCTGCGTCCACCAAGAGAGAAACCGAAAAGGTCTCTGCTTTCCTCAGCAATCGGAATACTGAAGAACGCATTCTTCAGATCGATCACCGAAAACCAAGATGCCGATGCTGGAATCAGAGTCAGTAGCGCCGTGATATCGGGCACAACGGGGAACTGAGGAATCACAATCTTATTTACCTCCCGTAAATCGATAACAAAACGATAGACAGGTGGTTTCGAAGGATCAGTACGTTTCAGAATAGGCAACACAGGACTGTTACACACGTTTCCCCGCGTCTCCTCAATAACGTCTTTCTCGATCAAATCATAGAAGATCGCCAACAATGCTCGTTCACCATCAAGAGAGATACGATACTGGGGAATACGTGGCAACCGCACATTAGATTTCAAATGGACAACATAAGGGGAGATGTCAAGCAGGCCCACGTCATTGGGACCTGTTGCCCACAAAGATGCAGGAAGAGAACTCAATTCCGGTGGAAGCTTATCGAGAGACAAGTACATTGGAGAGATAACTCTCTCACCCAAAGTAAGCTTCACTCCCGCAGGAGAACAATACAAAGTCGCATATAAACGTTTTAGCAAATCCAGGCCCAAAAGATTTTCACCACAACCAGTGGTTAAAATCAACGGAGCTTCGAGCTCACGTGGCCCAATTGTAAGAGGCAAAGGGCGTGAAACTGGATTGCTAACAGGGGCGCCAGAGAATCCAACGGAAACATTTGTTAAGCCAGACAAAAGGTGCGCCAGGGAGTTTCGAATGCATTATGGAACTTTTCGCTGCACCAGTGTCCAACAGAAAAGGCTCAACGACGCCCGAGGTGGCAACTGCGACGTAAGGCCCTCTCTGATCAACCGGAACTGATACCACTCCCTCTCCTTGTCTAAGGCTGTCCTAGTAATTACCGTCGTCAGTTCCCTGATCGACGTAATAATCATCCACATTGTACTGAGCAGATCGCCCTTGCGACGATCCACGCTGATCAAAACAATTATTGGAGTCAGAAGTGTTAGTGGAACGATCGTTCTGAGCACCGCGACCCCTACCACGTGATGTCTGTTGGGAACCACCACGACCTCCTCTAGATGTGTTACCACCATAACGCTCGTTCAAAACGGGACAGTTGAATTTTATATGACCCTCCTGTCTACAGTAGGCACACTGATTGTACCCTAACGACGATCTTTGTGAGGAGGAATCATTTCGTGGTTGTGACCTATTTGATTGGGACTGCAACCTATTACGTTGCTGTGAATCACTCTGATTCGAACGCGGAGGATACGCCTGTTGCAACAACACTTTAGTTTTGAGTTCTTTCGTCTTTTTGTCAGCACGATCGTTCTCCTCTTTCTCCCTATTCTCATAATATTGAGCCGTAGCCAATATCTGAGCAGAAGTAGAAACAGCCCACGCACTTTCGGAATTTTTTAATTTGTTGCTCAAGTCAGGCAATAGATTGGAAACAAATTTGTCCACAAACAACCTCTGACCACCTTCGGTACCCATATCTTGACCACTGTGGTCGATGAAAGCCTCCTCGAATCTCGTGAAGAAATCCGAGACACTCTCATCCTTCTTTTGCTTGCAAGCGGACAGTTTGTCCCAATTTACCCTCATAGCTGGCATGAGCGTTTTCATTAGGGTAATGATTCTCTGAGGAAGAGCAGCAATAATCGGTTCAGGTTTAGCCCCACCAATTTGTCGTGCATCTGCCGCAATGAGAGCAGCCCAATCACCACCTAATTCGTTTGCATGATTTTCCTGACGAATCTTTGTCCATACCGGTTGCGGCACGACATTGCCAAACAGCATATCGATATCGGCAAGATTCATTATCGTAGCGTCTACAAGCTGCGATAATTCTTTGTAGTACCCTGCAGGATTTTTGCGAGGGTCAGGCAAAGATTGCTTCACCTGTAAAACTTCTGATCGTTTCCATGGAAGATGGATCCACACTCGCTGAAAATGTGCCAAGACCGGGGGCTGAGCCTGAGGATTAGCTGGCATCCACACTGGTGGAACTTCACGCATGGGAAACTGACCAGGTACCTCTAACGGTCCCTCAATGTCCTCGACAAATAATGCTCGAGGCATCATAGAAGGACGAAGGGACAGTAATTGCTCGACTGCACGTCGAACATTGGTACCTATGATCATTCCGCTTGAGAACTGAAGCTGTAGATTAGTCAAGGCAGTCATTACATCATCGGATGCGTCAGCCGATATTAGGTCATGCAAAGCCTTGCACATTTCTTCAAAAACAAATCTTTGTGTCGGTATATTAAATTGCTCAAACGTTTTCAATACCGCACGTGGAGCATTCCTAGCAGGACATCTCACCCAACCCATAGCCATATTACACAATGAGTCGCACTCCCTACCACCAGGAAGCTAACTACGCCTTTGAGGACCGCCCGAACCAGCGGACTCAAGAATAGGTCCAAGAGAAGTAAAGAAGTTAGCAGCTACAGAAGGAGTACGATGTCGAACAGACGGAGACAAAGAATAGCCCAAAGGGGTAACAAGAGAAGTACCAGGAACAGAAGGAACGGCAGGAGAAACCAGAACAGTAGAGGCAGCGGGAGCAGGAGTATGAGGAAGCACTAGTGGAGGAGCAGTAGGGACAGAAACAGGCAGAGGAGCAGGGACAGCGGGAAGTGCAGGGACAGGAGCTGGTTGTGGAACAGGTACAGGAGGAACCACAGGAACTGCGGTATCCTGTGTGTACGGAGGTGGTGATTTCATAAGATAAGACATTAAGGGGTCCTCGATACCTTCCTCCTTTTTGTCCGTATCCGCCGGTAAAGCAGGATAGCACTTATCGACAGACATACGTTGTAATCTATCAAAGACTTCCTTTTCCTTTTCCTCCTTATCTCGCTGAAACTGCTCTGCTTTCTTTACAATGGTAGCAACTCCATCTCTCTGACTAAGTTTTAACAGTCTGATTTCTCTCTGTTTGGCTTCTTTACGCCACAACCGAAAGGCATGAAACATGGCCGGCCTTGACTTTTTCTTAAACAATTTAGCCTCGAGATTATCTAAGATCGGGGTCTCGAAACTACCATGAGGTGGCCAACTAAGGACACCATCTTTTTTGGTATAGCGGATCCAATATTCATTAAAAGTAATCGGACCTAGTCCGTGCTTGCTGTAGAGCTCGTATGTTGGAGTTCCAACCGGAGGTATCGGACATGAGTCCTCCAATCGGGAATCCGTACCACAACAACGAAAACAACTAAACAAAGTACTACGGCTAGGCATCTCGCACACTAGCTGAGTTTCACAAACTTCAAGGGTTACAGGGTTTACCAAGTCCCAGCAATGAACAAAACCCTCGGTTTTTGGCGTCTGCAGGCGTCAAATATTACAACAAAGAACCGAGTACTAAGAACCACAAATGCAATGGAACCATGCAACAACTAAGCAACCACAACTAAGGACTCTGGGAGTGACCCACAAATACTTAACTCAAAGATCGATGGCGTCACCAGGAAGGCCCGTCAATCGTCTCGCTGTACGAAGGTCTACGCCAGGCGCCAAAACAGGTCTACAGTCAGGGCAGCAGTCCGTCGCAGCCGTCAGGAGGCGGGAATCTTCGCGGGAAAAGTCGTCGGGCCACTTATTTCGACAACAGGATCGATGAAGCGGGGTGCACCTTCCCTCGGAGATTTCACACGAAGTTCCTCACGATCGTCGGGCTTGGACCGGTACCACTGATGCAGCCCCACATTGGGCGCCAACTGAAGGACTGGGTTTTTCTAAGACCCAGCGGTGCCAGGGGACAACACCTGAAACCTTCGTGGGTAACCTGTTCCGGCGTACAAATGACAGAGACACGGGACACTTCCTTCGGCATCAAAGATTCGAGGTTTATTTACTGCAGGGAACACAGAAGTCACAAGAAGTACAGCGTGTGTAGGTTCGAGGAGACTGCTTCGAATTGCTACTGTAGGTCGCTCCTTTTATACACATTTCTCTCATACGTTAACATGGTACACAAAGGTTTACAACTTGGTTCCCAACATTATCCCCGAGAGGGGTCGCTTTGATGTATTCAGGGTCCGGAACATAAGTACGGAAACATTTGGTGGTTCCCAACTGTAAAAAAAACATCTTCCCACCATTAGTACATTCCAATCAGCAATAAACAGATCGAAGAAGGAACAAGGACAGGTGCAGAGGAAGACAGGACAGTGGGGAGATCGGAAAAGGGTGTAAAAGGGTGGTCTCGGGAAACACGAGCTACAGGCATCAAAGAGACGCGCCTAATGAGATGCACGGCTAAGACAATAGACCGGCACGGCAAGATGAGCCTCGAGCGGAGCCATCTGCCTTACAGTATCATCCCCCTCATCATAAAGACACTTTCAAAGGAACATGTGTCTTCCACAAGAGTCTTGGGAATCCCAGGGTCGCGAAGCGGACAGCGTCCGTTCGCTGACTACTTGAGGGCAAGAGACAAAATGGATGCCGTATCTAAGATGGAACCCGTGGGCTCGGATGAAGAAACCCACGAAACAAACGAACGGTTTAGGTTAGTACAGCAAAACTGCGCACACTTACTAAACTCGTCATTTGCGGTTCATAGATACCAGACTCGACCATATTCGTGCGAGTCAAAAACACCACTTACAATTGTCACGGAACCTCAGTCAGACTGTTCATCAGCAGCAAAAGACACCACTTCTTGTTCGTCATCATCACCCATAAGTGGAAGCTTTGAGGGAGCCTTCCTTTCAGGCTTAGCTACCTTTGTCGGCTCATGGCGTGACTCACTCTCAGACTGCATGGCTGGGTTCCAATCACGATCAAGGTCATCAGAATGAAGGGGGCTTGAAGAAGGACTTGTAGTAGTAGTAGTATCCCTCCTTGACCTTTTTCTTGCTAGGGATCTGGAAGACAATGGATAATTATCTTCAGGAGGAGTGGCTTCCTCGGATGATACCTCCTCTTGAATATCAATTTCCTGATGTGCCCCTACTTCTGGAGGAACAAGCGTTGTAGGCAGTTGTGCCGCTCCATGAACTTCTAGTTGCACCTTTCCATGCACCTGTCCATGTGCCTCTCCTTGTGGCTCTACTTGCGCCTCACCTTGCGGCTCTACTTGCGCCTCTCCTTGCGGCTCTCCTTGCGTCTCTCCTTGCCCATGTACTTGCGCTTGGATTAGTTGCACCTGTGTTTGTGGCTGTGGTTGTTGAACATTCGTCAGCTGAGTTACACCCGGCGTTGATTGGATGGAACTTTCTTGTGATGAGCCAAGATCACTGGTCGATGGTGATTGAACAACCAAAGTGGCTGCCGCAGCAGCACTCATGTTCTTGGACCTAAGTTGGCGTAGTGGCACTGAGCCCAATGAAGCGGAGGTGCTGCTTCCAGCTTGGTCCCCGGCGGACACCGCTGCTGCTGCAGGCGTAGTTTTTTTCTCCCAAAAAAGGTGTCGGTGGGCACACCAGTCTCCTTGGTAGGTGGTGCCACTTGCTTCTTCTGCTCCTTTTTACTGGCAGTGGCACTGGCAACTTTTTTCGCTGAGGCGATACGGCCAACTTTCTTTGGGGCCATCTTCTTGAGATGTCAGAACAGCAGGCCGCAGTTGCACGAGTTGCAGAGTTGTCTTGTCTGTGGCCACACGTGACGTCACGTGATGTTGTGCTTCACACACCGCTGCAGGACTTCTTCCTGGCACTGGTGGTTCTCTTGTGCACCTAAAAGCAATGGCAGCCAAAGGAACGTCGAAAAATCACCACAATACCATGCCATCCATGCCCTCAATGATGTTTAAATTCAAGACACCCCACAAAAAGACTAGGCCGATGCACCACTGAGTACCCCTGGGCATAATGGTTGAAAGCAAGGCAAACTGGGTGCAGGCCTGAGCACACTGTCTGGCTTCAAAATGGCCCCTTGCCCCCACCACATGGCCAGGATCTGCCTGTACCAGGCCTCAAAATGGCCCCCACCCACATGACCAGGCCCCAACAACACCCCAAAAAGTCGAAAAACACTTAAAAATTACCACAATCCCATGCCATCCATGCCCTCAATGATGTTCAAATTCAAGACACCCCACAGAAAGACTAGGCCCATGCACCACTGAGTACCCCTGGGCATAATGGTTGAAAGCAAGGAAAACTGGGTGCAGGCCTGAGCACACTGCCTGGCTTCAAAATGACCCCTTGACCCCCACCACATGGCCAGGCCTTGCCTGTACCAGGCCTCAAAATGGCCCCCACCCACATGGCCAGGCCCCAACAACACCCCAAAAAGTCGAAAACCACACAAAAATCACCATAATCCAATGCCATCCATGCCCTCAATGATGTTTAAATTCAAGACACCCCATAGAAAGACTAGGTCCATGCACCACTTACTACACCTGGGCCTACTGACTAGTGAGGTTTTACAGGCACCCCAAAATAAAAAAAAACATATAACAGTGAGCTAAAATTCCATGACATAAATGAGAATTAAGTTAAAAAAAATCACAGAAACAGTTGTATTATGCACCCATGACTAACCCTGGGCCTACTGGATACTGTGGCTACCCACCACAATATATATTTTGTTAAAGTTGTGAAAAACGTTTTAGAACTGTAGTTGCCTCAACTGCAATGCCCGGCTGGAGTTGATAGCCGCAAAGGCCACGCAGGAATAGAGACCTTGCCATAGGACCCCCGGTGGCCCTTAAAGGCATTTGACCGCGTGTGCCCGTATGAACTTTGGGAACTTCTTATAAACGCTTGTCATCAAAAATGCTGTGGTTTTTCGTCCTTATGAACTTTGGGAACTTTTTTAACAAATGCCTGCTTACAGAAATTTTGTGGTTTTTTTTTTTTTTTTTAACTTTCGTAATTTTATACCTGGTCGAATGTAATGGTTTTAAGTAACCACACAATAAAGATTCATTCATTCATTCATTCATTCATTCATTCAACTGCAATGCCCCAAACAAACAACACCAACTTACTTGTAAAATCTCAAGTCCAAAAGTGATCCAAACTACAAAGTCCAAAAAGTCCTCAAATACAAAT
Source organism: Lissotriton vulgaris (assembly GCF_964263255.1). Lineage (NCBI taxonomy): Eukaryota > Metazoa > Chordata > Amphibia > Caudata > Salamandridae > Lissotriton > Lissotriton vulgaris. The sequence goes on along the minus strand of NC_141695.1, from coordinate 1,435,251,152 downwards.
TTCCAGCAGCAGTAACAAAAAGTAATCCTTCCAGCTCCACAGCCAAATGAAAAGTGACCAGGACATGGACAAAGCACTGGGAGGAGCCTGCTGGACAGGAACAGGAAGTTGGAGACTCTGGGGCACTTCCTTCCTCCCACCCCACCCCAAAAAATGGACTCCTGCACCAAAAAGTGCAGCCAAATGTCAATCTGAGGAGTTATTCTGATCAAAATCATCATTTTCACAAGGTTTATGATTCCTGCAGTGGATTTCTTGTGCAGAATTGCAATTTTTGCAATTTTGGAAACTCGAGCTGTTCAAATCTCCCGCCGGACGTCAGCTGCGCACTGCATCTACGTGTTCAGCATTGTTTACTTCAGCAATGCGTGATTGCTGGCCTTTATGACGTACTCGCGTTGTCAAACTCTCGCTGTGCAAGATGGCAAGCCGCGATAACGTCATTGTGTTCGAAAAACTCTCGCACGATCACGCAGCAAGATCGAAAATGGCGCAGCACACGCAAAACCGGGAGAAAAACAACTCGGCGGACTCAGAAACACGGTAAGTCAAGGCCGCGCGTGCAATATTGTATTTTTCAAGAGCGACCAAGCAAAATAATTCGTACCTTGAGAATTTGCGAATTATTGGGTAAATTTGCGCGATTCACGGCTCGCAAAATCGTTAAAAATCCGCAAATTCGCTCACGAAATGGATTTTACGCCCACGCTTATTCTGTACACCCCCACCGGGTATGTTATCCTGTCTGTATCAGCTAGCTCACAGTGCCACTATAATCTCCTCTTACCAAGGAGATAATAGATTCTGGCAACCTCAGAACATGACAACCTGATCCCTCAGGACCGTGGAACCAATATACTACTTTTCGCTCAGTCACTCGTGCCTACTCAGTCTGTCTCCGAGAGATACACCGAATGAAACAAGCTGGACGTTTTCAATAAGTTGTTATTCTGGTGAGGATTAGATGTGCTGCAACAAACGTTAGACAGTATGGGATATAAGTGATTAACAGTACCACAAAAGTAAAAGAATGGTAGAGTTCTACCATCTTACTAAAATCATGAATACATTCAAGCATATAGAACACATGATGCGTACTCCTACGATGCCTCCCTCTCTAGATGTACCAAAGTGTGCCTAGCATGGGTGTAGGTGTTAAGTCAAGAATCCCTCTAGGATCTAGTCAACCCCATTACCTTAAGTGAGACTGTGGGAGCCTGTCTTGGTTTCGAGTTAGACACCCTAAGAGGAATGTTAAACCACTGCGAGCTGGAGCGTCTGCATGCAGGAGCCTCTGTGTCTCTGGTCAGTGTGTCAGCCGGGAAGTCCCTGTATCCTCCCGCTATCTTAGCAAGATGTGATGTATATTTACCCATATGTCTCCCCAGTGGTCCTACCTTGCTGTGTTACTGTGTCAGTTTAAGGATGACGTCGGGCCTTAACTTTGTACATTCATTTTATACAGGAGATGGTAGTCATGGACGGAAATACCCTGCTGAGCCTGGCCTCCACTACATTCTACCTGCTCAGCAAGTAGATGGCAGACAGCAACCTCAATTCAACTTGTGCCTACTAGCAAATGACCCAATTGAGACAACTGAGGGATTTTACTCGACACCCTCCTTAATGATTCATGTAACTCATGACAACCTGGTTGTCAGTCTTGACCTGCACATGCGGATCCACTAGATGCGGAGCAAAAGCCAAGGGACCCAAGTGAACTGCCTTCCGCTCCCTGTAGTAGGAAGAACAAGCTGTCATAATATGGGACCACTTGCCCTGTACCAACAAATCCCCTTGGGTAGCACCCCGCCCCAACAGACTGGCATCAGTTGTCACAATATGGGTAGGAACCACATGAAAATTCTGACCCCAGGACAGATTTACCTCATTAACCCACAAACTCAGATCCTCTCTGACCTGGGGAGTCACAGGCACTCCCTGGTGATATTCCTGACCACTTGGAAGCCAGTGGGACAACACATGGTTGATCACTGGATACATATGTAACCGGGCCCAGGGAATAACCATAGGTGAAGCAGACATAAGCCCCCAAGCCCTCAACCAATGGCTCACAGGAGGACAGTTATATACAACAAAATACCCTTCTGTGCTTTAATTTTAAAGGTAGTGTCAATCAAATAGTATCCACTGAACCAAAACCTTCACTCAAAATAAATATATAACAACATTTGATATATTTAAATCAATGTATTACATTAAGTTAATTTAAAAGCATGTAGCACATTACATAAAAACATTTTTATTATTAAAATCTCCTGGAGATGGATTCACCTTAACAATGATCTGGTATCATATAATTGATTTAAATATATCAAATTTTGTTATATCGTTTTTTTGAGTGAGGGTTTTGGTTCAGTGGACACTATTTGATTGACACTACCTTTAAAATTGAAGCACAGAGGGGTATTTTGTTGTGTATAAGTTTCCTACCCAGTCCTTTCTAGCCTAACTGGGGTAACTCTTTTACTTTGTAAGGTCACAGAAGGACAGTCCAGAGACAACAATTCCTGAATTTTTCTGGACTGGGGCAGAAACACCTTCCCCAACAAAGTCCTGAACCTGGCCCCAATGTAAGTCAGATCCTGAGTCGGGGTAAGGCAGGACTTGCTTATAAACAAAAATACAACAGAGTATTGGGGGGTCCTAGGGGAGTTAGTTTATAGACAATGTGAGTACCTTGTCCCCCAACTACTACTACAAAAAACAAGAGAGGTACTAAGAGTCTATGAAGTGAAGGACTGACAGGACCAGATTGTGTCCAGTATAAGTGTTCAGATCAAACCGTTGATCTTGAGCACATGACACTATTATGTCATAGAGGTGAGGAAAGGAAGATACAGGGTTTAGAAAGTTAGAACCTAGTACCCATCCGCCCACTCATCAGTGGAATTTCGTCATCTGGGTTGGTGAAAAGAAAGGTGTCCTATGGGCTTTTCCTCAGGGAGAGTCTGAGGTAGCCAGACGTTGGACCCTTAAGAACCACATCCAACCAACAGAGGATAGTGTGTGAGTGGAAAGGGCAAATAAATTTGCAGTGCTCAGAAAAGAAAAGAGAAGGAAACTAATCCTAGTGATTAAAAATACCTACTATGATGACATAAGAAAAACTTTTATTCGGTGTGACCATCAAAGGGGTATCGTTAAAAACAGTATGCTGATAGCATGTAAGGAATTGCTATCTATCATGTGTGTTAATTGGTCGACATGTTTCAGCCTATACCGGCTTTCTTCAGGACCTATGATAAGCTACTGCAACATATACTTATCGTGAGTTGGAAGTTGAACATGAACAATCTCCAACAAATGAAGGTGTATCTCCTCCTGTGCATAAAAATGTGGGAAACAAAAAACACAGTGTTAAATATATACAAACTATGTAGTGTTTACCTCAACCTCTTGAAATACAAAGAAAACATAGTCTTCACTCACCCCAATTGTAGGGAGAAAAAACCTCACCTCGCCTGGCAATAGCTCAGGTTGGAAGGAGGCCACGCACTGAAAAGATAAGTGCGAGAATAAGAATTAATAATGCAGTAACTAAATAAGTCCTGCATTATGTTTTAGACTTTTGCAAACAGTGACACCAAAAGGCATAGGGAGGCGGCTGGATTGAGAAGCTGATGTGAAATTCATCTCTAAAAATTGTATCAAACCCATTAATATTCCAAGGTTATGCTACCAGTGGAGTTATTCAAAGAGGGCCAAAAACCGCCATGCTATGTTGTTAGCGTTTAAATAAAACAAAGGGAGTTGGAGTCTTCCTATTCAGAGCCCTCTCAGAAAGAAGCGCAACATGGAGCGCTAAAGAACTCACCTCTCCGTCGTTACCTCAGGTAGAATCCTGAGCCGAGGGGGAGGTGACTGGCTCACTGAGAATGGCTGTTAATAACAGCCGGTGGCGGACCTGAGAGAGAACTCTCAGTATGTGCGTTGTTATTGGTTGTCAGAAATCGACCAATAGTGGCAATGCAAGCTAAGCCTGCAGGGGCGCGAACCTCTTGGCGCGTTCTCATTGGTTAAGACTTAAACCAATGCCAGCGGATGGAGGCTTTATGTGAGGAACTGTGTGAAATATACGTACCGCTAGTTTTCTATCAGTCATTCATGGTGATCATACATCTGTGTAAGAGAACGACCTCGTCTGAGGACTGCATGAAGAGCACTAGCATGGAAAACGTACGCCGCCCGATGACTCCGAGTATGTCAGCGAATCGTCTAAATGGGCTTTGGCACAAGGTGCGTGATTGGTGAACTTGCAACCAATCACGCACTGTTTGGTAGAAAAGGGGGTTGTTTTGTTTACTTTTCATAATGCCAATATAATATGTTAAAGAACAGGTCCGCTTTCAATAAGAGCTCCGCGGTTTGCAGAGAAATGATAGAAAGCAAATTAATGTTCATCTACACTCCATGTGTACATCCGATGGTGTGTAAAAAAGGGAAGTTATCATGTCAAACAGGTCGTATTCGAATATAAACAAATGAATAGACAGATCGACCGGCCAAACCGTGTATACCAAAGGGAAGGCAGTATGTCGGCGGCTTGTCCACTTCTATGTGCGATCCCTAGGTTGCGGCTGCGTATAACAACAATGTTGGGCCAGGCTAAATTTGCATGGTGCCAATATCAAACGGCAAGTCAATTCTATAGACCAGAGAGAGCAGGCCTAGACATTGACAACCTCCCATGTGGGACCAATGAGGTGGAGATGGTGTGCACCCATGTTTGAAATGTTAGCCCCAGGTGACCCAAAACCAAGGTGAACTGTGTATATAATGATGTTAAAGAAGGATGCTCACAGTTGCATCCAGGGTATATCATCGTTTAGCCCTTGTGTGTCGCTTCGCAGTTTGTAGACCCACCTTTGCTCTTTTCTCAGAAGGAACAATGAAATGTCTGTGATGTGACTGGGTATGTGTGGTTGTTCCAGGATTAACCACCTCAGTTCATCAGGATGATGTTTTTTCTCCAGAAAATGTGAGGTAAGGCGGGTAGCCTGTTTTGTGCGTCTGATTGTACTTTTGTGCTCTTGGATGCGCAGTTTAATTTTTCTTGCTGTCATCCCTATGTACCTTAAGCCACAAGGGCAGGTGATCTGATAGATGACTTTGTCACTATTACAGTTTGTGTGACGTTTTAGTTTCCAGGGTATAGTGGTGCCGATATCGACTTCCAGGGTTTTGCTGGTTTGGGCACACACTGAGCAGTTGCCACAAGGATAATGGCCCTGCACTGGAGGAAGATTCCATAGGTTAGGAGTGGATTCTGCAATGTCATCACGAGGTCTTGTGTGTACAAGAGCATCTCTAAGATTAGCCCCTCTCTTAAAAGAGAACAGTGGTAGAGAGATGTGTTCACCAGAGCTATTCAAGATGCGCCATTTCTGTCTAATTATTTTCTGTATTTTAGACGAAGAGGTGTTATATGTGGTCACACAAACTGTAATAGTGACAAAGTCATCTATCAGATCACCTGCCCTTGTGGCTTAAGGTACATAGGGATGACAGCAAGAAAAATTAAACTGCGCATCCAAGAGCACAAAAGTACAATCAGACGCACAAAACAGGCTACCCGCCTTACCTCACATTTTCTGGAGAAAAAACATCATCCTGATGAACTGAGGTGGTTAATCCTGGAACAACCACACATACCCAGTCACATCACAGACATTGCATTGTTCCTTCTGAGAAAAGAGCAAAGGTGGGTCTACAAACTGCGAAGCGACACACAAGGGCTAAACGATGATATACCCTGGATGCAACTGTGAGCATCCTTCTTTAACATCATTATATACACAGTTCACCTTGGTTTTGGGTCACCTGGGGCTAACATTTCAAACATGGGTGCACACCATCTCCACCTCATTGGTCCCACATGGGAGGTTGTCAATGTCTAGGCCTGCTCTCTCTGGTCTATAGAATTGACTTCCCATTTGATATTGGCACCATGCAAATTTAGCCTGGCCCAACATTGTTGTTATACGCAGCCGCAACCTAGGGATCGCACATAGAAGTGGACAAGCCGCCGACATACTGCCTTCCCTTTGGTATACACGGTTTGGCCGGTCGATCTGTCTATTCATTTGTTTATATTCGGATACGACCTGTTTGACATGATAACTTCCCTTTTTTACACACCATCGGATGTATACATGGAGTGTAGATGAACATTAATTTGCTTTCTATCATTTCTCTGCAAACCGCGGAGCTCTTATTGAAAGCGGACCTGTTCTTTAACATATTATATTGGCATTATGAAAAGTAAACAAAACAACCCCCTTTTCTACCAAACAGTGCGTGATTGGTTGCAAGTTCACCAATCACGCACCTTGTGCCAAAGCCCATTTAGACGATTCCCTGACATACTCGGAGTCATCGGGCGGCGTACGTTTTCCATGCTAGTGCTCTTCATGCAGTCCTCAGATGAGGTCGTTCTCTTACACAGATGTATGATCACCATGAATGACTGATAGAAAACTAGCGGTACGTATATTTCACACAGTTCCGCACATAAAGCCTCCATCCGCTGGCATTGGTTTAAGTCTTAACCGATGAGAACGCGCCAAGAGGTTCGCGCCCCTGCAGGCTTAGCTTGCATTGCCACGATTGGTCGATTTCTGACAACCAATAACAACGCACATACTGAGAGTTCTCTCTCAGGTCCGCCATCGGCTGTTATTAACAGCCATTCTCAGTGAGCCAGTCACCTCCCCCTCGGCTCAGGATTCTACCCGAGGTAACGACGGAGAGGTGAGTTCTTTAGCGCTCCATGTTGCGCTTCTTTCTGAGAGGGCTCTGAATAGGAAGACTCCAACTCCCTTTGTTTTATTTAAACGCTAACAACATAGCATGGCGGTTTTTGGCCCTCTTTGAATAACTCCACTGGTAGCATAACCTTGGAATATTAATGGGTTTGATACAATTTTTAGAGATGAATTTCACATCAGCTTCTCAATCCAGCCGCCTCCCTATGCCTTTTGGTGTCACTGTTTGCAAAAGTCTAAAACATAATGCAGGACTTATTTAGTTACTGCATTATTAATTCTTATTCTCGCACTTATCTTTTCAGTGCGTGGCCTCCTTCCAACCTGAGCTGTTGCCAGGCGAGGTGAGGTTTTTTCTCCCTACAATTGGGGTGAGTGAAGACTATGTTTTCTTTGTATTTCAAGAGGTTGAGGTAAACACTACATAGTTTGTATATATTTAACACTGTGTTTTTTGTTTCCCACATTTTTATGCACAGGAGGAGATACACCTTCATTTGTTGGAGATTGTTCATGTTCAACTTCCAACTCACGATAAGTATATGTTGCAGTAGCTTATCATAGGTCCTGAAGAAAGCCGGTATAGGCTGAAACATGTCGACCAATTAACACACATGATAGATAGCAATTCCTTACATGCTATCAGCATACTGTTTTTAACGATACCACTTTGATGGTCACACCGAATAAAAGTTTTTCTTATGTCATCATAGTAGGTATTTTTAATCACTAGGATTAGTTTCCTTCTCTTTTCTTTTCTGAGCACTGCAAATTTATTTGCCCTTTCCACTCACACACTATCCTCTGTTGGTTGGATGTGGTTCTTAAGGGTCCAACGTCTGGCTACCTCAGACTCTCCCTGAGGAAAAGCCCATAGGACACCTTTCTTTTCACCAACCCAGATGACGAAATTCCACTGATGAGTGGGCGGATGGGTACTAGGTTCTAACTTTCTAAACCCTGTATCTTCCTTTCCTCACCTCTATGACATAATAGTGTCATGTGCTCAAGATCAACGGTTTGATCTGAACACTTATACTGGACACAATCTGGTCCTGTCAGTCCTTCACTTCATAGACTCTTAGTACCTCTCTTGTTTTTTGTAGTAGTAGTTGGGGGACAAGGTACTCACATTGTCTATAAACTAACTCCCCTAGGACCCCCCAATACTCTGTTGTATTTTTGTTCATTTGTGCAGCTCAGGCTGCGGGTCCCTACCTTTCCATATTCTCGCATTATTGTGCGAATGCTACTTGACAATTTCATTCAGTGATACCATGGCAGACTTTGGTGGTTTGGGTTTTGATGATGAGACTTTATCATCTACTAGCAGCCCGTCCCGACGTTGTCCGGGAGGAATCAGGCTTCAGGGCCCCCGCTGCCCTGACGTTGTCCGTGGGTCCCCCTGAGCCTTCCTAAAATAGAACAGCCATCCCTTGTGTAACTCAAATCTTACATGCTCTGATGGCAGGGATATCGCTCAGGTTGCAGTTCATACAGACTACGACAGCCGTCACAAGCTAGACGGGTGTTTTCTGACTCAGACCTCGTCGGCCAGAATCCTCACAGTCAGTCGGTGTCATCTGCAAACGTGGATAATTTAACAACTTGACAAGAGGGGCTTCTTGCGCTTACAGTGTACCTATTAAATGAAAGATCTATCTGGCTTAGTACTGCTCAAAGGTTGAGATACAGTCCCTTGTCATAAACTGTAAAAATAGGCAGAAATTCTGTCTATATAATGAATTTTTAAACAGTTCTCCTCCTGAGCAATTACTATAGCAATATCTTAGGATCAATTCAAAAAGAAGCATCCAACAAATAGCAACACAAATCAGAAGAAATCAATCCAGTGTATTTCACAAAACTTCTTCTTTATTTTTCTTCTTTTCCAGACATTCAGTACTTTTTCTTTTCTTTTGCCAACACGTGTTTCGTCCTAACTAAATATAGTTAATGGACTTCGTCAGGGCAGTGAATATCTTTAATCTATGGTATTGGCGAGACCTCAGATGACCATAACTTGAAAGTTCCTTTGTAAGACAATGTCCACTAGGTATCATCTATTTTCAGAGTCTTCAATATCAGGGTAAAATCACTTCGAGTCGGATAAGTAGTACATGTGCCTCGTTTCGTGGGGGTCCTGGTATAATCGGCGTCTAGAGGAGAACTGTTTAAAAATTCATCTGCAAACGTGCCCTTGTCTTACCTCCACGCTCCTCCCGCTCCCTGCTGCAAGCACCTGCTCCTCATACTGTCTCCCGATTGTCATTTTTGTAATGCACCGTCCCTCACAGTCAGTCGGTGTCATCTGGAAACGTGCCCTTGCCTTACCTCCACGCTCCTCCCGCTCTCTGTTGCAAGCACCTGCTCCTCATACTGTCTCACGATTGTCACTTTTGTAATGCATCTTTTGCTACCTCTTGTATTTTGCTCACTTGTAATGGTCTCATGTCGCTCACGTTTGCTTTTGTATTTTGCGGCGATGGCAGGGATATCGCTCAGGTTGCACAGTTCATACAGACTCCGACAGCCGTCACAAGGTACACGGGTGTTTTCTGACTCCGACCTCGTCGGCCAGAATCCTCACAGTCAGTCGGTGTCATCTACAAACGTGCCCTTGCCTTACCTCCACGCTCCTCCCGCTCTCTGCCGCAAGCACCCGCTCCTCCGCTCGTCACCGCTCCTCCCCGCGCTGATCTCCGCCGCTCCTCCTCGCGCTTGTGTACGCCGCTCCTGATGTTAGCACGCACGTCGCGGCCGGCGCTACTTTGGAGGGACTACTTTTTTATTTAACTTACATTTCTTAAACAACGTATATATTTTTTATTTATATACCCTATATCCATCTGCACACCCTGACAATTACAATGATGTATCGGGTGTTTGAATTGGCGCTGTGGTACCCGAGTTTACCTGGCTCAAAGGTTTGTGTTCTCTCTTTATAATAGTAGTATAGATATAGATATACATATATATATCCTACAGCCGAGCATGCAAAGCAATGCAATTGCCTCACCCTTGCCTCATGCAGCGGCGTTCCACAGTGGGACGGCGAGTCCCTATGTACCAGTTCCAATGCTGATACGTCTATCCAAAAGCAGAAGAAGGTAGACTCAAGTTGTTGCAAAGTGGTAGTTTATTAAGCTTTCGACAAACTCAATGTGTTTTGAGGAGAACCCCTTGATCACGAATAGAAATGTGTCGTGCTTGTTTAAATAAACAATCATGTAGGCTCTTTCTTACTTGTTTAGCTTGTCTGCTAAAAGTGGTGATAAACCTAACCTTCGGATTAGATTCCTCATATGATCTGTCTTTAACAGCAAGCAGATCCAATCTACTGCATTTTTTAACTTCCGTACTCGCCTTTCTGATGGTGGCTTGCGTGTACCCTCTCTGGAGGAATCTTTTGGTCATAACTGCTTCCTCTAATTCATACCTCCCCTACGAAGTACAACTGCGTTTTGCTCGTAGTAATGCTCCCAGGGGATACTTTGAATAAGAGTGTCTGGGTGGAAGCTCCAGGCGTGTAGCAGGCTATTTCCTGCCGTGTCTTTCTGGAAGAGGTTACTCTCCAGTCTCCCTTCAACAACTGTGAGTTTAAGATCTAAAAACTCAATTGTTTTTTCTGAAAACTGGCTGGTAAACTTTAAGTTAAAACAATTGTTATTAAGGACATTGGCAAATTATTTAACTTCCTCCTCTTTTCCATGCCACACCACAAATATATCGTCTATGTAACACCTTTTTTGTTTCATAACAACCAATTCTTCCCAATGCCCTAAATAGAGACCTTCAAAGCACGGAGCCAAGCAAGTCCCCATAAATCTTCCGAGACGGGAAACTCTTCAGGCAAACCCTCGAGAGGGCAGAGGCATGAGTGTGCACAGAAGGAGGAGGCATGAGTGTGCACGGAGGGCAGAGGGAGGAGTGTGCGCAGAGGGAGGAGGCATGAGTGTGCACGGAGGGCAGAGGCATGAGTGTGCACAGAAGGAGGAGGCATGAGTGTGCACGGAGGGCAGAGGCATGAGTGTGCACAGAAGGAGGAGGCATGAGTGTGCACAGAGGGCAGAGGGAGGAGTGTGCACGGAGGGCAGAGGGAGGAGTGTGCACAGAAGGAGGCGGCATGAGTGTGCACGGAGGGCAGAGGCATGAGTGTGCATTGAGGGAGTGGTAATGCGTGTGCACAGAGGGGAGAGCTTGTTTTGCAATTTTTCTATAGTGCCGACTCTGTTTTGCAGCGCTTTACACGAGGCCCAGTGACATTCGACAGGAACACACTCCTTTATGCGCCGGGGGATTGCCCCAGATCACAGGATGTAGAGCTGGTGCCGAGTCTTGACCCTGCCCCGGCTCCGAACTCGGCCTCTCTGCTTGCTCCCCTGTGGGAGTCCAGCGGGCCAAGAACTGCATCAGGTCGGTGTCTGGGGGCGGCAGATAGCGCCTAGAGGGGCCGGGGCTGAACCCAGAGTGGATAATAGAAGGGCAAGGTGCAGAGTGTGTGGAGGCTGGAGTGTGCACAGTGTGTGTAGGCAGGAGTTTGCACAGAGAGGGGAAAGGTGCACATGGAGGAGTGTGCACAGTGCGCAGAGGCAGGAGTGTGCACAGAGGGAGGAGTGTGCACAGAGAGGGGAGAGGTGCACAGGGAGGAGTGTGCTCAGTGTGTGGAAGCAGGAGTGTGCACAGGGAGGAGTGTGCTCAGTGTGTGGAAGCAGGAGTGTGCACAGTGTGCGGAGGCAGGAGTGTGCACGGTGGGCAGAGGCATGAGTGTGCATTGAGGGAGTGGTAATGCGTGTGCACAGAGGGAGAGCTTGTTTTGCAATTTTTCTATAGTGCCGACTCGGTTTTGCAGCGCTTTACACGAGGCCAAGTTACATTCGACAGGAACACACTCCTTTATGCGCCGGGGGATTGCCTCAGATCACAGGATGTAGAGCTGGTGCCGAGTCTTGACCCTGCCCCGGCTCCGAACTTGGCCTCTCTGCTTGCTCCCCTGTGGGAGTCCAGCGGGCCAAGAACTGCATCAGGTCGGTGTCTGGGGGCGGCAGATAGCGCCTAGAGGGGCAGGGGCTGAACCCAGAGTGGATAATAGAAGGGCAAGGTGCAGCGTGTGTGGAGGCTGGAGTGTGCACAGTGTGTGTAGGCAGGAGTTTGCACAGAGAGGGGAAAGGTGCACATGGAGGAGTGTGCACAGTGCGCAGAGGCAGGAGTGTGCACAGAGGGAGGAGTGTGCACAGAGAGGGGAGAGGTGCACGGGGAGGAGTGTGCTCAGTGTGTGGAAGCAGTAGTGTGCACAGTGTGCGGAGGCAGGAGTGTGCACAGAAGGAGTTGTGTGCACAGAGGGCAGAGGTTGTAATGGTCTCATGTTGCTCACGTTTGCTTTTGTATTTTGCGGCGATGGCAGGGATATCGCTCAGTTCATACAGACTCCGACAGCCGTCACAAGGTACACGGGTGTTTTCTGGCTCCGACCTCGTCGGCCAGAATCCTCACAGTCAGTCGGTGTCATCTGCAAACGTGCCCTTGCCTTACCTCCACGCTCCTCCCGCTCTCTGCCTCAAGCACCCGCTCCTCCGCTCGTCACCGCTCCTCCCCGCGCCGATCCCCGCTGCTCCTGATGTCAGCACGCACGTCGCAGCCGGCGCTACTTTGGAGGGACTACTTTTTTATTTAACTTACATTTCTTAAACAACGTATATATTTTTTTATTTATATAACCTATGTCCATCTGTACACCCTGACAATTACAATGATGTATGGAGTGTTTGAATTGGCGCTGTGGTTCCCGAGTTTACCTGGCTCAAAGGTTTGTGTTCTCTCTTTATATAAGTAGTATAGATTCTATCAGAAAATCCGAGCATGCTAGATCAACTCCCAACCCCGACACCTACTGTAGTGGCAGACTGGGAGACAGTACTTAACCTTAAAAAAAGTCATTCTCGCACAGTCATACATGGACAGATCATGGCGGAGTATTTGCATGGAAAATGTGCCCCTACAGGTCTCATAGTGACCAATGCGCCAAGGCTGTTTCTCACAGACAAGGCCTTTATCAAGGACTGGTCGCTAATAGCTTGGCGCTGTACAAGAGACTGGCTGATTTTAATTATCACTACAGCCAAACGTATCGCAGACGCCATCTTGGTGGAAATACAGATCCTTGAAGGACAAATCCAAACTACCTTAACAGCTAAAAAATTCGAGAAACAACAAGAAGATTCCAACAAGGCGAATAAGGAATATAAAGAACCAATCTTTTTGGCCAAGATAGAGAAGTTCAAGAAAGATCTGTCCAAATTTTCACATGAGAGAGTATACCCATACACCAGTGATAATTACACTCCCACTGACTCTCATAAACAGAAAAACACTCAAGGTTCTTCCTATGCCACATCAACAGACACTGATTCCTCTAGCTCAGACAGTGGGGATACCAGTCAACCAAGGGGCAGAGGCCGTAATAATCGAGCCAACAAGAGATATAACGGACGGGGTAGTATGTATCAGACAGGACCATGGTGGCCACCCGCCCCATGGGGTTACCCTCAATTTCCCCCACCTATGTCTCACTACCCCATGCAGCCTCAGTACTTTGACAATCAGGCTTTTTTAGGACAGGGCCGTGGTTGGAACCGAGGCAGACGAAGAGGGCAGGGACAAGGCCATGTACAATGGGCAGCCGATCAAGATCCTTCGACGAGCCACAACAAACGAGGCCAGTAGACGACACACCCCAGCCCCCGGAGGAAGATCTAGTTGTGAACCTGAGCAGCCGGATCATCACCCCCAGTGAACAAGAGGTTCTCAACAGAGGTCTCAGGTTTGTTCCCACTAACCGTGGAGAACCCTTTCTGTTAAGGAGTGAAATCGAATGATTTTTCAGGACTATCAGGCTACACTATTTTTTCAAAGATAAAGAGCCTGTTATACCGAATAATGACACGAACACAGGACTGAAAGTAAAATCCAACTTTATGCCTCTACTCCAACAAGTGCCATCCAAGGTTGGCACTTTTGAGGCAGCAGTGTTGCAAGACTTGAATTCTATAAACTTCTCCAAAGAAGGAAACTACCAGAACCTTTCTAAGAAAGACAGAGCCGCCCTAAATTCGCTTTCCAAAGACACCACGATAGTGATCAAACCGGCGGACAAGGGGGGAGCCATTGTCGTTCAAGACATCACTACATATCGTAATGAATGTCTTAGACAATTAGGCAATACACAGTTCTACACCCTCCTTGCTGATAATCCCACTGCCAGACTCTCCAATGAGATCAAGTGTCTAGTGGAATAAGCGAGCACTGAGGGATGGATTACCCCACAAGAGGCCAACTTTCTAGTCACGAAATGCCCCATCATTCCGTATTTCTACACCCTTCCAAAGATTCATAAACCGGCCAGACCACCGCCTGGCCGGCCGACTATCTCTGGAATTGGATCTTTGTTAGAGCCTCTATCAAGCTTTGTTGATGTTTTTCTCAGTCCAATTGTGAAAACCATGCCAACATATCTCCAAGATACCAAGGACATCTTACGGAAACTACCCGATGTCCCTTTCGACATCAACACTGACATTCTAGCTAGTTTTGATGTCGAATCACTCTACACGTGTATACCACAGACTGAAACACTGGAGACGGTTAAAACACTTCTAGAAGATTTTTCGGCGCATATTGCAACTCCCATCCATTTTATAATGGAGCTGGCAAGAATTGCCATGACCGAAAACTTTTTCGCCTTCGAGGACTCTCTGTATTTACAGATCTCTGAGACATCTATGGGCAGCAAATTCGCACCCAGCTTAGCGAATCTTTATGTCCATCATTTTGAGACCCAACAGGTACTGAATAACACCAATCCACATCTTCATCATTTGAAGATGTGGAAACGGTACATTGATGACATCATAGTGGTCTGGCAAGGAGATATACAATCCCTCTTGCTTTTTCAAGACTGGTTGAACCGACAAAACCCTTACCTTCGGTTCACATTAGAGCACAGTAAAACTGAACTCCCCTTTCTTGATTTGACAATCTTTCCACAAGAAGGGCATTTGGCCAGTTCTCTATATCGAAAACCTATGGCACGGAACTCATTGCTCAGATTTGACAGCCATCATCCCCGCTCCCTGAGGGAAAATCTTCCTTTTGGCCAGTTCCTCAGGGTCCGGAGGAACTGCTCTGACACTGTAGACTTCCGTGCAAAAGCGAAGGATCTCACTAGCAAACTGAGAATGCGGCGATATCCTAAATCTCTGGTTCACAAGTCTTTCAAACGTGCTGCCAATAATCATCGTGAGGCCCTACTTGAACCACCAGTTGCTAAACCACCCCTCGACAGAATAGTGTGTGTCACCACATATAACACCTCTTCGTCTAAAATACAGAAAATAATTAGACAGAAATGGCGCATCTTGAATAGCTCTGGTGAACACATCTCTCTACCACTGTTCTCTTTTAAGAGAGGGGCTAATCTTAGAGATGCTCTTGTACACACAAGACCTCGTGATGACATTGCAGAATCCACTCCTAACCTATGGAATCTTCCTCCAGTGCAGGGCCATTATCCTTGTGGCAACTGCTCAGTGTGTGCCCAAACCAGCAAAACCCTGGAAGTCGATATCGGCACCACTATACCCTGGAAACTAAAACGTCACACAAACTGTAATAGTGACAAAGTCATCTATCAGATCACCTGCCCTTGTGGCTTAAGGTACATAGGGATGACAGCAAGAAAAATTAAACTGCGCATCCAAGAGCACAAAAGTACAATCAGACGCACAAAACAGGCTACCCGCCTTACCTCACATTTTCTGGAGAAAAAACATCATCCTGATGAACTGAGGTGGTTAATCCTGGAACAACCACACATACCCAGTCACATCACAGACATTTCATTGTTCCTTCTGAGAAAAGAGCAAAGGTGGGTCTACAAACTGCGAAGCGACACACAAGGGCTAAACGATGATATACCCTGGATGCAACTGTGAGCATCCTTCTTTAACATCATTATATACACAGTTCACCTTGGTTTTGGGTCACCTGGGGCTAACATTTCAAACATGGGTGCACCCCATCTCCACCTCATTGGTCCCACATGGGAGGTTGTCAATGTCTAGGCCTGCTCTCTCTGGTCTATAGAATTGACTTCCCATTTGATATTGGCACCATGCAAATTTAGCCTGGCCCAACATTGTTGTTATACGCAGCCGCAACCTAGGGATCGCACATAGAAGTGGACAAGCCGCCGACATACTGCCTTCCCTTTGGTATACACGGTTTGGCCGGTCGATCTGTCTATTCATTTGTTTATATTCGGATACGACCTGTTTGACATGATAACTTCCCTTTTTTACACACCATCGGATGTATACATGGAGTGTAGATGAACATTAATTTGCTTTCTATCATTTCTCTGCAAACCGCGGAGCTCTTATTGAAAGCGGACCTGTTCTTTAACATATTATATTGGCATTATGAAAAGTAAACAAAACAACCCCCTTTTCTACCAAACAGTGCGTGATTGGTTGCAAGTTCACCAATCACGCACCTTGTGCCAAAGCCCATTTAGACGATTCCCTGACATACTCGGAGTCATCGGGCCGCGTACGTTTTCCATGCTAGTGCTCTTCATGCAGTCCTCAGATGAGGTCGTTCTCTTACACAGATGTATGATCACCATGAATGACTGATAGAAAACTAGCGGTACGTATATTTCACACAGTTCCGCACATAAAGCCTCCATCCGCTGGCATTGGTTTAAGTCTTAACCAATGAGAACGCGCCAAGAGGTTCGCGCCCCTGCAGGCTTAGCTTGCATTGCCACTATTGGTCGATTTCTGACAACCAATAACAACGCACATACTGAGAGTTCTCTCTCAGGTCCGCCACCGGCTGTTATTAACAGCCATTCTCAGTGAGCCAGTCACCTCCCCCTCGGCTCAGGATTCTACCCGAGGTAACGACGGAGAGGTGAGTTCTTTAGCGCTCCATGTTGCGCTTCTTTCTGAGAGGGCTCTGAATAGGAAGACTCCAACTCCCTTTGTTTCATTTAAACGCTAACAACATAGCATGGCGGTTTTTGGCCCTCTTTGAATAACTCCACTGGTAGCATAACCTTGGAATATTAATGGGTTTGATACAATTTTTAGAGATGAATTTCACATCAGCTTCTCAATCCAGCCGCCTCCCTATGCCTTTTGGTGTCACTGTTTGCAAAAGTCTAAAACATAATGCAGGACTTATTTAGTTACTGCATTATTAATTCTTATTCTCGCACTTATCTTTTCAGTGCGTGGCCTCCTTCCAACCTGAGCTGTTGCCAGGCGAGGTGAGGTTTTTTCTCCCTACAATTGAGGTGAGTGAAGACTATGTTTTCTTTGTATTTCAAGAGGTTGAGGTAAACACTACATAGTTTGTATATATTTAACACTGTGTTTTTTGTTTCCCACATTTTTTTGCACAGGAGGAGATACACCTTCATTTGTTGGAGATTGTTCATGTTCAACTTCCAACTCACGATAAGTATATGTTGCAGTAGCTTATCATAGGTCCTGAAGAAAGCCGGTATAGGCTGAAACATGTCGACCAATTAACACACATGATAGATAGCAATTCCTTACATGCTATCAGCATACTGTTTTTAACGATACCACTTTGATGGTCACACCGAATAAAAGTTTTTCTTATGTCATCATAGTAGGTATTTTTAATCACTAGGATTAGTTTCCTTCTCTTTTCTTTTCTGAGCACTGCAAATTTATTTGCCCTTTCCACTCACACACTATCCTCTGTTGGTTGGATGTGGTTCTTAAGGGTCCAACGTCTGGCTACCTCAGACTCTCCCTGAGAAAAAGCCCATAGGACACCTTTCTTTTCACCAACCCAGATGACGAAATTCCACTGATGAGTGGGCGGATGGGTACTAGGTTCTAACTTTCTAAACCCTGTATCTTCCTTTCCTCACCTCTATGACATAATAGTGTCATGTGCTCAAGATCAACGGTTTGATCTGAACACTTATACTGGACACAATCTGGTCCTGTCAGTCCTTCACTTCATAGACTCTTAGTACCTCTCTTGTTTTTTGTAGGACTTGCTTATATTCAATAAAAATCCATGGTTCACCAGCATCTTGCAGACTTCCATGACATGTCGTTTCGCCTTGGGAAAAGAAGAGGTCATCCATATACGGGAAAATCATAATTCCCCTACCATGCAAAACACCAATCAGTGGAGCCAAAAACGTAGTAAAGACCCTTGGAGGTGGACAAAGACCACAAAGAAATACCTTGAACTAGTAATGTCCACCCAGGACACAGAAGTACAGAAAACACTGTGACACCTGATGGACCGGGACATGGATGTAGGCATCTTTCAGGTCTAGGGATGCCAGAAAGTCACCCTGATTGAAGCATTCACGCAGACATGATGCCATAAAATGGCATCGATGGCCACTTGCAAAATCGTAGACGGATCACTGACAGACCCTCACACTCGCTCATGCAAGCGCGAAACAGCCAGCCTATCCCATTGGGAACCATGAAGCTCCAATTAAATCAGATTGCGAGCTTCCTCAGAGTCTGCTCCAGCAGTACCACCAGGGGAGAGGCATAGCAGTGTGCTGGCTCCTAATACAGCCTTGTGAGAATGCTCCTACACGATCGCCATTGCGCTCCACTTGAGTCCACTCAAGCAGGACTACCTGTACTGGGGAGTGCGAACCTGGATACACAACGATAAACTAAAGTAAGATCCCTAGGCATGCATAGCAGTATTCTAACCCCACTTGAGCCCGAGTCTGCTACAGAAAGACTACACTCCCCACTTACCTGCAATCCCCCTACGCTGCATTCAGAGTACTTGTGCAGAAACCGCAAAACAGGTTTTCCTGGTGGTGGTCACTCCTTTTATATGATTGGTGGATATAGGAGGCAGCCATTTTGGAGGGAATGGGAGGCTAGTATGCTGACTTTTACTTTGGGGTGTCTCTGGGAGGCTAAAGCTCATATGTGAATTACTGTGTCGAGGAAGACAGACAAGGAGGTAATCTCTTCTATCCTCCCACCAGTTGTGACCTAATCTGTATAATGTATCCTGCTACTGGCCTAATTGAACATAAACTCTACTATTTAGCAGGTGGCTGGCTTATTGCTTAAAAATGGCACAATTTATCCATTCTCTGACTAAATAGCAGTGGTTTTGAACTATCTGATGTATTTAATTCAATTATGCAATCCATGGGGTATCAACGGAGACACATGGGGCCCGATTCACAGAATGAGCTTAAGACTCAATCCTAAACTTACTACTGTTTTGGTATTCACAGATTGCACTTACTACTTTTGGTATTAACAGAATGAACTTCCTACTTTTGGCATTCACAGAATGCACTTACTACTTTTGGTATTCACAGAATGAACGTACTCATTTCGGTATTCACAGAAGTTAGGACTCCTAACTTTAGGACTCCTAAATGCCTTCTGTGAATACCGAAAGTCTAAAAATTAGGATTTTTCTCAATTTAGAAGTAGTAAAGTTAGGACTCCTAACTTTAGGACTCCTAAATGCCTTCTGTGAATACCGAAAGTCCTAAAATTACGATTTTTCTCAATTTAGTAGTAGTAAAGTTAGGACTACTAACTTTAGGACTCCTAAATGCCTTCTGTGAATACCGAAAGTCTTAAAATTAGGATTTTTCTCAATTTAGTAGTAGTAAAGTTAGGACTCCTACCGATGTGGGGTGCTTCAGGATAGTTGACGGTGACCTTGACTCTGCAGCTGCGGGGACCAGGCAATGCTGAGGATGACCAGGAGCTGGATACGAGCGGTCCCATGAAGGATGTTGAGTGCTGAGGGATCGGTGTCTGGCGGGAGCACCAACACGCCTTGGCAAAGGCCACCCATGCAATAGGAAAAAAAAAGTGTATGGTTTGGGCCAGCAAGGTCCAGGTGACTCACCACAAGCAGGGGTATCAAGGTAGGCCCTGAGCAATCAGGGGTGCCCAAGAAAATCAAAGGTGACCCTTGAATGGATCCACAGGCCAATGGCACAGGAGTTGCAAGCGGACCTCCAGCAGCTCACCAAAAGAGGCAGGCTACGATGCACACGATGTGGTGTAGCCAACGATTCTAGTCACAGGAGGTGTTCGGGGTTGGGGCTACTTGGAGCTTGAAGATCTTCTTGCAAAGATATCAACAAGCCTCTGCAACTGCAAAGGTGATGTGGTACCCAGGGTTTCATTCATTGCAACCCCCACTCAAGCTGCTACCCTCAAACTTGGTCAGAGGGGAGAGCAGGCCTTGGGGGTAGAGGAAAACTACCACCTGAGTTGCTCGGGATCTGCAGACCGGTCATCTTTGCTGAAGTGCCTGCGGATGCAGGGGAGTGACTCCTTCACTCCAAGGGAGATCACTTTGGTTGTCATTGATGCTTCAGAGGCCTTGGAAGCAAAGACCAGAGTGCCCAGACGGTAGAAGTGCAGTGGTTTCAATTCTGAATTTTGTCCACCACGAGTCTAGGGAAGCCCTTAACTACCCACTGGAGATGGTTGGAAAGATTCAGCCCCCCCGGGGAGGGCCTGGACAGAGGGGAGGTTACCCCCATGTCCTTTGTCCAGTTTCAAACCTGAGCAGGAGTCAATGTCTCCCAGGACTGGTTTGAACTGGACTATGCACAGGGACACCAAATGTGCCCCTCATGCAGACTTCCAGGTGCTGGCAAGCGCACCCACCAAGTCCTAATACACTAAATCCTGTTCTTAAGGTAGTCACACCTCTCTGTGACAGGATGCCTATTGTTCTGCCTATCCCTGCTCGAGCTTAGCTCAGCAGCAGGAGGGCAGAAATGTGTCTCTGGTCAGTAGCAACCATTGTGTGCTGTCAGGAGCTAGAAGGCTGGTACCGGGAACACCGAGAGTCTCACAAAGTGCCTTCCTGGTGGGTGGAATCATACCTCCCACGCCGGTTACCGGTGAGGAGGTATGATTCCAACATGTTTAACACCAAACACGATAGGCTTTGTTGCAGCCGTTTTCGATCAGGCTTTCGTGTAATGTCCCTCTATATTAGTATATGGATGCTTCACTGGCAACCCGGGAGAATGAACTCCGTAGGTTGCAGGGGTGTCCTGCTCATGCAGGGGCACCCTCTTACTTAGAACCAAGCCTCCTGCCTTCAGGATTGTAAAGGCCTGGTCTAGAAGTTACTTACAGGTTTTAAGTGCAGTGACCCTTAGATATAATAAACCTCTATCTTTAGTAAGTGGTGCAAGCACCAACTTACACTGGCTTCAGTGGCAGGCCTGTAGTTCCATTTTGTATGGTCTCTCATGGGTGGCTTAATACATGCTGCAGCCCATGGGAGACCTCTGCTCTGGGGTACCTATGCCCTGGGTACATGGGTACCATATTCTAGGGACTGACAAGGGTACCCCAGTATCAAATCTGGGGTGAACCTAAGAACATAACAGTTTAGGGAGAAAGCACGTAGACTGGGGTCCTGATTAGCAGGATCCCAGTCAGACTAGTCAAAACATAGCTTAGTACCAGGCAAAACGTGGGAGTACCCATGGAGAAGAATCCTACCTTCCTACACTCTCTATCACGCCAAATATTGCTTCCTAGCTGTAAAGAGCCATATTTATATTTCGTAAAATACTCTGAATCCCACCGGACATAAATTTGCTCTTGAATAGAACTGTATTTCCCCACACCTAGAAAGTGCACACATCAATTGAAGTCTTTTAATGTACATACAATGTTGTAAATCATCCTGACAATTGTTTAATTTTATTATATTCTTAAACCACAAGGACAAGGATTTAGCCTTATTATGTTTAAATATCTCTTCACTCATAATCTTTAATTGCTCTTAGCAATACATGTTATTGTAAAGAAAACCATAACTCCTATTTATTTCATGGGTGAGCAGAAGCCAGATATTATTTCAGGACTAGAGAATAAACAATGGCATAATGTATAATCTGACCACAGGCTCTGTATATTAGGCTGGTTAGGCCTTCTTCTAGGAGTATAATTTCAATCAAGCTAAAACTCCCAATGCCTAAGTACTGCTCCCAAAATTTTGATTCATCACTTGACCACTTTCTCAAGGCACTAATTGAATGGGTTTCAACCATACATAATGCCACCGAGGGAATTTTAGATATGTTGGCTTTTAATAGAGACTGAATATCTCCATTAGCTATTGATCTAAAAACATTCTGAAGTCAAACCAGATTTATTTGCTTTTGAATTTTGACCCTGAACATGATTCACCCATGATATGTTACTAGATGCATTCAGACACCTAAATAGGTGTAATAGATCACTATTTGAGTTGAATACCTTTTTGTAGTACCAAAGCCTTCCACAAGTATTTCAGCCTAAAGCACACATAATCATAATTTCTGATGTCGCCTTGTTTACTGGTAAATTGTGTAATTCACAAAAGGAGGCAAGTATATCTAGCTGCCACTGTAGGGCAACAAGTGGGAGGGACATTAGAGCTATGTCATTGGCGTACATAGTTGTGGAAATTTCATTTGGATTTCATTTTGGAAGTTGGGTGATTGCCTTTTTAGTGTTTTCTGGAAATTAGATAAGTAAAGAAAGATTAATAAATGTGCCAGAATAAATACCTATTTTAACTCATTTAGGAGTCATTTATTTTAGTACTATATTCTGATCCAGGACCCAATAGAAACTTAACCAATTTTCTGAGTATATATTAACAAATGGTCTCAACAGGATATTAGAGACAAACAAGGGAGTTAACTTCTGCTAAAATATAATTCTACCAACCTAATCAATGGCATTGCTAAAATTATTTGCCTATGACCGTCTAAACAGATGGAAAGAGGTTTATCCAATGTGATTTTCGCCATCAACATTCTCAAATTAAAATGGTTCTCATGGCAATTTGGCAGATTTGTGTACTGTACCTTAGAGTGGGGGATGGAGGAAAGTGAGAAACACTTGAAAACAATTGCATGTACACAATTGTGAAAGTATGTACAAATGTAAGTGCATGAATTAAACAAAAATGTTCACCAACAAAAACTATAGTAAAATCCAATTAGAATAAATGCATTATCAGTATCAAAATGAAATTGAAAAAATACTGAAAACAGTGGCAACAAACAGCTGCTTCAGGGGCCTCAGTCTGTAGGCTGCACATATTTGGTGCTTTAGTGTGATGGTTTTGATTGTCTACAATATACTCACTAAAGTTAAATATGTCACTGAAAAATGACTATGCGTTTGTTGAATGTTAAATAACTGTTTTGTTAAATCACAAGAACATATTGGTTTTTAATATTTAAATGCATGCCGGCCAGCGCTTAATATGTGACTGCAGGCGAGGACCACTGGCACTTATTTTTGGGGACAAGCACTCATTTTATCTCATCACACTTTGACCTACAGCGACAGAGAGAGAATGAAAAACACAGAAGGGGGAAGAGAAAGACAGAAAGACTGTGAGAAGGAAAGAAAGGATGAAAAAGAAACCGAAACAGTGAGAAAATTTGTCTGGGGGTGTGGAAGTGGATGTAAGAGGAATGAGGTGGATTAAAAAATTAGCTAGCTATTGCGCCAAAAAGTTTCAATTCTATTAAGGACACGGAGGTGAGGATTATGCTTTCTCTTTCATTTATTGCTACACACAGCAGCCAATGAAACTTTAGTATTTGTTTCAAAAACTAAATTTCCCATGATGCACACAACGCATCACAACCTGTCATAGCCCATAAAAGCCAGTCAATACCGGATATCCTTCTCTTTCTTTGCTGCTCACGCAGCCAGATAAGTGCTTTATACCTTGTCACTTGAATGTGATGTTTTATGCCTAATTGCAAGTTTTGTTATTTGGTGCGCGCTGATCACGCTTTATGTAAATGAGCTGCTCCCTCCCGTTATCACCAGTGGACGCGGGCTCTGCGGGGGGACATGCCGACTAGGGAATTAGGTACCTGATTGTGGCGCGAGCATTGCACGAGTGTAATTAGCCCCCTGCCGCTCCGGCGGCTGTAGATGTGAATGTGGCAGCGCCGCAAGCAGTGTTAGCTTTCACGCTTGCAGAGTGGGTGTTTACCTGGCCGCGCTGCGGTCGGGAATATTGCACTGATTTACCGGTACCGACCCGCCGACGTCGGGGTATATTTGGCATCGTTTAAAGCGCGCAGAAGCTCCCCTCATAAGCCGAAGGCGTGTGGAGCACTTTTGGTTTGGTTTTGGTTAGGTTTCATTGTGCGTGGCCCAATTGGGCTATTTTCTGGTAGGATTGGGTTACGCACATCGCTACTGACCGTTTTTTAGGCATTTTCATTCATTTAGGCTCGTTATTTCACCAGAGCAGCACCCCTATGCCTTGCTGGCTTTAAGAAACCCTTGGGCCTGGAGGGGGAACACCTCCTATATATCTGAGACTGCTCTTTGCTCCATCTAGACCTTTACTCTGTGTCCCAGCTGCTTTTCTCCCTACCAGTTAGCCAGCTGCTTCAATATGTATCACCTGGGACTAACACCCTCTGCTCTCCACAAATCCCATTCTGTGGCCCAACTCAGTTTACCTTCTGTAAGTGCGCCAGGAGCGCAGTGCCCCTAGCACCAAGTACTTTATGGAAGGGCAACCTCCCTCTTCAGCCCAGAAACCACCAGTCTCTTTGTACTCCTTATTTCCTCCTAGTTTTCTGATACTGCTGTTTTGACATGTAAAATCCATAAACAAGCACAACCACCCTTGAAAAGAAGTTCAAAACATGTCCAGCCCTCAGAAGGAATAATAAGAAGTAGCTTGAACCCATACATGCCAACATTTGTAAGCAGGAAAGTAGGAGATTTTGAAACAATAAATCTGGAGGAATGTTTTCCCCATTTACTTTCATTTAAATGGAGGCACTTTTAGGTGGGAGACGTGTTAAGTCAAACCATTTTTGGATTAATACATGTAAAGGGGTTGTCCTGCCTAAGCCGGCTGGCAATTCAGTGCTTAATTTGTAAAATAATAAGTGCTGGTGCCTAATGTTTTGTTAAGACATCCGCAGCTGCTGCTGCTAAATTTGGAGTTGCTGAATAATAAGGCAGCATAGTCCTGATTCTATTACAGGACAGGAGGCTTTGTATTATGCTTTCTCTTTCATGTATTGCTACACACAGCTGCCATTGAAAATTTAGTATTTGTATCAAAAACTACATTTCCCATGATGCACACAACACATCACATCATGAGTAAGGGAGCAATGCCTATGGGAGTTTGAATCCTTAGTGTGTCACTATCACCAGACAAGGAGTAGGGGCTGATTTAGAGCAATTTACCAGGTTCAGGCAAGTGATAAAGACTATGCTTGTGAGAGCACAATATTTCTTTCTTGGCAAATGGAAAATGGGTATTTTCACTCTTTGATGTAATGCACATTGCCTTATGAAGCTAAAAGCTAAAGCAGTTGTAGGTACATGTTATAAGACCTAGGTTATTTTTTTTTAACCTAAAGTTCTGTGTGCAACACCAGCATAGATGACATATGACTTGGCCTCTTTTTTGACAAGGGTGATAACTCTAGTTCAGAGAGAAGCAGGAGTTTCAACTATGCTTAGTTGGAGAAGGAGGAGATTGGTAAAGGTACAAGTAAAGAAAGCAGGAGACTGGACTAAATTTGGACATGAGAATCATGCGTTAGCAGTAGTGGCTAGCATGGATCGGGGGAGGCGGGTGGAGGGGGAGGGCTGGGGATCACTGCAGTTTTTTTTGCTGGATGCCTTTGCCATTGACGGATAAAACCGAGGATGAGTTTGAGAGTTGTTGTGTTGCAGCAATCAACAATGGCATTTTGGAAAACGAATGGGTGGAAGCCACTGTTAAGGATGAGAGTTGGCAGAAAATTGGTAAGTGGATTAGGGAAGGTTGGCCTTCTAAGAGTGATTTGGACAACAAATTTAAAGTATTTGGGAGTTACGGCAAGACTTATCTGCAGAGAATGGGAAAATGCTACACGCAGGGAAGGCCTTTACCTCCAGATTCTTTGCAGGATAAGAGTTTGGAAATATTCCATGAGGGCCATTTATGCATTACAAAAACTAAGAGCACGGTTAAACAACTTGTGGCCTAGTATTGGCCAAGCCATTGAGAAGAAAGTAAAAAGTTGTGTTTGTGCAACAGTAAGGAAAAATATCTGGTGACAATCAAACCATATTTTTGCCCCATAGGTGTCCTGAAATGCTTTGAGAAAGGATAGGATTTGGACTTATTGGGCCCTTTTCAAGAGGGTAAGGACTCGAAGTATGTTATTGTTTTGTTTGATCATTTTGCCAAATGGACGGACATTGAGGTGATACCCAAGGTATATGCCCAATCTATAGTGTGTTTTTGGGGCATAGTGTTTTTGAGAGAAGGGTTGCCTAAAGTCATTTTAACAGATAATGAACCTCAATTTTGTTCTGAGGCGTTCAATGCATTTTTGACAACGAATAGCATAGTTCATAAGACCACCTCCATTTACCATCCAGCTGGAAGTGGTGCCATGGAGCTCTTTAACAAGGTTCTAACAAATGCCATTGAATAGGCTAAAGAATCCAGGGGCATATTACCAAGCAATAGCGATAATTATCGCTATTGCTTGGTTAGAGACAAAAATTTACCGCGGAGTTGCGGCGATTTTTACCGCAAATAAACCTTAGTATTACCCAGGTTTATCGCAAATGCGATAAAAATTGCAGCAATGCATGAATATCGCTGTAAAGTCAGCGATATTCATGCATTACCGAGCTAATGCTCTTAGCCATGTTATCCACCTCCCATTGGATAACATGGCTAAGAACTGCTCAGGGCAGGTGTTAGCTTTTGGAGATATTCGCGCTTAGCGCGAATATCTCCAAAAGTTGGTAATAGGAGATAGCGATGTTAGCGACTGTTTTCAGTCGCTAACATCTTGGCACGCCCACTTTGCATGTCATTAGTGATAAATATCACTGACATGCAAAGTGGGGCCCAAGATTTTCGCTATCTCCTACTAGCTGTCGCTAACTGGTGTTAGCGACAGCTAGGTAATAGGGAGATAATTTTATCTCCGCTTTCTTGGATTTTAAAGCCAAAAAAGCGGAGATAACCCCCTTGATAATATGCCCCCCAATTTGTTATGGTTTAAATAAATATGGAGCACTGTGTGGGCTTACAGGGTTGCATCAGGCAGGATTTAGTCCTTTCGAACTTATGAGGGGCAGAATGGCAAGTATGAAGGACAATGTAGGATGGATGCACAGTTCCAGGAGGAGTGAGTCGACTCTTGCAGTAGTTAAGGAATGTGTGACTATGGTGCAGGATAGATGCAAGAAGTAGCAGGATAAGAAGAATAAATGCAAAACGGTTGAGGTAAAAATAGGTGGCTGGGTAAGGGTCAAGAAACCGGGGGTTTATAAAAAAGAATGATGGAAGATATTTTCAACCTTTGAAGGTGGTTGCGGTACTGTGTAACTCGGTCCAGTTAAGTTATGGTAAGGATGGCATTTGAGTAAAATTTCTTTATACAAAGTAGAGAAAAGACTTCCAGAAGTAACTTCTGTAATGAATGTGAATTAATGGTTGTTGGAAGAGGATTGTTCTGGAATGATTGGTAATGGAGTTGATGGTAATAGTGAAAATGCGGTTGAGAACTATCATGATCAGGAGGATGGCAGTCACCAATATCTATCCATCTCTTCTGGGAGTAGTATGATGTGAGGAGGGGAAGATCAGGACACCTACTTGATGGAGTGGAAGTTTGCGCCTAACGCAACAAGCTCTATGTATGAACCTCGAGTACACTTGTAATAATACTAAATCACCTTGTTCGTCATTAATATTCCCCTTTTCCAGTACACGCGGGTGTCCTAGAGATGCTTGCTTATGTGTTTACTAACAGTAACACCGCTTGCGTCTTCTAAAATGGCCGCTTTGTAGAAATTCAGTCTGCGCATGCGTCAGACATACCAATGTGATGTGACGCACTTGCAGATTTGGAGGGAAAGAGTCCGCTCATGCGCATTGTAGCTGACCTGCCCGCTTGTTTTAACCATGCTCTATGCTTGCTGATGCAGCTTCGCAGTGCTGTCTATTCTTGCACTAATTATTAAACGCTATAGATATTATAAAGTAAGGGGTGCATTGTAGGAAAACATGGTGTACAGTGTGTTCTGTTTTGCTGTGATATTAATTTGTTTTCGCTTACTTTTCATGTACCGCGCATAACATTGGCCTGGATATGTGTAACGACTCCATGTTGTATCCCGTCCCGACCCCAACACGTGACAAGGGAAAATCCACACTGCGCAGAAGCGAATCTCAGCCAGCTGGCTCCTGAAGCAAGATGCGCATGAGAAAGTACCTAGACCAGTCAAAGATGCTGACATTCACCTTGTAACTTGCAACATTGTATCAATTGATGTAGTACCCATTGTTTCTCTATATTCCTATGCTTGGGAACCTGTACACAGGGGGGCGGGTATTAAATATTAATATTAAGTGTGGGAACGCAGAATTTGGGGAGGTAAAGGTGACCTAACTATTTCTCCTGACCAATCACAAGTTGAGACCCTAATTTTGCAACATTTGTGGGTGGTCTGGGAACCCCAGAAGAGTATAACTAGCCTAGTCAGTTAGGGAGAAATTGTCCGACTTGTCCGAGTAGCAGACCTGTCACTGACCCCACGACTCTATAGGTGATTGATACAGAGAGCTGCGGAGCCCTCTGTCCGAATTTTCCACAAACTCCAAGGGGTGGAAATAGACTTAAGTGCTGGCGAAGCACTTTGGCTGGGGATCGAGAACCCAATCGGGGTTATTGGCGGATTCCGTGCAGTGAAGGGGTAACGCAGGCGTTGCTTCCGAAGCTGTGAGGGTTGGTCGTGCCCTTTGGTGAGCCCAGTCCTGACCCAGAACCTGAGGGGTATCCAGTCCTGGTTTTCCGTGAGCTGCAACCTGCTCACCTACTGGTATCCTAATTCCTTGAGGGTCCTTGTCCTCGTCCTTCCCGAAACTGACCCGTGGCCAGGGTTAGTCTTCATTCTTGCCTAGGTAAATATTACCTGTGGGTGTCCGTCATTCTATCCCTTTCCTTTTGCTCTTAATAAAGCCTCTATGCACATGATTTTTGCTCTGATCTTTCCTCTGATGCATTTGCAAACTGTTTAATTAGTATGTTCCTATTTTTCCCTTCCCTTAGGAGGTATCTGAACTGTTTTCTTGAATTATTAATGAGTGGTGAACTTTAGAAATTGCAATAAGACTTTAGCTAGACAGAATAGGAGTAGGGCTGAATTACTCATAGGCTATATAAATTCACTGATTTGTGTGGTTTGAACTTGTCGTCCCTAGTTTAAGTCTAAATTTTATAGCATGTTCCTTGTTACCCTTACCCTTTTAGAAATTCCGTTTTCCCTTAAATGGTGTTATCCTTGTTGCATAGCTACTTCATCTTTTTGATATTGCTTACTGATGTCCTTATCAGCATCTGTCTCATAATTCTGTCTCTTTGAAAATACTTTATATAAAAACCCTTGAATTACCTAAGGTGTCTGTGGTCATTCTAAAAGTACATCAAATGTTGATTGAATAAATAAAGTGTTGTAGATAGAAACCTTATCACCTACCCTCGTGCTCCTGGTCCATCAGGAGGAGTAAATACCTGTGGTAAGTCAGGTATCTTGTTAGAAGTGTCACAGGAGACACACCCACAAGGCTGATGGTAGCGTGTAAAATCACCCGACTTATAAATTGGGGTATTCTGAAAGCATACATGGGCCCAAGTGCGTGATAATCTGGCAGTCTGTAGGGCCGGGTGACCTGCGCGCTCTATCAGTTTTCTGGCAGCAAGAGGATGGTTAGGACTAGTTAGGATAGGTAGATAGGAGAGTTACTATTGAACCGTGAGAAATAAAATGTGCTGCTAAAATATTATTATATGCTGCTATAAATGATTATTGGTTTATATGAATGTTATAGAATAAGTTTGATATATTGCATGCGTTTTTGAAAATATTACTAACCAGTCGTGAGTAAATGTTTTATGTTGTGGGGATCCCCGGGGAACAGAAATAGCAGGTGGTGAGCAGAATCCACTTGGCTGTAAGGTCACTGGCAAAGGGAGAGATTAGTGCATGGTTAGGCAGAACTGGAAGCGCTAATCAGGGTTTTCTTCTTTCATTATCTGAAGTGTGTATGTTAGCTATCAGGACCGTGGTGAAACTCCCGTTGTGATATCTCCTAGTAAGGGTCACAGGCGGCAGGAGTAATAGGTTCTTGGAGCTTACGTGGCAGCAAAAGAGAGCCTTGGTGAAAATTTGACTTGGTATATATCCTGGAAAGTAGTGGATTAGTCAAAAGAGTAGCAGGTTCTCTATTTGCTTGTGTGAAAAGGATAGGCGGAAGGGATCTATCCGTTGTGAATGAAAAGTAGACAGAAGTGGTTTACTTGCAGTAAGAGAAAGACACTTTTTCTCTCTAGGACCCTTTGGCATAGTGGCAGTCGTTTTACGTTGTTAGCTAAAATTTGTACGCGCACTTTAGGAAAAATTCAAAGTTTCCGTTACCTTGTGAAGGAGGGAGTCGGTCGCAAGACTGCGCTGACGTCACTCCGTGCCGCGCTGGTTTTGGAGGAGCCGGCGAATACAAGGCGAAGATAGAGTTGTAAGGGAGGGGTGAGCGCCGAAGAGTGAGACCGCGTTTCACGAAGGGGCCGCGCATCCATTGGTTACCAGATTTTGAAATCTCTGTGCGGATTGGTTAACGGGAGCTGAAAGACGTATTTGCATTGGAAGAACAAAAAGTAAACAAAATTTTCCAAACAGAGCTCGTAGGTTGTGTTGAGAGGTGTATGTGGTATCCTGAATTTTTGCCTGATCCCAGAAATTTGGGGTGTCACAGGGAATTAATGAGAAGAGGCAGACCTCACAATATGTACGGAGTCAAGAGAAAAATGTCCCTCGCTGAAAAGATAAGGAACTATTTAAAAAAAGATAAGCCCATTCGAACTAGGGAAGGAGTGATCATTCCACCTCCTAATACTCCCGCCTCATACATGATGTTTGAAAAGGGGTACCATACCTGTGTGTGGTTAGAGAATTGGGTCAAATACACAGAAGAGGATGGAGTCCTAGCTTTTCCCCTCGATGGTACCTTCAATGGTAGAATTTTGTTTAATCTGAGAACCCGAATGGATGAATTACACCCCGACCCAGACTGACACAGTATGAAGCTTTAGAGGAGTGGGAGATTGAGGCTCTAGAACGAGACAGGCCCCGAATGGAGAAGGGAGTGACCAAATGGTATCCCAAGTTACACAAAGAGACCAAGGAACAAAAGATGAAACGGTGGAGACAAAATATGATGGTTGAAGGGCTGTTCCCGATGTTTGGGGTAGTTGAGCAAACAGGTGGGAAAAAGACAGAGAAGAGTCGACCTCTAATAGCCATGGGGGACTCGGAGGACGAATATCTGGAGGATTTGTTAATGAAAAATCCGCCACCTTATGCCGAAGCTTCAGGATCTTTGAGTTCGAAAAATCCTTTTCTCCACCATGCTAGGAGTAGGAGGGCGAGCGAGACAGACCCAGCTGGTATCTGCAGTAAATCTAGCAATAGTGATGACTTTTGTAGACCTAGTACTGCAGTCCCAAATTATCGACCTTTTGGGGAGGATAGACCGGGGTTAGCTGTTCCCACCTCTCCAAGTATTTACCCTCCTTTAGTGCCTCAAGTATTGCATGGTAACTCGTCAGAAAGGGTCCTGCAAGAAAGAGAGAGAGATGCTCTGATTAAACAAAGGAATGAACTGATTCAAACAATAGCTCAGATACATCCCAGCCCGGATGCTCTGACGATACCTGTAACTATTGGTCCCGCTATACCCCTTTATGGGGATAGGCAGACTAGTCCTAAAGCTCCAATCCTTACTCCAATGTCAGTTCCTCCACAACCAGAACCACTTGTGATCGATGACCAGGCAAGCGAGTGTGAGTCTGTAGTCTCTCTAATGGATCTGCCCATAAGAGAGCCCAGTACCAGTGGGTCTAGGTCAGGGAGTCAGACCAAAGCCAAAGAAGTCCTCATAGAAACCACATCCGGAATCCGGAGTGCAACAGTGGTGACTCCAGAGGAACTGGACAGGTGGACTAAGGAAATGAGTCGAGAACCTTCCGTGTCCAAACCTTTGGACATTTTCCGATTAAGGATAGAAATAGAGGAGTTAATGGCAGGGAATGTGGGGTTAGACAGGCTAAACACCCTTAGCGAAGAAGAGCTGCTGTTTATCAGTAAAAACCTTACCCGAAACACTAGAGTACTCTATGAAAAATTAATGGATGCGGCTGCAGACATGGGAATTGATGTGAGTCGATCCAAAGTCCTAAAGAAACCGTACAGGGCAGAATTTTCAGACAAGGATTTAGAAAACATGAATGTGTCAGGGAAAAGAACCCAGATAAAGCAATTACTGAGTGTGTTGCAGAAATGGGGTGATCTGGACAAGTGGAAAACTAGGTGGGCTAAGAAAAAGGAAGAGAGTAGGACAAAGTCCCAAACTTCTGAGTTTGTGCTAAAAGAAGTTGGTCAAGCAGAAAAACTGTGTCCCACGAGGGAAGTGCCAGGAGGAAAATATGTACATGTCCCATGGTCCCGGCATGACATTGTGTCATTCACCAATGATTTCCCAAAGTTAAGGGAGAAGCCCATAGAATGGTATAGGCAGGTAGAGCGATTTGTGAAGGTCCAGAAGTGCCTGTTGAAAGATCTGGATGGGTTCTTTGACATTGTAGTTCCGGTAGATTTATGGACTGATTGCAAAATAGAGATTGATTGGCCCATTGAAGAATATCAAAGGGACCCACAAACTGGAGCCCCTTCTTCCGAAGTGATGAGAAAGTATGACCAAGTCATACAATTTCTAAAGAAAAAGGTGCCAGCAAAAGAAACTGATTGGACCCGAATCGATAGAACTACCCAGGACCACAACGAAACAGTTCATTCATATTATGAGAGGCTATTGCAGGTATTCAAGACCTACAGTGGCATCGATAATATTGAAATGAAAGACATGACTCATTTTATTTATCGATTCGTGCTAGGGCTAAAACCAGAAATATCCCAGTGGATTAGAGATAATAAAATCTGTTGGCAGGGAAAGCCTATCGATGATGTTCTCAAGTACGCTAAGTACTGTGAGGATGAAATGGAGAATAAGAAAAAGGCCCTGAAGGAAAAAGTGATGTGGGCACAGGTAAAATTGGCTGAGCAACAAGAAAAACAGTTGAGCAAAATGAATAGCAATCCTACAAACAACAACCCGGGAGGGGGAGGGAAGCCTCGAGTTAAGATGAGTAAAGAAGAGGCTAAGAAGAAATTCCCCTGTCAAGGGTGCGGGCAGATAGGGCATTGGAGAGACGAGTGTCCACATTTACAAGCTGGTAACACCCCCATCAATGGTTTAAATCTACAGGTGCAGAAAGAGGGGCCACGAAAGAATCAGCACCAGGTAAATCTACCTCCATTACCTAGAGCTCCCAGACCAAATTATAAGAATCAGGCTCCACAGAATGAGAGGGTTGAAGTGTGGGAAGGACAGAATGAGAGAAATCAGGCAACCTCACAGTTCTTGTTAAGCGACACATTCCTCTGTGATGATCAATACTGACGGGGCCTGAGAGGGGAGGAAGGGGAGTGCGTGCTTGGTGCATCCCTACCGGTGGACCAGTCAGGGCCATACATCAAAGGAATGGTTGAAGGAAAAGATGTCACCTTTCTGTTGGACACTGGTGCTACCCGTTCGACTGTGAGAACAGCGGATGTTCCTAACCTACCCCTCTCGGGAGAAGCAATCCAAGTAGTAGGCGTATCAAACCAGATAATCAGCACTCCTGTAACTGAACCTATGGAAATTTCCATAGGAAATTTCAAAGAAATGCATAGATTCGTAGTGTGTGATTCTAGTCCTGTAAATCTACTGGGACGTGATTTGTTATGCAAAATGAATTGTACCATCTTTTGCACTCCAAGAGGTGTTGAGATTCAGACCCCCGATGAGGATGCCTGTACAAGCTAATGCTGTTAAGGCCTAATGCTGAAGTCAAGCCCATAACTATTCTTGATCTACCAGAAGAACTCCAGCAAAAGGTGATACCAGAAGTTTGGGATTTCACCGGGAAAGATGTGGGGTTAATGGCAAATGTGGATCCAGTCAGAATAGCCATCAAACCTAATGCTGCCTACCCAAAAACAAAACAGTATAAAATGAGTGCAGAAGTGAAAGCTGGAGTTGCTCTTGAAATAAACAGATTGTTAGAGGAAAACATAATTGAAGAGGTGTTGAGCAGTCCTTGTAACTCGCCCATTATTGGAATTAAAAAGCCTAGTGGAAAGTACAGGGTAGTGCAGGACTTGCGAAAGGTAAACCAGATTGTTGCACCTTGTTGTCCCATTGTGCCAAACCCTGCTGTGATCTTGTATCAAATTCCCTGGAATGCGGAGTGGTTTTCTGTCATAGACTTGTGTCATGCATTCTTCTCCATCCCATTGCATCCAGAAAGCAAGTTTCTTTTCTCTTTTGAGTTTGACAGTCATATCTATGTCTGGAATCGTGTCCCCCAGGGGTACACAGAGAGCCCCTCCATCTTTAATCAGATCTTAAAAAGATGTCTTGAATCATTGGTACTGCCAAAGAAATCTGTCTTGGTCCAGTACATAGACGACCTATTGGTGGCGTCTAAAACTCAAAATGACTGTGTTACTGATACAATCTCTCTACTGAATCACCTGGGAGGAGGTGGACACAAAGTATCTCCTGACAAATTGCAGTTCTGTCAGAATTCAGTAAAGTATCTCGGACACCAGATCGAGAAAGGTATCCGAAGAGTCACCTCAGAGAGAATAAGAATAATTCGGGATATGGAACTGCCCAGAACTCAGAGGGACGTTAGAATGTTCCTCGGAGTTGTGGGATATTGCAGACAGTGGATTGTGGGATTTGCAGTACTTGCCAAACCTCTGATAAAAATGACAAAGAAAGGGGCAGACGATCCAGTCACCTGGGATGATGAAAGCATGACAGCCTGGATAAAATTGCGAAACTGTCTGTGCTCCGCTCCTGCATTGGGAATGCCTGACTATTCCAAGAACTTTGAGTTATTTTGTGATACGCGAGACAATTGTGCGCTTTCAGTCTTGACCCAAGAGCATGGTCTAACTAGACGTCCTATGTCCTACTTTTCAGCCACACTGGACCCAGTGGCTGCTGGGCTTCCAGGGTGCCTGAAAGCAGTGGCTGCCACATGCACCAGTCTGGAACAGAGTGAGAACATTGTCATGGGACATCCGGTAACGGTTTATGTTCCACATTCAGTTGTGATTCTGTTAACTCGAACCAAGACCCAATATCTCACTCCTAGTCGGCTGACTAAGTATGAGAGAATTCTTATTGGTGCAGAAAATGTAATAATTTCCAGATGCAACATCCTGAACCCAGCAACACTATTGGCCCTTGCCCAAGATACAGGAGAGGAAGATGAATTCGAACATAATTGCATTTATCTGACTGAATTTAGTACTAAACCTCGTCCTGACATAAAAGAATTGGCCCTTATCAGTGCTGACATAGTGATGTTTGTGGATGGCTCTTGCCTGAGGCATGAGGATGGTGGACTGAGTGCTGCCTACGCTGTAGTCACTCTGGAAACAACCATAGAAGCGTCCTATTTGAGTGAAGTCAAATCTGCCCAAGTAGCCGAGCTCATAGCATTGGCCAGAGCTTGCAAACATGGGAAGGGCAAACGAGTAACTGTATATACTGACAGCCAATATGGATATGGGGTTGTTCATGACTTCGGCCAACTATGGCTGCAAAGAGAATTCATGACTTCCTCAGGTACCCCCATCAGAAATGGAAAGGTGGTGCAAAGCCTATTGGAAGCTATCCAATTGCCCAAAGAATTGGCAGTGGTCAAATGTGCTGCTCACCAATCTGGAAAGGATGAAGTGGCAGCTGGAAACAGGTATGCTGACCAAATTGCTCAGTACTGTGCACAATACAAAATGTCCCTAAAAATACAATTATGGGGCGGAAACAGCTGCCAACTTATGATGTTTGAGAATGTATCTTCCTGGACGGAACTAAGAGAGTTGCAACAGGCTGCATCCGGGGAGGAAAAACTAAGATGGGTGACTGAAGAATGTCAACTCAGAGAAAGGGATGGTATCATAGTGAGTAAAGATGGTATGCCTGTGTTGCCAGACTGTATGGCTGACCCAATGGTTCGGATGATTCATGGAGACACTCATGTTGGAAGAGATGGAATGTGCCGTGTGTTTGATAAAGTGTTCTACAATTCGAAATTCAGGAATATCACGGAAAAGCTCTGCCAGAGGTGCCTGGTGTGTCAGCAGTTCAATGCAGGAAAGAGGACTGTGGTAGAGCAGAGCACCATTGGAAGGTCAGAAGGCCCCTTTGTCAGATTAAAGGCAGATTTCATTCAATTGCCCATGTGTAGAGGATATAGATATGTCCTAGTGATAGTTTGCCTATTCTCAAGATGGGTGGAAGCTTACCCGGCCAAAAGGAATGATGCCATTACTGTGGCAAAATTGTTACTCAGAGAGCTGATCCCTAGATTTGGTTTCCCAGAGACTATTGAAACAGACCAGGGGGGGCATTTTACTGGGGATGTCCTGAAGGAACTCTATGCAGCGTTCAAAATTGAGCCTAAACTACATTGTGCATATCATCCAGAGGCTTCGGGAATAGTTGAACAAATAAATGGCACTATCAAATCAAGATTGGCAAAAATGTGTGATACCACTAAGTTGAGCTGGATAGAAGCCTTGCCACTTGTCTTGATGGGATTAAGGAGCATCCCGAACAGGAAAACAGGCCTGAGCCCCCATGAGGTACTGATGGGAAGAGTGATGCGACAGGCATGGGTACCTGGACACAAACTGCTGAGTATTTCTGATGATTTGGTGCTAGAATACTGCAGGCAGCTGGGTGACCAAGTGCGTTCTATCTCTCACCAGATTGGAGAGACTGCTGATGAATGGCCTACCACTCCAGTCCATAAAATCCGACCTGGAGATTGGGTGGTATTGAAGAAACACACCCGGAAGAGTTGCCTTGGACCAAAGTGGGGGAAAAAGAGGCAAGTAATCCTTGTAACTACCACTGCTGTGAAGTGTGCTGGAGTGCCGAAGTGGATTCATGCCAGCCACACTAAGAAGGTAGCCAAGGAGGAGACGGCTGAAGCTGAGGGTGATACAGCTGAGGAGACTCCAGGCGAGGGTCCAGATCTAGCTGAAGTGATACAACCCGGCACCAGCCAAGACGAGTGGTTTCCAGCGGATGACCTGATTCTTGATCCAATAAGAACCAGAAAATATTCTTACTTAGACAGAGAGTGGGATAGTGAGGGTGAGACAGGACAAGAAGGAGAAGGTCAGGTCAACGAGAATCACATCAGACCTGATCAGGAAATAGGCCAAGTAGGGACAGACCAAGTCATCGACACTCCTCCAGAGACTCCAGAAGCTGGAAAGGGACAGATAGTGGTTAAAGTTGAAGTTCATGCGGAAGAAAATCAAGGGGAAGAAGTGCATGAACAGGAACAGATAGGAACAGAGGAACGTGTTCAGGAACCAGAGCCCAAGCTGGTTGAAGATCAAGATCAAATACAGACTATACCTGAACAAGGCCAGTTTAGAAACCAGGCAGAAGAAACTGACGAAAGACCTGGACCTAGTCAGACAGGAGAGGAAAAAGACATTGCCAATACAATAGTGCCACACCAAAGTGAAAACAGGGGAATTCCCGAGGACGGCCAAGTATCCTCGACCACTAAGAGGCCTAGAAAGCAAGCGAAACCAAGATATATAAAGAGACTTAAACTGAGACTGAAAACAGTAGAAGAAAAATTAGAAGACAGAAAAAAGGCTGCAAGTGAGAGACAAAAAGACGAGGCTCAACAAAATAGATGCAGCATCAGGTTCAAGAAAGCCAACAAGAACTATCGAAGTCCTGAATGGACCTATTTGGTGTTGGAAGAAATTGATGACTCTGAAGAAAGAGACCGCAGTGATCACAGTTCCATTGAGGATCGCAGCTCTGAGGTGGAAGACCCACCCTGAAAGGTGAAACTGTGTTAGCCTCTTAAACAGAAGCAAAGAGGGGTTGATAAGTCCCAGAAACCAAAATGTCTGATTCAAGTGTAAATGGGAGACCAAAAAGGATTTGTTGCAAAACTTGCTGTAAAATATGCTTATGCAGTGTAGCAATAGTTATAGTAATCTGGATAGGACTAAGAGTCATTATACCTTTTATGATAAGTAAAGACCCTAACCTGTACCCTACTAAACCCATGAACCCAGATCCAGTAATTGTACATACTGAAGAGACACCACGAAGTGTAGAAAGACATGACAACTCAGTTAGCCTAAGACAAACACGACATGACCTAGAAGCACCAGATGAGGATGGACTACATTTTCACCACATGAGAAATCGATCACATTTAAATGTCTTTGCAAATTTTTTAGTGCATTACGTAGAAGCTATGGAAATAGAAGATTGTTATGTCTGTATGAAGCTACCTACTTCTGTAGCTGAAGGTGTGACTTATCACCATTTGCCCTTGACTTATGGGATTTCCTGTAGTATATTAGCAAGCTTGTTTTATAGGAGCACATTACAGTATTTCTATTCTAACACGGACGTGATTTTTTCTGAGCTACCTGTTCGAGGGAACCTAAACGTTGTGCATATTAAAAGCGAGGTAACTAGATACATGGGAGAATACTTCCTGACTATAGGTGACATAGACTTACATGAAGCTCGAAGAGATAATCTGACTTGCTCATTACATGAGCAAGAAAAAATGTTTTTAAAAATGGCAGAAAAGAGAAGGGAGAGTTTCCAAAGAAAGGCTAATGATAAGAAACAGAAAACTCCTAAATGGGCTGAAAACATTGAAGGCACCTCAAATGGCGATGCGAATCCTGCGATGTTGTTGGATTTTGAACGAAAGGGGAAACTTTGTCTTCATAGAGAAAAGACTAGTTATTATAACAATGTATTCATCGGTTCCAGCGAATGCGACCATAATTACAAGGTAATTGGAGGGTGGGGTTTCAAAAATGGGTCAGAACCCGTGTTTCCCGGAATTTATTATATATGTGGGAACAAGGCTTATTTCAAATTGCCGGATCACTGGTATGGAAGCTGCTACTTTGGCATTGTCTTCCCGAAAATATACCATGTGAATAACGCTGCTGGAAACAATGAAGACACTAATGGCTTAGTGCGTAGAAAACGTGAGAGTGTAGGAGAAATTGTAGGTGATATTTTCAGTGCACTGATACCTGGAATGGGGGTAGTTCTGAATACTCACCGTATCTGCAAATTATCTACGGTAGTGGATCGGTTATCAACTGACACTGCTGCTGGATTCCTGCTGGTCAATACTGAAATGGTTGCGATCAGATCAATGGTTTTGCAAAATCGCCTTGCTCTTGATACCTTATTGGCAAAAGAGGGTGGAGTCTGTAGAATGCTGAAGGCACAACATTTTTGCACTTACATTCCAGACAAAAGTGTGGAAATTGAAAAATATGTGCAAAATATAACTAATTTGGAAAGAGAACTCAAACCATTGGAGGTTGACAGTGCCTGGAAGAGACTAACTGATGGTCTCTCTTCTGTAGGTAGTTGGTTCACTAGTATAGGCCGTAGTCTAGTAGGTAAAATATTGATGCCAATAGCTGGAATAAGTTTGATTGTGTTTATTATAATAATTTGCTGTAAATGCCAGAAATGCAGAAAAAGGTACACTGTAAATAGGAGGGGAGTGTGGCGAAATGTGGATGAACTCGAATTAGAAGAATTAAGGAGTCAAATTTATAAAAAGGCTAGAGAATCCCACCCAAATAAAGCTAAAGAGAAACTGCATAATAATAAGTTTGTGGATATTGAAATGAGTGAGATGTAAATTGAAAGTTGGCATCTGTTTCCCATTAGTAGTGATGATAGTAAATATCATCAAAGAGGGGATTGATGGAGTGGAAGTTTGCGCCTAAAGCAACAAGCTCTATGTATGAACCTCGAGTACACTTGTAATAATACTAAATCACCTTGTTCGTCATTAATATTCCCCTTTTCCAGTACACGCGGGTGTCCTAGAGATGCTTGCTTATGTGTTTACTAACAGTAACACCGCTTGCGTCTTCTAAAATGGCCGCTTTGTAGAAATTCAGTCTGCGCATGCGTCAGACATACCCATGTGATGTGACGCACTCGCAGATTTGGAGGGAAAGAGTCCGCTCATGCGCATTGTAGCTGACCTGCCCGCTTGTTTTAACCATGCTCTATGCTTGCTGATGCAGCTTTGCAGTGCTGTCTATTCTTGCACTAATTATTAAACGCTATAGATATTATAAAGTAAGGGGTGCAGTGTAGGAAAACATGGTGTACAGTGTGTTCTGTTTTGCTGTGATATTAATTTGTTTTCGCTTACTTTTCATGTACCGCGCATAACATTGGCCTGGATATGTGTAACGACTCCATGTTGTATCCCGTCCCGACCCCAACACGTGACAAGGGAAAATCCACACTGCGCAGAAGTGAATCTCAGCCAGCTGGCTCCTGAAGCAAGATGCGCATGAGAAAGTACCTAGACCGGTCAAAGATGCTGACATTCACCTTGTAACTTGCAACATTGTATCAATTGATGTAGTAACCCATTGTTTCTCTATATTCCTATGCTTGGGAACCTGTACACAGGGGGGCGGGTATTAAATATTAATATTAAGTGTGGGAACGCAGAATTTGGGGAGGTAAAGGTGACCTAACCATTTCTCCTGACCAATCACAAGTTGAGACCCTAATTTTGCAACATTTGTGGGTGGTCTGGGAACCCCAGAAGAGTATAACTAGCCTAGTCAGTTAGGGAGAAATTGTCCGACTTGTCAGAGTAGCAGACCTGTCACTGACCCCACGACTCTATAGGTGATTGATACAGAGAGCTGCGTAGCCCTCTGTCCAAATTTTCCACAAACTCCAAGGGGTGGAAATAGACTTAAGTGCTGGCGAAGCACTTTGGCTGGGGATCGAGAACCCAATCGGGGTTATTGGCGGATTCCGTGCAGTGAAGGGGTAACGCAGGCGTTGCTTCCGAAGCTGTGGGGGTTGGTCGTGCCCTTTGGTGAGCCCAGTCCTGACCCAGAACCTGAGGGGTATCCTGTCCTGGTTTTCCGTGAGCTGCAACCTGCTCACCTACTGGTATTCTAATTCCTTGAGGGTCCTTGTCCTCGTCCTTCCCGAAACTGACCCGTGGCCAGGGTTAGTCTTCATTCTTGCCTAGGTAAATATTACCTGTGGGTGTCCGTCATTCTATCCCTTTCCTTTTGCTCTTAATAAAGCCTCTATGTGATGGAGCAAGGATTCGCACGTAACGCGACTTGCTCTCTTCATGAACCTCGCCTGAATCATAACGGTACTAACTCTGATTGTTTGTCATTTTATTTGTATTTCCCCAACACACGGGTGTCCCTAGGAGGCTTGCCTATGTGTTTTTCATCATAATCAAGCTTGCACATTAATAAAATGGCCGCTTTTCAGAAATCCAGTCTGCGCATGCGTCGGTCATACCCATGTGATGTGACGCACTCGCAATCTGGAGGGAAAAGTTCGCTCATGCGCAGTGGTGTTAAAATGGCCGCTTGTCACTAATCATGCTTCATGCTATCTTAAGCCGCTTTTATCTATGCATCTTTTCTGCACTAACTCTTAATGCTATAAGTATTATAAAATAAGGGATTAAGAGTAGTTGGTCATGGTGTACAGTGTATTCATTTTATTCTGTGTTATTAATTTGTTTTCGCTTACTTTTCATGTACCGCGTAAATGAGGGCCTTGAAGTAGGGGATGGACTCCATTTTGAAGCTGACGTATCCCTCATCACGTGATCAAAGATCTGGGACGTGCAGCAATGGAACCTGACCAGATTGGCCATTGAAAAGGGGACTGTCCTTTCCCGGCGCACCTTTGCCCTTGAAGATGTGCTATTTTTATTCTGAATGTGCAACAATGTTGCAAACCTTTTCTTCACTATTGTACTTTCCCACACGTAGGCCTGGGAACCCAGGTGTTAGGGGGAGGGTAATGTCACGTGAAGTATAGGTGGTACCTATGATCTAACCACCTCCCTTGACCAATCAAAAGATGGGGCTTTGTCATTTTGCAACATTTATGGGTGGTCCTGGGGACCTAAAATTGTATAAATAGCCTAGGTTAGCTTAGAGAAATTGTCCGACTTGTCCGAGTAGCAGACCTGTCACTGACCCTACGAACTCTATAGGTGCCTGATACAGAGTGCTGCGGAGCATTCTGCCTGAAACTTTCCACAAACTCCAAGGGGTGGAAATTAGTCCTAAGTGCTAAGCAAAGCACTTTGCTGGGAGATTCGAAAACCCAATCGGGGTTATTGGCGGATTCCGTGCAGAAGAGGGGGTAACGCTGGCGTTGCATCCGAACCTGTGAGGGGTTGGTCGTGCCTTGGTGAACCCAGTCCTGACCCAGACCTGAGGGGTATCCTGTCCTGACTGTCCATGAGCTGTACCTGCTCACCTTCTGGTATTTCCTGAATCCTTGAGGGTCCTTGTCCCGTTCTTTCCCAACTGACCCGTGGCCAGGGTTAATCCTCATTCTCACCTAGGTAAATATTGACATAGGTGTCTGTCTATACTATACCCTCAACTTTTCCTCCTCTGATTAAAGCAATCTTGCCTGTGATATTCTCCATATCTCTTTTGAATGTAATTTCATGCAATTGATTATTAGTACATGTTCCACTTCTTGCCCTTCCTTTAGGACATTGTTGAACCCGACTGTTTATCTAGATTGTTCCACTTATTCCCTTTCCCTTAGCATGGTTGCCGTGAAGTTAGTAAAGATAGCATAAGGTTTAGGAATTAGTATAAAGATATTAGGCCACACATTAGGTCTTTCTCCCGTCCTTGCCCTAGTTTAAATCATATTAGACAATACTGTTTATTGTGATTCATACCCTATAGTGTTCCCTTTTACTCTATGGTACTCACTTTAATCCATAGCTATACCCTTGTTCTGATTCTTATCATTGATGTATTGCTTTGCATTTGCCTACTTGTAATGGCATTTTCGTCCTAAACTTATACTATATAAAACCCTTATCACCTGTCCACTGCTAGCTCCTGATCCGTCAGGAGTAATGTGCCTGTGGTAAGTCAGGTACATGAATAGTAAGTGGTGTAAGAGTCGCCCACTCCGTTACTCATAGAGCGTAGCAGAGGTTTCACCCGGTTCATTGCATCATATGCACGCCAGGGCCCAGTGCGTGGAAAATTTGGTAATCTAAGTGAGCCGGGTGACCCGCGCGCTCTATCAGTAATTTCTGGTAGCAAGAGGAATGGTTAGGACTAGTAAGATAGGTAGATAAGATAGTTAGGAAATAAAACCGTGAAAAATAAATGTGCTGCTAAAATTGTTTTTAATATTGATTGTGTTACTTAAATATTTTATTGCAAAAGAAATCGATTTCAAAATTGTTTTAAAAGATTTATATATGTATTGCTGCTAAATATTATATGTTTTATTAACCAATTGTATGTGATTGTTGAGTGTTGTCTGGAATCCCCCGGGAACTGTATAACGGATGGTGAGTAGAATCCATCGCGTTCTGAGGTCATTTGTAGGGAGGAAAGGTTAGTGCATGGTTCAAGTGGAACTGGAAGCGCTAATTAGGTCTTTTTCGGAAAACTGTATGAATGATAGTGACGGGACTGCTGATAGAAACCTTGGTCTGATATCACCTAGTAAGGGTCACACTAAGGGAGTAATAGAGTCATCGGAGCTTGTATGATAGCAAAGGGAAGCGCTGACGAACCCCAGGCTTAGTATATATCCCGGAAAGAAGTGGATGAGACTGGGTAATAGCAGGTTTTCTAATGCTTGCGTGAGGGTAGGCAAGAGAAGTCTATCCGAAGTGTATGAAAAGTAGACAGAAGTGGTTTACTTGCAGTAAAAGAAGAATTTTCTATCTCTTTAGAACACTCCTACACAATGGCGAATGTTACACGTTGTTGACTAAAATTAATATTAGCATCTTAGAGAAAATACAAAGTTTCCGTTACCTTGTAAAGGAGGGAGTCAGTCGAAGGGCTGCTCTGACGTCACTCCGTGCCGCGCTGGGATTGGTTAAACCAGCGGGTGTGTAGTGAAGCCGAAATTGTAAGGGAGGGGTGAGTGCCTGAGCGTGAGAACGCGTCTCGCGAAAAGGCCGCACACCCATTGGTCAAGAACTTTTGCAACCTCTGCACTGATTGGTTGTTGCGAAATTGGAGTCGCGCTAGCATTGGAAGCTCAAACGAGGTAGTCAAAATTTTCCGCACCGAGCTTATAGATTGTTACGAGCGGTGTATGTGGTACCCTGATTTTCTGCCTGATCCAAGGAATCTAGGGTGTCATAAAGAGTTGATGAGTAAAGGCAGACCTCACAACATGTACGGAGGAAAGAGAAAAATGTCATTTGTCAGCAAAATAAAGAATTTCTTCA
This sequence comes from Lissotriton vulgaris, assembly GCF_964263255.1. Taxonomy (NCBI): domain Eukaryota; kingdom Metazoa; phylum Chordata; class Amphibia; order Caudata; family Salamandridae; genus Lissotriton; species Lissotriton vulgaris. The sequence continues at coordinate 1,435,206,773 of NC_141695.1, read as the reverse complement.
AAACTGACAAACCCGTACGAACTAGGGAAGGCGTGATCATTCCTCTGCCAAATACTCCAGCCTCTTTCATGATGTTAGAAAAAGGGTATCATACCTGTGTATGGTTAGAGAACTGGGTAAAGTACACTGCGGAGGATGGAGTTTTAGCCTTTCCCATTGATGGTACTTTTAACGGGAGAATCCTATTTAACCTGAGGACCCGAATGAATGAATTACATCCCAGACCTAGATTAACTCAGTATGAAGCTTTAGAGGAATGGGAAATTGAGGCTCTAGAACGAGACAGACCCCGAATGGACAAGGGAGTGACCCGATGGTATCCAAAAATGGTAAAAGAAACCAAGGAGCAGAAATTGAAACAGTGGAGACAAAATATGATGGTAGAAGGGTTATTCCCCATGTTCGGAGCTAATGAAATGGTGGGAGGGAAGAAATGTACTGAGAAAACCCGACACATGATGCCCCTGGGTGAATCGGAAGATGAGTTTTTAGAAGACTTATTCATGAAAAATCCCCCGCCTTATAATGAAGAAACCAGATCTCAAAGCTTAACTACTCCAGTGAGACCTTCAGGAAGAAGAAGTACTAGTGAAGCCGATTCCACAGGGATAGAACAGAGAAGAGCGGGAGGAGAGGGATTTGGTAGACCCGACCCCGTGGTCCCGAATTACAACCCCTTTGGTGAGGGACTAGTTTTATCGACTCCATCAGCTCCGAATATTTATCCTTCCCTAGTACCCCAAATGATACAGGATCCCCCCATGAATCGAGTATTACACGAGCAGGAAAGGGATGCCCTGAGAGGACAGCGGAATGATCTCATACATGCCATAGCTCAGATTAATCCAAATCCTGAAGCCCTGACGATTCCAGTAACCATTGGTCCAGTTTTTCCTCTATATGGGGACAGAATGAATACTCCAAAAACTCCAGTCATAACCCCGATGATGCCCCCGCCCAGAAGGGAACCACTCATTATTGATGACCAGACAAGCGAATGTGAGTCCATGGTTTCCTTGATGGATCTGCCTAATAGGGAACAGGGACCTAGTATGTCTCGAACTAGACCTCAGACTAGGAACAAAGACGTACTAATAGAGTCTTCATCAGGAACTCAAAGTGCGACAGTGGTAACTCCCAAGGAAATAGAAAGGTGGACCCGAGAATTAGAAAAGGGAACCCCTCATCCGAAACCATTAGATATTTATAAGCTAAGAATAGAGCTAGAGGAACTGAGCGCAGGGAATGTGAGTCTGGACCGATTGAATGTCCGGGAGGAAGATGAGTTGTTGTTCATGTGCAAACACCTTACTCGGAATGCAAAATCATACTATGACAAATTAATGGAAACGGCAGTATGTATGGGAATAGATATCAGCAGATCCAAGGTCCTACAGAAATCCTACAGGGTAGAATTTTCAGACAAAGATCTAGAAAACCTGAATACCGCAGGGAAGAAAACGCAGATTAAGGAACTGATAAACTTAGCACAGAAATGGGGAGATCTAGACAAGTGGAAAGCCAGGTGGGCAAAGAAAAAGGAGGATAGCAAGGAGAGACCACGGACTGCTGAGTACGTTCTACAAGAAGTTGACAAACCAGAAAAATTATGTCCCATGAGAGAAGTCCCAGGGGGAAAATATGTCCATGTCCCTTGGTCCAGACAAGATATAGTATCATTTACCAATGACTTCCCTAAATTGAGGGAAAAGCCGGTTGAGTGGTACCGACAGGTTGAACGCTTCATAAAGGTTCAGAAATGTCTCCTGAAAGACCTGGATGGGTTTTTCGACATTGTAGTACCTGTCGACCTATGGACCGAATGCAAAACTGAAATTGATTGGCCAAATGAGGAATATGCACGAGATGACAGAACAGGAGCTCCCTCACCTGAAGTAATGAGAAAGTATGATCAAGTCATACAATACCTAAAGAAAAAGGTACCTGCAAAAGCAACTGATTGGACCCGTATAGATAGAACTACCCAAGAGCGTGATGAATCAGTTCACTCCTTTTATGAAAGGTTACTACAGGTGTTCAAAACTTACAGTGGAATCGATAATGTGGACATGAAGGATATGACCCATTTCAGTTATCGATTCGTGTTGGGATTGAGACCTGAAATATCCCAGTGGATTAGAGATAACAAAATCAGTTGGCAAGGGAAACCCATTGATGATGTTCTCAAATATGCCAAATACTGCGAAGATGAGATCGAGAACAAAAAGAAAGCCCTAAAAGAAAAAGTTATGTGGGCTCAGGTGAAATTAGCTGAACAACAAGAAAAACAGTTAAGTAAAATGACTAACAGTAATAATGATACAAATCCGAATAATGGGGGTGGAGGCAGGCCCCGGGTAAAAATGAGTAGAGAAGATGCTATGGGAAAATTCCCCTGTCACGGATGTGGTCAGATGGGGCATTGGAGAGATAAATGTCCGCACTCGCAGGCTGGTAATGCCCCCGTAAATGGTTTAAATCCACAGGTGCAGAAAGAGGGGATCCGAAAGACCCAGCAGCAGGTAAATCAACCCCCAGTGCCACGCGCTCCTAGACAGAATTATAGGAATCAGGGTCAAGAGAATGAAAGGGTCGAAGTGTGGGAAAGAGAGAATGAAAGAAATGCACCCATTCCTCAGTACCTGTTAAATGATACTTTCCTCTGCGATGATCAATACTGACGGGGCCTGAGAGGGGAGGACAAGGAGTGCGTGCTTGGCGCTTCCTTACCGGTAGACCAGACTGGACCATACATTGAAGGAAAGGTTGAAGGGACAGATGTCACCTTTCTGTTGGACACTGGTGCTACCCGTTCCACTGTGAGAACAGTGGACGTTACTAACCTACCCCTCTCGGGAGATGCTATCCAAGTAGTGGGAGTTTCAAATCAGATAATCAGTACTCCGGTAACTGAGCCTATGGAAATTTCCATAGGGAATTTCAAGGAAATGCACAGATTTGTGGTCTGTGATTCCAGTCCTGTAAACCTATTAGGACGAGATTTGTTGTGCAAAATGCGTTGCACCATCTTTTGCTCACCAAATGGTGTTGAGATCCAGACCCCAGATGAAGATGGCCTATATAAATTGATGTTACTGAGGCCCGACACAGAAATTAAGCCCATGTCTATTGAAAGTCTACCTGAAGAACTCCAATCGAGCGTAATACCTGAAGTTTGGGATTTTACTGGAAAGGATGTAGGCTTAATGGCAAATGTAGACCCAGTAAAAATAGCCATAAAAGCAAATGCTGTATACCCAAATACCAAACAGTATAAAATGAGTGCAGAAGTGAAAGAAGGAGTCGCAAAGGAATTAAACAGATTGCTCAAAGCAAACATCATTCAGGAAGTGATGAGCAGTCCCTGTAATTCGCCCATACTTGGAATTAAGAAGCCTAGCGGAAAGTACAGGGTAGTGCAGGACCTGCGCAAGGTAAACCAAATTGTAGTACCTTGCTGTCCCATAGTACCAAACCCTGCAGTAATACTGTATCAAATTCCTTGGGATGCGGAATGGTTCACTGTCATTGACCTGTGCCATGCATTCTTTTCCATCCCATTGCATCCAGAAAGCAAATTCCTTTTCAGTTTTGAATTCAACAGCCAGGTCTATGTCTGGAATCGTGTCCCCCAGGGGTACACCGAAAGTCCATCGATTTTCAACCAGATTCTAAAGAAATGCCTTGAATCTCTAGTTCTTCCAAAAGAGTCTGTCCTGGTGCAGTACATAGATGACCTCCTGGTAGCATCTAGAAGTCAAGACGACTGTATCACTGATACCATTGCCTTGCTGAATCACCTAGGAAAGGGAGGACATAAGGTTTCACCAGACAAGCTACAGTTCTGCAAAACCTCAGTAAAATATCTGGGGCACCAGATAGAGAAAGGGATCCGAAAGGTCACTTCAGAAAGAATCAGGATCATTCGAGAAATGTCACTACCAGTAACCCAGAAAGAAGTAAGAATGTTCCTAGGAGTTGTTGGGTACTGCAGACAGTGGATCGTGGGTTTCGCGGCTATAGCTAAACCCTTGATTAACATGACAAAGAAAGGAGCGGAAGACCCAGTTTGTTGGAATGATGAATGCATGACTGCTTGGGTAAAATTGCGAAATTGTCTGTGCACAGCTCCAGCCTTAGGAATGCCTGACTACACTAAGAACTTTGAACTGTTCTGTGACACGAGAGACAATTGTGCGCTCTCGGTCTTAACCCAGGAACATGGTCTGATTAGACGTCCTGTGGCCTACTTTTCAGCCACCCTAGATCCAGTGGCTGCTGGATTACCGGGATGCCTGAAAGCAGTAGCTGCTACCTGTACTAGTCTAGAGCAAAGTGAGAACATTGTGATGGGACATCCTGTCATTGTATTTGTTCCACATTCAGTGGTGATCTTGCTCACCCGAACTAAGACACAGTATCTCACCCCTAGTCGGCTGACTAAGTATGAGAGGATTCTCATTGGTGCAGAAAATGTAATAATTTCCCGATGCAACATTCTGAACCCTGCCACTCTATTGCCCCTTCCCATTGATGTAGAGGCAGGAGATGAAATTGAGCATAACTGCATAGACTTGACTGAATTTAGCACAAAACCCCGTCCTGATATCAAAGAAGTGGCCTTGGTTGATGAAGACCTCAAAATGTTTGTGGATGGTTCATGCTTGAGACATGAGAATGGAGGTTTGAGTGCTGCCTATGCTGTAGTCACTTTGGAAAAGACCCTGGAAGCTTCCTATCTTTTCGAAGTTAAATCTGCTCAAGTAGCGGAGCTCATTGCTCTAACAAGAGCTTGTAAAATTGGGAAAAACAAAAAAGTAACTGTTTATACTGACAGTCAGTACTGTTACGGGGTTGTTCATGACTTCGGCCAGCTATGGTTGCAAAGAGAATTCATGACTTCCTCAGGTTCTCCCATCCGGAATGGGAAACCAGTACAAAACCTACTAGAAGCCATCCAATTGCCCAAAGAATTGGCTGTGGTCAAGTGTGCGGCTCACCGATCTGGAAATGACGAGGTGACAGCCGGAAACAGATATGCTGACCAAATTGCCCAGTACTGCGCCTGACATAAAATGTCTCTCCTAATTAAATTATGGGGAGGTGAAAGCAGCTGCCAACTGATGTTGTTTGAAAGGTTGGGAACATGGGATGAATTGAGAGAACTACAGCAGACAACAGACAAGAAAGAAAGTGACATGTGGAGGCAGGATAAATGTCAACCCAGGAAAGGGGATGGTGTTGTGGTCCATGTGACTGGTATGCCTGTACTCCCTGAACGACTGGTTACCGCAATGGCACGGATAATACATGAACCAACACATATTGGGAGGGATGCCATGTGCCGAATGTTTGAAAAGGTGTTCTACAGTCCAAAATTCAGGAGCACAGCAGACAAACTTTGCCAGAGGTGTTTAGTGTGTCAACAGTTCAATGCAGGAAAGAAGACAGTAGTGGAACAAAGTACCATTGGGAGAGCAGAAGGTCCCTTCATTAGGATGCAGGCAGACTTCATAACAATGCCCCTGTGCAAAGGATATAGATATGTCCTGGTCATAGTTTGCTTGTTTTCCCGGTGGGTGGAGGCTTACCCAGCAAAGAAGAATGATGCCCTGACTGTAGCTAAATTGTTACTTAGGGAACTGATCCCCCGCTTTGGAATTCCTGAGACAATTGAAACAGACCAAGGTGGACATTTTTCAAACTAAGTCCTAAAAGAACTCTGCAAAGCATTCAAAATGGAGCAAAGGCTGCACTGTGCCTATCATCCAGAGGCTTCTGGGATAGTCGAGCAAATAAACGGCACTCTCAAGTCCAGGCTGGCAAAACTGTGTGACTCCACTAAAATGAATTGGATAGAAGCTTTGCCCATGGTGCTGATGAGCTTGAGAAGTATTCCAAACAGAAAGACAGGCCTAAGCCCCCATGAAGTGCTGATGGGAAGAATGATGCGACAGGCATGGGTACCTGGACACAAACTGCTAAGTATTTCTGATGATATGGTGCTAGAATACTGCAGGCAGTTGGGTGACCAAGTGCGTTCTATCTCTCACCAGATTGGAGAGACTGCTGTCGAATGGCCTACAACTCCAGCACACAACCTGAGACCAGGTGATTGGGTAGTGTTAAAGAAACATACCCGGAAGAGTTGCCTTGGACCGAAGTGGGGCAAGCCTCGACAAGTGATCCTTGTTACCACAACTGCTGTGAAGTGTGCTGGTGTACCAAAGTGGATCCATGCAAGTCACACGAAGAAGGTGACTGGAGAAAACGCGACTGAAGCCGAAGGTAGTCCAGCTGAGGAGACTCCAGAAGAGGGTCCGGATCCCGCTGACATCGAACTACCAGGCACAAGTCAAGAAGTTGAATGGTTTCCTGCTGATGACCAGGTTCTTGATCCTATAAGAACCAGAAAATACTCTTACCTAGGTAGTGAGTGGGACAGTGCAGGTGAGTCAGAACAAGAAGGAGAAGGTCAGATCATCAAAGCCATCATCAAATCTGATCAGGGAATAGGCCAAGTAGGGACAGATCAAGTCACCGACACTCCTTCTCAGACAGAGGAGACTGGAAAGGGACAGATAGTAGTCAAAGCGGAAGTTCATGAGAAAATCAAGAGATCGAAGAGCATGAACCAGGCCAGTTAGTAATAGATGAACGTGTTCAGGAAGAAGAGCCTAGTGAATCACTCACAAACGAAGATCACATACAGTCTAAACCTGAACTAGGTCAGAGTAAGGACCAGGCAGAAGAAATAGATGAAAGACCTGGAACTAGTCAGACAGGAAGGGAAAAAGACACTGCTGAAGCAATAGTGCGACCAAGAAGAAAAAGCAAAAGAGTTCACGAGGAAGAGCAAGTTTCCTCGACTACAAATAGGATCGAAAAGAAGGATGAACCTCGATATGTAAAAAGACTAAGAATAAGAATAAAAACAGTCGAAGAAAAACTGAAAGACCGAAAAAGGGCTGAAAGTGAAAGAAAAGAAGCCCGAGGAAAGTCCATCCGAAAGGGCGGCAGAGTAAAGAAACAGAACAAACTGTATCGGAGCCCTGAATGGACCTATCTGGTGTTGGAAGAAATTGATGAGCCCGAAGCCTGTGGCAAAAGCGACGAAGGGTCCATTGCTGATCGGAGTTCTGACGAAGACCCTCCTTGAGGTGAAGCGAAGTAAAACTTCTGCTGAGAAGAAACGAAGAGGGGTTGAAAAGCCACCTATAAGATAAAATGTCTGATTCAAATGTCTCTGGAAGATCCAGATTTAGCTGTTGCAAAACATGCTGTAAAATATGCATCTGTAGTATAGTACTGATAGTAATGATATGGATAGGATTAACAGTGTTTATACCTTTTATGATAAGCAAAGACCCTAACATATATCCTACAGAATTGACGACACAAGACGCAGAAGCTGTACATACTGAAGAAACACCACGAAGAGTAGAAAGACGTGACAATGCAATGAGTCTGAGACATACACGACCTGACTTAGAAACAGTAGATGAGGGAGAAGAAATGCGTTACTTACCTGTAACAGCAGTTATCCAGTATTGGTATCTTTCATAGATTCACATGCCTGAATCATTCCCCGTCGTCGGGGTAGGAGTCCCCGGTAAATAACAATAGTAATGTCACATAGACATACACTTAGTACTAGGCCAGAGGCCTCACATTAGCAGCCTATCTAGGTCCTTATGTAAAAAGGACCAAACTTTGGCCAGGAGCCAATCAGCTACCATCACCCTTCTCACCTTCCTGGAAGGAGCCCTAGTCCCTCAGATTTTCGTAAGCACAGTGCTACTGAGAGGGAGAAGGTGAGCCCTTCCAGGGGAGGTGGGTGGGTTGCATGTGAATCTATGAAAGATACCAATACTGGATAACTGCTGTTACAGGTAAGTAACGCATTTCTTATCCAGTATTATGGGTATCTTTCATAGATTCACATGCCTGAATCAGAATAGCAAGCAATAATGAGCACATTTCGCATAATACATTCGTAAAGACATAGCAATCTTATCATAAGTTGTTACACAGTTTACATGATACTCACAACCTGATAAGAAATGTGCGATAAATTACCTGGAAGGTGGGATGATAGGAAGAAGGCTCACCACTAATGAAATAGATGACGTAAGACAGCCTGTCCCACTGCTGCATCCTTCATAAGTTCAGAGTCCAAGCAGTAGTGCTTCGTGAACGTATGTGGTGTCTTCCATGTCGCCGCCCTGCAAATGTCGACAATGGATACCCCAGCAAAGAGCGCCATGGAGGTGGAAACCGCTCTAGTGGAGTGTGCTCGTACTTTTGAAGGCAGAGGGTGGCCCGCCTGTTGGTGACAGAAGGCGATGGCCGCTGAAATCCATCTGGAAATGCTCTGTTTTGTTAAGGCTAAGCCTTTCCTGGGTCTGCTAAATGCGACAAACAATTGGTTGGACTTTCGAAATTGCTCCGTCCTGTGAAGGTAAAATTTGAGACATCGTTTGAGGTCCAATGAGTGAAGAGATCTTTCAGCCGCAGATGATGGATTCGGGAAGAAAGATCGTAGGACAATAGGTTCGTTGAGATGGAAAGAGGACGGAACCTTCGGTATAAACTTAGGGTTAGTCCGTAGAATGACCCTGTCGTTCTTGAACTGGATGAAGGGGTCTTGCACAGAAAAGGCCTGCAGTTCACTCACTCTCCTTGCTGACGTGAGCGCCAGCAAAAGAGCTGTTTTCCATGACAAATATTTTAGATCTGCTCTGTGGATTGGCTCAAACGGGTGTTTCATTAGTTGAGCTAGAACCACATTTAGTTGCCATGTAGGTGGAGGCGCTCTAACTGGAGGGAAAGATCTGAATAATCCCTTCAGAAACTGTTTGATTAGTCTGTTGGTCCATAATGAAGCTCCACACGAAGATCGTCTGAACCTGGATATGGCCGCCAGGTGGACCTTTATTGAAGCATGTGCCAGTCCAGAATTGGCTAAGTGGAGCAAGTAGGGCAGAATTTGTGCTGGAGTAGAAGTGAATGGATGCAAATTCTGAGCTCTACACCACAAACAGAATCTTTTCCACTTGAGGGAATACGTCTTATTAGTACTTTCAGCCCGAGCCCGGGCTAAGACGGCCCTGCATTCCTGTGGAATATCTAAATCCTGGAACTCTCTGAACTCAGGAGCCAAGCTGATAATTTTAGAGATGTTGGATCCGGATGCTGGACTTGTCCCTGGTTCATTGTGAGGAGATGTGGGCATGTCCTGAATAGAATTGGAGGTTCCAGCGATAGAAGGTGTAGCTCCGTATACCAGTGTTGGCGCGGCCACGCTGGGGCTATCAGGATTATGGTACAACTCTCTGCTTTCAGTTTCCGGAGAACCCTGGGGATCAGGGGAAACGGTGGAAAAGCGTAAGCAAAGACGTTGCACCATGTCATCGAAAAGGCATTCCCTAGGGACCTTTTCTGGGGAAGCCAGCTTGCGTAATGTTGGCATTTCGCGTTCACTTCCGTCGCAAAGAGATCCAGGTGAGGTTTGCCCCAACGGGAGAACACCGAGTCGAGCGTCTGCTGGTCGAGCTCCCACTCGTGGCAAAGTGAACGCTGCCTGCTTAGCGAGTCTGCCAGGGTGTTGTCTACTCCTGGGACATACTCTGCCCGCAGAGAAATGTCGTGTTGTACCAGCCAGATCCAAATTTGCTGAGATTCTCGAGACAACGTCCTGGATCGAGTACCCCCCTGCTTGTTCAGGTAGTGCATTGTGGTGGTGTTGTCCGTCCTCACAAGCACTGGGGAGTTCCTGATTCGGGGCAGAAATGCTCGAAGTGCCAGGCGCACTGCTCTCAACTCTAGCAGATTGATGTGGAGTTGTTTTTCTGCCACTGACCATTGACCGTGTACTTGCAGTTCCTGCAGGAACGCCCCCCATCCTTCCAGTGAAGCGTCTGTGGTAATCACATGAGGAGAGACTGGGAGAAGAAAAGGGAGACCCTTGTTTAAGTTGTCGCCCAGAAGCCACCATCTCAGAGCTTTCTTCATGACCTGAGTGATCCTGATCCAGTCGTCGAAAGACCCTGTAGATTGGATCCACTGATTTGTTAAGGCTTCCTGTAGAGGCCGCATGTGTAGGCGACAGTGAGGAATGAGAAAAATGTTGGAAGACATCATTCCTAGCAATGATTTGAATAGTCGAACTTTGACTCTCTGTTTGGCCTGAATGTGGACAGCCAGGGTCTTCAGCTTGACCTGACGTTCTCTGGAAGGAAAGGCTTTCTCTTGTTGTGTATCCAACGTTGCTCCCAGGAAATTGAGACGTTGTGACGGTTGGAGAGTTGACTTTTCCTGGTTGAGTGTTAGGCCCAGATTTTTGAATAGATGAAGGCAGGCCGAAGAGGACTTGGCTACGCCTGACCGAGTCGGAGCTTTGATGAGCCAGTCGTCTAGGTAGGGAAAGACTTGGTGATGATGCTGGCGAAGGTATGCCGCTACTGGTGACAGACACTTCGTGAAGATGCGTGGAGCTGACTTCAGGCCGAATGGTAAAACTCTGAACTGGTAGTGCCTGCCTGCCACTGCAAACCTCAGAAATTGTCGATGACTCTTGTGAATGAGGACATGAAAATAGGCATCCTGGAGGTCTAAGGATACCATATAGTCTTTTGGATTGAGTAGATGTAGTACCTCCTGGAGGGTAACCATACGGAAGGACTGCTTCTTGAGGTATACATTTAGGTTTCTCAGATCCAGTATTGGTCTCCATTGCTTCTTCTCCTTTTTTCTGACCAGGAAGAATCGGGAATAGAATCCTTTCCCCTTCTGACCTCGAGGAACTCTCTCCACTGCTCTTTTCTGGAGCATTAGAGAGAGCTCTTGTTGAAGTAGGCGTAGATTCTTGTGCTGCATAGGACATGGTGGGTTCGGAGGAGGATGTTCCACAAACTCCAAAGTGTGTCCGAAGCGAACTAATTGCAGCACCCAACGATCTGTTGTAATTTGCTTCCAATTGTGAAGGAAGTTGGTAATTTTTCCTCCAACTGCGAATTGTGGAGAAGAGGTGCAGGCATGCTGGAGAAAGCAGTCATTGGCGTCTGTAATTATCCTTCTTTCCTCCTTTCCCTCGAAAGGACGACTTGTTGTAGGAAGCTCGTCCTTGTTGCTGTCGCTGCTGATATTGAGGCTTGTACTGCTGAGAAGAGTTATAAGCGGACTTGTAACCTTGATAGCTGCCTCGATTCTGCTGCCCTCTACCTCTGGATCCTCGAAAGGAATTAGTTTTGTATTGTAGGGTGCCTAAGGCTTTCGCCGTGTCGGTATCCTTCTTAATACCTTGCAGCATATCATCGATATGTTCACCGAAGAGCAGTTCTCCATCAAATGGCATGTCTAGAACTTTGGCTTGCACATCAGGCCGGAATGCTGTGGCTTTGAGCCAGCCCTGGCGTCTCAAAACCGCTGCTCCTGCCAGTTGACGAAATCCTGTGGAAGCGATATCCAAGGCCACATCGATCATTTCTGAGGCAGAGCGTTCGCCCTCCAGTAAAATTTTCTTAACCTCTTCTTTCTGGTCTTCTGGGATTTCCTCTAGATATGGGGCTATATCTGCCCAAATCTGTCGATTGTAGCGACCTAGTAATGCTAGAGAATTTGCAGCCCTGACTGATAGGGCGGACATAGAAGAAAATCTTTTGCCGATGGCATCAAGTTTTCTTCCCTCTTTATCAGGAGGCGCTGTTATTGCCGCTGACGGGTTGCTAGACTTCTGCTGAGCGGCCTGTGATATGACTGAGTCCGGTTTAGTTTGGCCAGTTAAACATGCGGGAGCAGTGTCTGGGGCTTTGTACTTCCTTTCAAGTCTACCTGGCACTGGAATGAGAGAGGAAGGATTTTTCATAATTTTAAGTCCTTGCTCCCATATATAATCGATTACTGGGATGGATCGAACAGATCTTTTGAAGGATTCCTTAAAGTCATGGAGGAAACAGTCCTGCGTTTCCGAAGCTATTTGGATGTTGAATCTTGCAGCCGCTCTCCCTACTATATTATGGAATCCCCCTAAATCTTCAGGGGGTGAATCATCCTGTACTTGCTCTGGGGATGCCGGATCCTGGTTGGCGTTGTCATCAGAATCCTCATCATGTATTTCACCTTCCTCATCTTGGACTTCATCATGTCTCATTTCTTCCTCATATTCATCCTCATCAGAAGAAATTTGAGGAGGCAATTTCTCTTGCTCCTGATGCACAACCAGCGGAGGTGGTCGCTGGCGACGTTGAGGGGTTGGAGCTTCCTGCTGCGCTGGCACACCTGAAGCAGGAGCAGAAGACGGAAATCTTTGCCTATAGTCTGAAATCAGAAACTGTAGGTCAGAGACAATTGACGCCGGAAGGCATACCATAGGCTGAACAGTGGTATGCTGTCGAACTTCTTCTTGAATCGTCACCTCTTCAAGATCTTCACAGTCTGAACTCTCATGAACCTTGATGTTAAGATGAGAGGGACTGGATGCTATGGGAAACATGTTCTCCACGTCAGGGTCTTCTGCTTCTAGAAACTGCGTTGGCAGCAGTTGCTGGACTTTGCTAGGTGAAGTCATCTCTGGTGTCACCATGCATGATGACATCTTAAAATGGGTATAGGAATACTTCAGTGATGGAGAGCCCTTTGAGTGTAGATTCATTGTAGCGTCTGATGGAGCGTCTACAATAGTTGACATTTTATCATACATTTTCATCGTCGACTGCATCGACGTCGATGATGTCCTCGTCGACGTCGACGACAATGCCCTCGTCGACGGCGGCGTCGACACTGCAGAAGTCGACGACGATGGCTTCATTGACGGTGTCGTCGTCGACGGGCTCGTCGACGATGGGGTCGTCGTCGACGGTGTCCTCGTCGACGGTGTCGTCGTCGACGGTGCCCTCGTCGACGGTGTCCTCGTCGACGGTGTCCTCGTCGACGGTGTCGTCGTCGACGGTGTCGTCGTCGACGGTGTCGTCGTCGACGGTGTCCTCGTCGACGGTGCCGTCGTCGACGGTGTCCTCGTCGACGGTGCCGTCGTCGACGGTGTAGTCTTCGTCGACGAGGAAGTCTTCGTCGACGGTCTCGACGTCGACGGTGTCTTCGTCGACGGTGGCTTCGACGACGATGAAGTCTTCGTCGACGATGAACTCGACGTCGACGATGGGTTTTTCGTCGACGCTGGAAGCCTTGCCTTCGTCGATGATGAAGCAGACGTCGACGGGAGCGTCGTCGACGGTTTTGTGAGAGGAATAACAGAAGGTATTGACCTACCCATCGTCGACGACGTTGTGGCAGTGGAAGCCATGGAGAAAGTAGACGCCGTGGATGTCGAAATGGATACTGTCGACATCGTCACAGGCAGGCCAGAAGATACCACAGCAGGCTTTTTGAAGGTTGTCATCTGAAGAGAAGGCTTGACCTTAGGATGACCCTCCATAGATTTTGGCTTCTTGTGAGGAGGCACAGCAGACTGACCTGGAGATGTCTGTCGAGGCCTTTTAGGAGAGGAGTGGAAACTTCTGAAGGAACACTCACTCTCACCTGAGGAGACTTGGTCCTTGTCCTTCAGTCTCTGGAGCCACAGAAGCAGTCGCCCTTCCCTGTCTTTCAATGTCTTGACCGGGAGAGTGCGACAAATCTTACATTCCTTGGCAGAATGCTGAGGATAGAGGCAGTACAAACATTCTTCATGCTTGTCCTCTATGTGTAACCTCATTTTACTACATGAGGCACATGGCCTAAAAAGACCTTTTTTAGGAGTAGTAGACATATTAAATACTAATACTCCTTTTCCAACTAACTCTGAAGAAATAGTAGGCAAAAAACCAAAGATATAGGAAAAAACCTGAGCAGAGCTCAGTGGAGACTCCTCTGCACGACGTGCGGTAGAAAATCTGAGGGACTAGGGCTCCTTCCAGGAAGGTGAGAAGGGTGATGGTAGCTGATTGGCTCCTGGCCAAAGTTTGGTCCTTTTTACATAAGGACCTAGATAGGCTGCTAATGTGAGGCCTCTGGCCTAGTACTAAGTGTATGTCTATGTGACATTACTATTGTTATTTACCGGGGACTCCTACCCCGACGACGGGGAATGATTCAGGCATGTGAATCTATGAAAGATACCCATAATACTGGATAACTACATTATCACGAAATGAAGAACAGGACACACTTAAATGTTTTCGCTAATCTTTTAGTGCACTATGTAGAAGCTATGGAAATAGAAGATTGCTATGTCTGCATGATGCTACCTACTTCAGTAGCTGAAGGCGTGACATACCACCATTTACCCCTGACCTATGGAATTTCCTGTAGTATATTAGCAAGCTTGTTCTATAGAAGCACTTTACAGTACTATTACTCAAACACTGACGTTATCTTTTCAGAACTTCCTATTAGAGGGAATCTGAACCTTGTACATACACTTGGTGGAGTGACTCGCTACATGGGAGAATACTTCCTGACGATAGGTGACATAGATCTGAATGAAGCTCGTAGAGACAACTTGACGTGTTCCTTACATGCACAAGAGAAAATGTTCTTGAAAATGGCAGAGAAGAGAAGGGAAAAGTTTCAGAAAAAGGCAAATGACGAAAAGAACCGAACCCCTAGATGGGCAGAAAACATGGATAACACCTCACAAAGCGAAGTTACTCCTGCTCTGTTGCTGGATTTGGAACGGAAAGGGAAACTCTGTATTCATAGAGAAAAGACTAGTTATTATAACAATGTATTCATTGGTTCCAGCGAGTGTGAACACAATTACAAGGTAATTGGAGGTTGGGGTTTCAAAAATGGGTCAGAACCTGTGTTTCCAGGAATTTATTATATATGTGGAAACAAGGCGTATTTCAAATTGCCGGATCACTGGTATGGAAGCTGCTACTTTGGCATTGTCTTTCCGAAAATATACCATGTGAACAATGCAGCTGGAAGCAATGAGATTACTAATGGCTTAGTGCGTAGAAAACGTGAAAGTGTAGGAGAAATTGTAGGTGATATTTTTAGTGCACTGATACCTGGAATGGGGGTAGTTCTGAATACTCACAGAATCTGCAAATTATCTACAGTAGTGGATCGGTTATCTACTGACACTGCTGCTGGATTTCTGATGATCAATACCGAAATGGTTGCGATCAGATCAATGGTTTTACAGAATCGCCTTGCTCTTGATACCTTATTGGCAAAAGAGGGCGGAGTCTGCAGGATGCTGAGGGCACAACATTGTTGCACTTACATTCCTGATAAAAGCGTCGAAATTAAGAAGTATATAAGAAACATTACTAATTTGGAAAAAGAACTCAAACCGTTAGAGGTTGACAGTGCCTGGAAGAGACTGACTGATGGTCTCTCCTCTGTAGGTAGTTGGTTCTCTAACTTAGGTAAAAGTCTTATATGGAAAATACTGATGCCAATAGCTGGAATAGGTTTGATTGTTCTGATCATATTCATCTGTTGCAGATGTCAGAAATGCAGAAAATATATAGTGAATAAGAGAGGAAAGCGAAAGGCTGAAGAATTAGAATTAGAAGAATTAAGAAACCAGATATATAAGAAAATAAAGAACAATCATACACACAGAGAGGCGGAGAGAAAGCTCAACAATAAGTTCGTCGAGATTGAGATGGATGAATTGGATGAATGAAGTTGGCATCTGTTTTCATGTGTAGTGATGATAGTAAATATCATCAAAGAGGGGATTGATGGAGCAAGGATTCGCACGTAACGCGACTTGCTCTCTTCATGAACCTCGCCTGAATCATAACGGTACTAACTCTGATTGTTTGTCATTTTATTTGTATTTCCCCAACACACGGGTGTCCCTAGGAGGCTTGCCTATGTGTTTTTCATCATAATCAAGCTTGCACATTAATAAAATGGCCGCTTTGCAGAAATCCAGTCTGCGCATGCGTCGGTCATACCCATGTGATGTGACGCACTCGCAATCTGGAGGGAAAAGTTCGCTCATGCGCAGTGGTGTTAAAATGGCCGCTTGTCACTAATCATGCTTCATGCTATCTTAAGCCGCTTTTATCTATGCATCTTTTCTGCACTAACTCTTAATGCTATAAGTATTATAAAATAAGGGATTAAGAGTAGTTGGTCATGGTGTACAGTGTATTCATTTTATTCTGTGTTATTAATTTGTTTTCGCTTACTTTTCATGTACCGCGTAAATGAGGGCCTTGAAGTAGGGGATGGACTCCATTTTGAAGCTGACGTATCCCTCATCACGTGATCAAAGATCTGGGACGTGCAGCAATGGAACCTGACCAGATTGGCCATTGAAAAGGGGACTGACTTTCCCGGCGCACCTTTGCCCTTGAAGATGTGCTATTTTTATTCTGAATGTGCAACAATGTTGCAAACCTTTTCTTCACTATTGTACTTTCCCACACGTAGGCCTGGGAACCCAGGTGTTAGGGGGAGGGTAATGTCACGTGAAGTATAGGTGGTACCTATGATCTAACCACCTCCCTTGACCAATCAAAAGATGGGGCTTTGTCATTTTGCAACATTTATGGGTGGTCCTGGGGACCTAAAATTGTATAAATAGCCTAGGTTAGCTTAGAGAAATTGTCCGACTTGTCCGAGTAGCAGACCTGTCACTGACCCTACGAACTCTATAGGTGCCTGATACAGAGTGCTGCGGAGCATTCTGCCTGAAACTTTCCACAAACTCCAAGGGGTGGAAATTAGTCCTAAGTGCTAAGCAAAGCACTTTGCTGGGAGATTCGAAAACCCAATCGGGGTTATTGGCGGATTCCGTGCAGAAGAGGGGGTAACGCTGGCGTTGCATCCGAACCTGTGAGGGGTTGGTCGTGCCTTGGTGAACCCAGTCCTGACCCAGACCTGAGGGGTATCCTGTCCTGACTGTCCATGAGCTGTACCTGCTCACCTTCTGGTATTTCCTGAATCCTTGAGGGTCCTTGTCCCGTTCTTTCCCAACTGACCCGTGGCCAGGGTTAATCCTCATTCTCACCTAGGTAAATATTGACATAGGTGTCTGTCTATACTATACCCTCAACTTTTCCTCCTCTGATTAAAGCAATCTTGCCTGTGATATTCTCCATATCTCTTTTGAATGTAATTTCATGCAATTGATTATTAGTACATGTTCCACTTCTTGCCCTTCCTTTAGGACATTGTTGAACCCGACTGTTTATCTAGATTGTTCCACTTATTCCCTTTCCCTTAGCATGGTTGCCGTGAAGTTAGTAAAGATAGCATAAGGTTTAGGAATTAGTATAAAGATATTAGGCCACACATTAGGTCTTTCTCCCGTCCTTGCCCTAGTTTAAATCATATTAGACAATACTGTTTATTGTGATTCATACCCTATAGTGTTCCCTTTTACTCTATGGTACTCACTTTAATCCATAGCTATACCCTTGTTCTGATTCTTATCATTGATGTATTGCTTTGCATTTGCCTACTTGTAATGGCATTTTCGTTATAAAACCCTTATCACCTGTCCACTGCTAGCTCCTGATCCGTCAGGAGTAATGTGCCTGTGGTAAGTCAGGTACATGAATAGTAAGTGGTGTAAGAGTCGCCCACTCCGTTACTCATAGAGCGTAGCAGAGGTTTCACCCGGTTCATTGCATCATATGCACGCCAGGGCCCAGTGCGTGGAAAATGTGGTAATCTAAGTGAGCCGGGTGACCCGCGCGCTCTATCATATGCACATGATTTTTGCTCTGATCTTTCCTCTGATGCATTTGCAAACTGTTTAATTAGTATGTTCCTATTTTTCCCTTCCCTTAGGAGGTATCTGAACTGTTTTCTTGAATTATTAATGTGTGGTGAACTTCAGAAATTGCAATAAGACTTTAGCTAGACAGAATAGGAGTAGGGCTGAATTACTCATAGGCTATATAAATTCACTGATTTGTGTGGTTTGAACTTGTCGTCCCTAGTTTAAGTCTAAATTTTATAGCATGTTCCTTGTTACCCTTACCCTTTTAGAAATTCCGTTTTCCCTTAAATGGTGTTATCCTTGTTGCATAGCTACTTCATCTTTTTGATATTGCTTACTGATGTCCTTATCAGCATCTGTCTCATAATTCTGTCTCTTTGAAAATACTTTATATAAAAACCCTTGAATTACCTAAGTTGTCTGTGGTCATTCTAAAAGTACATCAAATGTTGATTGAATAAATAAAGTGTTGTAGATAGAAACCTTATCACCTACCCTCGTGCTCCTGGTCCATCAGGAGGAGTAAATACCTGTGGTAAGTCAGGTATCTTGTTAGAAGTGTCACAGGAGACACACCCACAAGGCTGATGGTAGCGTGTAAAATCACCCGACTTATAAATTGGGGTATTCTGAACGCATACATGGGCCCAAGTGCGTGATAATCTGGCAGTCTGTAGGGCCGGGTGACCTGCGCGCTCTATCCTACTCATGAGACCATTGAAATTTCATGACTATGTATTTTGATGCCATTGTAGTATGTTTATTTTTTGCACAATTTTGGGTGGAAAGTTGTGTTGTATTGTGCTTTGTAATGTATTATGCGTATTTGTGCTTCATTTGTACTGTTAGGGAAAACTTACCTAAGATCAGTAGAATTGGAATTGTATTATTGGTGCAGAATGTTGGGACAGGGCCTCTGTTTTAATCTGTAGTATTTGTAAAGGGCATGGCTACCCGTGGGCCTCCCAGCCCTTTCACAGCCACCATAAAACAACTCCGGGATAAGGTTACTCCCTGAATTACCAGTTCTTTAAAGCTTTGTGGAAGGGGAGGTCTTGCTCCAGGAAGCGAAGTTGGAGGGGGAGGGAGTTCCAAAGCTTGGACACCAGATAAGACATAGAACGACCGCCCTGATGTGTTCTCCCAATCCTAGGAACCTTGAGTGGGTGGGCAGAGGCTACTCTCAAAGGCATGCTAGGCACATACAGAGAGGCTAGGCATTGTAACAACAGAGGACCTGTATTGTTTATTGCCCTATTAATGATGCATGGGGACTTAAACTGGATGTGGCATGCCACGGAAAGTCAGTGAAGCACATTGAGGACCTTGGCAGCAGACTGACATTTGGGAGTGTCTGTAAGAAGTCAAGCTGCTGTATTCTGCACTTTTTGCAGTCTTTTGGTAATGTAGCACGGAGAACCAAGGTATAAAGCATTCCCATAATCTAGGGGAGCCATCACCAGGGCTTGGACAATCACTCTTCTAGCTGTAAAAGGGAGGAGCTTAAGAACTTTCCTCAATAATCTCAGAATGCCAGAGCAGCTTTCAGAGATTTTCTTGCCTTGGTGTTCCATCTTGAGCATACCCCCGAGCTCTTTATTGGGCTTGTGGGGGTCAGCAGCTTGCGTAGACAATCTTGGATGGGCCTCTGAACAAAGCTCAGGGATTTATTGCCTATCAACATGACCCATCTTGTCCTCATTGAGTTTTAGTTTGCAGCCGGACATCCTCTGGATACTTCTCGAAGTATCCATACCAGCAAGATGAATTTTGGTATGGTCAGGGGGAATAGACAGGACTAGCTGGGTGTCATCAGCATAGGAGACCAATAACATTCCAAATGATTGCACAATATTTGCGAGAGGGAGAATGTACAAATTAAAAACTGTGTGGCTCAAGAAAGATCCCTGAGGAACCCCACAATTGAGGGAAAGATTAATTGAATAGTGTGTCTGAAAGGTATGATCCTTCAGAAAAAAGGAGAGCCATTCAAGTGCTCTGCCCTTGATGTCTGCATTCAAAACACTCTGAATGAAAGTAGAATTGTCTACAGTGTCGAAGGCAGCACTTAGATCAAGGAGCATGATAGCTGGAGATCTTCCCTGATCCAGAACTTTCCTTAATTCCTCAACCACTGCCAGCAACGCACATTCCATGCTGTATTGTGGTTGGAACCCCATTTGGGTGGAATGAAGCAATCCCTGTGGTTCTACAAAGACTGAAAGATTCTTGTGACATGTTTTTCTAAAGTTTCTGCCGCCCCTGGTAATAAAGAAATAGGCCTATAGTTGTTTGGGCTAAGGGGCTTTTTAACAGGGGTCTGGTTACTGAGTGTTTCCAATTATCCTATTATCAGCTGGAGTTTTTACTGGTCGGTGGATGCTACTGCTCCCGTTGCTGGGGTATTTGATATAATAAATCTTTACTGAAACTACTCAGGACTCAGGATATATACTACAATACAGGATACCGGTCAAACAGGAGGGGAAGATTAGAGCTTGTTTAGACACAAGAAGGACAGGACTGTAACAGATTCAGACAGGAAATGTGACTAGGATCAAACAAGAGAAGAAGGATACTGGATCAGGCTCAGACATAAGAAAAATTAGACTAGATTTATTGAGAAATATCAGGTGACTGGACGACATTCAGTTAGTAAAATTCTGAGACTGGACTGTGTTCAGACTGAAAAAGCAGGAGAATGGTCCAGGCTGCTGCACAAGAAGCTTGGAATTTCACAAGGTTTAGACACAAAAGGTTTAGGCTTTGGAAGCAGAAGACTTAACAAGAGACTTATCAAGGTTCAGACAAATAGAAGCAGGAGACTGCACACGGCTCAGCCACCAGAATTAAGAGACTACAGCAAATTAGGACTGGCGATAGAAGAACTAGACTAGGTTCAAATGAGAGACGCAGGAGTGGACCAGGTCGAGAAAGGAGATGCACAGATTGCTCACATTTCAGGAAGGAGAAACAAAAGACTAGATCAGATTCAGATATGAGGAAGAAGAGATTGGACCAGGTTCAGATAGAAGAAGCAAAAACAATGGACCAGTTTAAGACAGGATGAGCAGGAAACTGGACCAGGTTCAGAAAGGAGAAGTATGGTACTGAAACCAGCCAGAATCTTAGCAGGTCAATACTTGTCCAATATGAATGCAGAAAGGAAAAGTCTTTACCTGTTTCAAAGAGAGGGCACATGTGACTGGAGCAGGTTCAGACAGGAGAAGCAGGACGCCAAAAACATTTCAGCCTGAAAAAGCAGTTGACTGGACTAGGTTCAGACTGGGAAACAAGAGAATGGAATATGTTTAGACAAAAGAAGGACATTTCAAGACAGGTTCAGTAAGGAGAAGCAGAAGATGTGGTGCAGGTTCAGAGAGAAATGGGAAAAGGGCTAGGCATGAGAAGGAGGAGGATAGATCACGGTAAAACAGAGGAAGCAAGACACTGGTGAGGTTCCGTGACAATTGTAAGTGGTGTTTTCGACTCGCTCGAATATGGTCGAGTTTGGTATCTATGAACCACAAATGACGAGTTTAGTGGGTGTACGCGTTTTCGCTATGCTAACCTAAACCGTTCGTCTGTTTCGTGGGTTTCTTCATCTGAACCCACGGGTTCCATTTTAGATACGGCATCCATTTTTGTTTCTTGCCCTCAAGTAGCCAGCGAACGGACACTGTACGCTTCGTGACCCTGGGATTCCCAAACTCTTGCGGAAGACACATGTTCCTTTGAGGGTGTCTTTATGATGAGGGGGATGACACTGCAAGGCAGATAGCCCCGCTCGAGGCTCATCTTGCCGTGCTGGTCTATTGTCTCAGCCGTGCATTCATTAGGCACGTCTCCTTTGATCCTGCAATCGTGTTTCCGATATCACCCCCTTACACTCTTTTCAATCTGTTGACTATCTTTGTCTTCCTCTGCACCTGTTTCTGACTCTTCCTTAACTTGTTTACAGCCGGAATGGAATGCACTAATGGTGGGAAGATGTACTTTTACAGTTGGGAACCGGCGATGCTACTGTAATTATGTTCTGGACCCTGAATACATGAAAGCGACCCCCTATGAAATTTACTGTGGGAACTGGGTTATAACCTTTTGTTTGCCATGTTGTTCTATGACGAAAAACTGTATAAAAGGAGCGATCCACAGATGCAATTTGAAGCAGTCTCCTAGAACCTACATGCTATGTACTTCTTGTGACTTCTGTGTTCCCTGCAGTAAATAAACCTCGATCTTTGACGCCGAAGGAAGTGTCCCGTGTCTCTGTCATTTGTACGCCGGAACAGGTAACCTACGAAGGTTTCAGGTGTTGTCCCCTGGCACCGCTGGGTCTTAGAAAAACCCAGTCCTTCAGTTGGCGCCCAACGTGGCGCGGCATCAGCGGTACCGGTCCAAAGCCCGACGATCGTGAGGAACTTCGTATGAAATCTCCGAGGGAAGGTGCACCCCGCTTCATCGATCCTGTTGTCGAAACAAGTGGCCCGAAGACTTTTCCCGCGAAGATCCCCGCCTCCTGACGGCTGCGACGGACTGATGCCCTGACTGTCGACCTGTTTTGGCGCCTGGCGTAGACCTTGGTACAGCGAGACGATTGACGGGCCTTCCTGGTGACGCCATTGTTCTTTGAGTTAAGTATTTGTGGGTCGCTCCCAGAATCCTTAGTTGTTGTTGGTGCTTAGTTGTTGCATGGTTCGATTGCATTTGTGGTTCTTCGTACTTTGTTTTTAGTTGTTCTATTTGACGACTGCAGTCGCCAAAAACCGAGGGTTTTTGCATTTTTGCGGGGACATTGTAATCCAATAACCCTTGACGTTTGTGAAACTCGGTTAGTGTGCACGATGCCTGGCCGTAGTACTTTGTTTAGCTGCTTTAGAGGTTGTGGTGCGGATTCCCGATTGGAGGACTCATGTCCGATACCTCCCGTTGGAACTCCAATTTATGAATTATATAGTCGCCATGGTGTGGGTCCTATCGCATTTAATGATTGCTGGGTCCGCTACACTAAAGATGACGGTGTCCTTAGTTGGCCACCTCATGGTAGTTTTGAGACCCCTATTTTGGATAATCTTGAAGCTAAATTGTTTCAAAAGAAAGCAAGGCCGGCCATGTTTGATTCCTTTCGGTTATGGCGTAAAGAAGCCAAGCAGAAAGAAATCAAACAGCTTAAACGTAATAAGAGAGAAGGTATTGTTACAACGATGAGAAATGCAGAGCAGTTTCAGCGTGACAAAGAAGAGAAGGAAAAGGAAATTTTTGATAGATTACAACGTATGACAGTGGATAAATGCTATCCCGTTTTACCGACGGGTACTGATAAGAAGGGAGAGGAAGCAGTAGAGGACCCTTTGTTGTCCTATCTACTGAAGTCGCCACCTCCATATGCACAGGATACCACAGCCCCTGTGGTTCCCCCTGTTCCTCAACCTGTTGTTCCGGCAGCTGTTAATCAGCATGTCGCTGGTCCTGTCCTTGCGAATCCTTCTGTCCCTATTCCTCTACCTGCTGCTGTTCCTACTGCTCCTCTGTCTATACCTTCTCAAGCTGTTGTTCCCGCTACTTCTGCTCTTGTGGCTACTCCTACTGCTCCTACTGCTCCCGTATTTAGCTCTCATGTTGTTGCTCCTGCACTTTACTCCTCTTCTCCGTCTGTTCGAAGACGCATTCCTAATGCTGTTGCTAATCTTTACTCTCCTTTTGGACCGCTTCTTGGGTCTGATGATTCTGATGTTCCCCAACGACGAAGTCAGCTTCCTGGTGGTAGGGAAGGTGATACATTAATCAAAATGGCGCGTAATTGGATTAGGTATCCCCTTTAAAATCCCCCGCGCATAGTTGTTGAGACTTTCTCTCAATTCAATGAGCCAACACAGAGATTCGTGTTTGATGAAATGTGCAAATTCTTACGTGAAGCGATATCAAATGATGAGGTAAACGAGGTACCGGTCGACGTAACTGAACTTCAGCTTCAGTTTTCGAGCAGTATACTCGTGGGTAGCAATGTTCGACGTGCTATTGAGCATCTTCTATCTTTTCGTCCCACTGTGATACCCCGAGCATTGTTTAAGGACGAAACTGAGGAGTGGATGGCGACGCCTGGTCAGTATCCCATGCGTGAAGTTCCACCAGTGTGGATGCCAGGTGATGCTGCTGCTAATCCTGCTATTCCGCCACATTTCCAGAGAGTGTGGATACACCTTCCATGGAAGCGATCGGAAGTTTTGCAGGTTAAGCAAACTTTGCCTGACCCCCGCAAAAATCCTGCAGAGTACTATAAAGAGTTGTCCCAATTAGTGGATGCTACGATTATGAATCTTGCCGACATCGACATGTTGTTCGGCAATGTCGTACCGCAACCGGTATGGGCGAAAATACGTCACGAAGATCATGCAGCTGAATTAGGTGGCGATTGGGCGGCACTTACAGCGGCTGACGGTTTGCAGGTTGGTGGGGCTAAACCTGAGCAGTTAATTACGGCTTTGCCTCAGAGAATTATTACATTGATGAAGACACTTATGCCAGCAATGAAAGTTAACTGGGATAAATTGTCTGCCTGTAAGCAAAAGAAGGAAGAGTGTGTCTCCGATTTCTTTACGAGATTTGAGGAGGCATTCATCGATCACAGTGGTCAAGATATGAGCACTGAGGGAGGTCAGAGGTTGTTTGTGGATAAATTTGTATCTAATTTGTTGCCTGAACTTACCAACAAATTGAAAAATTCAGAGAGTTCGTGGGCCGTTTCTACCTCTGCTCAGATATTGGCCATGGCTCAATACTATGAAAATAGAGAGAAGGAGGAAAATGATCGTGCGGATAAAAAGACGAAAGATCTCAAAACAAAAGTTCTGTTACAGCAAGCGTATCCTCCGCGCTCAAATCAAAATGATTCTCAACAGCGGAATAGATCACAATCGCAATCCGCTAGGTCACAGTCGCGGAATGACTCTTCCTCGCAGAGATCTATGCTTGGGTACAATCAATGTGCCTATTGTAGAGGTGAGGGTCATTTGAAATTTGATTGTCCGGTTTTGCGCGATCGAAATAATGGTAATTCGTCTAGAGGAGGTCATAGTGGTCCTCAACAGGCTTCTCGAGGTAGAGGTTGTGGTGTTACTCAGAATCAAAATGAGCGTTCTAACAATTCCTCTGATTCCAATAATTGTTTTGATCAGCGTGGTTCATCGTCAGGTAGGTCCACACAGTACCATGTGGACGATTTTTACATCGAACAGGGTACTGATGACGGTAATTACTAGGACAGCCACAGACAAAGAGAGGGAGTAGCATCAGTTCCGGTTGATCAGAGGGGGCCTTACGTCGCAGTTGCCACATCGGGCGTAGTTGAGCCTTTTCTGTTGGACACTGGTGCAGCGAAAAGTTCTATCATGCATTCGAAACTCCTTGGCGCACCTTTGTCTGGCTTAACGAATGTTTCCGTTGGATTCTCTGGCGCCCCTGTTAGCAATCCGGTTTCTAGCCCTTTGCCCCTTACAATTGGGCCTCGTGAGCTGAAAGCTCCTTTGATTTTGACTACTGGTTGTGGTGAAAATCTTTTGGGCCTGGATTTGCTGAAACGTTTGTATGCGACTTTGTATTGTTCTCCTGCGGGGGTGGAGCTTACGTTGGGTCAGAGAGTGATATCTCCCATGTACTTGTCATCTGATAAGCTCCCACCGGAATTGAGTTCTCTTCCTGCATCTTTGTGGGCAACAGGTCCCAATGTCGTGGGCCTGCTTGACATCTCCCCTTATGTTGTTCAATTGAAATCGAATGTGCGATTACCACGT
Organism: Lissotriton vulgaris; assembly: GCF_964263255.1. Taxonomy (NCBI): domain Eukaryota; kingdom Metazoa; phylum Chordata; class Amphibia; order Caudata; family Salamandridae; genus Lissotriton; species Lissotriton vulgaris. Next base: position 1,435,181,291 of record NC_141695.1, on the reverse strand, counting down.
ATTCCCCAGTATCGTATCTCCCTTGATGGTGAGCGAGCGTTGTTAGCGATCATCTATGACTTGATCGAGAAAGATGTTATCGAGGAGACTCGGCGAAACGTGTGTAATAGTCCTGTGTTACCTATTCTAAAACGCACTGATCCATCTAAGCCTCCTGTTTATCGTTTTGTCATTGATTTACGGGAGGTGAACAAAATTGTGGTTCCTCAGTTCCCTGTGGTGCCTGACATTACGGCTTTACTGATTCTGATTCTAGCATCTGCTTCTTGGTTCTCAGTGATCGATCTGAAGAATGCTTTCTTTAGCATTCCGATTGCTGAGGAAAGCAGGGACCTATTCGGTTTCTCTTTAGGTGGTCGCAGCTTTAGGTTTAAACGCGCTCCTCAGGGCTACTGTGAGAGTCCATCGATATACAGCCAAGCCCTGAAGAGTCAACTTGATGCGTTTGTGTTACCGGTTGGTGCGGCCTTGATCCAATACGTTGATGACTTATTGGTGGCTGCCGACACACGAGAGATTTGCAAGACTGCTACGGTGTCTCTGTTACAGCATCTCTGTGACTTACATCACAAGGTGTCACCTTCTAAACTGCAATATTGTTGCCAAGAAGTGACCTATCTAGGTCACTTATTGTCAAAGGAGGGAAGAAGGTTGACCCCAGAGAGAATTGCAGCGATCGCTCGAATGACTGCCAACAACTCAGAGAGATGTGCGTGCCTTTCTAGGTATCACGTCATACTGCAGGCAATGGATTCCAAATTTTTCATTGCTAGCGAAACCACTGGTAGCCCTCACGTGCAAGGATGTTCCAACTCCTTTGCCATGGACGGAAGATTGTCAGAAAAGTTTTTCTGAACTGCGTGATGTGTTGTGTTCGGCCCCTGTGTTAGGTACTCCTGACTACGGTAAGCCGTTTACACTATACTTTCACGAGAGAGAAGGTTGTGCGTTGAGTGTTTTGACGCAACAATTTGGCGGTAAGCAGTGTCCATGTGCATATTTTTCCTCGACCTTGGACCCAGTAGCTAGAGCGTTGCCGAGTTGTCTAAGAGCGACAGCGGCGGCTGCGGTGTCCATTCGACAATCTGCAGGATTGGTCATGGATAATATGCTTACGGTGATGGTTCCGCATGCAGTTGACACTCTCTTAAATCGTACAAAAACTCAACACTTGACGAGCGCAAGGTTGTCCGGTTACGAGTTGACGCTTTTGGCAAGTCATATTCAAATAAAGCGCTGCAATGTCCTAAACCCGGCGACGTTGTTGCCAACCAATATGGAATCAGACGAGGTACCACCACATGATTGTTATTTGCGAACTGAGGAAGAAACGAAGGGTCGTGTTGACCTAAAAAACACCCCATTGGCAGACCCCGATGGTACTTTGTATGTGGACGGTTCGTGTTTTAAGTTGCCGAATGGTGATGTGACGACTGCGTATGCTGTGGTAACGTTGAGTACGGTTGTGGAAACTGCGAGACTGAATCAGAATTCTGCGCAGGCGGCAGAATTAATTGCATTGACGAGAGCGTGTGTTTTGTCGAAAGGAAAGCGGGTGAATGTGTTTACCGACAGCCAATATGCTTTTGGCGTCGCACATAGTTTTGGTCGATTGTGGCGAGAGAGAGGCTTTATGACAACGCATGGCACGAAGATCGAACACGGACAGCTCGTGAACAATCTTTTAGACGCGCTTACGTTGCCCAAGCAGGTGGCGATTATTAAATGCAGTGCGCACCGTAAGGTGACGGATGATGTTGGTCGTGGCAATGCGTTTGCGGATGAGATTGCTAAAGAGACTGCTAGAAACCTTGCAACCAGAATGTATGTGACGAGTTCGGTAAGGTGGCCGGCAGAAACTGGTAGGTGTGAGGATACTGTTGAAAGTGTGAAAGCGATTCAGAATGAGGCCACCGAAACTGAAAAGAGCAAGTGGAAGGAGAGCACAGGAAAGTTGGATGCGAATGGATGTTGGATTGATTTGTCGGAGAATCGAAGATGGATGTTGCCGGATGCATATGTGCTAGCTGTTGTGACTATGGCGCACGGCTTGTCACATATTAGCGCGAAAGGTATCTGCAAGTTGTTGTCCCCTGTATGGAAGAATGATGGTATCGCTAAGTGTGCTGAGAGATTGGTCAAGAATTGCATGGTATGTATGATGTACAATCCTGGCAAGGGCACTCCTACACCCCCTGGCCATTTTGCTCCTCCTACATGTCCCTTTGAGGTAATCCAACTGGACTTTATCCATATGGAGCGATGTAATAACCTGAAGTACGTTTTAGTTGTGGTTTGCGCATTCTCCCGATGGATCGAAGCTTACCCTCTCAAAGACAATACTGCCCTGTCCACAGCGAAAGTCCTACTGAAGGAATACTTTCCTCGGTATGGAATGCCACGGATTGTATGGTCTGATAACGGAAGTGAGTTTGTGGGGAGTGTGATGAAGAGTGTGTGTAAGGGCCTTGGAATTACACAAAAATTCCACAGCGCCAATCATCCCCAGTCAGCAGGTTTGGTTGAAGGGTACAATGGTACTCTAAAGTTGAAACTCGCAAAGATTCAGGCTACGACTGGTCTGTCATGGCCTGATGCTTTGCCTCTTGCCCTTTTGTCGACTAGGGCGACTGTGCACTCTCGAGTAGGGCTCAGCCCATATGAGATTGTGTTCGGCCGTCCTGCAAATATTTGGGGGGTTCCTAGACCCAGGTCTTCCGCAAGTCTTGAATACCCAATGTTAATTGATTATCTTCATGATCTGACTGCTAAACTGAGGTTAATTCATCAACAGGTCTTTGAAGCACTGCCGGCACAGACGGAGGGTCCTGGCCACCGGCTCCAACTGGGAGACTGGGTGGTGACAAGGAATTTTGGCCGGAAGCGAAACCTCGAGCCGAGGTTTGTGGGACCCTTCCAGGTGCTACTCGCCACGAGAACTGCAGTTCGTTTGGAGGGCCGCAAGCATTGGGTGCACGCCACCCACACCAAAAAGGTACCAATACCTTTACCAGCGGACTCGTGGGTGAGGACTGGCATCGCCGCATCAGAGACAGAAACTCCGGTGAACTTTGTGCCGTTCAGTGACGCTCAGCCTGTGGGAGATACTTCAGTGCAATCAGATAACTTTGTTGAACCTTTGCCATTGGACAATTCAAGACCTGAACTATCGTCTGACCGACAGGACTCTGTTCCACAATCTGATCAATTATTTGAAGAGCAGACTCGTCCTGGAAGAAGCAGATATTTTCTTCGTTCCAATACCAGAGACTAATAACAAATTTTTGTTTTTTCCCCTTTTTGAAAATTCACGTTACCCCACATTATCATCTTGAACATTTTTGAACAATTGTGGTTTCTATTAATTTCGGAGTTCTTTTCCACGTGTGTGTTTTTCCACAGCTAGGAGATTTTGTATATATTGTTTGATTAAAAGAACCTTACATCCGGGTTGACCGTAGGGCCGTGCGGGTACTTCCTTCTGTTTAGTAGGTTTCTGACACTAGGCTGGAGGCCGTCGATTCCTAGGAACTCCTGGGGATTGACAATTGCTACACAGAACGAAGTGCGTCAAGAACGTTGCGGACGGTTTTTAGAGGATGGCGTTCTCAAAGTTGTCGGAAGTGGAGAAGACTCAAGCGCAAAGATCGTTACTGCACAGGGTTGTACGTACCAAATGCTTTCTGTTTCAGGTGTTCCTACTGTTCCTAACCGCTTCCATGTTATTGGTGGGTGGAGTATACTATGGGATACAATCGTTATTGCCTTCTGCTTCACCTACTTCTTCCTCTGAACGCAAACCTACTCCCACTGTTTCTCCTCATTCCTTTCACCTTTTACTTCAACACGAGCAGGTGAGACATGCGGAATTCATGAACAACTCCTTTGTCCAGCTTCTTCATCAACATCAGTTGGTGATGAATACTACCAACTGTTGGGTGTGTGGTTTAATGCCACATACCACGGATAGGGGAATTCCGTACTTGGTCCTTCCTTACAGTTCCCAGGGTTCAGCTCGAGCATTTCAAACAATGTTTCGTAGCGCACTAGATTCCTACCCCCATCGAGAGCCACGCACTGCAGATCATGGTCCTGGCCCGTACCACAAGCCTTTGGCAAGAGCGATTGCCGATTTAGATAGGGATATCTTCGACGCATCGCTTATCCCAGAGGAAGGGGTGCGAGCATACAGAGATCTGAGTGAGGCTGAGTATAGCATGTCAGTGGGTGATCGGCAGCTTAAAAGCTCGTCTCCGATCTGGATCGTACCCCATCTCGGTAATTTCTGTCTGAAAGGCCTTGGCCGAAGCCCGCGAGCTCAGCTTGGGAGGAGTGCCTGTACTGAAACGTATGTTTTACCGACGGCCTCTTCCCCTGTTCTTCTGACTGCCAAGGGTACATACTTTGTTTGTTACGACCGCGCATATACATGGTTGCCTCGTGATTTCTCAGGCCCCTGTTATATTGCGAATCTGTTGCCGCCGACCTTTACTGTTGGGTCGGATTATCACAAGACCAGAGTTGTGAGAGGCGTGATTAGCGAAGAGGACACTGCCGGTCAAGAAGCAGGAGACTTCTTTAAGGGTTTCTTGCCATTTTGGGGACCTATGATCAATAGTAGGAACCTGAGACAGTTGACTCGAGTGGTGGAATCGACCGCTAATATCACTGCAAGTGCCCTTGGTAACATCACAGCAGAGCTTCAGGCTGACAGGCTTATAACGTTACAAAACTGTATGGTTTTAGACGTTGTCCTTGCAGATAGAGGTGGAGTATGTAAGGTGATCCATTCGAGTTGCTGCATTTTCATTCCTGATAACGCTCCAACTGTTTATCAAGCCATCTCGAAGTTGCATAAGATCTCCGAGTCCATACACGTGGACGTAGGTGATTGGACGCTACTAGGGTGGTTTTGGGGCCTGATGTCGACGTGGGGTTGGAAAATTCTGATGATCATTGGGGTTGTTGTAGCATTTCTGTTCACGTGTTGTCTTTGTGTACAGTGTGGTCCTGCCTTATGTGGCCTCTGCACCACAGCGTGTATAAGACGGCCACCTGCTACCAAGGAAGCACTGATGGATAGAATAATGTTGCAGCAACATCTGGATGGTCTGATGAATATCGAGATCGATTCTGATATCGACTAGTGCTTGCCTACATGAGGGCAAAAGGAGCGTCTGAGGTTCCGTGACAATTGTAAGTGGTGTTTTCGACTCGCTCGAATATGGTCGAGTTTGGTATCTATGAACCGCAAATGACGAGTTTAGTGGGTGTACGCGTTTTCGCTATGCTAACCTAAACCGTTCGTCTGTTTCGTGGGTTTCTTCATCTGAACCCACGGGTTCCATTTTAGATACGGCATCCATTTTTGTTTCTTGCCCTCAAGTAGCCAGCGAACGGACACTGTCCGCTTCGTGACCCTGGGATTCCCAAACTCTTGCGGAAGACACGTGTTCCTTTGAGGGTGTCTTTATGATGAGGGGGATGACACTGCAAGGCAGATGGCCCCGCTCGAGGCTCATCTTGCCGTGCTGGTCTATTGTCTCAGCCGTGCATTCATTACGCACGTCTCCTTTGATCCTGCAATCGTGTTTCAGATATCACCCCCTTACACTCTTTTCAATCTGTTGACTATCTTTGTCTTCCTCTGCACCTGTTTCTGACTCTTCCTTAACTCGTTTACAGACGGAATGGAATGCACTAATGGTGGGAAGATGTACTTTTACAGTTGGGAACCGGCGATGCTACTGTAATTATGTTCCAGACCCTGAATACATGAAAGCAACCCCCTATGAAATTTACTGTGGGAACTGGGTTGTAACCTTTTGTTTGCCATGTTGTTCTATGACGTAAAACTGTATATAAGGAGCGATCCACAGATGCAATTTGAAGCAGTCTCCTAGAACCTACATGCTATGTACTTCTTGTGACTTCTGTGTTCCCTGCAGTAAATAAACCTCGATCTTTGACGCCGAAGGAAGTGTCCCGTGTCTCTGTCATTTGTACGCCGGAACAGGTAACCCACGAAGGTTTCAGGTGTTGTCCCCTGGCACCGCTGGGTCTTAGAAAAACCCAGTCCTTCACTGGACCAGGTTTGCGTAAGCAGGGGCAGAACAAGGTTTAGACAGGAAAAGCAAGTGGCTGCATAAGGTTCAGGCATGAGAGCAAAAGATCGGACTAGGTCCAGACACACAATTGATGAGACCAGGTCTGGGCGAAACAATTATGTGAAAAGCAATCATGTGACATCTGCCATTTCTTTTAGATTGGCCACAAAGGGATATTAGCCTAAAGATCTGCTGTGCAGGCAAAATAGAGAAACAGGAAGATTTCCTGCATTAACCATATGAACTATCGGTTTAGCAGCAGTTTGTGGGATTATCACATGCAGTTCTTTTTTGGGTTGAACCAGACAAAACACATTCACCCTGTTATTTACTGTTGTCTACAAAAACCTGCTGCCAGTTGACATCCCCCTAGGCAACACTGCATCAAGGTAAGACAGCAGAAGCATGAAACTGGACCAGGAAGACACAGGATAAAGAAGAAAGTAGACCAATTTGATACATGAGAAGCAGGAAACTGAGCCAGGTTCAGTCAGGAGAAAAATACTTGATGCCAGGGGTCTAGCAGGGAACTAGCAGATTGACCTGTCAGAGTATTAGCTAGGTGAGGCTGGGACAAGTCTAGATAACTGGGTTGTGATGGCCAGCAATGGAGGGTTTAAAGATGGATGTCACAAGGCCAGTAGAAGTGGTGCAGAGAGTAAAAAATGCCCTGAGCATTTGCAGAGGTGGTTTTAGTATTGACAACATGTATTACTGGTCAATTGTTAGCCAGTGGAGCAGAACACAAATCAGCAATGTCCACTGGCACTGAAATGCATTCTTTCAGGATCAAACTCATGTTGTTCTCATACTAACCAAAGCAAACCTTTAACAAAGTAGGCATCTGACATACAACCAGTCTCAACCATTTGTTAACATGCTAAATCTAAGGATGTAAATCCCAGAACCTTACGGATCAGCCACATAGATTTTGAAATAGTTGTGGTGTCGTAGAAGTGTGCTACACAAAGGTTGTTAATGTACCTTAAAATACATCTGACAATGCATGTGTGCCAAGTGTTTTTATATGTTAAATAGGCAGGCATTACAAGCTGGTTATTTCTCACCAAGATGCACCACAGTCGTACCGTTGAGACATATTTGGAATGTTAGGTTGGACTCTCATTTTGTAAGCATGTGATGTCATGTACGATTGCATGTAAGATCCCTAATTGTATTGTGCTTAAAGCGTATGACATGCCTGAGCCCCAAATACTATACATGGATGGATTCCACATAAACTATGCTGAGGAAGACATGCAGGAATGTCTCTATGTATTCGATTTAAAATGTACTTGGCTCAGCATTTGGGGAGATATAATTTATTCTAGGTTTATTGGTGTTGCTCCCCTTCCCAATAAAGATGCCAGGGTTCTGATATAGAGGGGCGTATTTACCAACCCCTATCGCCACAAGAACGTCACTTTTAGTGGCGTTCCGGTTGCAATATGTGCATTGCCTTATTTACAAGGTAGTGTTAAGCCACTTAACACTGCCTTTCATGTTATATTTAGTGTGAAAGGGTTGCACAATGGGTGTTACGGTGTGCGTTCCACCGGAACACCCATTGATTTTGTCGCTGCCCCCTATTTACAATGGTGGCATAAACAGGAGGCAGCACCAAAATTAAGACCAGGGAAAACTTGGTCTTAAACAGGTGCAACAAGGAAAAATGTTTACTTTCTCCTTGTTTTTGCTGTTTCCATGTGTTCTGCGTTATGCAGCAAACATAGAAATAGCAAAAGGCCGTTGATTTCTTATGTGCAGGGAGGTGTCCCTTCCTGCACATAAACAATCAATTAAGAAATGAATGATGTTTTGCAACTTCTGTGTGTGCTGCATTAAGCAAAACACCATTTAAAGATTGTTTATATGCAGGAAGGGACACCTTCCTGCACATAAACAATCTTCCCCTCAATGTAGACACCTTTACACTATGATGCAAGGGTGCTAGCGTTGGCGCCAGGCTGCTAAATTTAGCACCAGCACAGGGGGAAACGTAGGGCTGCACCATTTTGTTGTAAATATGGTGCAGTTCTGCGTTTCAGAAGTGGTGGAACTTGGCCTTAAGCCAAGGAGGCTAACGCCACCCTTTGCCACTTCTCTAGTAAATATGCCCCAGAGTTTGTCGAGAACATTATGCTATTTATCACTTCCAATAAATAACAACACCCTGGGTGCATTATTTATTTACTGTGGTAAACAGCGATTACAAATTTTTGGAGAATAACATGCAGATTTTGGTACCTGGGGCACCAAACTCCACATAGTGCATTAAACACCCACACACTTTTTCTTTGTCAATTTCTGGCAGGTTTGACCTGTCAAAATTGAATAAAGGGTGGACTATTTGATGTACCCGGCAATTACTTGATGCAGTGAATACCACTTAACTCCGAATTCTTATCCTTTCACAAATAGGAACATTTCACACAACTCATAATCAGCTTCCAGGAACCATCACCAACGAAAAAACTAGCATAGGTAGGTAGCTTTGAAGCAGGTCTTGTCTTAGCCCCACCTCTATATCCCACAAGACCATTCAATGTTCAAATTCTTTAATAAAACACACAATTTAAAATCTTGTTTATGCAACAAATTCGAGCATGTGAAGATTTTACATGCCTACATAAACAACTGTGTACTGCAAGCCTGATAGAGTGGCAAGAGCACAAAGGTGTGAATTGTGCACAGAAAGGCCCGATTCGACGCTGAGATCCATTGATGAATGCATAAAGTGGGCCTCACACAAAGATTCCATGAATCTCCAGCTGTTAAACTCCTGTGCACATTTACAGGTAATGGGAAACACTGAATCAACCTATGAGCTACAGCCCTATGGGTCTGCCTCAGAATTGTGCAGCCTAACTGTTGACATCCGTCTCCATGGCAGCAGGCACGAGGTCACATTGTGACCTCACATGACAAGATGGTCAGAATCTTTAAGCCGTCCGAGTCCACATCAGTCGTAGGCTTTGCTCAGTGTGATTTGTAAGAAGATGGCGTCTCTGCTGTTAACCTCAGAACGGCTGTGCTGATACCCACTTTGAAAGGCAGTCAGCGGACTTCATGGAGGCTTGCCAGGGCCCCTCTTGGGGGCGGCTCCTAGGCTTTACACCTCCGTATGCAGATCGATCAATATCCGGTAAGAGAATATCATATCATGTCATCAGTAGGAAACAAATACGTTCGCAGTGGTTTCACATAGTGGCTAGTTGAATATTTCAAGGAGAATTCTTTTTTTAGTCTTACCTGGTAGTTTGAATTTGTGAAGCTACTTGTAGCGATAAAAACTGTGGACTGGATTTCTCTCAGGTGAAATTGAGTCGTGAAATCAAGTGAACAGGGTACATTTTCACTTGATTTAGGGGCATATTACCAAGATGGCGATATGAAATTATCGGCACTTTTGTGGCCGTTTTCGGCTGAAAAGCAGCTATCGCGTGTTTTGATGATTTAGCGCCCCTTTCAACAACGCCCAGCTGTGCATCTCTAATGAGATGCAAAGTGGGCATTCCGTGCCAAAATAACTGGAGAAATGTCGCTAACCGACATTTTTCCAATTATCAAGCTGCACGCAAACAAGCAGAGCGTTAAGAAAAGTAGCGCTTACCACAGTTAACGCTACTTTCCTAACATCTGCTTGTGACCTGACTTAGCCATGTAATCCAATGGGAGGTGAATTACATGGCTAAGATCACCCTGCCACATGAGCAAGGTTTCGCTGGTTGCAGTGTGATTATCGCTGGATTTCCAGCGATTATCACACCGTTTTCCAGCTAACACATAGATTCCTATGGCTTGGGAGATAAGCGTTGCTGATAGCACGCTATCTCCGCGATGGAATCCAGCGTTAGCCTGCAATAATTATCCGCTCGCTAAAAGCGCTGAGCGATAATTATTGCAGGACCTTGCTAATATGCCCCTTTGTGTTTAAAAAGTGAGTTCCATTTAATACGTTAATATTTTGTACGATTGCTCTATCTGCGTGACATTTTACAACTAACCCACAAACCACTAAGTAAGAAAGGCTAGAGTGCATTTAAATATTTCATCAAATCGAAATTTGAACCAGAAAATGCCTTTAAGTCGCAAAAACATCATAGTTTCGAAGAATCTTTGGAAACCTGGTAAAGATGATGACAGACAAGAAGGGTATCGCTTGTGGCAGAACTATGGATGGCCTTAGAGCTGAGAGAATGAATCCAGCACTCAAGGCTGGACAGGATGCTCCTGGCTAATTAGGAGGCAAAACTGGACAAAATAGAACAACAAGAGGACAGTACGAATGCTATTAGAAAGAAGAAAGAAAAAGTAATATGTTTTATGTATAGTGAAGTCAAAAGATCTAATTGGCACTGTTGAACTTGGCCCTTTTTGCAGGGTCATCCCTGAAATTATTGCCTTCCTCCTGGTTATTTTTTCTGGCTTGGTGTTGGTGGTTTTAGGACTCTGGGCACTTTTTCACAGTTAGTGTTAAAGTGCACATGCTCTCTATGGTAAACTTGGTAAGATTGGTCTACACCTGTTTTGCGTATTTCATTCATCCATCAGTCTCTTGTAATTTGGTATCCCAGATCCCCAGGGCCAGTAAATTAATGCTACTGGTGGGCTTGCAGCGCTGCTTGCGCCACCCACCAAAGTAGCCTTTCAAACCTGTCTCAGGCCTCTGCCATTGCAGGGAATGCACGTGCAGTTTACTGTCGCTGTGACGTGACACATAAAGTGGGTGCCACGCCTGTGAATCCCCTTTTACTACATATCAGTCACCCGTAAGTTATGCCCTAGAAAGCCCTATGGGCAGGGTGCACTGTAGATAAAAGGTAGGGCATGTGCCTTCACTGTGTGGCATGTCCTGGTAGTGACAAACAGCCATTTTGGTTTCTCACTACTGTGAGGCTGCTCTCTCATAGGAATGCACTGGGGATTCCCTGATATGTGTTTCAGTGGAAATTCCTGATATGAGAGGAGCAGCGTGATCAAGTTTGCAATGTTTGGAATAGTGGTAATAAATGTTGTGTAATGGTGTTTGCAGGTTTATTATCACTATTTTAGAAATGCCACTTTTAGACGTGGACACTTCTGTGTGCTATGTGTCTTTGTGCCTGCCTGTTGTGTATTGCATGTCTGGTTTTGGATGACAGGGTCTGGGGATGTGCAGTGGTGATAGAGGGGCTGGGTGAGTCAGCGCTAGGCTGAATAGGCCGATTTGCATTAAGAGTAGTGGGAGGAGTAGCACCTGGGCCTGAATATGACTGTGCCTGCCTTACACAATGCTGGCTCTGCCCGCCTGTGGTGTGTCTAGGGCCAGGACCTACACTGGCAAAGGAGGTTGTTGTACACTGTATAGAAATATGTAAGAACTGGTTTGGACCGAGCACAGAGCCCTGTGCCAGGGAGAGAACAAAGACTAGCAGTGGTATAAGTATTGTGGCTGTGACCCCATGTAGTTATTGATCAGGATGAAGAGGACTGCTGGGTGCCTTGAGGAACCGCCACAAAGGACTTCCCCTCTGCTAGGGGGCCCTGTGAGCTGGCCTGCCTGGGCCCAGCTCTGCCCTGTGTGACCTGAAGCACGAGGAGCACCTTTTTGTCCTGGTCATGCCTCTCCGCGCTGTGCCACACATCAGAAGTGCGTGATAGGCACTTGGCTAAAATTACCTTCCCAGAGACCGAGAAAGGGAATCCTGCTCACCAGCTCATCATGAGCGCTTTAACCTTATTGCTCCTTTTGAGCCCGAGAAAGGGGCTCTTGCTTCCAAACACGGCGAGAGAATCCGCATTGCGAAGCAGAAGCCATGCAAAGAAAGCCTGGTTGTGGGCGGGGTTCCCGTGGTGACAAGGGGAGTCCCGCATGCTTCCTGAGCCTGAGGAGAGGGCCCTGCCGATCCTCGGAGACAGTCGTGCTGTGCAGCCTTTTTCTTGAAGTAGCACGTGGCCGTGCAGTGTGTGCTGGGCTGCATTGCCAGGACCAAGACGTTGCGGAGACTTCTCTCTGTAGGCTAGGGCTGAGGCTCAAGAGCAATCACCAGGAAGCCGGATGGCTGTTGCCTGACTGTGGGCGGAGCATCCCGCCCCGGGAAAGTGAGCCAGGCAGGCGAAGCCTGGTGGAGGGCGGGCCAAAGAATGGAAAGACGGCGGAGGCCTTGCTCTGTGTGTAAAAGGCTGCCCTTGAAATCCTGACTCACCCCGAGCATTGATGAGTCTGGGCATCGCAGGCAGCTGCCAGTGGGGTAGTTGACCTCCGAGAGAGGCCAGGTGGGGTTCTCCTGTCCTGGGCCTCATTGCCCTGCCTCTTGGCAGAATTATGGGGACTAACCCGACTTCGAGTGCATGAGACCAAGAAAGGTCTCCAATATATTTGGCACCAGCAGCGGGCAGTCAGGTGCCCTGTTAGGGGCTTCTTATTGGTCCTGGGGGGGCTACCACGGCAGTTGCACCACGAGTAGTGGGGAAAATTGGGGGCAAAGTAGCTTACTAATTTGCACTCTGAGGAATAGTGTGCGCTGGATCATGTTCAGGGATCTCCCTAATATGCGCACTCTGCCCGTGTTATGTGCCGCAATGATGTTCATGCCTTAGAGGGACATGGTGTGTTATGAAGTGGGTGCATTTCTGATGATAATTTATACTGAATGCTTTTTGCCTAAGGTGTGCCCTCTGAAAGTGGGTACGGTGGTGCACTGGGATTGAGGGTTTATATGATGTGCTATGTGAAATACCCTTACTGTATTCACGGCCTAATGTCTTGCGCTGAGCCCCCAAGGTGGTGCCCTGTTGCTAAATATGATGGTTGCATAATGCTTCATACTAGGGTGCACTGATGTTTAGGCTGTATACCTAAGATGTTGTTGCTAAGTGCCCTGTTACCAGTCATTACTGGTTGTTTTCACTAACTATGATGTGATGGTTCTGACAGTGGCCCGATTGGCCCTGTAATCTATATAATCCCTGTAAAGTCATAGCTAATTCCAGGTGGAAGAGTGTATATATGCGGTTACGTTCTAATGTGTTTTATGAGTAATACAACGGCTATTTGTTATATAACCTTGTGTGGAGTTTTTTTTGTGGTGTGTCTAGTGTGTCGCTGCTGTTTGAGTGTGTTGCGCACACGCATTACACATTGCCTCTGGGATAAGCCTGACTGCTCTACCAAGGTACCAAGGGGGTAAGCAGGGGTTATCTTAAGCGTGTAACTCCCTTGACTTGACTAGAGTAATGGTTCTGCCTGGCTTAGGCGCAAGCTCTAGCCAACCAGAAATCCTATGTCTAACAGGCACTTCCTAAATGAGGGACATCCAGCCCTTCTTCTACTTACCTGGATTTTCATATAAGGCTGTTTTCCATCCTAATAACAATATGTCTTTCTTCAGAAATCACCATTTTTCACAAAGACACTTTTGTTGTTCTTCCAACATTTTCCTTTCTGCCTCTCCAACCTGTGCCTCTTTGACTTTGATTCTAATTTTCAAAACATTTCTTGTTTTACTCCCCGTTACTGCCTTCAGTGAATGCTGTGCTTAATTTGCAGAAAAATAAGTGCCAGGGCTGCAGCTTGTACCACTCATTTATTCATTTATTTGAAAGGTTTTATATAGCGCTGGTTAGACCCGGAGGCATCAGAGCACCTTACATGAGAATCAGACCATAGTTGCAGGTTACATCGTTACAAAGGTTACACAGTTATTAGAGCATAGCTACATAGTTACATGTTAGGTCGAGACAAACAATAAGGACATATAGGTAAGGGAAAAAGCAGGAAATGGGAGAGATTCAGAGGAGAACGGGGTAGGAGCAGGGGAAGTACATGTAGGAGAGTAGGGTCTGCTTCCTATTGTTACCCCCACTTTTTGCTTTGATTCTCTGGTTTTTCGACTTTAGTGTGGCTGTTGGCCTGCCAATCAGACCAACAGCCCGGCTGTTCTCTCTCTAAATTGATACCATGTACTTTAGGTACATACCAGATTGGTTACTGGGTCACCCTTGTGAGCCCCTGTATAGTGTACCATAGGTACCCAGGGCATAGGTGCACCTTAGGCCTACCAGGGGCTGCAGCATATATTGTGCCACCCCTGGTTTGCCTTCCAGACTGACACCACAGGTCTGTTCACATAGCCTGGGTAAGGTGGTATAATCACCCCGTACTGAGATATAGTATACCTAGATCCCTATATACAAATAGACACATATACACCTATAAGTCACTCCTATGGCAGGCCTTAACAATCCTGCAGGCAGAGTGCTTGGTTTCATGTGAGAGGGTGCCCTAGCATGAGCTGAGCCCCTCTGCAGCTTTCGGAACCATCTCCTTGTAGCTGTTCTATGATATAGCCATACCATATACTCTTAAGTGCATTATAACCCTCGCGGTTAATGCTAACTTTGGTTTGGCTTTATCAAAACATGTTGTGTAAGGTGTCAAACACTTTGGAATACTACCCCCCCCCCCCGCCAGTCTTGTCGGCGGGGGTAGCATTCCACCCTTCTAGAGGGAGAAGACATGTATTTACTGGTTTACCCGGTTAAAGTTAAACAGAGCCTCAGCATCACAAAATGGATGATGCTGCCACAGACACGAGTCTGACCTTGTGTTGCTGGACTAAACCCCGGCAGGGGAGGCCTGGAAAATAGGTTTCCTGTCCAGGGAGGTGCCCGCACCTCTCCAGACAGGCTTTTGTGTATTGGGGCAGGGAGGGCTGCATTCAGTGAATACCTTCCAGACACTGCCTGGGGCACACAAGGTTCTCCATGCATTTCCCAGTTCGAACCGGTTGCTGGGGCACTCTGCCCCAGCTCTGGCGCAAAACTGGACAAATGGAAAGGGGTGTAACCACCCCCTTCCCAGGACCACCCATAGGAGGGACCTTAAGGGTAGTCCAGCCCCTAAACTCAGTATAAGTATAGGAGCTGTGTCCCTAGGACTTTAGATAACCCTGGCTGAAACTTTGAAACACAAATCCTGGACCTTCGACATTCCATTTCGACTGGAAGATGGGAGACATCTCCCTTTTGTGGTCAAGGAGTGACCACCCTGTTCAAACAGGCACCAACAGCAACTTTGCAAGTCTGTATTTTCGAGGCTCCCGCCAGATCCTGAAGAATCTGCGACACAGGACACAGACTTCCAGATATTTCTGACCCCGATCTTCGCTCACAGCAAAGCTGAGACCTGTGGCAGACACGAGAGACGTGGGAACTTAACTCCTGGACATCCTGCATTTTGTAAGCTGCACTCCTTTCTTGAGGAATCTTGAAGTTGTGCATTGGGGTGATTGAAGCCCCAGCCTCGAGCAACATTTTCACTGAAGCTCAGGCCTCCACACTCCACGAGTGTCCCGTGGGGCCCGCTCTTGCATTTGAGTTGGACGCATCTTCCCGGTTCCGATTCCATTGGTTAGTGAGCCCCCCGAAGACTCCATTATGAATCTACCTCATGTTCCTGGTTGCTCCAGGCTTGCTCCAACTTCCCTACAAAGGAGAAGTTCCTCAGACCTTACTGGTTTGCATCGAAGCCAATCTCGACATCCTGCGGGGGTTGCGTTTGCCAAGGCTTGTTGGGTCCAGTCTGGATACCGCTACCGCAGTCAAATAGATCCTTTATGGGACAGCTCGAATCCAGCTCCTGGTTGTCGTCGACACCTCTTGGTCCTCCTGGCTGATGAGACAAACTTCACATCTTCACCTGAAATCACCCAACATCTGGTGGCATCTTCCAATCACCGCCCTGGTCACTGGCAAGTGACCCAGACTCAGTCCCTTCTGCTTTCAGGTATTACAGATGTTCGATCCACCCTTGGATCCACTAGGACACTTTTCCACTGGTCGCCTGCAGCACTTCTTTGCAGCTCTCCATTGAAAACAACGAGGAAACCCGACATGAAAAGACATCTATGCACCCGGCTTGCCTGGGTGAGGTAACACAAGTACTCCGGTGCTCCCGTGGGTCTTGACTCTCGAAGTGTCCTAGTTTAACAGGGTTCCATCGTAGTCCATCTGGAAGTGTCCTTAAATTGTATATTTGTAACTTTTACGTTTCCCATAGAAAGTCAATGGTAACCCGCGGCTGTATTTAGACACTGCACCCGTCTTCCATGGGCCTCCTACTTCCTAACCTTTGGCTGTTTAGAGTAGCCCCAGCGATTCCACAGGCCCCAGGCCTGCTTTCCAATTCTCTCATGGTTCTTATATTACTATTTTAGTATATGGTTTGTGAGGCCCCTAGGGCATAACTTATACTGTGCAACTTATCGTATATTAACTCAGTGACTTGTATTGTATTTTTACCTCTGACCTCATAAAGAGTGCAGAGGAGTTGTGTTCAGAATAAATACATATATATTTGATATATACCTTGGGTGGTGTACTCAAGGGATTATAATTGGTAAAACAACTTGCTTAATACGCTCTCTGAAGTCTTAGCCTGATGACTGCTGGCCCATGCTACCACTAGGATAGCTTTCTATAAGGTTGACTTTACAACCACCATCAATAAGGGTCATTTAGACTGGTGCAAGGTGCCCACTAGAACTAGTGGACATCATATGCCTGGCTAACTTCTCACAGTAGACAGCGAATGAAGAAGGGAAAGAGGAGGGGGAGGGGGAGGGACACAGCATGAAAGAAGAAGGGGAGGGTGACGGGGCACAAACCGGTAGACGAGTAATGGTTGCGTCCATAGTCCAGTAAGCTGTGATCCCAGGGGATGTTGTATCATTCCCCCAACTCTGTTGCGAGAGGCTCCCTTAATGCAGTGGACTCTCTCAGAGGGGTCTCTGAGACTACAAGGCCTACCTACTGGATCCTTCCCCAAAAAGGGGAGAGGGAGTGCATTGGCAAGGGGCGCCATTCCATACCTCAACTGTGAGTGGCTCCCTTTGCGCTGTGGACTCTCTCAGAGGGATCTCAGAGATTCCAGAATGTAAGTAATTGGATCTTTCCCCAACAAGAGGAGAAGGAGTGCTTAGTTATAGGGCACACGGGACAGGGGGCTAGGCGGCATAGCAGGCAGTGGAGAGGGGATAGGAGCAGAGGAAGTAGACAAAGAATAACAGAGGGAAAGCGGTAGGGGAGGGTGAAAGAGAGCATGAAAGAGGAGGGGAAGGGTGCACAAACCGGTAAACAGGTAAAAAACTCGTCCAAGGTCCGGTAAGCTGAGATCCAGGGGAAGTCGTATCATTCCCACATCTCCGCTGGGTTTGGGTTCTGGTCGAAGTCAGGAGAGCTGGGAGGCGGATCAGTTCTGGCAGATCAGTAGTGGGTGTGGAAAACCTAATTGTTCCAAAATACTCCATAGTTAGTCGCCATCTTAAGGTCAGGCAGATCAGTAATAGTGAAATAAGGCATTGGGCGCCTTTTTTGGTGGCCATTTTGAAGTCAGGCTGTTCACCAGTAATACATTAATGAATCATAAAAAGGAAAGAAAGTATGCCCCTTACTTCGAAAACAACTTTCTAATTATTTTTAGTGTGGAGGAACAGTGATTAGCCTCCGGGACCCTCAGGTGTCTGTCTTGCAGATCGCAGTAAGGGATTCCGAGTAGAATGTGCTCTCCAGTGATCATAAGCGCGGAGACCCCACCGACATGAAGAAAACAAAGAGTCAAGTTGTTGGGCGGCCGTCTCAGTGTGAGCCGCGAGCACCTGTGAAGTTGCAGGATTCATCCCTGATGTGACTGCTTCTGTGCAGAGTGCTCCCTCGGACCTGTGAAGGGCAGCGCGCCATGTAGACACTCTGCGATCGAGTCTCGGCCAGATTTGCTGAGGGGCTGCGCTGTTCTCATTCCACATTGCCCCTGTCATGCTGCCAATGATAGTAACGCGTGCAAAAATCACAGGTGATGGACAGAATGCAGAACAATGTCATACATTCACCCCAGTACAGAGATCTGGGCCCAAATCCATCGTTTTTTTGCACTCCACACCACCCCAGTTCAGACATGACCATATGCAAATCAGTCTGACCCTGTGCCTCATGGGGAACAGTCCAGCCCGAACTGCCAAGCCATGCCTTCCCTGGACCGCAAACAAGCTTCCGAGGACCGGTTTCTGGCATTCCAGACGTCTTCAGCCCGGCTTGCTTGAATCCAGTGGTGTGGAGTGCATGGGACTCACGTCTGAGCATACCCATCCCACTCGGGGTGACAAATGCAAAAACCACAGGTGATGGACAGAATGCAGAACAATGTCATACATTCACCCCAGTACAGAGATCTGGGCCCAAATCCATCGGTTTTTTGCACTCCACACCACCCCAGTTCAGACATGGCCATATGCAAATCAGTCTGACCCTGTGCCTCATGGGGAACAGTCCAGCCCGAACTGCCAAGCCATGCCTTCCCTGGACCGGAAACAAGCTTCCGAGGACCGGTTTCTGGCATTCCAGACGTCTTCAGCCCGGCTTGCTTGAATCCAGTGGTGTGGAGTGCATGGGACTCAAGTCTGAGCATACCCATCCCACTAGGGGTGACAAATGCAAAAACCACAGGTGATGGACAGAATGCAGAACAATGTCATACATTCACCCCAGTACAGAGATCTGGGCCCAAATCCATCCATGATAGTAACAACACAAGTACTATCATTCACACTCCTACAAGGGTGACAGTTCTGACTGTTTCAGGCCCTCAAAGCTAAAAGAATGGCTTGGGAGGCAGGTAATATTTATTTTTAATGTATGTTGAGTAAATATTTAGCTGTTGTTTTGGTCATTTCAAAATTAGCCAACTGCGCCACCTTGTGGCAGACTGTCGTGTTGACAATTAAGTGCCAGTGCTGAGCACCGGAATCCACCAGCTCAAATTAAGCACTTTCTGAATGTCCCCCCACATCCCTTTTTGTCTGGTCCTATAATCATACATACAGTCACAAAACCCACATTTACCTTTCATCATACATTTGTAACGTGTAATGTTGCTTTATATCCTTTTCCTTAGCTACCTGATCCCTATGCAGTTGATTTAGCCAGGTGTGCGTTAAAGGGTCGTGTAACCTGTACTGTTGTTTTACCTGGGGGTGCTTTGAAGGGTTGTGTACCCTGTGCTGTTGTTTTGCCCGGGAGTGTGTTGAGGGGTTGTTTACCCAATGCTGTTGTTTTTACCATGGGGTGTGTGTTCAAGGTCGTCGTGTACCCTATACTGTTGTTTTACCTGGGGGTGAGTTAAGGGCTTGTGTACCCTGTGCTGAAGGGTCGTGTACACTGTGCTGTGTTTTCGCCTGAGACTTCTTGCTCTGTCAGGTGTGCTAATTGTGGTGTGCAGAAGGGGGTGAGTGATGAGGGAGTTACACCTTGGTGGTGTCCTCTATTCTCTCAGTCCTGCATAATATAACCATTGTATAATTACTATTTTTATTCAGTATTGTTGGAAAGTGGATATCCTCCTATCCTGAGTTCTTTCAAATTTGCAATTTGTTATTTGTAATTTGTGTATTTTTCTTTCATTTCGATGTTATCAAATGGTGTGTACTTTCATTTTACATGGTTGTAAAATTATTAATTGTTTTCCCTAAGGGAAGGAGATATGTTGTAACTTGTAATGTTGCTTTACATCATTTTCCTTAGCTACCTGTTCCCTGCTACTCAGCCTGTATGAATGTGTTGTGTGTGTGTGGAATGTTAGAATGTCTGATGAGGTAGTGGAATGCTGGAGTGCCTGGTGGAGTGGAGAGAGAGACAGTTGGAGTGTGTGGGCTGAGCAGCAAGGATGCTGTTCCTGGTGGGGCTCAACTGCTGAACATCTGACCTTATTATCCTACTTACCACCCTCTATCCAAGCTTAACAAACCTCTTACCTACAACCTACTACATGGCTACCAATGGACTTCTTTTGGAGTACATCACATACCCATGCCCTACCATTCCAACATTTCTACACAGCAGATTTGAGCCTAGCTTCTCTAGCCCCGGTAAGTCTGTAATGTCACTTAAAGCACCTCTTCTTGTAGCATTGTGCCGCCTCCAAGCACAATTCTTGTAATTAGATTTGTAATGTGAGCAAAACTGTTCTGTTCATGGTTTCTTCGATAAGGTTTCATGCTCCTTTAAAAAAAAATAGGAATGAAAGGGCCAATGTATCGAAGGTTTTTCTTCTTGTTAAATTCCCACTGCCCAAGCCAGGGTGTTTGAAAATGAACGGCAGGAGAGAGCTCAGTGTGGTAAAGGAGCTGAACATGGTGTAATAGTTATTTTCATGGATGCCACGACTAGTGTTGGTTTCTTATTGTACATATACTTGTCTAACACATTGGTAGTATCCTCTAGGTTATAGGTACTGCTGTGATACCAGTATCCGCACTGCCTGGTGTGAAAAACACACATTGGCATGATGGTTTATACATTATCCATATTTGTAAAAACTACATTTCCCTGTTAGAAACCAGTTGATCAAGGTATGAAAAGTACCGTTGCTATTTCAGGATCCACATTACTCTGTATTGCTGGTTTATTCAGTGGGGCGAAGCTCCTCCGCCATTAAGAAGAGTACAGAGTGAGGAAAATGACCTCCCCTATCCGTCCTCTAGATCTTCATTATGCAATAGGACCATAGCAATTTGGGGTAGGAGTGCAAATGTAAATAAGTTGTGTGACAAGTTAATAAGTCTGGCCACAGGCTGCTGCAGAGGGCAGTTGGATGCCTTTTTTTTTTACTGTCCCTCGTTGCCAGAAATATCCTGGAGGTGAGGGACAGAAAACATTTTAAAAAAGGACTCAGACAAAATGGAAGAAAAACTATTATGATGTTTAGGGCCGTTACTTTCTACTTTTCCAAACATAAACTCCTATTTTGGAAGTAAAAGTAAAAACTTGAAAAAGTTTCCGGTAACTGTCCCTCACCAATGGCATATGCACTCCATCCCTTTAAGTGGCTTTGTATTAACTGCAAGGCTGGTGTTGAACTAGAAATTGGGTATGTGTAGTAAAGCCTGAACACGCTCCAGCAGAGGTCTCCAGTAAGGTTAAGTCCAGTTCGATTTGTAACTTGTAAATTATCCCACTGGTCAACCTAAAGAAAGCTCTCTTGCACCTTGTTATGTCCTCATAGTCAAAAAGGAGTTCAGACAGCTGACCCTTGTAGTCAACTTCGTAGTATCATTGTGAAAGTGGAAGCAGGTCCATCGCTTTAGGTCTCCTGACAGGTGACAGACAGCAGGTCCAGTACTTTTCTCTTCTGCCAAAGGTCCAGAAAGTGTTCTGAGCAGCTGAGGGTGAGGTCCTACCTTTTTTCAATTGTCTAGTCATTGTGTAGAGTTGACCCATGAACACTTTCTGACCAATATGCCAGTGGGGGATTAACCAATTTTACCATGTTTTATGGATCAGAAAACATGTATTAGGGGATGGACAACAGTGCCCCAGTGTGCACCGTTCAAAAGCCAGCAGATTCAAGCCACAAACATTGGGGTAACCAAGCAAAAAGATACACTATTTTACGGTATTTACCGAGCACTCCAATAACACGGATACAGAAGCTAAGAGGAATGAAAACTAGTTATCAAACCAACAAAAGTTCTCTAGGGACGTGTAATAAAGGTGGTGTAAACTGATCAGTAGAATATGTCTTTAATCCATTAGAAAAGTTAGCTGGACTTTGGTTTCTTTCAGCCACCTTCTGAGGATGTAGCTACCAAAAATGGCAAGGTGACAATGTTGAATATTCTGACTTAGATAAGGTCAGAATATTCAGCTGTCTGCACCTAATCTAATCAAATCTTTGCTGGATTGTTGGTTTCTTTCAACCACCTTCTGAGGATGAAGATTCACAAATGGACAAGCTGTCAACTAAGGAAGCATCCCTGGATGAGGTCAGAATATTCATCTATCTACTTCTTATATAATCAAATCTTAGCTGAAATTATAGTTTATTTCAGCCACCTTCTGAGGATGAAGATACCCAAATAAACAAGCTTCCAAAATGGTGGTATAAACTGAAGTAGAATAAGTGTTTAACCCACTACAAATGTTAGCTGGATTTTGCATTTTGTCAGCCACCGGCTTAGGATGAAGATGACAAAATGGGCAAAGCGAAAATTTAGGCAGTATCCCTTAATAAGGTCAAAATATTCAGGTGTCCACATCTAATCTAATCCAGTTTTAGCTGGATTTTTTGTTTCTTTCAGCCACCTTCTAAGGATGAAAATTGCCAAATGGACAAGCTGACAACGGAAGTAAAATCACTGGATAAGGTCGGTATTTTCAGCTGTCTGAATCTAATCTAATCAAATCTTAACTGGATTATTGCATTCTTTCATCAAACTACGGAGGATGAAGATGCCCAAATGGACAAGCTGACAACTGAGTCTGCATCCCTGTAAAAGGTCAGAATATCCAGCTGTCTATATCTAATCTAATTAAATCTTAGCTGGATTTTTACCTTCTTTCAGCCTCCTTCTCAGGATGAAGATGGGCAAATGGACAAGCTGACTACAAAGGCAGCGTCCTTTGACTCAATAAGTATATCCAGCCGTCTGCATCTAATCTAATCGAATCTTAGCTGATTTTTGTGTTTGTTTCAGCCACCTTCTTAGGATGAAAATGGACAAAAGGACAAGCTGAACACGGAGGTAGCATCCCTTGATTTGATAAGTATATCCAGCTGTCTGCATCTAATCTAATCAAATCTTAGCTTACTTTTTTGTTTGTTTCAGCCACCTTCTGAGAAGGAAAATGGCCAAATGGACAAGCTGACAATGGAGGCAGCATCCCTGGATTAGATCAGTATATTCAGCTGTCTCCATCTAACCTATACAAATATTTTCTTTCAGCCACCATATCAGGATGAAGATGCCTAAATGGACAAGCTGACAACTGAGGCAGCATCCCAGGATGAGGTCAGAATATTAGGCTGTCTGCATCTAATCTAATCATATTTTAGCTGGATTTCTGGTTTCTTTCAGCCACCACCTGAGGATGAAGCTTTGTAAATAGACAAGCTGACAACTGAGTCAGCATCCCTTGATAAGGTCAGAATTTTCAGCTGTCTACCTCTTATCTAATCAAATCTTAGCTGGATTTTTTCTTTCAGCTACCTCCTGAGGATGAAATTTGCCAAATGTACAACTTGACAAAGGAGGCAGTATCACTTGATTAGATCAGTATTTCCAGGTGTCTATATCTAATCTAATCAAATCTCAACTAGATTTTTGGTTTCTTCCAGCTACCTTCTGAGAATGAAGATGCCCAAATGGACAGGCTGACAACTGTGGCAGCATCCCTGGATAAGGTCAGACTATTAAGCTGTCTGCATCCAATCTAATCAATTCTTAGCTGAATTTTTCTTTTCTTTCAGCCACCTTCTGAGGATGAAAATGGCCAAATGCACAGCCTGACAAAGGAGGCAGTATCCTTTGATTAGATCAGTATTTCCAAGTGTCTATATCTAATCTAATCAAATCCCAACTGGAGTTTTGGTTTCTTTCAGCCACCTTCTGAGAATGAAGATGCCTTAATGGACAAGCTGACAACTGCGGCAGCATCCCTGTATAAGTTCCGAATATTAAGCTTTCTGCATCTAATCTAATCAAATCTCAGTTGGATTTTTCTTTTCTTTCAGACACCTTCTAAGGATGAAAATGTCCAAATGCACAATGTGAGAACGGAGGCAGTATCCCTGGATTCGATCAGGAAATACAACTGCCTAAATCTAATCAAATCAAATCTTAAATAGATATTTGGTTTCTTTCAGCCACCATCTGAGAATGAAGATGCCTAAATGGACAAGCTGACAACTGTGGCAGCATCCCTGGATAAGGTCAGAATATTCAGCTGTCTACATCTAATCAAATTAAATCAACTGATTTTTTTGTTTCTTTCAGCCACCCTCTGAGGGTTAAAATGGTCAAATGGACAAGCTGAACACGGAGGTAGCATCCCTTGATTCGATAAGTATATCTAGCTGTCTGCATGTAATCTAAT
This sequence comes from Lissotriton vulgaris, assembly GCF_964263255.1. Taxonomy (NCBI): domain Eukaryota; kingdom Metazoa; phylum Chordata; class Amphibia; order Caudata; family Salamandridae; genus Lissotriton; species Lissotriton vulgaris. The sequence goes on along the minus strand of NC_141695.1, from coordinate 1,435,157,277 downwards.
CAAATCTTAGCTGACTTTTGTGTTTGTTTCAGCCTCCTTCTGAGAAGGAAAATGGCCAAATGACCAAGCTGACAATGGAGGCAGCATCCCTGGATTAGATCAGTATATTCAGCTGTCTCCGTCTAATCTAAGCAAATATTTTCTTTCAGCCACCATATCAGGATGAAGATGATTAAATGGACAGGCTGGCGACTGAGGCAGTATGCCCGATAAGGTGAGAGTTTTAATCTGTCTGCATCTAATAAATCCGAGCTGGATGTTTTGTTTTTTTGAGCCACCTTTTTAGGATGAAAATGAACAAATGGACAAGCTGACTACGAAGGCAGCGTCACTTGATTCAATAAGTATATCCAGCCGTCTGCATCTAATCTAATCAAATCTTAGCTGAATTTTTTGTTTGTTTCAGCCACCTTCTGAGAAGTAAAATGGCGAAATGGACAGGCTGACAATGAAGGCAGCATCCCTCGATTAGATCAGTATATTCAGCTTTTTCCATTTATCTAAACAAATCTTGTCTTTCAGCCACCATATCAGGATGAAGATGCCTAAATGGACAAGCTGACAACTGAGGCAGCATCCCAGGATGAGGTCAGAATATTAGGTTGTCTGCATCTAATCTAATCTAATTTAGCTGGATTTCTGGTTTCTTTCAGCCACCACCTGAGGATGAAGCTTTGTAAATAGACAAGCTGACAACTGAGTCAGCATCCCTTGATAAGGTCAGAATATTCAGCTGTCTACCTCTTATCTAATCAAATCTTAGCTGGATTTTTTCTTTCAGCTACCTCCTGAGGATGAAATTTGCCAAATGTACAACTTGACAAAGGAGGCAGTATCACTTGATTAGATCAGTATTTCCAGGTGTCTATATCTAATCTAATCAAATCTCAACTAGATTTTTGGTTTCTTCCAGCTACCTTCTGAGAATGAAGATGCCCAAATGGACAGGCTGACAACTGTGGCAGCATCCCTGGATAAGGTCAGACTATTAAGCTGTCTGCATCCAATCTAATCAATTCTTAGCTGAATTTTTCTTTTCTTTCAGCCACCTTCTGAGGATGAAAATGGCCAAATGCACAGCCTGACAAAGGAGGCAGTATCCTTTGATTAGATCAGTATTTCCAGGTGTCTATATCTAATCTAATCAAATCTTAAATAGATTGTTGGTTTCTTTCAGCCACCTTCTGAGAATGAAGATGCCTAAATGGACAGGCTGACAACTGCGGCAGCATCCCTGGATAAGGTCAGAATATTAAGCTGTCTGCATCTAATCTAATCAATTCTTAGCTGAATTTTTCTTTTCTTTTAGCCACCTTCTGAGGATGAAAATGGCCAAATGTACAGCCTGACGAAGGAGGCAGTATCCTTTGATTAGATCAGTATTTCCAGGTGTCTATATCTAATCTAATCAAATCTTAACTGGAGTTTTGGTTTCTTTCAGCCACCTTCTGAGAATGAAGATGCCTAAATGGACAGGCTGACAACTGGGGCAGCATCCCTGGATAAGGTCAGAATATTAAGCTGTCTGCATCTAATCTAATCAATTCTTAGCTGAATTTTTCTTTTCTTTCAGCCACCTTCTGAGGATGAAAATGGCCAAATGCACAGCCTGACAAAGGAGGCAGTATCCTTTGATTAGATCAGTATTTCCAGGTGTCTATATCTAATCTAATCAAATCTTAAATAGATTTTTGGTTTCTTTCAGCGACCTTCTGAGAATGAAGATGCCTAAATGGACAAGCTGACAACTGCGGCAGCATCCCTGGATAAGGTCAGAATATTCAGCTGTCTACATCTAATCAAATTAAATCTTAACTGATTTTTTTGTTTCTTTCAGCCACCTTCTGAGGGTTAAATGGTCAAATGGACAAGCTGAACACGGAGGTAGCATCCCTTGATTCGATAAGCATATCCAGCTGTCTGCATCTAATCTAATCAAATCTTAGCTGACTTTTGTGTTTGTTTCAGCCACCTTCTGAGAAGGAAAATGGCCAAATGGACAAGCTGAAAATGGAGGCAGCATCCCTGGATTAGATAAGTATATTCAGCTGTCTCCGTCTAATCTAAGCAAATATTTTCTTTCAGCCACCATATCAGGATGAAGATGAATATATGGACAAGCTGGTGACTGAGGCAGTATGCCCGATAAGGTGAGACTTTTAATCTGGCTGCATCTAATCAAATCTGAGCTGGATGTTTTGTTTTTTTCTAGCCACCTTCTTAGGATGAAAATGGACAAATGGACAAGCTGCCTACGAAGGCAGCGTCACTTGATTCAATAGGTATATCCAGCTGTCTTCATCTAATCTAATCAAATCGTAGCTGAATTTTTTGTTTGTTTCAGCCACCTTCTGAGAAGTAAAATGGCCAAATAGACAGGCTGATAATGAAGGCAGCATCCCTAGATTAGATCAGTATATTCAGCTGTTTCCATCTAATCTAAACAAATCTTGTCTTTCAGCCATCATATCAGGATGAGGATGCCTAAATGGACAAGCTGACAACTGAGGCAGCATCCCAGGATGAGATCAGAATATTAGGTTGTCTGCATCTAATCTAATCATATTTTAGCTGGATTTCTGGTTTCTTTCAGCCACCACCGGAGGATGAAGCTTTGTAAATGGACAAGCTGACAACTGAGGCAGCATCCCTTGATAAGGTCAGAATATTTATCTGTCTACCTCTTATCTAATCAAATCTTAGCTGGATTTTTTTTCTTTAACCATCTCCTGAGGATGAAAATTGCCAAATGCACAACCTAACAAAGGAGGCAGTATCCTTTGATCAGATCAGTATTTCCAGGTGTCTATATGTAATCTAATCAAATCTCAACTAGATTTTTGGTTTCTTTCAGCTACCTTCTGAGAATGAAGATGCCTAAATGGACAGGCTGACAACTGCGGCAGCATCCCTGGATAAGGTCAGAATATTAAGCTGTCTGCATCTAATCTAATCAAATCTTAGCTGGATTTTTTTTCTTTCAGCCACCTCCTGAGGATGAAAATTGCCAAATGCACAGCCTGACAAAGGAGGCAGTATCCTTTGATTAGATCAGTATTTCCAGGTGTCTATATCTAATCTAATCAAATCTTAAATAGATTTTTGGTTTCTTTCAGCCACCTTCTGAGAATGAAGATGCCTAAATCGACAGGCTGACAACTGTGGCAGCATCCCTGGATAATGTCAGAATATTAAGCTGTCTGCATCTAATCTAATCAATTCTTAGCTGAATTTATCTTTTCTCTTAGCCACCTTCTGGGGATGAAAATGGCCAAATGCACAGCCTGACAAAGGAGGCAGTATCCTTTGATTAGATCAGTATTTCAAGGTGTCTATCTCTAATCTAATCAAATCTTAACTGGAGTTTTGGTTTCTTTCAGCCACCTTCTGAGAATGAAGATGCCTAAATGGACAGGCTGACAACTGGGGCAGCATCCCTGGATAAGGTCAGAATATTAAGCTGTCTGCATCTAATCTAATCAATTCTTAGCTGAATTTTTCTTTTCTTTCAGCCACCTTCTGAGGATGAAAATGGCCAAATGCACAGCCTGACAAAGGAGGCAGTATCCTTTGATTAGGTCAGTATTTACAGGTGTCTATATCTAATCTAATCAAATCTTAAATAGATTTTTGGTTTCTTTCAGCCACCTTCTGAGAATGAAGATGCCTAAATGGACAAACTGACAACTGCGGCAGCATCCCTGGATAAGGTCAGAATATTCAGCAGTCTACATCTAATCTAATTCAATCTTAACTGATTCTTTTGTTTCTTTCAGCCACCTTCTGAGGGTTAAAATGGTCAAATGGACAAGCTGAACACGGAGGTAGCATCCCTTGATTCGATAAGTATATCCAGCTGTCTGCATTTAATCTAATCAAATCTTAGCTGACTTTTGTGTTTGTTTCAGCCACCTTCTGAGAAGGAAAATGGCCAAATGGACAAGCTGACAATGGAGGCAGCATCCCTGGATTAGATCAGTATATTCAGCTGTCTCCGTCTAATCCAAGCAAATATTTTCTTTCAGCCACCATATCAGGATGAAGATGATTAAATTGACAAGCTGGCGACTGAGGCAGTATGCCCGATAAGGTGAGAGTTTTAATCTGTCTGCATCTAATCAAATCTGAGCTGGATGTTTGTTTTTTTTCAGCCACCTTCTTAGGATGAAAATGGACAAATGGACAGGCTGACAATGAAGGCAGCATCCCTCGATTAGATCAGTATATTCAGCTGTTTCCATCTAATCTAAACAAATCTTGTCTTTCAGCCACCATATCAGGATCAAGATGCTTAAATGGACAAGCTGAAGACTGAGGCAGCATCCCAGGATGAGGTCAGAATATTAGGTTGTCTGCATCTAATCTAATCATATTTTAGCTGGAGTTCTGGTTTCTTTCAGCCACCACCTGAGGATGAGGCTTTGTAAATGGACAAGCTGACAACTGAGGCAGCATCCCTTGATAAGGTCAGAATATTCAGCTGTCTACCTCTTATCTAATCAAATCTTAGCTGGATTTTTTTCTTTCAGCCACCTCCTGAGGATGTAAATTGCCAAATGCACAACCTGACAAAGGAGGCAGTATCCCTTGATTAGATCAGTATTTCCAGGTGTCTATATCTAATCTAATCAAATCTCAACTAGATTTTTGGTTTCTTTCAGCTACCTTCAGAGAATGAAGATGCCTAAATGGACAGGCTGACAACTGCGGCAGCATCCCTGGATAAGGTCAGAATATTCAGCTGTCTGCATCTAATCTAATCAATTCTTAGCTGGCTTTTTGTTTTCTTTCAACAACCTTCTGAGGATGAAAATGGCCAAATGCACAGCCTGACAAAGGAGGCAGTATCCTTTGATTAGATCAGTATTTCCAGGTGTCTATATCTAATCTAATCAAATCTTAACTGGAGTTTTGGTTTCTTTCAGCCACCTTCTGAGAATGAAGATGCCTTAATGGACAAGCTGACAACTGCGGCAGCATCCCTGGATAAGGTCAGAATATTAGGCTTTCTGCATCTAATCTAATCAAATCTCAGCTGGATTTTTCTTTTCTGTCAGCCACCTTCTAAGGATGAAAATGTCCAAATGCACAATGTGAGAACGGAGGCAGTATCCCTGGATTAGATCAGTAAATACAACTGCCTAAATCTAATCAAATCAAATCTTAAATAGATTTTTGGTTTCTTTCAGCCACCTTCTGAGAATGAAGATGCCTAAATGGACAAGCTGACAACTGCGGCAGCATCCCTGGATAAGGTCAGAATATTCAGCTGTCTACATCTAATCAAATTAAATCTTAACCTCATAGATGCTATTAAACATTCCTCCCCAGTGCTGCGCTGTCCATTAGAACTAGTGCTGAATGGACGTTCAATGGTCGTGCGCAGCACTGGGGAGGTAGTGCTGCCGTCGGCCAATGCACCGAGGCAGCACTTAAGGGGTTAACTGATTTTTTTGTTTCTTTCAGCCACCTTCTGAGGGTTAAAATGGTCAAATAGACAAGCTGAACACGGAGGTAGCATCCCTTGATTCGATAAGTATATCCACCTGTCTGCATGTAATTTAATCAAATCTTAGCTGACTTTTGTGTTTGTTTCAGCCACCTTCTGAGAAGGAAAATGGCCAAATGGACAAGCTGACAATGGAGGCAGCATCCCTGGATTAGATCAGTATATTCAGCTGTCTCCGTCTAATCTAAGCAAATATTTTCTTTCAGCCACCATATCAGGATGAAGATGATTAAATCGACAAGCTGGCGACTGAGGCAGTATGCCCGATAAGGTGAGAGTTTTAATCTGTCTGCATCTAATCAAATCTGAGCTGGATGTTTATTTTTAATTCAGCCACCTTCTTAGGATGAAAATGGACAAATGGACAAGCTGACTACGAAGGCAGCGTCACTTGATTCAATAAGTATATGAAGCCCTCTGCATCTAATCTAATCAAATTTATGCTGAATTTTTTGTTTGTTTCAGCCACCTTCTGAGAATGAAGATGCCTAAATGGACTAGCTGACAACTGCGGCAGCATCCCTGGATAAGGTCAGAATATTCAGCTGTCTACATCTAATCAAATTAAATCTTAATTGATTTTTTTGTTTCTTTCAGCCACCTTCTGAGGGTTAAAATGGTCAAATGGACAAGCTGAACACGGAGGTAGCATCCCTTGATTCGATAAGGATATCCAGCTGTCTGCATCTAAGCTAATCAAATCTTAGCTGACTTTTGTGTTTGTTTCAGACACCTTCTGAGAAGGAAAATGGCCAAATGGACAAGCTGACAATGGAGGGAGCATCCCTGGATTAGATCAGTATATTCAGCTGTCTCCGTCTAATCTAAGCAAATATTTTCTTTCAGCCACCATATCAGGATGAAGATGATTAAATGGACAAGCTGGCGACTGAGGCAGTATGCCCGATAAGGTGAGACTTTTAATCTGTCTGCATCTAATCAAATCTGAGCTGGATGTTTTGTTTGTTTCAGCCACCTTCTGAGAAGTAAAATGGCCAAATGGACAGGCTGACAATGAAGGCAGCATCCCTTGATTAGATCAGTCTTTCCAGGTGTCTATATATGTAATCTAATCAAATCCCAACTGGAGTTTTGGTTTCTTTCAGCCACCTTCTGAGAATGAAGATGCCTTAATGGACAAGCTGACAACTGTGGCAGCATCCCTGGATAAGGTCAGAATATTAAGCTTTCTGCATCTAATCTAATCAAATCTCAGCTGGATTTTTCTTTTCTTTCAGCCACCTTCTAAGGATGAAAATGTCCAAATGCACAATGTGAGAACGGAGGCAGTATCCCTGGATTCGATCAGGAAATACAACTGCCTAAATCTAATCAAATCAAATCTTAAATAGATTTTTGGTTTCTTTCAGCCACCTTCTGAGAATGAAGATGCCTAAATGGACAAGCTGACAACTGCGGCAGCATCCCCGGTTAAGGTCAGAATATTCAGCTGTCTACCTCTTATCTAATCAAATCTTAGCTGGATTTATTTTCTTTTAGCCACCTCCTGACGATGAAAATTGCCAAATGCACAACCTGACAAAGGAGGCAGTATCCCTTGATCAGATCAGTATTTCCAGGTGTCTATATGTAATCTAATCAAATCTCAACTAGATTTTTGGTTTCTTTAAGCTACCTTCTGAGAATGAAGATGCCTAAATGGACAGGCTGACAACTGCGGCAGCATCCCTGGATAAGGTCAGAATATTAAGCTGTCTGCATCTAATCTAATCAATTCTTAGCTGAATTTTTCTTTTCTCTTAGCCACCTTCTGGGGATGAAAATGGCCAAATGCACAGCCTGACAAAGGAGGCAGTATCCTTTGATTAGATCAGTATTTCCAGGTGTCTATCTCTAATCTAATCAAATCTTAACTCGAGTTTTGGTTTCTTTCAGCCACCTTCTGAGAATGAAGATGCCTAAATGGACAGGCTGACAACTGGGGCAGCATCCCTGGATAAGGTCAGAATATTAAGCTGTCTGCATCTAATCTAATCAATTCTTAGCTGAATTTTTCTTTTCCTTCAGCCACCTTCTGAGGATGAAAATGGCCAAATGCACAGCCTGACAAAGGAGGCAGTATCCTTTGATTAGATCAGTATTTCCAGGTGTCTATATCTAATCTAATCAAATCTTAAATAGATTTTTGGTTTCTTTCAGCCACCTTCTGAGAATGAAGATGCCTAAATGGAGAAGCTGACAACTGTGGCAGCATCCCTGGATAAGGTCAGAATATTCAGCTGTCTACATCTAATCAAATTAAATCTTAACTGATTTTTTTGTTTCTTTCAGCCACCTTCTGAGGGTTAAAATGGTCAAATGGACAAGCTGAACACGGAGGTAGCATCCCTTGATTCGATAAGTATATCCAGCTGTCTGCATGTAATCTAATCAAATCTTAGCTGACTTTTGTGTTTGTTTCAGCCACCTTCTGAGAAGGAAAATGGCCAAATGGACAAGCTGACAATGGAGGCAGCCTCCCTGGATTAGATAAGTATATACAGCTGTCTCCGTCTAATCTAAGCAAATATTTTCTTTCAGCCACCATATCAGGATGAAGATGATTAAATGGACAAGCTGGCGACTGAGGCAGTATGCCCGATAAGGTGAGACTTTTTTTCAGCCACCTTCTTAGGATGAAAATGGACAAATGGACAAGCTGCCTACGAAGGCAGCGTCACTTGATTCAATAGGTATATCATCCGTCTGCATCTAATCTAATCAAATCTTAGCTGAATTTTTTGTTTGTTTCAGCCACCTTCTGAGAAGTAAAATGGACAGGCTGACAATGAAGGCAGCATCCCTCGATTAGATCAGTATATTCAGCTGTTTCCATCTAATCTAAACAGATTTTGTCTTTCAGCCACCATATCAGGATGAAGATGCCTAAATGGACAAGCTGACAACTGAGGCAGCATCCCAGGATGAGGTCAGAATATTAGGTTGTCTGCATCTAATCTAATCATATTTTAGCTGGATTTCTGGTTTCTTTCAGCCACCACCTGAGGATGAAGCTTTGTAAATGGACAAGCTGACAACTGAGGCAGCATCCCTTGATAAGGTCAGAATATTCAGCTGTCTACCTCTTATCTAATCAAATCTTAGCTGGATTTCTGTTTTCTTTCAGCCACCACCTGAGGGTGAAGCTTTGTAAATGGACAAGCTGACAACTGAGGCAGCATCCCTTGATAAGGTCAGAATATTCAGCTGTCTACCTCTTATCTAATCAAATCTTAGCTGGATTTTTTTTCTTTCAGTCACCTCCTGAGGATGAAAATTGCCAAATGCACAGCCTGACAAAGCAGGCAGCATCCCTGGATAAGGTCAGAATATTCAGCAGTCTACATCTAATCTAATTCAATCTTAACTGATTTTTTTGTTTCTTTCAGCCACCTTCTGAGGGTTAAAATGGTCAAATGGACAAGCTGAACACGGAGGTAGCATCCCTTGATTCGATAAGTATATCCAGCTGTCTGCATTTAATCTAATCAAATCTTAGCTGACTTTTGTGTTTGTTTCAGCCACCTTCTGAGAAGGAAAATGGCCAAATGGACAAGCTGACAATGGAGGCAGCATCCCTGGATTAGATCAGTATATTCAGCTGTCTCCGTCTAATCCATCTATCAGGATGAAGATGATTAAATTGACAAGCTGGCGACTGAGGCAGTATGCCCGATAAGGTGAGAGTTTTAATCTGTCTGCATCTAATCAAATCTGAGCTGGATGTTTGTTTTTTTTTCAGCCACCTTCTTAGGATGAAAATGGACAAATGGACAGGCTGACAATGAAGGCAGCATCCCTCGATTAGATCAGTATATTCAGCTGTTTCCATCTAATCTAAACAAATCTTGTCTTTCAGCCACCATATCAGGATCAAGATGCTTAAATGGACAAGCTGAAGACTGAGGCAGCATCCCAGGATGAGGTCAGAATATTAGGTTGTCTGCATCTAATCTAATCATATTTTAGCTGGAGTTCTGGTTTCTTTCAGCCACCACCTGAGGATGAGGCTTTGTAAATGGACAAGCTGACAACTGAGGCAGCATCCCTTGATAAGGTCAGAATATTCAGCTGTCTACCTCTTATCTAATCAAATCTTAGCTGGATTTTTTTTCTTTCAGCCACCTCCTGAGGATGAAAATTGCCAAATGCACAACCTGACAAAGGAGGCAGTATCCCTTGATTAGATCAGTATTTCCAGGTGGCTATATCTAATCTAATCAAATCTCAACTTTATTTTTTGGTTTCTTTCAGCTACCTTCAGAGAATGAAGATGCCTAAATGGACAGGCTGACAACTGCGGCAGCATCCCTGGATAAGGTCAGAATATTCAGCTGTCTGCATCTAATCTAATCAATTCTTAGCTGGCTTTTTGTTTTCTTTCAACAACCTTCTGAGGATGAAAATGGCCAAATGCACAGCCTGACAAAGGAGGCAGTATCCTTTGATTAGATCAGTATTTCCAGGTGTCTATATCTAATCTAATCAAATCTTAACTGGAGTTTTGGTTTCTTTCAGCCACCTTCTGAGAATGAAGATGCCTTAATGGACAAGCTGACAACTGCGGCAGCATCCCTGGGTAAGGTCAGAATATTAGGCTTTCTGCATCTAATCTAATCAAATCTCAGCTGGATTTTTCTTTTCTGTCAGCCACCTTCTAAGGATGAAAATGTCCAAATGCACAATGTGAGAACGGAGGCAGTATCCCCGGATTAGATCAGTAAATACAACTGCCTAAATCTAATCAAATCAAATCTTAAATAGATTTTTGGTTTCTTTCAGCCACCTTCTGAGAATGAAGATGCCTAAATGGACAAGCTGACAACTGCGGCAGCATCCCTGGATAAGGTCAGAATATTCAGCTGTCTACATCTAATCAAATTAAATCTTAACCTCATAGATGCTATTAAACATTCCTCCCCAGTGCTGCGCTGTCCATTAGAACTAGTGCTGAATGGACGTTCAATGGTCGTGCGCAGCACTGGGGAGGTAGTGCTGCCGTCGGCCAATGCACCGAGGCAGCACTTAAGGGGTTAACTGATTTTTTTGTTTCTTTCAGCCACCTTCTGAGGGTTAAAATGGTCAAATAGACAAGCTGAACACGGAGGTAGCATCCCTTGATTCGATAAGTATATCCACCTGTCTGCATGTAATTTAATCAAATCCTAGCTGACTTTTGTGTTTGTTTCAGCCACCTTCTGAGAAGGAAAATGGCCAAATGGACAAGCTGACAATGGAGGCAGCATCCCTGGATTAGATCAGTATATTCAGCTGTCTCTGTCTAATCTAAGCAAATATTTTCTTTCAGCCACCATATCAGGATGAAGATGATTAAATCGACAAGCTGGCGACTGAGGCAGTATGCCCGATAAGGTGAGAGTTTTAATCTGTCTGCATCTAATCAAATCTGAGCTGGATGTTTATTTTTAATTCAGCCACCTTCTTAGGATGAAAATGGACAAATGGACAAGCTGACTACGAAGGCAGCGTCACTTGATTCAATAAGTATATGAAGCCCTCTGCATCTAATCTAATCAAATTTTAGCTGAATTTTTTGTTTGTTTCAGCCACCTTCTGAGAATGAAGATGCCTAAATGGACTAGCTGACAACTGCGGCAGCATCCCTGGATAAGGTCAGAATATTCAGCTGTCTACATCTAATCAAATTAAATCTTAATTGATTTTTGTGTTTCTTTCAGCCACCTTCTGAGGGTTAAAATGGTCAAATGGACAAGCTGAACACGGAGGTAGCATCCCTTGATTCGATAAGGATATCCAGCTGTCTGCATCTAAGCTAATCAAATCTTAGCTGACTTTTGTGTTTGTTTCAGACACCTTCTGAGAAGGAAAATGGCCAAATGGACAAGCTGACAATGGAGGGAGCATCCCTGGATTAGATCAGTATATTCAGCTGTCTCCGTCTAATCTAAGCAAATATTTTCTTTCAGCCACCATATCAGGATGAAGATGATTAAATGGACAAGCTGGCGACTGAGGCAGTATGCCCGATAAGGTGAGACTTTTAATCTGTCTGCATCTAATCAAATCTGAGCTGGATGTTTTGTTTTTTTCAGCCATCTTCTTAGGATGAAAATGGAAAAATGGACAAGCTGACTACGAAGGCAGCGTCACTTGATTCAATAAGTATATCCAGCCGTCTGCATCTAATCTAATCAAATCTTTGCTGAATTGTTTGTTTGTTTCAGCCACCTTCTGAGAAGTAAAATGGCCAAATGGACAGGCTGACAATGAAGGCAGCATCCCTTGATTAGATCAGTATTTCGAGGTGTCTATATCTAATCTAATCAAATCCCAACTGGAGTTTTGGTTTCTTTCAGCCACCTTCTGAGAATGAAGATGCCTTAATGGACAAGCTGACAACTGTGGCAGCATCCCTGGATAAGGTCAGAATATTAAGCTTTCTGCATCTAATCTAATCAAATCTCAGCTGGATTTTTCTTTTCTTTCAGCCACCTTCTAAGGATGAAAATGTCCAAATGCACAATGTGAGAAGGGAGGCAGTATCCCTGGATTCGATCAGGAAATACAACTGCCTAAATCTAATCAAATCAAATCTTAAATAGATTTTTGGTTTCTTTCAGCCACCTTCTGAGAATGAAGATGCCTAAATGGACAAGCTGACAACTGCGGCAGCATCCCCGGTTAAGGTCAGAATATTCAGCTGTCTACCTCTTATCTAATCAAATCTTAGCTGGATTTATTTTCTTTTAGCCACCTCCTGAGGATGAAAATTGCCAAATGCACAACCTGACAAAGGAGGCAGTATCCCTTGATCAGATCAGTATTTCCAGGTGTCTATATGTAATCTAATCAAATCTCAACTAGATTTTTGGTTTCTTTCAGCTACCTTCTGAGAATGAAGATGCCTAAATGGACAGGCTGACAACTGCGGCAGCATCCCTGGATAAGGTCAGAATATTAAGCTGTCTGCATCTAATCTAATCAATTCTTAGCTGAATTTTTCTTTTCTTTTAGCCACCTTCTGAGGATGAAAATGGCCAAATGCACAGCCTGACAAAGGAGGCAGTATCCTGTGATTAGATCAGTATTTCCAGGTGTCTATATCTAATCTAATCAAATCTTAAATAGATTTTTGGTTTCTTTCAGCCACCTTCTGAGAATGAAGATGCCTAAATGGACAGGCTGACAACTGCGGCAGCATCCCTGGATAAGGTCAGAATATTAAGCTGTCTGCATCTAATCTAATCAATTCTTAGCTGAATTTTTCTTTTCCTTCAGCCACCTTCTGAGGATGAAAATGGCCAAATGCACAGCCTGACAAAGGAGGCAGTATCCTTTGATTAGATCAGTATTTCCAGGTGTCTATATCTAATCTAATCAAATCTTAAATAGATTTTTGGTTTCTTTCAGCCACCTTCTGAGCATGAAGATGCCTAAATGGAGAAGCTGACAACTGTGGCAGCATCCCTGGATAAGGTCAGAATATTCAGCTGTCTACATCTAATCAAATTAAATCTTACCTGATTTTTTTGTTTCTTTCAGCCACCTTCTGAGGGTTAAAATGGTCAAATGGACAAGCTGAACACGGAGGTAGCATCCCTTGATTCGATAAGTATATCCAGCTGTCTGCATGTAATCTAATCAAATCTTAGCTGACTTTTGTGTTTGTTTCAGCCACCTTCTGAGAAGGAAAATGGCCAAATGGACAAGCTGACAATGGAGGCAGCCTCCCTGGATTAGATCAGTATATTCAGCTGTCTCCGTCTAATCTAAGCAAATATTTTCTTTCAGCCACCATATCAGGATGAAGATGATTAAATGGACAAGCTGGCGACTGAGGCAGTATGCCCGATAAGGTGAGACTTTTAATCTGGCTGCATCTAATAAAATCTGAGCTGGATGTTTTGTTTTTTTCAGCCACCTTCTTAGGATGAAAATGGACAAATGGACAAGCTGCCTACGAAGGCAGCGTCACTTGATTCAATAGGTATATCCAGCCATCTGCATCTAATCTAATCAAATCTTAGCTGAATTTTTTGTTTGTTTCAGCCACCTTCTGAGAAGTAAAATGGACAGGCTGACAATGAAGGCAGCATCCCTCGATTAGATCAGTATATTCAGCTGTTTCCATCTAATCTAAACAAATGTTGTCTTTCAGCCACATATCAGGATGAAGATGCCTAAATGGACAAGCTGACAACTGAGGCAGCATCCCAGGATGAGGTCAGAATATTAGGTTGTCTGCATCTAATCTAATCATATTTTAGCTGGATTTCTGGTTTCTTTCAGCCACCACCTGAGGATGAAGCTTTGTAAATGGACAAGCTGACAACTGAGGCAGCATCCCTTGATAAGGTCAGAATATTCAGCTGTCTACCTCTTATCTAATCGAATCTTAGCTGGATTTCTGGTTTCTTTCAGCCACCACCTGAGGATGAAGCTTTGTAAATGGACAAGCTGACAACTGAGGCAGCATCCCTTGATAAGGTCAGAATATTCAGCTGTCTACCTCTTATCTAATCAAATCTTAGCTGGATTTTTTTTCTTTCAGCCACCTCCTGAGGATGAAAATTGCCAAATGCACTGCCTGACAAAGGAGGCAGTATCCTTTGATTAGACCAGTATTTCCAGGTGTCTATATCTAATCTAATCAAATCTTAAATAGATTTTTGGTTTCTTTCAGCCACCTTCTGAGAATGAAGATGCCTAAATGGACAGGCTGACAACTGCGGCAGAATCCCTGGATAAGGTCAGAATATTAAGCTGTCTGCATCTAATCTAATCAATTCTTAGCTGAATTTTTCTTTTCTTTCAGCCACCTTCTGAGGATGAAAATGGTCAAATGCACAGCCTGACAAAGGAGGCAGTATCCTTTGATTAGATCAGTATTTCCAGGTGTCTATATCTAATCTAATCAAATCTTAAATAGATTTTTGGTTTCTTTCAGCCACCTTCTGAGAATGAAGATGCCTAAATGGACCAGCTGACAACTGCGGCAGCATCCCTGGATAAGGTCAGAATATTCAGCTGTCTACATCTAATCAAATTAAATCTTACCTGATTTTTTTGTTTCTTTCAGCCACCTTCTGAGGGTTAAAATGGTCAAATGGACAAGCTGAACACGGAGGTAGCATCCCTTGATTCGATAAGTATATCCAGCTGTCTGCATGTAATCTAATCAAATCTTAGCTGACTTTTGTGTTTGTTTCAGCCACCTTCTGAGAAGGAAAATGGCCAAATGGACAAGCTGACAATGGAGGCAGCCTCCCTGGATTAGATCAGTATATTCAGCTGTCTCCGTCTAATCTAAGCAAATATTTTCTTTCAGCCACCATATCAGGATGAAGATGATTAAATGGACAAGCTGGCGACAGAGGCAGTATGCCCGATAAGGTGAGACTTTTAATCTGTCTGCATCTAATCAAATCTGAGCTGGATGTTTTGTTTTTTTCAGCCACCTTCTTAGGATGAAAATGGACAAATGGACAAGCTGCCTACGAAGGCAGCGTCACTTGATTCAATAGGTATATCATCCGTCTGCATCTAATCTAATCAAATCTTAGCTGAATTTTTTGTTTGTTTCAGCCACCTTCTGAGAAGTAAAATGGACAGGCTGACAATGAAGGCAGCATCCCTCGATTAGATCAGTATATTCAGCTGTTTCCATCTAATCTAAACAGATTTTGTCTTTCAGCCACCATATCAGGATGAAGATGCCTAAATGGACAAGCTGACAACTGAGGCAGCATCCCAGGATGAGGTCAGAATATTAGGTTGTCTGCATCTAATCTAATCATATTTTAGCTGGATTTCTGGTTTCTTTCAGCCACCACCTGAGGATGAAGCTTTGTAAATGGACAAGCTGACAACTGAGGCAGCATCCCTTGATAAGGTCAGAATATTCAGCTGTCTACCTCTTATCTAATCAAATCTTAGCTGGACTTCTGGTTTCTTTCAGCCACCACCTGAGGATGAAGCTTTGTAAATGGACAAGCTGACAACTGAGGCAGCATCCCTTGATAAGGTCAGAATATTCAGCTGTCTACCTCTTATCTAATCAAATCTTAGCTGGATTTTTTTTCTTTCAGTCACCTCCTGAGGATGAAAATTGCCAAATGCACTGCCTGACAAAGGAGGCAGTATCCTTTGATTAGATCAGTATTTCCAGGTGTCTATATCTAATCTAATCAAATCTTAAATAGATTTTTGGTTTCTTTCAGCCACCTTCTGAGAATGAAGATGCCTAAATGGACAGGCTGTCAACTGCCTCAGCATCCCTGGATAAGGTCAGAATATTAAGCTGTCTGCATCTAATCTAATCAATTCTTAGCTGAATTTTTCTTTTCTTTCAGCCACCTTCTGAGGATGAAAATGGCCAAATGCACAGCCTGACAAAGGAGGCAGTATCCTTTGATTAGATCAGTATTTCCAGGTGTCTATATCTAATCTAATCAAATCTTAAATAGATTTTTGGTTTCTTTCAGCCACCTTCTGAGAATGAAGATGCCTAAATGGACCAGCTGACAACTGCGGCAGCATCCCTGGATAAGGTCAGAATATTCAGCTATCTACATCTAATCAAATTAAATCTTACCTGATTTTTTTGTTTCTTTCAGCCACCTTCTGAGGGTTAAAATAGTCAAATGGACAAGCTGAACACGGAGGTAGCATCCCTTGATTCGATAAGTATATCCAGCTGTCTGCATGTAATCTAATCAAATCTTAGCTGACTTTTGTGTTTGTTTCAGCCACCTTCTGAGAAGGAAAATGGCCAGATGGACAAGCTGACAATGGAGGCAGCCTCCCTGGCTCAGATCAGTATATTCAGCTGTCTCCGTCTAATCTAAGCAAATATTTTCTTTCAGCCACCATATCAGGATGAAGATGATTAAATGGACAAGCTGGCGACTGAGGCAGTATGCCCGATAAGGTGAGACTTTTAATCTGTCTGCATCTAATCAAATCTGAGCTGGATGTTTAGTTTTTTTCAGCCACCTTCTTACGATGAAAATGGACAAATGGACAAGCTGCCTACGAAGGCAGCGTCACTTGATTCAATAGGTATATCCATCCGTCTGCATCTAATCTAATCAAATCTTAGCTGAATTTTTTGTTTGTTTCAGCCACCTTCTGAGAAGTAAAATGGACAGGCTGACAATGATGGCAGCATCCCTCGATTAGATCAGTATATTCAGCTGTTTCCATCTAATCTAAACAAATTTTGTCTTTCAGCCACCATATCAGGATGAAGATGCCTAAATGGACAAGCTGATAACTGAGGCAGCATCCCAGGATGAGGTCAGAATATTAGGTTGTCTGCATCTAATCTAATCATATTTTAGCTGGATTTCTGGTTTCTTTCAGCCACCACCTGAGGATGAAGCTTTGTAAATGGACAAGTTAACAACTGAGGCAGCATCCCTTGATAAGGTCAGAATATTCAGCTGTCTACCTCTTATCTAATCAAATCTTAGCTGGATTTCTGGTTTCTTTCAGCCACCACCTGAGGATGAAGCTTTGTAAATGGACAAGCTGACAACTGAGGCAGCATCCATTAATAAGGTCAGAATATTCAGCTGTCTACCTCTTATCTAATCAAATCTTAGCTGGATTTTTTTTCTTTCAGCCACCTCCTGAGGATGAAAATTGCCAAATGCACAGCCTGACAAAGGAGGCAGTATCCTTTGATTAGATCAGTATTTCCAGGTGTCTATATCTAATCTAATCAAATCTTAAATAGATTTTTGGTTTCTTTCAGCCACCTTCTGAGAATGAAGATGCCTAAATGGACAGGCTGACAACTGCGGCAGCATCCCTGGATAAGGTCAGAATATTAAGCTGTCTGCATCTAATCTAATCAATTCTTAGCTGAATTTTTCTTTTCTTTCAGCCACCTTATGAGGATGAAAATGGTCAAATGCACAGCCTGACAAAGGAGGCAGTATCCTTTGATTAGATCAGTATTTCCAGGTGTCTATATCTAATCTAATCAAATCTTAACTGGAGTTTTGGTTTCTTTCAGCCACCTTCTGAGAATGAAGATGCCCAAAATGGACAGGCTGACAACTGAGGCAGCATCCCTGGATAAGGTCAGAATATTCAGCTGTCTACATCTAATCAAATTCAATCCTAACTGATTTTTTTGTTTCTTTCAGCCACCTTCTGAGGGTTAAAATGGTCAAATGGACAAGCTGAACACAGAGGTAGCATCCCTTGATTCGATAAGTATATCCAGCTGTCTGCATCTAATCTAATCAAACCTTAGCTGACTTTTGTGTTTGTTTCAGCCACCTTCTGAGAAGGAAAATGGACAAATGGACAAGCTGACAATGGAGGCAGCATCCCTGGATTAGATCAGTATATTCAGCTGTCTCCGTCTAATCTAAGCAAATATTTTCTTTCAGCCACCATATCAGGATGAAGATGATTAAATGGACAAGTTGGCAACTGAGGCAGTATGCCCGATACGGTGAGACTTTTAATCTGTCTGCATCTAATCAAATCTGAGCTGGATGTTTTGTTTTTTTCAGCCATCTTCTTAGGATGAAAATGGACAAATGGACAAGCTGACTACAAAGGCAGCGTCACTTGATTCAATAAGTATATCCAGCCGTCTGCATCTAATCTAATCAAATCTTTGCTTAATTGTTTGTTTGTTTCAGCCACCTTCTGAGAAGTAAAATGGCCAAATTGACAGGCTGACAATGAAGGCAGCATCCCTTGATTAGATCAGTATATTCAGCTGTTTCCATCTAATCTAAACAAATCTTGTCTTTCACCCACCATATCAGGATGAAGATGCCTAAATGGACAAGCTGACAACTGAGGCAGCATCCCAGGATGAGGTCAGAATATTAGGCTGTCTGCATCTAATCTAATCATATTTTAGCTGGATTTCTGGTTTCTTTCAGCCACCACCTGAGGATGAAGCTTTGTAAATAGACAAGCTGACAACTGAGGCAGCATCCCTTGATAAGGTCAGGATATTCAGCTGTCTACCTCTTATCTAATCAAATCATAGCTGGATTTTTTTTCTTTCAGCCACCTCCTGAGGATGAAAATTGCCAAATGCACAACCTAACAAAGGAGGCAGTATCCCTTGATCAGATCAGTATTTCCAGGTGTCTATATGTAATCTAATCAAATCTCAACTAGATTTTTGGTTTCTTTCAGCTACCTACTGAGAATGAAGATGCCTAAATGGACAGGCTGACAACTGCGGCAGCATCCCTGGATAAGGTCAGAATATTAAGCTGTCTGCATCTAATCTAATCAATTCTTAGCTGAATTTTTCTTTTCTTTCAGCCACCTTCTAAGGATGAAAATGGCCAAATGCACAGCCTGACAAAGGAGGCAGTATCATTTGATTAGATCAGTATTTCCAGGTGTCTATATCTAATCTAATCAAATCCCAACTGGAGCTTTGGTTTCTTTCAGCCACCTTCTGAGAATGAAGATGCCTTAATGGACAAGCTGACAACTGCGACAGCATCCCTGGATAAGGTCAGAATATTAAGCTTTCTGCATCTAATCTAATCAAATCTCAGCTGGATTTTTCTCTTCTTTCAGCCACCTTCTATGGATGAAAATGTCCAAATGCACAATGTGAGAACGGAGGCAGTATCCCTGGATTCGATCAGGAAATACAACTGCCTAAATCTAATCTAATCAAATCTTAAATAGATTTTTGGTTTCTTTCAGCCACCTTCTGAGAATGAAGATGCCTAAATGGACAGGCTGACAACTGCGGCAGCATCCCTGGATAAGGGCAGAATATTAAGCTGTCTGCATCTAATCTAATCAATTCTTAGCTGAATTTTTCTTTTCTTTCAGCCACCTTCTGAGGATGAAAATGGTCAAATGCACAGCCTGACAAAGGAGGCAGTATCCTTTGATTAGATCAGTATTTCCAGGTGTCTATATCTAATCTAATCAAATCTTAAATAGATATTTGGTTTCTTTCAGCCACCTTCTGAGAATGAAGATGCCTAATGGACCAGCTGACAACTGCGGCAGCATCCCTGGATAAGGTCAGAATATTCAGCTGTCTACATCTAATCAAATTAAATCTTACCTGATTTTTTTGTTTCTTTCAGCCACCTTCTGAGGGTTAAAATGGTCAAATGGACAAGCTGAACACGGAGGTAGCATCCCTTGATTCGATAAGTATATCCAGCTGTCTGCATGTAATCTAATCAAATCTTAGCTGACTTTTGTGTTTGTTTCAGCCACCTTCTGAGAAGGAAAATGGCCAAATGGACAAGCTGACAATGGAGGCAGCCTCCATGGATTAGATCAGTATATTCAGCTGTCTCCGTCTAATCTAAGCAAATATTTTCTTTCAGCCACCATATCAGGATGAAGATGATTAAATGGACAAGCTGGCGACAGAGGCAGTATGCCCGATAAGGTGAGACTTTTAATCTGTCTGCATCTAATCGAATCTGAGCTGGATGTTTTGGTTTTTTCAGCCACCTTCTTAGGATGAAAATGGACAAATGGACAAGCTGCCTACGAAGGCAGCGTCACTTGATTCAATAGGTATATCATCCGTCTGCATCTAATCTAATCAAATCTTAGCTGAATTTTTTGTTTGTTTCAGCCACCTTCTGAGAAGTAAAATGGACAGGCTGACAATGAAGGCAGCATCCCTCGATTAGATCAGTATATTCAGCTGTTTCCATCTAATCTAAACAGATTTTGTCTTTCAGCCACCATATCAGGATGAAGATGCCTAAATGGACAAGCTGACAACTGAGGCAGCATCCCAGGATGAGGTCAGAATATTAGGTTGTCTGCATCTAATCTAATCATATTTTAGCTGGATTTCTGGTTTCTTTCAGCCACCACCTGAGGATGAAGCTTTGTAAATGGACAAGCTGACAACTGAGGCAGCATCCCTTGATTAGGTCAGAATATTCAGCTGTCTACCTCTTATCTAATCAAATCTTAGCTGGATTTGTTTTCTTTCAGCCACCTCCTGAGGATGAAAATTGCCAAATGCACAGCCTGACAAAGTAGGCAGTATCCTTTGATTAGATCAGTATTTCCAGGTGTCTATATCTAATCTAATCAAATCTTAAATAGATTTTTGGTTTTTTTCAGCCACTTTCTGAGAATGAAGATGCCTAAATGGACAGGCTGACAACTGCGGCAGCATCCCTGGATAAGGTCAGAATATTAAGCTTTCTGCATCTAATCTAATCAATTCTTAGCTGAATTTTTCGTTTCTTTCAGCCACCTTCCGATGATGAAAATGGCCAAATGCACAGCCTGACAAAGGAGGCAGTATCCTTTGATTAGATCAGTATTTCTAGGTGTCTATATCTAATCTAATCAAATCTTAAATAGATTTTTGGTTTCTTTCAGCCACCTTCTGAGAATGAAGATGCCTAAATGGACCAGCTGACAACTGCGGCAGCATCCCTGGATAAGGTCAGAATATTCAGCTGTCTACATCTAATCAAATTAAATCTTACCTGATTTTTTTGTTTCTTTCAGCCACCTTCTGAGGGTTAAAATAGTCAAATGGACAAGCTGAACACGGAGGTAGCATCCCTTGATTCGATAAGTATATCCAGATGTCTGCATGTAATCTAATCAAATCTTAGCTGACTTTTGTGTTTGTTTCAGCCACCTTCTGAGAAGGAAAATGGCCAAATGGACAAGCTGACAATGGAGGCAGCCTCCCTGGCTTAGATCAGTATATTCAGCTGTCTCCGTCTAATCTAAGCAAATATTTTCTTTCAGCCACCATATCAGGATGAAGATGATTAAATGGACAAGCTGGCGACAGAGGCAGTATGCCCGATAAGGTGAGACTTTTAATCTGTCTGCATCTAATCAAATCTGAGCTGGATGTTTTGTTTTTTTCAGCCACCTTCTTACGATGAAAATGGACAAATGGACAAGCTGCCTACGAAGGCAGCGTCACTTGATTCAATAGGTATATCCATCCGTCTGCATCTAATCTAATCAAATCTTAGCTGAATTTTTTGTTTGTTTCAGCCACCTTCTGAGAAGTAAAATGGACAGGCTGACAATGATGGCAGCATCCCTCGATTAGATCAGTATATTCAGCTGTTTCCATCTAATCTAAACAAATTTTGTCTTTCAGCCACCATATCAGGATGAAGATGCCTAAATGGACAAGCTGATAACTGAGGCAGCATCCCAGGATGAGGTCAGAATATTAGGTTGTCTGCATCTAATCTAATCATATTTTAGCTGGATTTCTGGTTTCTTTCAGCCACCACCTGAGGATGAAGCTTTGTAAATGGACAAGTTGACAACTGAGGCAGCATCCCTTGATAAGGTCAGAATATTCAGCTGTCTACCTCTTATCTAATCAAATCTTAGCTGGATTTCTGGTTTCTTTCAGCCACCACCTAAGGATGAAGCTTTGTAAATGGACAAGCTGACAACTGAGGCAGCATCCCTTGATAAGGTCAGAATATTCAGCTGTCTACCTCTTATCTAATCAAATCTGAGCTGGATTTTTTTCTTTCAGCCACCTCCTGAGGATGAAAATTGCCAAATGCACAGCCTGACAAAGGAGGCAGTATCCTTTGATTAGATCAGTATTTCCAGGTGTCTATATCTAATCTAATCAAATCTTAAATAGATTTTTGGTTTCTTTCAGCCACCTTCTGAGAATGAAGATGCCTAAATGGACAGGCTGACAACTGCGGCAGCATCCCTGGATAAGGTCAGAATATTAAGCTGTCTGCATCTAATCAAATTAAATCTTAACTGATTTTTTTGTTTCTTTCAGCCACCCTCTGAGGGTTAAAATGGTCAAATGGACAAGCTGAACACGGAGGTAGAATCCCTTGATTCGATAAGTATATCCAGCTGTCTGCATGTAATCTAATCAAATCTTAGCTGACTTTTGTGTTTGTTTCAGCCACCTTCTGAGAAAGAAAATGGCCAAAAGGACAAGATGACAATGGAGGCAGCATCCCTGGATTCGATCAGGAAATACAACTGCCTAAATCTAATCAAATCAAATCTTAAATAGATTTTTGGTTTCTTTCAGCCACCTTCTGAGAATGAAGATGCCTAAATGGACAAGCTGACAACTGCGGCAGCATCCCCGGTTAAGGTCAGAATATTCAGCTGTCTACATCTAATCAAATTAAATCTTAACTGATTTTTTTGTTTCTTTCAGCCACCCTCTGAGGGTTAAAATGGTCAAATGGACAAGCTGAACACGGAGGTAGCATCCCTTGATTCGATAAGTATATCCAGCTGTCTGCATGTAATCTAATCAAATCTTAGCTGACTTTTGTGTTTGTTTCAGCCACCTTCTGAGAAGGAAAATGGCCAAATGGACAAGCTGACAATGGAGGCAGCATCCCTGGATTAGATCAGTATATTCAGCTGTCTCCGTCTAATCTAAGCAAATATTTTCTTTCAGCCACCATATCAGGATGAAGATGATTAAATGGACAAGCTGGCGACTGAGGCAGTATGCCCGATAAGGTGAGAGTTTTAATCTGTCTGCATCTAATAAATCTGAGCTGGATGTTTTGTTTTTTTGAGCCACCTTTTTAGGATGAAAATGGACAAATGGACAAGCTGACTACGAAGGCAGCGTCACTTGATTCAATAAGTATATCCAGCCGTCTGCATCTAATCTAATGAAATCTTAGCTGAATTTTTTGTTTGTTTCAGCCACCTTCTGAGAAGTAAAATGGCCAAATGGACAGGCTGACAATGAAGGCAGCATCCCTCGTTTAGATCAGTATATTCAGCTTTTTCCATTTATCTAAACAAATCTTGTCTTTCAGCCACCATATCAGGATGAAGATGCCTAAATGGACAAGCTGACAACTGAGGCAGCATCCCAGGATGAGGTCAGAATATTAGGTTGTCTGCATCTAATCTAATCATATTTTAGCTGGATTTCTGGTTTCTTTCAGCCACCACCTGAGGATGAAGCTTTGTAAATGGACAAGCTGACAACTGAGGCAGCATCTCTTGATAAGGTCAGAATATTCAGCTGTCTACCTCTTATCTAATCAAATCTTAGCTGGATTTATTTTCTTTTAGCCACCTCCTGAGGATGAAAATTGCCAAATGCACAACCTGACAAAGGAGGCAGTATCCCTTGATCAGATCAGTATTTCCAGGTGTCTATATGTAATCTAATCAAATCTCAACTAGATTTTTGGTTTCTTTCAGCTACCTTCTGAGAATGAAGATGCCTAAATGGACAGGCTGACAACTGCGGCAGCATCCCTGGATAAGGTCAGAATATTAAGCTGTCTGCATCTAATCTAATCAATTCTTAGCTGAATTTTTCTTTTCTTTTAGCCACCTTCTGAGGATGAAAATGGCCAAATGCACAGCCTGACAAAGGAGGCAGTATCCTTTGATTAGATCAGTATTTCCAGGTGTCTATATCTAATCTAATCAAATCTTAAATAGATTTTTGATTTCTTTCAGCCACCTTCTGAGAATTAAGATGCCTAAATGGACAGGCTGACAACTGCGGCAGCATCCCTGGATAAGGTCAGAATATTAAGCTGTCTGCATCTAATCTAATCAATTCTTAGCTGAATTTTTCTTTTCTTTCAGCTACCTTCTGAGGATGAAAATGGCCAAATTCACAGCCTGACAAAGGAGGCAGTATCCTTTGATTAGATCAGTATTTCCAGGTGTCTATATCTAATCTAATCAAATCTTAAATAGATTTTTGGTTTCTTTCAGCCACCTTCTGAGAATGATGATGCCTAAATGGACAAGCTGACAACTGTGGCAGCATCCCTGGATAAGGTCAGAATATTCAGCTGTCTACATCTAATCAAATTAAATCTTACCTGATTTTTTTGTTTCTTTCAGCCACCTTCTGAGGGTTAAAATGGTCAAATGGACAAGCTGAACACGGAGGTAGCATCCCTTGATTCGATAAGTATATCCAGCTGTCTGCATGTAATCTAATCAAATCTTAGCTGACTTTTGTGTTTGTTTCAGCCACCTTCTGAGAAGGAAAATGGCCAAATGGACAAGCTGACAATGGAGGCAGCCTCCCTGGATTAGATCAGTATATTCAGCTGTCTCCGTCTAATCTAAGCAAATATTTTCTTTCAGCCACCATATCAGGATGAAGATGATTAAATGGACAAGCTGGCGACTGAGGCAGTATGCCCGATAAGGTGAGACTTTTAATCTGGCTGCATCTAATAAAATCTGAGCTGGATGTTTTGTTTTTTTCAGCCACCTTCTTAGGATGAAAATGGACAAATGGACAAGCTGCCTACGAAGGCAGCGTCACTTGATTCAATAGGTATATCCAGCCGTCTGCATCTAATCTAATCAAATCTTAGCTGAATTTTTTGTTTGTTTCAGCCACCTTCTGAGAAGTAAAATGGACAGGCTGACAATGAAGGCAGCATCCCTCGAATTAGATCAGTATATTCAGCTGTTTCCATCTAATCTAAACAAATGTTGTCTTTCAGCCACATATCAGGATGAAGATGCCTAAATGGACAAGCTGACAACTGAGGCAGCATCCCAGGATGAGGTCAGAATATTAGGTTGTCTGCATCTAATCTAATCATATTTTAGCTGGATTTCTGGTTTCTTACAGCAACCGCC
This sequence comes from Lissotriton vulgaris, assembly GCF_964263255.1. NCBI lineage: Eukaryota > Metazoa > Chordata > Amphibia > Caudata > Salamandridae > Lissotriton > Lissotriton vulgaris. Next base: position 1,435,132,184 of record NC_141695.1, on the reverse strand, counting down.
TGAGGATGAAGCTTTGTAAATGGACAAGTTGACAACTGAGGCAGCATCCCTTGATAAGGTCAGAATTTTCAGCTGTCTACCTCTTATCTAATCAAATCTTAGCTGGATTTCTGGTTTCTTTCAGCCACCACCTGAGGATGAAGCTTTGTAAATGGACAAGCTGACAACTGAGGCAGCATCCCTTGATAAGGTCAGAATATTCAGCTGTCTACCTCTTATCTAATCAAATCTTAGCTGGATTTTTTTTCTTTCAGCCACCTCCTGAGGATGAAAATTGCCAAATGCACAGCCTGACAAAGGAGGCAGTATCCTTTGATTAGATCAGTATTTCCAGGTGTCTATATCTAATCTAATCAAATCTTAAATAGATTTTTGGTTTCTTTCAGCCACCTTCTGAGAATGAAGATGCCTAAATGGACCAGCTGACAACTGCGGCAGCATCCCTGGATAAGGTCAGAATATTCAGCTGTCTACATCTAATCAAATTAAATCTTACCTGATTTTTTTGTTTCTTTCAGCCACCTTCTGAGGGTTAAAATGGTCAAATGGACAAGCTGAACACGGAGGTAGCATCCCTTGATTCGATAAGTATATCCAGCTGTCTGCATGTAATCTAATCAAATCTTAGCTGACTTTTGTGTTTGTTTCAGCCACCTTCTGAGAAGGAAAATGGCCAAATGGACAAGCTGACCATGGAGGCAGCCTCCATGGATTAGATCAGTATATTCAGCTGTCTCCGTCTAATCTAAGCAAATATTTTCTTTCAGCCACCATATCAGGATGAAGATGATTAAATGGACAAGCTGGCGACAGAGGCAGTATGCCCGATAAGGTGAGACTTTTAATCTGTCTGCATCTAATCAAATCTGAGCTGGATGTTTTGTTTTTTTCAGCCACCTTCTTAGGATGAAAATGGACAAATGGACAAGCTGCCTACGAAGGCAGCGTCACTTGATTCAATAGGTATATCATCCGTCTGCATCTAATCTAATCAAATCTTAGCTGAATTTTTTGTTTGTTTCAGCCACCTTCTGAGAAGGAAAATGGCCAAATGGACAAGCTTACAATGGAGGCAGCATCCCTGGATTAGATCAGTATATTCAGCTGTCTCCATCTAATCTAAACAAATCTTTTCTTTCAGCCACCATATCAGGATGAAGATGCCTAAATGGACAAGCTGACAACTGAGGCAGCATCCCTGGATGACGTCAGAATATTAGGTTGTCTGCATCTAATCTAATCATATTTTATCTGGATTTCTGGTTTCTTTCAGCCACGGCCTGAGGATGAAGCTTTGTAAATGGAGAAGCCGACAACTGAGGCAGCATCCCTTGATAAGGTCAGAATATTCAGCTGTCTACCTCTCATCTAGTCAAGTCTTAGCTGGATTTTTTTTCTTTCAGCCACCTTCTGGGGATGAAAATGACCAAATGCACAACCTGATAAAGGAGGGAGTATCCCTTGATTAGATCAGTATTTCCAGGTGTCTATATCCAATCTAATCAAATCTCAACTAGATTTCTGGTCTCTTTCAGCTACCTTCTGAGAATCAAGATGCCTAAATAAACAGGCTGACAACTGCGGCAGCATCCCTGGATAAGGTCAGAATATTAAGCTGTCTGCATCTAATCTAATCAATTCTTAGCTGAATTTTTCTTTTCTTTCAGTCACCTTCTGAGGATAAATATGGCCAAATGCACAACCTGACAAAGGAGGCAGTATCCTTTGATTAGATCAGTATTTCCAGGTGTCTATATCTAATCTAATCAAATGTCAACTAGATTTTCGGTCTCTTTCAGCCACCTTCTGAGAATGAAATTGCCTAAATGGACAGGCTGACATCTGCGGCAGCATCCCCGGATAAGGTCAGAATATTAAGCTGTCTGCATCTAATCTAATCAATTCTTAGCTGAATTTTTCTTTTCTTTCAGCCACCTTCTGAGGATGAAAATGGCCAAATGCACAACCTGACAAAGGAGGCAGTATCCTTTGATTAGATCAGTATTTCCAGGTGTCTATATCTAATCTTATCAAATCTTAACTAGAGTTTTGGTTTCTTTCAGCCACCTTCTGAGAATGAAGATGCCTAAAGGGTCAAGCTGACAACTGTGGCAGCATCCCTGGATAAGGTCAGAATATTCAGCTGTCTACATCTAATCAAATCAACTCTTAACTAATTTTTGTGTTTCTTTCAGTCACCTTCAGAAGATTAAAATGGCCAAATGGACAAGCTGAACACAGAGGCAGCATCCCTAGATTCGATAAGTATATCCAGCTGTCTGTATCTAATCTACTCAAATCTTAGCTGAATTTTTTGTTTGTGTCAGCCACCTCCTGAGAAGAAAAATGGCCAAATGGACAAGTTTACAATGGAGGCAGCATCCCTGGATTAGATCAGTATATTCAGCTGTCTCCATCTAATCTAAACAAATCTTTTCTTTCAGCCACCATATCAGGATGAAGATGCCTAAATGGACAAGGTGACAACTGAGGCAGCATCCCTGGATGACGTCAGAATATTAGGTTGTCTGCATCTAATCTAATCATATTTTAGCTGGATTTCTGGTTTCTTTCAGCCACCGCCTGAGGATGAAGCTTTGTAAATGGAGAAGCTGACAACTGAGGCAGCATCCCTTGATAAGGTCAGAATATTCAGCTGTCTACCTCTTATCTAGTCAAATCTTAGCTGGATTTGTTTTGTTTCAGCCACCTTCTGGGGATGAAAATTACCAAATGCACAACTTGATAAAGGAGGCAGTATCCCTTGATTAGATCAGTATTTCCAGGTGTCTATATCTAATCTAATCAAATCTCAACTAGATTTTTGGTCTCTTTCAGCTACCTTCTGAGAATCAAGATGCCTAAATGGACAGGCTGACAACTGCGGCAGCATCCCTGGATAAGTTCAAAATATTAAGCTGTCTGCATCTAATCTAATCAATTCTTAGCTGAATTTTTCTTTTCTTTCGGTCACCTTCTGAGGATAAAAATGGCCAAATGCACAACCTGACAAAGGAGTCAGTATCCTTTGATTAGATCAGTATTTCCAGGTGTCTATATCTAATCTAAAGAAATCTCAACTAGATTTTTGGTCTCTTTCAGCCACCTTCTGAGAATGAAGATGCCTAAATGGACAGGCTGACAACTGCGGCAGCATCCCTGGATAAGTTCAAAACATTAAGCTGTCTGCATCTAATCTAATCAATTCTTAGCTGAATTTTTCTTTTCTTTCAGCCACCTTCTGAGGATGAAAATGGCCAAATGCACAACCTGACAAAGGAGGCAGTATCCTTTGATTAGATCAGTATTTCCATGTGTCTATATCTAATCTGATCAAATCTTAACTAGAGTTTTGGTTTCTTTCAGCCACCTTCTGAGAATGAAGATGCCTAAAAGGTCAAGCTGACAGCTGTGGCAGCATTCATGGATAAGGTCAGAATATAGAGCTGTCTACATCTAATCAAATCAACTCTTAACTAATTTTTGTGTTTCTTTCAGTCACCTTCTGAAGATTAAAATGGCCAAATGGACAAGCTGAACACAGAGGCAGCATCCCTAGATTCGATAAGTATATCCAGCTGTCTGCATCTAATCTACTCAAATCTTAGCTGGATTTTTTGTTTGTGTCAGCCACCTCCTGAGAAGGAAAATGACCAAATGGACAAGGTGACAATGGAGGCAGTATCCCTGGATTTGATCAGTATATTCAGCTGTCTCCATTTAATCTATACAAATCTTTTCTTTCAGCCACCATATCAGGATGCAGATGCCTAAATGGACAAGCTGACAACTGAGGCAGCATCCCTGGATAAGGTCAGAATATTAAGTTGTCTGCATCTAATCCAATCATTGCTTAACTGGATTTCTGGTTTCTTTCAGCCACCGCCTGAGGATGAAGCTGTGTAAATGAACACGCTGACAACTGAGGCAGCATCCCTTGATAAGGTCAGAATATTCAGCTGTCTACATCTAATCTACTCAAATCTTAGCTGGATTTTTCTTTTCTTTCAGCCACCTTCTGATGATGAAAATGGCCAAATGCACAACCTGACAAAGGAGGCAGTATCCGTTGATTAGATTAGTATTTCCAGGTGTCCATATCTACTCAAATCAAATCTTAACTGTTTTTTCTTTTTCTTTCAGCCACCTTTTGAGGATTAAAATGGCCAAATGGACAAGCTGAACACGGAGGCAGCATTCTTTGCTTCGATAAGTATATCCAGCTGTCTGCATATAGTCAAATCAAATTTTTGCTGGTTTTTGTGTTTCTTTCAGCCACCTTCTGAGGATTAAAATGACCAAATGGACAAGTTGAACACAGAGACAGCATCCCCAGATGTCATCAGTATATCTAGCTGCCTACATCTAATCATATCGTAGCTGGATTTCTGGTTTCTTTCAGTCAATTTATGCGGATGAAGATGCCCAAAATTGCATGCTGACAACTGAGGCAGCATTCATAGAAAAGGTAAGAATATTCATCTGTCTGCATCTAATCTAATCAAATCTTAGCTGGATTTTTCATTTGTTTCTGCCACTTTCTGAGAAGGAAAATGGACAAATGCACAAGCTGAAAATTGAGGCTGCATCCCTGGATTTAGATCAGTATATTCAGCTGTCTTAATCAATTCTAATCAAATCTTAACTGGATTTTTGGTTTCTTTTAGCCACCTTCTGAAAATCAAGATTCACAAATGGACAAGCTGACAACTGAGGCAGTATTCCTGGATAAGAAAAATATATTCAGCTGTCTACATCTAAACTAAACAAATCTTACCTGGAAATTTGATTTCTTTCAGACACCATATCAGGATGAAGATGCCTAAATGGACAAGCTGACAACTGAGGCAGTATTTGTCACGCCTGCGAGCTGGCCAGGCAGTTCGCGCTTTCCAGCAATGATGGCCGCCCTGCGACGCGCATGTGCGAGGGGGTCAGGCAAGAGTCAAAGCCTGACTTCCCCCCTAGAACGGTGCTTCGCCCGCTAGTGTTTCGGGCCTCTTGCGTCGCGCCACTTCCGCCGAACCATTTTGCGGTACACTGTATCCTGTTTGCTTCGTCCAGTCTCTCGTGTCTGGAGTGATTTCTTCAAATTAGCGGGACCACGAATTTCGGTATTTGTGCCCCTCCTGTGCTCTTGTCACCTTAGAGGTTTTGTTGCTCTTTGCTGAGAGCCCTGTTAAAACCCCCCACTTTGCCTCTGTCCTTGGTTAATAGGCGGACTCGAGGTTCCCCTTTTATTCTCTGGTGCCGGCTATCCTCTCCACTTATCCCTGGGGCACCAACCTGCTTTTCTCGGTTCCGTCTGTCGACCGAACTTTATGTTCCGCTGGTCGGCCGGACTTAGGTTGGGCTTGTGTGTGGTTGCTGACAGGGCATTGTGGTAGTTGTGGTCCGCTTAGAGGCCACCTTCTCCTTATCATTCCTTCTTCCTGGTTCTTTTGGACTCCCACTGGTATTCGGAAGCTGTCATTCGTCACAGTCTTTAAGAAGGAAGACATGATAAAGCGCTTTGCGCACTTTCCCTATTACCTCTAAAGAGAGGTATATATATTACTTATGCTTGTATCGTTATATTGCAGATATTGCAGACCTGAGAACCCATTATTCGGACAGGCTTACCTCCTCTACTTTACCCATTTCACAATAGGGTAAGAAACAACACCTATGCATAAGAATATTATAGCAGAGAGTAGGCACATCCTGGAGATATATCTACCTTTCATTCGAACAGGCTTATGAAAGTCATTACTTTGGTGATTCAGTCCTATGATACTCCTGGGAGCAATTTGGTCATTAGCATTGTATGAAACTTCAAGACACCAATTAGGTAAACACATATAGAAAATACAGGATATTGTTATATGTTTTCTTTTGTTGCATGTTGAACCTAATCCTTTCTTTTAGCACCTGTTTCCGGCCTGTTGGAAGTCCTGTCCGTGGAGTCTTTTTCCCCTTCCTTTCCTTGTTTTGTTCCCTCCTTTCCCTCCATATCACCATTGTGCTCTAGTGTTTGATAGACACAAGAGGTGTAGGGGGGACGGGTTGGGCTTGTCTTCGGTTCCTGGCACTCCTGCAGAAACAGCACTTGGATCCTTACAGTATCCTTGGATAAGGTGAGAATTTTAAGCTGTCTGCATCTAATCAAATCTTAGCTGGATTTTATGTTTCTTTCAGCCACCTTCTGAGGATAAAAATGGATAAATGGACAAGCTGACAACGGAGGCAGCATCGCTGGAATAGATCAGTATATCTAGCGCCCTACATCTAATCAAATCAAATCTTAACTGGATTTTTGGTTTCTTTCAGGAACCGTCTGTGGGTGAAGATGCCTAAATGATCAAGCTGACAACTGAGGCAGCATACATGGCTAGGGTCAGAAAATTAAGTTGTCTGCATCAAATCTAATCTAATCATATTTTAGCTAGATTTCTGGTCTCTTTCTACCAACGACTGAGGAGGAAGATGCATATGTGGACAATTTGACAACTGAGGCAGCATCCCTGGATAAGGTCCGAATATTATTTCTGCATCTAATCTAACAAAATCTCAGATGGATTTTTCTTTTCTTTCAGGCACCATCTGAGAATAAAGATGCCTAAATGGTCAAGCTGACAATGGAGGCAGTATCCCCGGATTAGATCAGTATATTCAGCTGTTTCCGTCTAATCTATACAAATATTTTCTTTCAGCCACCATATCAGGATGAAGATGATTAAATGGACAAGCTGACGACTGAGGCAGTATCCCCAGATAAGGTGAGTGTGTTAAGCTGTCTGCATCTAATCAAATCTGAGCTGGATTTTTTTTTCAACCACCTTCTTAGAATGAAAATGGACAAATGGACAAGCTGACTACGAAGGCACCTTCCCTTGATTCAATAAGTATATCCAGCTGTCTGCATCTAATCTAATCAAATCTTAGCTGAATTTTTTGTTTGTTTCAGCCACCTTCTGAGAAGGAAAACGGCCAAATGGACAAGTTTAGAATGGAGGCAGCATCCCTGGATTAGATCAGTATATTCAGCTGTCTCCATCTAATCTAAACAAATATTTTTGTCAGCCACCATATCAGGATGAAGATGCCTAAATGGACAAGCTGACAACTGAGGCAGCATCCCCGGATGAGGTCAGAATATTAGGTTGTCTGCATCTAATCTAATCATATTTTATCTGGATTTCTGGTTTCTTTCAGCCACCGCCTGAGGATGAAGCTTTGTAAATGGAGAAGCTGACAACTGAGGCAGCATCGCTTGATAAGGTCAGAATATTCAGCTGTCTACCTTTATCTAGTCAAATCTTAGCTGGATTTTTTTTCTTTCAGCCACCTTCTGGGGATGAAAATGACCAAATGCACAACCTGATAAAGGAGGCAGTATCCCTTGATTAGATCAGTATTTCCAGGTGTCTATATCTAATCTAATCAAATCTCAACTAGATTTTTGGTCTCTTTCAGCTACCTTCTGAGAATCAAGATGCCTAAATGGACAGGCTGACAACTGCGGCAGCATCCCTGGATAAGGTCGGAATGTTGAGCTGTCTGCATCTAATCTAATCAATTCTTAGCTGATTTTTTTTTTCTTTCAGCCACCTTCTGAGGATAAAAATGGCCAAATGCACAACCTGACAAAGGAGGCAGTATCCTTTGATTAGATCAGTATTTCCAGGTGTCTATATCTAATTTGATCAAATCTTAACTAGAGTTTTGGTTTCTTTCAGCCATCTTCTGAGAATGAAGATGCCTAAAGGGACAAGCTGACAACTGCGGCAGCATCCCTGGATAAGGTCAGTCTATGCAGCTGTCTACATCTAATCCAATCAACTCTTAACTGATTTTTGTGTTTCTTTCAGTCACCTTCTGAAGATTAAAATGGCCAAATGGACAAGCTGAACACGGAGGCAACATACCCTCATTCGATAAGTATATCCAACTGTCTGCATCTAATCTAATCAAATTTTAGCTGAATTTTCTGTTTGTGTCAGCCACCTCCTGAGAAGGAAAATGCCAAATGGGCAAGCTGACAATGGAGGCAGCATCCCTGAATTAGATCAGTATATTCAGCTGTCTCCATTTAATCTATACAAATCTTTTCTTTCAGCCACCATATCAGGATGCAGATGCCTAAATGGACACGCTGACAACTGAGGCAGCATCCCTGGATAAGGTCAGAATATTAAGTTGTCTGTATCTACTCTAATGATATCTTAACTGGATTTCTGGTTTCTTTCAGCCACCACCTGACGTTGAAGCTGTGTAAATGAACAAGCTGACAACTGAGGCAGCATCCCTTGATAAGGTCAGAATATTCAGCTGTCTACATCTAATATTATCATATCTGAGCAGGATTTTTCTTTTCTTTCAGCCACCTTCTGAGGATGAAAATGGCCAAATGCACAACCTGACAAAGGAGGCAGTATCCCTTGATTAGATTAGTATTTCCAGGTGTCCATATCTACTCAAATCAAATCTTAACTGTTTTTTCTTTTTCTTTCAGCCACCTTCTGAGGATTAAATTGGCCAAATGGACAAGCTGAACACGGAGGCAGCATTCTTTGCTTCGATAAGTATATCCAGCTGTCTGCATCTAGTCAAATTAAATTTTAGCTGGTTTTTGTGTATCTTTCAGCCACCTTCTGAGGATTAAAATGACCAAATGGACAAGTTGAACACAGAGACAGCATCCCCGGATGCCATCAGTATATCCAGCTGCCTACATCTAATCATATCGTAACTGGATTTCTGGTTTCTTTCAGTCAACTTATGCGGATGAAGATGCCCAAAATTGCATGCTGACAACTGAGGCAGCATTCATGGAAAAGGTAAGAATATTAATCTGTCTGCATCTAATCTAATCAAATCTTAGCTGGATTTTTCATTTGTTTCAGCCACCTTCTGAGAAGGAAAATGGCCAAATGCACAAGCTGAAAATTGAGGCTGCATCCCTGGATTTAGATCAGTATATTCAGCTGTCTTAATCAATTCTAATCAAATCTTAACTGGATTTTTGGTTTCTTTTAGCCACCTTCTGAGAATCAAGATTCACAAATGGACAAGCTGACAACTGAGGCAGTATTCCTGGATGAGAAAAATATATTCAGCTGTCTACATCTAAACTAAACAAATCTTAACTGGTATTTTGATTTCTTTCAGCCACCATATCAGGATGAAGATGCCTTAATGGACAAGCTGACAACTGAGGCAGTATTTGTCATGCCTGCCAGCTCGCCGGAGAGTTCGCGCTTTCGAGCAAAGATTGCCACCCTGCGACGCGCATGTGCGAGGGGGTGAGGCAAGAGTCAAAGCCTGACTTCCCCCCGAGTACGGTTGTTCGCGCGCTAGTGTTTCGGGCCTCTTGCGTCGCGCCACTTCCGCCAAACCGTTTTGCGGTACACTGTCTCCTGTTTGCTTCGTCCAGTCTCTCGTGGCTGGAGTGATTTCTTCAAATTTGCGGTACCACGAATTTCGGTATTTGTGCCCCTCCTGTGCTCTTGTCACCTTAGGGGTTTTGTTGCTCTTTGCTGAGAGCCCTGTTAAAACCCCCCACTTTGCCTCTGTCCTTGGTTAATAGGTGGACTCTAGGTTCCCCTTTTATTCTCTTGTGCCGGCTATCCTCTCCACTTATCCCTGGGGCACCAGCCTGCTTCTCCCGGTTCCGCCTGCCGACCGAACTTTATGTTCCGTTGGTCGGCCGGACTTGGGTTGGGCTTGTGTGTGATTGCTGACAGGGCATTGTGGTAGTTGTGGTCCGCTTAGAGGCCACCTTCTCCTCATCATTCCTTCTTCCTTGTTCTGTTTGACTCCCACTGGTATTTAGAAGCTGTCATTCGTCACAGTCTTGAAGAAGGAAGACATGGTAAAGCGCTTTGCGCACTTTCCCTATTACCTCTAACGTGAGCTATATATATTACTTATGCTTGTATCATAATATTGCAGATATTGCAGACCTGAGACCCATTATTAGGACAGGCTTACCTCCTCTACTTTACCCATTTCACAATAGGGTAAGAAACAACACCTATGCATAAGAATATTATAGCAGAGAGTAGGCACATCCTGGAGATATATCTACCTTTCATTCGAACAGGCTTATGAAAGTCATCACTTTGGTGATTCAGTCCTATGATACTCCTGGGAGCAATTTGGTCATTAGCATTGTATGAAATTTCAAGACACCAATTAGGTAAACACATATAGAAAATACAAGATATTGTTATATGTTTTCTTTTGTTGCATGTTGACCTTAATCCTTTCTTTTAGCACCTGTTTCCGGCCTGTTGGAAGTCCTGCCCGTGGAGTCTTTTTCCCCTTCCTTTCCTTGTTTTGTTCCCTCCTTTACCTCTATATCACCATTGTGCTCTAGTGTTTGATAGACACAAGAAGTGTAGGGGGGACAGGTTGGGCTTGTCTTCGGTTCCTGGCACTCCTGCAGAAACAGCACTTGGATCCTTACAGTATCCTTGGATAAGGTGAGACTTTTAAGCTGTCTGCATCTAATCAAATCTTATCTGGATTTTGTGTTTCTTTCAGCCACCTTCTGAGCATAAAAATGGATAAATGGGCAAGCTGACAACGGAGGCAGCATCGCTGGTATAGATCAGTATATCTAGCGCCCTACATCTAATCAAATCAAATCTTAACTGGATTTTTGGTTTCTTTCAGGAACCGTCTGAGGGTGAAGATGCCTAAATGATCAAGCTGACAACTGAGGCAGCATACATGGCTAGGGTCAGAAAACTGAGTTGTCTGCATCAAATCTAATCTAATCATATTTTAGCTAGATTTCTGGTCGCTTTCTACCAACGACTGAGGAGGAAGATGCGTATGTGGACAATTTGACAACTGAGGCAGCATCCCTGGATAAGGTCCGAATATTAAGATTTCTGCCTCTAATCTAGCAAAATCTCAGATGGATTTTTCTTTTCTTTCAGGCACCATCTGAGAATAAAGATGCCTAAATGGACAAACTGACAATGGAGGCAGCATCCCTGGATTAGATCAATATATTCAGCTGTCTCCATCTAATCTAAACCAATCTTTTGTTTGAGCCACCATATCTGGATGAGGATGCCTAAATGGTCAAGCTGACAATGGAGGCAGCATCCCTGGATTAGATCAGTATATTCAGCTGTCTCCGTCTAATCTAAACAAATATTTTCTTTCAGCCACCATATCAGGAGGAAGATGATTAAATTGACAAGATGAAAACTGAGGCAGTATCCCCAGATAAGGTGAGTGTGTTCAGCTGTCTGCCTCTAATCAAATCTGAGCTGGATTTTTTTTTTCAACAACCTTCTTAGGATGAAAATGGACAAATAGACAAGCTGACTACGAAGGCAGCTTCCCTTGATTCAATAAGTATATCCAGCTGTCTGCATCTAATCTAATCAAATCTTAGCTGAATTTTTTGTTTGTTTCAGCCACCTTCTGAGAAGGAAAATGGCCAAATGGACAAGCTTACAATGGAGGCAGCATCCCTAGATTAGATCAGTATATTCAGCTGTCTCCATCTAATCTAAACAAATCTTTTCTTTCAGCCACCATATCAGGATGCAGATGCCTAAATGGACAAGCTGACAACTGAGGCAGCATCCCTGGATAAGATCAGAATATTAAGTTGTCTGCATCTACTCTAATCATATCTTAACTGGATTTCTGGTTTCTTTCAGCCACCGCCTGAGGTTGAAGCTGTGTAAATGAACAAGCTGACAACTGAGGCAGCATCCCTTGATAAGGTCAGAATATTCAGCTGTCTACATCTAATATAATCATATCTTAGCAGGATTTTTCTTTTCTTTCAGCCACCTTCTGAGGATGACAATGACCAAATGCACAATCTGACAAAGGAGTCAGTATCCTTTAATTAGATCAGTATTTCCAGGTGTCTATATCTACTCAAATCAAATCTTAACTGATTTTTCTGTTTTTTTCAGCCACCTTCTGAGGATTAAAATGGCCAAATGGACAAGCTGAACACGGAGGCAGGATTCTTTGCTTCGATAAGTATATCCAGCTGTCTGCATCTAATCAAATCAAATTTAGCTGGTTTTTGTGTTACTTTCAGCCACCTTCTGAGGAATAAAATGACCAAATAGACAAGCTGAACAAGGAGACAGCATCCCCGGATGCAATCAGTATATCCAGCTGCCTACATCTAATCATATCGTAACTGGATTTCTGGTTTCTTTCATCCAATTTATGCGGAAGAAGATGCCCAAAATTGAATGCTGACAACTGAGGCAGCATTCATGGAAAAGGTAGGAATATTCATCTGTCTGCATCTAATCTAATCAAATCTTAGCTGGATTGTTCATTTGTTTCAGCCACCTTCCGAGAAGTAAAATGGCCAAATGAACAAGCTGAAAATGGAGGCTACATCCTTGGATTAGATCAGTATATTCAGCTGTCTAAATCTATTCTAATCGAATCTTAACTGGATTTTTGGTTTCTGTTAGCCACCTTCTGAGAATCAAGATTCACAAATGGACAAGCTGACAACTGAGGCAGTATTCCTGGATGAGACAAATATATTCAGCTGTCTACATCTAAACTAAACAAATCTTAACTGGAGTTTTGGTTTCTTTCAGCCACCATATCAGGATGAAGATGCCGAAAAGGACAAGCTGACAACTGAGGCAGTATCCTTGGATAAGGTGAGAATTTTAAAGCTGTCTGTATCTAATCAAATCTTAGCTGGATTTTGTGTTTCTTTCAGCAACCTTCTTAGGATGAAAATGGACAAATAGACAAGCTGACTACGAAGGCAGCTTCCCTTGATTCAATAAGTATATCCAGCTGTCTGCATCTAATCTAATCAAATCTTAGCTGAATTTTTTGTTTGTTTCAGCCACCTTCTGAGAAGGAAAATGGCCAAATGGACAAGCTTACAATGGAGGCAGCATCCCTGGATTAGATCAGTATATTCAGCTGTCTCCATCTAATCTAAACAAATCTTTTCTTTCAGCCACCATATCAGGATGCAGATCTTATCTTATCTTATCTTAAGAGGAACTTGTATAGCGCTCTGTCACCATAGGTTTCCTGGCGCTGGGTGGTACTGAGAGATGTAGAGAGGGGGAGCTAGCCAGACTGTGTAAAAAGATTGGTTTTCAGAAGTTTTCTGAATTCCAGCAGAGACATGGAGGATTTGAAAGATAGCGGCAACTGGTTCCAGAGTTTGGGAGCCAGATGAGCAAATCTGCAACCACCATATTTTTTGAGTTTGATTGGGACTGCGGTCAGAAGTTGACGGTGGGAGGACCGAAGGTTGCGTGCCGGACGGTAAGGAGTCACTAGGGACTTCAGAAAGACGGGGGACGTACCAGTCACAGCTTTATAGGTCAGGCAGCCGATCTTAAATGCAGCTCTCTGTTCGACCGGCAACCAGTGGAGTTTACAGAGTAGTCGTTTTGCAGACTGCAATTTCGGGGTCTTAAAGGCTAGTCGGGCCGCCTGATTCTGCACGACTTGCAGCCTATGTAGCAGGTATTTCGGTAGGCCATGATACAGGGAGTTGGAAAAATCCAGGCGGGAGAGCACAAGGGTGATTAAAACTTGTATCAGGGCTTCAGGTGAGAGTAGGTGGGAATTTTTCCTGATTCTCCGAAGCTGAAACATACACAAGATGCCTAAATGGACAAGCTGACAACTGAGGCAGCATCCCTGGATAAGGTCAGAATATTAAGTTGTCTGCATCTACTCTAATCATATCTTAACTGGATTTCTGGTTTCTTTCAGCCACCGCCTGAGGTTGAAGCTGTGTAAATGAACAAGCTGACAACTGAGGCAGCATCCCTTGATAAGGTCAGAATATTCAGCTGTCTACATCTAATATAATCATATTTTAGCAGGATTTTTCTTTTCTTTCAGCCACCTTCTGAGGATGACAATGACCAAATGCACAATCTGACAAAGGAGTCAGTATCCCTTGATTAGATTAGTATTTCCAGGTGTCCATATCTACTCAAATCAAATCTTTATTGATTTTTCTGTTTTTTTCAGCCACCTTCTGAGGATTAAAATGGCCAAACGGACAAGCTGAACACAGAGGCAGCATTTTTTGCTTCGATAAGTATATCCAGCTGTCTGCATCTAATCTAATCAAATCTTAGCTGGATTGTTCATTTGTTTCAGCCACCTTCCGAGAAGTAAAATGGCCAAATGAACAAGCTGAAAATGGAGGCTACATCCTTGGATTAGATCAGTATATTCAGCTGTCTAAATCTATTCTAATCGAATCTTAACTGGATTTTTGGTTTCTGTTAGCCACCTTCTGAGAATCAAGATTCACAAATGGACAAACTGACAACTGAGGCAGCATCCCTGGATGAGAAAAATATATTCAGCTGTCTACATCTAAACTAAACAAATCTTAACTGGAGTTTTGGTTTCTTTCAGCCACCATATCAGGATGAAGATGCCGAAATGGACAAGCTGACAACTGAGGCAGTATCCTTGGATAAGGTGAGAATTTTAAAGCTGTATGTATCTAATCAAATCTTAGCTGGATTTTGTGTTTCTTTCAGCCACCTTCTGAGGATAAAAATGGATAAATGGACAAGCTGACAACAGGGCCAGACTGGCTACCGGGCAGTTGTGTGTGCTGCCGTGCTGGGGGCTAATTTAGTTGATGGGGACCTGCGTGTGCAAAACGAAATTCGTTTTGGTTTTTTTTTATTTCAAATCGCACTCAGGTCCCCATCAACGAAATAAGCCCCCACAACTGAGAAATTAGCCCCTAGCTCGGCAGCACACACAACTGCCCGGTAGCCAGTCCGGCCCTGGCTGACAACGGAGGCAGCATCGCTGGAATATATCAGTATAACTAGCACCCTACATCTAATCAAATCAAATATTAACTGGATTTTTGGTTTCTTTCAGGAAGCGTTTGAGGGTGAAGATGCCTAAATGGTCAAGCTGACAGCTGAGGCAGCTAGGGTCAGAAAATTAAGTTGTCTGCATCAAATCTAATCTAATCATATTTTAGCTAGATATCTGATCTCTTTCTCCCAACCACTGAGGAGGAAGAAGCGTATGTGGACAATCTGACAACTGAGACAGCATCCCTGGATAAGGTCAGAATATTAAGCTTTCTGCATCTAATCTAACAAAATCTCAGCTGGATTTTTCTTTTCTTTCAGCCACCTTCTGAGGTTAAAAATGGCCAAATGCACAACCTGACAACGGAGGCAGTATCCCTGGATTCGATCAGTATATACAACTGGCTACATCTAATCAAATCAAATCTTAAATAGATTTTTGGTTTCTTTTAGCCACCATCTGAGAATGGAGATGCCTAAATGGACAAGCTGACAATGGAGGCAGCATCCCTGGATTATATCAGTATATTCAGCTGTCTCCATTTATTCTATACAAATCTTTCGTTTCAGCCACCAAATCAGGATGAAAATGCCTAAATGGTCGAGCTGACAATGGAGGCAGCATCCCTGGATTAGATCAGTATATTCAGCTGTCTCCGTCTAATCTAAACAAATATTTTCTTTCAGCCACCATATCAGGATGAAGATGATTAAATGGACAAGCTGACAACTGAGGCAGTATCCCCGGATAAGGTGAGCGTTTTAAGCTGTCTGCATCTAATCAAATCTGAGCTGGATTTTTTTTTTCAACCACCTTCTTAGGATGAAAATGGACAAATGGACAAGCTGACTACGAAGGCAGCTTTCCTTGATTCGATAAGTATATCCAGCTGTCTGCATGTAATCTAATCAAATCTTAGCTGACTTTTGTGTTTGTTTCAGCCACCTTCTGAGAAGAAAAATGGCCAAATGGACAAGCTGACAATGGAGGCAGCATCCCTGGATTAGATCAGTATATTCAGCTGTCTCCGTCTAATCTAAGCAAATATTTTCTTTCAGCCACCATATCAGGATGAAGATGATTAAATCGACAAGCTGGCGACTGAGGCAGTATGCCCGATAAGGTGAGAGTTTTAATGTGTCTGCATCTAATCAAATCTGAGCTGGATGGTGTTTTTTTTTCCAGCCACCTTCTTAGGATGAGAATGGACAAATGGACAAGCTGACTACGAAGGCAGCGTCACTTGATTCAATAAGTATATGAAGCCCTCTGCATCTAATCTAATCAAATTTTAGCTGAATTTTTTGTTTGTTTCAGCCACCTTCTGAGAAGGAAAATGGCCAAATGGACAAGCTTACAATGGAGGCAGCATCCCTGGATTTGATCAGTATATTCAGCAGTCTCCATTTAATCTATACAAATATTTTCTTTCAGCCACCATATCAGGATGCAGATGCCTAAATGGACAAGCTGACAACTGAGGCAGCATCCCTGGATAAGGTCAGAATATTAAGTTGTCTGCATCTAATCCAATCATATCTTAACTGGATTTCTGGTTTCTTTCAGCCACCGCCTGAGGATGAAGCTGTGTAAATGAACAAGCTGACAACTGAGGCAGCATCCCTTGATAAGGTCAGAATATTCAGCTGTCTACATCTAATCTACTCAAATCTTAGCTGGATTTTTCTTTTCTTTCAGCCACCTTCTGAGGATGAAAATGGCCAAATGCACAACCTGACAAAGGAGGCAGTATCCCTTGATTAGATTAGTATTTCCAGGTGTCCATATCTACTCAAATGAAATCTTAACTGTTTTTTCTTTTTCTTTCAGCCACCTTCTGAGGATTAAAATGGCCAAATGGACAAGCTGAACACGGAGGCAGCATTCTTTGCTTCGATAAGTATATCCAGCTGTCTGCATCTAGTCAAATCAAATCTTAGCTGACTTTTGTGTTTGTTTCAGCCACCTTCTAAGAAGGAAAATGGCCAAATGGACAAGCTGACAATGGAGGCAGCATCCCTGGATTAGATCAGTATATTCAGCTGTCTCCGTCTAATCTAAGCAAATATTTTCTTTCAGCCACCATATCAGGATGAAGATGATTAAATGGACAAGCTGGTGACTGAGGCAGTATGCCCGATAAGGTGAGACTTTTAATCTGTCTGCATCTAATCAAATCTGAGCTGGATGTTTTGTTTTTTTCAGCCACCTTCTTCGGATGAAAATGGACAAATGGACAAGCTGACTACGAAGGCAGCGTCACTTGATTCAATAAGTATATCCAGCCGTCTGCATCTAACCTAAACAAATCTTAGCTGAATTTTTTGTTTGTTTCAGCCACCTTCTGAGAAGTAAAATGGCCAAATGGACAGGCTGACAATGAAGGCAGCATCCCTCGATTAGATCAGTATATTCAGCTGTTTCCATCTAATCTAAATCAATCTTGTCTTTCAGCAACCATATCAGGATGAAGATGCCTAAAAGGACAAGCTGACAACTGAGGCAGCATCCCAGGATGAGGTCAGAATATTAGGTTGTCTGCATCTCATCTAATCATATTTTAGCTGGATTTCTGTTTTCTTTCAGCCACCACCTGAGGATGAAGCTTTGTAAATTGACAAGCTGACAACTGAGGCAGCATCTCTTGATAAGGTCAGAATATTCAGCTGTCTACCTCTTATCTAATCAAATCTTAGCTGGATTTATTTTCTTTCAGCCACCTCCTGAGGATGAAAATTGCCAAATGCACAACCTGACAAAGGAGGCAGTATCCCTTGATTAGATCAGTATTTCCAGGTGTCTATATCTAATCTAATCAAATCTCAACTAGATTTTTGTTTTCTTTCAGCTACCTTGTGAGAATGAAGATGCCTATATGGACAGGCTGACAACTGTGGCAGCATCCCTGGATAAGGTCAGAATATTAAGCTGTCTGCATCAGATCTAATCAATTCTTAGCTGAATTTTTATTTTCTTTCAGCCACCTTCTGAGGATGAAAATAGCCAAATGCACAGCCTGACAAAGGAGGCAGTATCCTTTGATTAGATCAGTATTTCCAGGTGTCTATACCTAATATAATCAAATCTTAACTGGAGTTTTGGTTTCTTTCAGCCACCTTCTGAGAATGAAGATGCCTTAATGGACAAGCTGACAACTGCGGCAGCATCCCTGGATAAGGTCAGAATATTAAACTTTCTGCATCTAATCTAATCAAATCTCAGCTGGATTTTTCTTTTCTTTCAGCCACCTTCTAAGGATAAAAATGTCCAAATGCACAATGTGAGAACGGAGGCAGTATCCCTGGATTTGATCAGTAAATACAACTGCCTAAATCTAATCAAATCAAATCTTAAATAGATTTTTGGTTTCTTTCAGCCACCTTCTGAGAATGAAGATGCCTAAATGGACAAGCTGACAACTGCGGCAGCATCCCTGGATAAGGTCAGAATATTCAGCTGTCTACATCTAATCAAATTAACTCTTAACTGATTTTTTTGTTTCTTTCAGCCACCTTCTGAGGGTTAAAATGGTCAAATGGACAAGCTGAACACGGAGGTAGCATCCCTTGATTCGATAAGTATATCCAGCTGTCTGCATCTAATCTAATCAAATCTTAGCTGACTTTTGTTTTTGTTTCAGCCACCTTCTGAGAAGGAAAATGGCCAAATGGACAAGCTGACAATGGAGGCAGCATCATTGGATTAGATCTGTATATTCAGCTGTCTCCGTCTAATCTAAGCAAATATTTTCTTTCAACCACCATATCAGGATGAAGATGATTAAATGGACAAGCTGGCGATTGAGGCAGTATGCCCGATAAGGTGAGAGTTTTAATCTGTCTGCATCTAATCAAATCTGAGCTGAATTTTTATTTTCTTTCAGCCACCTTCTGAGGATGAAAATGGACAAATGCACAGCCTTACAAAGGAGGCAGTATCCTTTGATTAGATCAGTATTTCCAGGTGTCTATATCTAATATAATCAAATCTTAACTGGAGTTTTGGTTTCTTTCAGCCACCTTCTGAGAATGAAGATGCCTTAATGGACAAGCTGACAACTGCGGCAGTATCCCTGGATAAGGTCAGAATATTAAGCTTTCTGCATCTAATCTAATCAAATCTCAGCTGGATTTTTCTTTTCTTTCAGCCATCTTCTAAGGATGAAAATGTCCAAATGCACAATGTGAAAACGGAGGCAGTATCCCTGGATTCGATCAGTATATACAACTGCCTAAATCTAATCAAATCAAATCTTAAATAGATTTTTGGTTTCTTTCAGCCACCTTCTGAGAATAAAGATGCCTAAATGGACAAGCTGACAACTGCGGCAGCATCCCTGGATAAGGTCAGAATATTCGGCTCTCTACATCTAATCAAATTAAATCTTAACTGATTTTTTTGTTTCTTTCAGCCACCTTCTGAGGTTAAAATGGTCAAATGGACAAGCTGAACACAGAGGTAGCATCCCTTGATTCGATAAGTATATCCAGCCGTCTGCATCTAATCTAATCAAATCTTAGCTGAATTTTTTGTTTGTTTTAGCCACCTTCTGAGAAGTAAAATGGCCAAATGGACAAGCTGACAATGGAGGCAGCATCATTGGATTAGATCATTATATTCAGCTGTCTCCGTCTAATCTAAGCAAATATTTTCTTTCAACCACCATATCAAGATGATGATGATTAAATGGACAAGCTGGCGACTGAGGCAGTATGCTCGATAAGGTGAGAGTTTTAATCTGTCTGCATCTAATCAAATCTGAGCTGGATTTTTTTTTTTTTTAGTCACCTTCTTAGGATGAAAATGGACAAATGGACAAGCTGACTACGAAGGCAGCGTCACTTGATTCAATAAGTATATCCAGCCATCTGCATCTAATCTAATCAAATCTTAGCTGAATTTTTTGTTTGTTTTAGCCACCTTCTGAGAAGTAAAATGGCCAAATGGACAGGCTGACTATGAAGGCATTATCCCTAGATTAGATCAGTATATTCAGCTGTTTCCATCTAATCTAAACAAATCTTGTCTTTCAGCCACCATATCAGGATGAAGATGCCTAAATGGACAAGCTGACAACTGAGGCAGCATCCCAGGATGAGGTCAGAATATTAGGTTGTCTGCATCTAATCTAATCATATTTTAGCTGGATTTCTGGTTTCTTCCAGCCACCACCTGAGGATGAAGCTTTGTAAATGGACAAGCTGACAACTGAGGCAGCATCCCTTGATAAGGTCAGAATATTCAGCTGTCTACCTCTTATCTAATCAAATCTTAGCTGGATTATTTTTCTTTCAGCCACCTCCTGAGGAAGAAAATTGCCAAATGCACAACCTGACAAAGGAGGCAGTATCCCTTGATTAGATCAGTATTTCCAGGTGTCTATATCTAATCTAATCAAATCTCAACTAGATTTTTGGTTTCTTTCAGCTACCTTCTGAGAATGAAGATGCCAAAATGGACAGGCTGACAACTGCGGCAGCATCCCTGGATAAGGTCAGAATATTAAGCTGTCTGCATCTAATCTAATCAATTCTTAGCTGAATTTTTCTTTTCTTTCAGCCACCTTCTGAGGATGAAAATGGCCAAATGCACAGCCTGACAAAGGAGGCAGTATCCTTTGATTAGATCAGTATTTCCAGGTGTCTATATCTAATCTAATCAAATCTTAACTGGAGTTTTGGTTTCTTTCAGCCACCTTCTGAGAATGAAGATGCCTAAATGGACAGGCTGACAACTGGGGCAGCATCCCTGGATAAGGTCAGAATATTAAGCTGTATACATCTAATCTAATCAATTCTTAGCTGAATTTTTCTTTTCTTTTAGCCACCTTCTGAGGATGAAAATGGCCAAATGCACAGCCTGACAAAGGAGGCAGTATCCTTTGATTAGATCAGTATTTCCAGGTGTCTATATCTAATCTAATCAAATCTTAAATAGATTTTTGGTTTCTTTCAGCCACCTTCTGAGAATGAAGATGCCTAAATGGACAAGCTGACACCTGCAGCAGCATCCCTGGATAAGGTCAGAATATTCAGCTGTCTACATCTAATCAATTTAAATCTTAACTGATTTTTTTGTTTCTTTCAGCCACCTTCTGAGGGTTAAAATGGTCAAATGGACAAGCTGAACACGGAGGTAGCATCCCTTGATTCGATAAGTATATCCAGCTGTCTGCATCTAATCTAATCAAATCTTAGCTGACTTTGTGTTTGTTCCAGCCACCTCCTGAGAAGGAAAATGGCCAAATGGACAAGCTGTCAATGGAGGAAGCATCCCTGGATTTGATCAGTATATTCAGCTGTCTCCATCTAATCTAAACAAATATTTTCTTTCAGCCACCATATCAGGATGAACAGGGGCCAAGCCGTGGCCTTGATTTTATTGGATCTGTCTGCCGCATTCGATACGGTCAATCATGGGATTTTGCTTGAGAGGTTAAGAGAGGCAGGGATCGCTGGTACGGCCCTGCTTTGGTTTTATTCATATCTTAGTGACAGACAACAGGCTGTATCCCTTCCCCCATACCAATCGGCCTTTTCCCCTCTCCCTCACGGTGTTCCTCAGGGCTCCTCTATTAGCCCGATCCTTTTTAATGTTTACCTGAAACCACTGGTTCTGCTAATCAAATCGCACAAGGTGACCACAGTAAATTATGCAGACGATACTCAGCTGTTGCTTTCTTGGGAGGGCGAAGAATCCATCCCCTTAGAAGCTTTTCACAACTGTCTAAGAGACACCGCTAGCTGGTTGCACCGGAATTCCCTCCAGTTCAACTCCGCGAAAACCGAGGTTTTGTTCTGTCCGGCGAGCCGCATTCCCCGCCCTCTGCCTGCTGAGTTCTGGC
The DNA here is from genome assembly GCF_964263255.1 of Lissotriton vulgaris. NCBI lineage: Eukaryota > Metazoa > Chordata > Amphibia > Caudata > Salamandridae > Lissotriton > Lissotriton vulgaris. The sequence continues at coordinate 1,435,110,523 of NC_141695.1, read as the reverse complement.
CCCCGGAAAACTCTAACAACCCACCACCCGTCACCAGTGTTCGCAATCTGGGCGTCATGCTAAACCACCAGCTGAGCATGGAAACGCAGGTCTCAAGAACAGTTGCTACCTGCTCAGCCCTCATGCGCTCACTGCGCAAGGTTCTGCCTCTTTTACCACCCCCGGCCCGAGCATTGATAGTCAGGTGTACTATTCTCAGTCGCCTTGACTACTGTAATGCTCTCCTGTTTGAATCCTCTGTGACACTACTGGACAGACTCCAACGAGTTCAGTCGGCAGCAGCCAAACTGGCTCTTGGTTGGACCAGAAGATCCTCTGCCACCGCTGCGCTGGCCGAGCTGCACTGGCTACCGCTGAAGCAGCGTATTGCCTTCAAGGCCCTCTGTCTGGTCTTCAAGGCACTACATGGTGCAGGACCTAGACCTCTCCAACGCCTGTTCTCGTGGTACACACCCACCAGAACACTTAGGTCTACAACTGCCTGCCTGGTGAAAGTCCCCAAATATAAGAAGTCCAGGATCGGAGGCAGATCTTTCAGAGTGGCTGCAGCTAAGCTGTGGAACAGTTTGCCGGCCGATGTCCGCCAAATCACTCATCTCCTACCCTTTAGGAAACGAATCAAAACTTGGCTCTTTCCTTCACCCCTTTAGCCTGCTAGTTAAAGTTCAACCTCCCTGTCTATAAACCCAGGAGTAGCCACCAGCGCCAGGATACCTGCAAGGTGACAGTTGCGCTTAATAAATGTTTTAAATAAAAATAAATAAATTAAATATAAATAAATAAGATGATTAAATGGACAAGCTGACAACAGAGGCAGTATCCCCAGATAAGGTGAGCGTTTTAAGCTGTCTGCATCTAATCAAATCTGAGCTGGATTATTTTTTTTTTCAACCACCTTCTTTGGATGAAAATGGGCAAATGGACAAGCTGACTACGAAGGCAGCTTCCCTTGATTCAATAAGTATATCCAGCTGTCTGCATCTAATCTAATCAAATCTTTGCTGAATTTCTTGTTTGTTTCAGCCACCTTCTGAGAAGGAAAATGGCCAAATGGACAAGCTTACAATGGAGGCAGCATCCCTGGATTAGATCAGTATATTCAGCTGTCTCCATCTAATCTAAACAAATCTTTTGTTTCAGCCACCATATCAGGATGAAGATGCCTAAATGGACACGCTGACAACTGAGGCAGCATCCCCGGATGAGGTCAGAATATTAGGTTGTCTGCATCTAATCTAATCATATTTTATCTGGATTTCTGGTTTCTTTCAGCCACCAACTGAGGATGAAGCTTTGTAAATGGAGAAGCTGACAACTGAGGCAGCATCCCTTGATAAGGTCAGAATATTCAGCTGTCTACCTCTTATCTAGTCAAATCTTAGCTGGATTTTTTTTCTTTCAGCCACCTTCTGGGAATGAAAATGACCAAATGCACAACCTGATAAAGGAGGCAGTATCCCTTGATTAGATCAGTATTTCTAGGTGTCTATATCTAATCTAATCAAATCTCAACTAGATTTTTGGTCTCTTTCAGCTACCTTCTGAGAATCAAGATGCCTAAATGGACAGGCTGACAACTGCGGCAGCATCCCTGGATAAGGTCAGAATATTAAGCTGTCTGCATCTAATCTAATCAATTCTTAGCTGAATTTTTATTTTCTTTCGGCCACCTTCTGAGGATAAAAATAGCCAAATGCACAGCCTGACAAAGGAGGCAGTATCCTTTGATTAGATCAGTATTTCCAGATGTCTATATCTAATCTGATCAAATCTTAACTAGAGTTTTGGTTTCTTTCAGCCACCTTCTGAGAATGAAGATGCCTAAAGGGACAAGCTGACAACTGCGGCAGCATCCCTGGATAAGGTCAGAATATTCAGCTGTCTACATCTAATCAAATCAACTCTTAACTAATTTTTGTGTTTCTTTCAGTCACCTTCTGAAGATTAAAACGGCCAAATGGACAAGCTGAACACGGAGGCAGCATCCCTAGATTCGATAAGTATATCCAGCTGTCTGCATCTAATCTACTCCAATCTTAGCTGAATTGTTTGTTTGTTTCAGCCACCTCCTGAGAAGGGAAATGGCCAAATGGACAAGCTGACAATGGAGGCAGCATCCCTGGATTAGATCAGTATATTCAGCTGTCTCCATTTAATCTATACAAATCTTTTCTTTCAGCCACCATATCAGGATGCAGATGCCTAAATGGACAAAGTGACAACTGAGGCAGCATCCCTGGATAAGGTCAGAATATTAAGTTGTCTGCATCTACTCTAATCATATCTTAACTGGATTCCTGGTTTCTTTCAGCCACCGCCTGAGGTTGAAGCTGTGTAAATGAACAAGCTGACAACTGAGGCAGCATCCATTGATAAGGTCAGAATATTCAGCTGTCTACCTCTTATCTAGTCAAATCTTAGCTGGATTTTTTTTCTTTCAGCCACCGTCTGGGAATGAAAATGACCAAATGCACAACCTGACAAAGGAGTCAGTATCCCTTGATTAGATCAGTATTTCCAGGTGTCTATATCTACTCAAATCATATCTTAACTGATTTTTCTGTTTCTTTCAGCCACCTTCTGAGGATTAAAATGGCCAAATGGACAAGCTGAACACAGAGGCAGCATTCTTTGCTTCGATAAGTATATCCAGCTGTCTGCATCTAGTCAAATCAAATTTTAGCTGGTTTTTGTGTTACTTTCAGCCACCTTCTGAGGATTAAAATGACCAAATGGACAAGCTGAACACGGAGATAGCATCCCCGGATGCAATCACTATATCCAGCTGCCTACATCTAATCATATCGTAACTGGATTTCTGGTTTCATTCATCCAATTTATGCGGATGAAGATGCCCAAAAGTGCATGCTGACAACTGAGGCAGCATTCATGAAAAAGGTAAGCATATTCATCTGGCTGCATCTCATCTAATCAAATCTTAGCTGGATTTTTCATTTGTTTCAGCCACCTTCTGAGAAGGAAAATGGCCAAATGCACAAGCTGAAAATTGAGGCTGCAACCCTGGATTAGTTCAGTATATTCAGCTGTCTTAATCTATTCTAATCAAATCTTAACTGAATTTTTGGTTTCTTTTAGCCACCTTCTGAGAATCAAGATTCACAAATGGACAAGCTGACAACTGAGGCAGTATTCCTGGATGAGAAAAATATATTCAGCTGTCTACATCTAAACTAAACAAATCTTAACTGGAATTTTGATTTCTTTCAGCCACCATATCAGGATGAAGATGCCTAAATGGACAAGCTGACAACTGAGGCAGTATCTGTCACGCCTGCCAGCTCGCCGGCCAGTTTGCGCTTTCCAGCAAAGATGGCCGCCCTGCGACGCGCATGTGCGAGAGGGTCAGGCAAGAGTCAAAAGCCTGACTTCCCCCCTAGAACGGTGCTTCGCGCTCTAGTGTTTCAGGCCTCTTGCGTCGCGTCACTTCCGCCAAGCCGTTTTGCGGTACACTGTCTCCTGTTCGCTTTGTCCAGTCTCTCCTGGCTGGAGTGATTTCTTCAAATTTGCGTGACCACGAATTTCGTTATTTGTGCCCCTCCTGTGCTCTCTTCACCTTAGGGGTTTTGTTTCTCTTTGCTGGGAGCCCTGTTAAAACCCCCCACTATGCCTCCGTCCTTGGTTAATAGGCGAACTCGAGGTTTCCATTTTATTCTCTGGTGCCGGCTATCCTCTCCACTTATCCCTGGGGCACCAGCCTGCTTCTCCCGGTTCCGCCTGCCGAACGAACTTTATGTTCCGTTGGTCGGCCGGACTTGGGTTGGGCTTGTGTGTGGTTGCTCACAGGGCATTGTGGTAGTTGTGGTCCGCCTAGAGGCCACCTTCTCCTTATCATTCCTTCTTCCTGGTTCTTTTGGACTCCCACTGGTATTCGGAAGCTGGCATTCGTCACAGTCTTGAAGAAGGAAGACATGGTAAAGCGCTTTGCGCACTTTCCCTATTACCTCTAAAGTGAGCTATATATATTACTTATGCTTGTATCGTTATATTGCAGATATTGCAGACCTGAGAACCCATTATTAGGACAGGCTTACCTCCTCTACTTTACCCATTTCACGATAGGGTAAGAAACAACACCTATGCATAAGAATATTATAGCAGAAAGTAGGCACATCCTGGAGATATATCTACCTTTCATTCGAACAGGCTTATGAAAGTCATTACTGTGGTGATTCAGTCCTATGATACTCCTGGGAGCAATTTGGTCATTAGCATTGTATGAAACTTCAAGACACCAATTAGGTAAACACATATAGAAAATACAAGATATTGTTATATGTTTTCTTTTGTTGCATGTTGACCCTAATCCTTTCTTTTAGCACCTGTTTCTGGCCTGTTGGAAGTCCTGTCCGTGGAGTCTTTTTCCCCTTCCTTTCCTTGTTTTGTTCCCTCCTTTCCCTCCATATCACCATTGTGCTCTAGTGTTTGATAGACACAAGAGGTGTAGGGGGGACGGGTTGGGCTTGTCTTCGGTTCCTGACACTCCTGCGGAAACAGCACTTGGATCCTTACAGTATCCTTGGATAAGGTGAGAATTTTAAGCTGTCTGCATCTAATCAAATCTTAACTGGATTTTGTGTTTCTTTCAGCCACCTTCTGAGGATAAAAATGGATAAATGGACAAGCTGACAACTGAGGCAGCATCCCTGGAATAGATCAGTATATCTAGCGCCCTACATCTAATCAAATCAAATCTTAACTGGATTTTTGGTTTCTTTCAGGAACCGTCTGAGGGTGAAGATGCCTAAATGATCAAGCTGACAACTGAGGCAGCATACATGGCTAGGGTCAGAAAATTGAGTTGTCTGCATCAAATCTAATCTAATCATATTTTAGCCAGATTTCTGGTCTCTTTCTACCAACGACTGAGGAGGAAGATGCGTATGTGGACAATTTGACAATGGAGGCAGCATCCCTGGATAAGGTCAGAATATTACGATTTCTGCATCTAATCTAACAAAATCTCAGATGGATTTTTCTTTTCTTTCAGCCGCCATCTGAGAATGAAGATGCCTAAATGGTCAATCTGACAATGGAGGCAGCATCCCTGGATTAGATCAGTGTATTCAGCTGTCTCCGTCTAATCTAAACAAATATTTTCTTTCAGCCACCATATCAGAATGAAGATGCATAAATGGACAAGTGGACAACTGAGGCAGCATCCCTGCATGAGGTCAGAATATTCATCTGTCTGCATCTAATGTAATCACATCTTAGCTGGATTTTTCATTTGTTTCAGCCACCTTCCAAGAAGGAAAATGGCCAAATGAACAAGCTGAAAATGGAGGCTGCATCCATGGATTAGATCAGTATATTCAGCTGTCTAAATCTATACTAATCAAATCTTAACTGGATTTTTGGTTTCTTTTAGCCACCTTCTGAGAATCAAGATTCACAAATGGACAAGCTGACAACTGAGGCAGCATCCCTGGATGAGAAAAATATATTCAGCTGTCTACATCTAAACTAAACAAATCTTATCTGGAATTTTGGTTTCTTTTTTAATCCACCATATCAGGATGAAGATGCCCAAGTGGACAAGCTGACAACTGAGGCAGTATCCTTGGATAAGGTGAGAATTTTAAAGCTGTCTGTATCTAATCAAATCTTAGCTGGATTTTGTGTTTCTTTCAGCCACCTTCTGAGGATAAAAATGGATAAATGGACAAGCTGACAACGGAGGCAGCATCGCTGGAATATATCAGTATATCTAGCACCGTACATCTAATCAAATCAAATCTTAACTGGATTTTTGGTTTCTTTCATGAAGCGTCTGAGGGTGAAGATGCCTAAATGGTCAAGCTGACAACTGAGGCAGCATACATGGCTAGGGTCAGAAAAGTAAGTTGACTGCATCAAATCTAATCTAATCATATTTTAGCTAGATTTCTGTTCTCTTTCTACCAACGGCTTTGGAGGAATATGCGTTTGTGGACAATCTGACAACTGAGGCAGCATCCCTGGATAAGGTCAGAATATTAAGCTTTCTGCATCTAATCTAACAAAATCTCAGCTGGATTTTTCTTTTCTTTCAGCCACCTTCTGAGTTTAAAAATGGCCAAATGCACAACCTGACAACGGAGGCAGTATCCCTGGATTCGATCAGTATATACAACTGCCTACATCTAATCAAATCAAATCTTAAATAGGTTTTTGGTTTCTTTTAGCCACCATCTGAGAATGAAGATGCCTAAATGGACAAGCTGACAATGGAGGCAGCATCCCTGGATTAGATCAGTATATTCAGCTGTCTCCATCTAATCTAAACAAGTCTTTTGTTTCAGCCACTATATCAGGATGAAGATGTCTAAATGGTCAAGCTGACAATGGAGGCAGCATCCCTGGATTAGATCAGTATATTCAGCTGTCTCCGTCTAATCTAAACAAATATTTTCTTTCAGCCACCATATCAGGATGAAGATGATTAAATGGACAAGCTGACAACAGAGGCAGTATCCCCAGATAAGGTGAGCGTTTTAAGCTGTCTGCATCTAATCAAATCTGAGCTGGATTATTTTTTTTTTTCAACCACCTTCTTTGGATGAAAATGGACAAATGGACAAGCTGACTACGAAGGCAGCTTCCCTTGATTCAATAAGTATATCCAGCTGTCTGCATCTAATCTAATCAATTCTTAGCTGAATTTTTCTTTTCTTTCAGCCACCTTCTGAGGATAAAAATAGCCAAATGCACAACCTGACAAAGGAGGCAGTATCCTTTAATTAGATCAGTATTTCCAGGTGTCTATATCTAATCTGATCAAATCTTAACTAGAGTTTTGGTTTCTTTCAGCCACCTTCTGAGAATGAAGATGCCTAAAGGGACAAGCTGACAACTGTGGCAGCATCCCTGGATAAGGTCAGAATATTCAGCTGTCTACATCTAATCAAATCAACTCTTAACTAATTTTTGTGTTTCTTTCAGTCACCTTCTGAAGATTAAAACGGCCAAATGGACAAGCTGAACACGGAGGCAGCATCCCTAGATTCGATAAGTATATCCAGCTGTCTGCATCTAATCTATTCAAATTTTAGCTGAATTGTTTGTTTGTTTCAGCCACCTCCTGAGAAAGAAAATGGCCAAATGGACAAGCTGACAATGGAGGAAGCATCCCTGGATTTGATCAGTTTATTCAGCTGTCTCCGTCTAATCTAAACAAATATTTTCTTTCAGCCACCATATCAGGATGAAGATGATTAAATGGACAAGCTGAAAACAGAGGCAGTATCCCCGGATAAGGTGAGCGTTTTAAACTGTCTGCATCTAATCAAATCTGAGCTGGATTATTTTTTCTTTCAACCACCTTCTTTGGATGAAAATGGACAAATGGACAAGCTGACTACGAAGGCAGCTTCCCTTGATTCAATAAGTATATTCAGCTGTCTGCATCTAATCTAATCAAATCTTTGCTGAATTTTTTGTTTGTTTCAGCCACCTTCTGAGAAGGAAAATGGCCAAATGGACAAGCTTACAATGGAGGCAGCATCCCTGGATTAGATCAGTATATTCAGCTGTCTCCATCTAATCTAAACAAATCTTTTCTTTCAGCCACCATATCAGGATGAAGATGCCTAAATGGACACGCTGACAACTGAGGCAGCATCCATGGATGAGGTCAGAATATTAGGTTGTCTGCATCTAATCTAATCATATTTTATCTGGATTTCTGGTTTCTTTCAGCCACCGCCTGAGGATGAAGCTTTGTAAATGGAGAAGCTGACAACTGAGGCTGCATCCCTTGATAAGGTCAGAATATTCAGCTGTCTACCTCTTATCTAGTCAAATCTTAGCTGGATTTTTTTTCTTTCAGCCACCTTCTGGGGATGAAAATGACCAAATGCACAACCTGATAAAGGAGGCAGTATCCCTTGATTAGATCAGTATTTCCAGGTGTCTTTATCTAATCTAATCAAATCTCAACTAGATTTTTGGTCTCTTTCAGCTACCTTCTGAGAATCAAGATGCCTAAATGGACAGGCTGACAACTGCGGCAGTATCCCTGGATAAGGTCAGAATATTAAGCTGTCTGCATCTAATCTAATCAATTCTTAGCTAAATTTTTCTTTTCTTTCAGCCACCTTCTAAGGATAAAAATAGCCAAATGCACAACCTGACAAAGGAGGCAGTATCCTTTGATTAGATCAGTATTTCCAGGTGTCTATATCTAATCTGATCAAATCTTAACTTGAGTTTTGTTTCTTTCAGCCACCTTCTGAGAATGAAGATGCCTAAAGGGACAAGCTGACAACTGCGGCAGCATCCCTGGATAAGGTCAGAACATTCAGCTGTCTACATCTAATCAAATCAACTCTTAACTAATTTTTGGGTTTCTTTCAGTCACCTTCGGAAGATTAAAATGACCAAATGGACAAGCTGAACACGGAGGCAGCATCCCTAGATTCGATAAGTATATCCAGCTGTCTGCATCTAATCTACTCCAATCTTTGCTGAATTTTTGTTTGTTTCAGCCACCTCCTGAGAAGGAAAATGGCCAAATGGACAAGCTGTCAATGGAGGAAGCATCCCTGGATTTGATCAGTATATTCAGCTGTCTCCATCTAATCTAAACAAATCTTTTCTTTCAGCCACCATATCAGGATGAAGATGCCTAAATGGACACGCTGACAACTGAGGCAGCATCCCTGGATGAGGTCAGAATAGTAGGTTGTCTGCATCTAATCTAATCATATGTTATCTGGATTTCTGGTTTCTTTCAGCCACCGCCTGAGGATGAAGCTTTTTAAATGGAGAAGCTGACAACTGAGGCTGCATCCCTTGATAAGGTCAGAATATTCAGCTGTCTACCTCTTATCTAGTCAAATCTTAGCTGGATTTTTTTTCTTTCAGCCACCTTCTGGGGATGAAAATGACCAAATGCACAACCTGATAAAGGAGGCAGTATCCCTTGATTAGATCAGAATTTCCAGGTGTCTATATCAAATCTAATCAAATCTCAACTAGATTTTTGGTCTCTTTCAGCTACCTTCTGAGAATCAAGGTGCCTAAATGGACAGGCTGACAACTGCGGCAGCATCCCTGGATAAGGTCAGAATATTAAGCTGTCTGCATCTAATCTAATCAATTCTTAGCTGAATTTTTCTTTTCTTTCAGCCACCTTCTGAGGATAAAAATAGCCAAATGCACAACCTGACAAAGGAGGCAGTATCCTTTGATTAGATCAGTATTTCCAGGTTTCTATATCTAATCTGATCAAATCTTAACTAGAGTTTTGTTTCTTTCAGCCACCTTCTGAGAATGAAGATGTCTAAAGGGACAAGCTGACAACTGCGGCAGCATCCCTGGATATGGTCAGAATATTCAGCTGTCTACAACTAATCAAATCAACTCTTAACTAATTTTTGTGTTTCTTTCAGTCACCTTCTGAAGATTAAAATGGCCAAATGGACAAGCTGAACACGGAGGCAGCATCCCTAGATTTTATAAGTATATCCAGCTGTCTGCATCTAATCTACTCAAATCTTAGCTGAATTTTTTGTTTGTTTCAGCCACCTCCTGAGAAGGAAAATGGCCAAATGGACAAGCTGACAATGGAGGAAGCATCCCTGGATTTGATCAGTATATTCAGCTGTCTCCATCTAATCTAAACAAATCTTTTCTTTCAGCCACCATATCAGGATGAAGATGCCTAAATGGACAAGCTGACAACTGAGGCAGCATCCCTGGATAAGGTCAGAATATTAAGTTGTATGCATCTAATCCAATCATATCTTAACTGGATTTCTGGTTTCTTTCAGCCACCGCCTGAGGATGAAGCTGTGTAAATGAACAAGCTGACAACTGAGGCAGCATCCCTTGATAAGGTCAGAATATTCAGCTGTCTACATCTAATCTACTTAAATCTTAGCTGGATTTTTCTTTTCTTTCAGCCACCTTCCGAGGATGAAAATGGCCAAATGCACAACCTGACAAAGGAGGCAGCAGTATCCCTTGATTAGATCAGTATTTCCATGTGTCCATATCTACTCAAATCAAATCTTAACTGTTTTTTCTGTTTCTTTCAGCCACCTTCTGAGGATTAAAATGGCCAAATGGACAAGCTGAACACGGAGGCAGCATTCTTTGCTTCGATAAGTATACCCAGCTGTCTGCATCTAGTCAAATCAAATTTTAGCTGTTTTTTGTGTTTCTTTCAGCCACCTTCTGAGGATTAAAATGACCAAATGGACAAGCTGAACACAGAGACAGCATCCACGGATGCCATCAGTATATCCAGCGGCCTACATCTAATCATATCGTAACTGGATTTCTGGTTTCTTTCAGCCAATTTATGCGGATGAAGATGCCCAAAATTGCATGCTGTCAACTGAGGCAGCATTCATGGAAAAGGTAAGAATATTCATCTGTCTGCATCTAATCTAATCAAATCTTAGCTGGATTGTTCATTTGTTTCAGCCACCTTCAAAGAAGGAAAATGGCCAAATGAACAAGCTGAAAATGGAGGCTGCATCCTTGGATTAGATCAGTATATTCAGCTGTCTAAATCTATTCTAATCAAATCTTAACTGTATTTTTGGTTTCTGTTAGCCACCTTCTGAGAATCAAGATTCACAAATGGACAAGCTGACAACTGAGGCAGCATCCCTGGATGAGAAAAATATATTCATCTGTCTACATCTAAACTAAACAAATCTTAACTGGAGTTTTGGTTTCTTTCAGCCACCATATCAGGATGAAGATGCCGAAATGGACAAGCTGACAACTGAGGCAGTATCCTTGGATAAGGTAAGAATTTTAAAGCTGTCTGTATCTAATCAAATCTTAGCTGGATTTTGTGTTTCTTTCAGCCACCTTCTGAGAATAAAAATGGATAAATGGACAAGCTGACAACGGAGGCAGCATCGCTGGAATATATCAGAATATCTAGCACCCTACATCTAATCAAATCAAATCTTAACTGGATTTTTGGTTTCTTTCAGGAAGCGTCTGAGGGTGAAGATGCCTAAATGGTCAAGCTGACAGCTGAGGCAGCATACATGGCTAGGGTCAGAAAATTAAGTTGTCTGCATTAAATCTAATCTAATCATATTTTAGCTAGATATCTGATCTCTTTCTCCCAACGACTGAGGAGGAAGATGCGTATGTGGACAATCTGACAACTGAGGCAGCATCCCTGGATAAGGTCAGAATATTAAGCTTTCTGCATCTAATCTAACAAAATCTCAGCTGGATTTTTCTTTTCTTTCAGCCACCTTCTGAGTTTAAAAATGGCCAAATGCACAACCTGACAACAGAGGCAGTATCCCTGGATTCGATCAGTATATACAACTGCCTACATCTAATCAAATCAAATCTTAAATAGATTTTTGGTTTCTTTTAGCCACCATCTGAGAATGAAGATACCTAAATGGACAAGCTGACAATGGAGGCAGCATCCCTGGATTATATCACTATATTCAGCTGTCTCCATTTAATCTATACAAATCTTTCGTTTCAGCCACCATATCAGGATGAAAATGCCTAAATGGACAAGCTGACAATGGAGGCAGCATCCCTGGATTAGATCAGTATATTCAGCTGTCTCCGTCTAATCTAAACAAATATTTTCTTTCAGCCACCATATCAGGATGAAGATGATTAAATGGACAAGCTGACAACTGAGGCAGTATCCCCAGATAAGGTGAGCGTTTTAAGCTGTCTGCATCTAATCAAATCTGAGCTGGATTATTTTTTTTTGTCAACCACCTTCTTTGGATGAAAATGGACAAATGGACAAGCTGACTACGAAGGCAGCTTCCCTTGATTCAATAAGTATATCCAGCTGTCTGCATCTAATCTAATCTAATCAAATCTTTGCTGAATTCTTTGTTTGTTTCAGCCACCTTCTGAGAAGGAAAATGGCCAAATGGACAAGTTTACAATGGAGGCAGCATCGCTTGGATTAGATCATTATATTCAGCTGTCTCCATCTAATCTAAACAAATCTTTTCTTTCAGCCACCATATCAGGATGAAGATGCCTAAATGGACACGCTGACAACTGAGGCAGCATCCCTGGATGAGGTCAGAATATTAGGTTGTCTGCATCTAATCTAATCATATTTTATCTGGATTTCTGGTTTCTTTCAGCCACCGCCTGAGGATGAAGCTTTGTAAATGGAGAAGCTGACAACTGAGGCTGCATGCCTTGATAAGGTCAGAATATTCAGCTGTCTACCTCTTATCTAGTCAAATCTTAGCTGGATTTTTTTTCTTTCAGCCACCTTCTGGGGATGAAAATGACCAAATGCACAACCTGATAAAGGAGGCAGTATCCCTTGATTGGATCAGAATTTCCAGGTGTCTATATCTAATCTAATCAAATCTCAACTAGATTTTTGGTCTCTTTCAGCTACCTTCTGAGAATTAAGGTACCTAAATGGACAGGCTGACAACTGCAGCAGCATCCCTGGATAAGGTCAGAATATTAAGCTGTCTGCATCTAATCTAATCAATTCTTAGCTGAATTTTTCTTTTCTTTCAGCCACCTTCTGAGGATAAAAATAGCCAAATGCACAACCTGACAAAGGAGGCAGTATCCTTTAATTAGATCAGTATTTCCAGGTGTCTATATCTAATCTGATCAAATCTTAACTAGAGTTTTGGTTTCTTTCAGCCACCTTCTGAGAATGAAGATGCCTAAAGGGACAAGCTGACAACTGTGGCAGCATCCCTGGATAAGGTCAGAATATTCAGCTGTCTACATCTAATCAAATCAACTCTTAACTAATTTTTGTGTTTCTTTCAGTCACCTTCTGAAGATTAAAATGGCCAAATGGACAAGCTGAACACGGAGGCAGCATCCCTAGATTCGATAAGTATATCCAGCTGTCTGCATCTAATCTACTGAAATCTTAGCTGAATTTTTGTTTGTTTCAGCCACCTCCTGAGAAGGAAAATGGCCAAATGGACAAGCTGTCAATGGAGGAAGCATCCCTGGATTAGATCAGTATATTCAGCTGTCTCCATCTAATCTAAACAAATATTTTCTTTCAGCCACCATATCAGGATGAAGATGATTAAATGGACAAGCTGACAACAGAGGCAGTATCCCCAGATAAGGTGAGCGTTTTAAGCTGTCTGCATCTAATCAAATCTGAGCTGGATTATTTTTTTTTTCAACCACCTTCTTTGGATGAAAATGGGCAAATGGACAAGCTGACTATGAAGACAGCTTCTCTTGATTCAATAAGCATATCCAGCTGTCTGCATCTAATCTAATCAAATCTTTACTGAATTTCTTGTTTGTTTCAGCCACCTTCTGAGAAGGAAAATGGGCAAATGGACAAGCTTACAATGGAGGCAGCATCCCTGGATTAGATCAGTATATTCAGCTGTCTCCATCTAATCTAAACAAATCTTATCTTTCTGCCACCATATCAGGATGAAGATGCCTAAATGGACACGCTGACAACTGAGGCAGCATCCCCGGATGAGGTCAGAATATTAGGTTGTCTGCATCTAATCTAATCATATTTTATCTGGATTTCTGGTTTCTTTCAGCCACCGCCTGAGGATGAAGCTTTGTAAATGGAGAAGCTGACAACTGAGGCAGCATCCCTTGATAAGGTCAGAATATTCAGCTGTCTACCTCTTATCTAGTCAAATCTTAGCTGGATTTTTTTTCTTTCAGCCACCTTCTGGGGATGAAAATGACCAAATGCACAACCTGAAAAAGGAGGCAGTATCCCTTGATTAGATCAGAATTTCCAGGTGTCTATATCTAATCTAATCAAATCTCAACTAGATTTTTGGTCTCTTTCAGCTACCTTCTGAGAATCAAGATGCCTAAATGGACAGGCTGACAACTGCGGCAGCATCCCTGGATAAGGTCAGAATATTAAGCTGTCTGCATCTAATCTAATCAATTCTTAGCTGAATTTTTCTTTTCTTTCAGCCACCTTCTGAGGATAAAAATAACCAAATGCACAACCTGATAAAGGAGGCAGTATCCCTTGATTAGATCAGTATTTATAGGTGTCTATATCTAATCTAATCAAATCTCAACTAGATTTTTGGTCTCTTTCAGCCACCTTCTGAGAATGAAGATGCCTAAAGGGACAAGCTGACAACTGCAGCAGCATCCCTGGATAAGGTCAGAATATTCAGCTGTCTACATCTAATCAAATCAACTCTTAACTAATGTTTGTGTTTCTTTCAGTCACCTTCTGAAGATTAAAACGGCCAAATGGACAAGCTGAACACGGAGGCAGCATCCCTAGATTCGATAAGTATATCCAGCTGTCTGCATCTAATGTATTCAAATTTTAGCTGAATTGTTTGTTTGTTTCAGCCACCTCCTGAGAAGGAAAATGGCCAAATGGACAAGCTGACAATGGAGGAAGCATCCCTGGATTTGATCAGTATATTCAGCTGTCTCCGTCTAATCGAAACAAATATTTTCTTTCAGCCACCATATCAGGATGAAGATGATTAAATGGACAAGCTGAAAACAGAGGCAGTATCCCCGGATAAGGTGAGCGTTTTAAGCTGTCTGCATCTAATCAAATCTGAGCTGGATTATTTTTTCTTTCAACCACCTTCTTTGGATGAAAATGGACAAATGGACAAGCTGACTACGAAGGCAGCTTCCCTTGATTCAATAAGTATATTCAGCTGTCTGCATCTAATCTAATCAAATCTTTGCTGAATTTTTTGTTTGTTTCAGCCACCTTCTGAGAAGGAAAATGGCCAAATGGACAAGCTTACAATGGAGGCAGCATCCCTGGATTAGATCAGTATATTCAGCTGTCTCCATCTAATCTAAACAAATCTTTTCTTTCAGCCACCATATCAGGATGAAGATGCCTAAATGGACACGCTGACAACTGAGGCAGCATCCATGGATGAGGTCAGAATATTAGGTTGTCTGCATCTAATCTAATCATATTTTATCTGGATTTCTGGTTTCTTTCAGCCACCGCCTGAGGATGAAGCTTTGTAAATGGAGAAGCTGACAACTGAGGCTGCATCCCTTGATAAGGTCAGAATATTCAGCTGTCTACCTCTTATCTAATCAAATCTGAGCTGGATTATTTTTTCTTTCAACCACCTTCTTTGGATGAAAATGGACAAATGGACAAGCTGACTACGAAGGCAGCTTCCCTTGATTCAATAAGTATATTCAGCTGTCTGCATCTAATCTAATCAAATCTTTGCTGAATTTTTTGTTTGTTTCAGCCACCTTCTGAGAAGGAAAATGGCCAAATGGACAAGCTTACAATGGAGGCAGCATCCCTGGATTAGATCAGTATATTCAGCTGTCTCCATCTAATCTAAACAAATCTTTTCTTTCAGCCACCATATCAGGATGAAGATGCCTAAATGGACACGCTGACAACTGAGGCAGCATCCATGGATGAGGTCAGAATATTAGGTTGTCTGCATCTAATCTAATCATATTTTATCTGGATTTCTGGTTTCTTTCAGCCACCGCCTGAGGATGAAGCTTTGTAAATGGAGAAGCTGACAACTGAGGCTGCATCCCTTGATAAGGTCAGAATATTCAGCTGTCTACCTCTTATCTAGTCAAATCTTAGCTGGATTTTTTTTCTTTCAGCCACCTTCTGGGGATGAAAATGACCAAATGCACAACCTGATAAAGGAGGCAGTATCCCTTGATTAGATCAGTATTTCCAGGTGTCTATATCTAATCTAATCAAATCTCAACTAGATTTTTGGTCTCTTTCAGCTACCTTCTGAGAATCAAGATGACTAAATGGACAGGCTGACAACTGCGGCAGTATCCCTGGATAAGGTCAGAATATTAAGCTGTCTGCATCTAATCTAATCAATTCTTAGCTAAATTTTTCTTTTCTTTCAGCCACCTTCTAAGGATAAAAATAGCCAAATGCACAACCTGACAAAGGAGGCAGTATCCTTTGATTAGATCAGTATTTCCAGGTGTCTATATCTAATCTGATCAAATCTTAACTAGAGTTTTGGTTTCTTTCATCCACCTTCTCAGAATGAAGATGCCTAAAGGGACAAGCTGACAACTGCGGCAGCATCCCTGGATAAGGTCAGAATATTCAGCTGTCTACATCTAATACCTTACTAGGAGACCTAAATTTACACGCAGAGGACTCTTCTGACAAGCTTTGCCTTAACTTTCTTTCTACTTTAAAAGATGCTGGATTAAGCCAATTGGTTTCTCAACCTACGCACAAAGCTGGTCATACTCTTGATCTTGTTTTCTCGAATTTATCAAACATCCTGATTGAGGATCCCTATCCGGTGATTTGGTCGGACCACTTTTTTATCCCTTTTGCTATTCATTTTTGCCAGCATGTGAGACCTAGAATTCCCCCTAAGGCGGTAGGACTTAACTGGAGTAAGATCTCCCCTGACAGTGTTGCCCTACATCTTGTCAATACCACTCCCAAAGACGCCCCTGATTTAGATTCACGCCTGACTAACCTCAACTGCTGGGTCACCTCTGCTATTGACTCGCTCGCTCCTATGCGACCGATTAAAACCTTTCGAGCAGCTCCCTCCGCCCCATGGTACTCAGACAAACTTCGGAAATATAAATCTTCTTGTAAGCTGTTGGAGCGCCGGTGGAGGTCATCCTATTCTATTGACACAAAACTTAAATATAAACTGGCCCTCAAAGAATACCGTAGGAAAATAATTGAGCATAAAAAATGTTACCTGGAGGAGAAAATTAATAGAGCGCATGGCTCGGCCAGGGAAATTTTTAACACAGTGAAGACTTTCACAGATCCCTTGGCTCTTAAACAGTGTCTTCCAGTCTCTCAGGCCCTTTGCTCCCGCCTCTCTGACTTCTTTGAAGACAAGATCGCGAAGATCTATGACACCTTCCCCAAGAATAATGATCTTGGGAGTGATACGCCTTTACCTGACTGCATCGAGTCTTCTTCCACCTTTTCAGACTTTGAGGCAATCTCACTGGAACACTCACTGATGGAACTGTCTAGATGCCGCTCCGGCTCACCACTTGACCCTTGGCCAGCCAAGCAATATAAATCATTGGCCTCTTTTCTTAATCCCTTCCTCAACTACATCTGGAATGACTCGCTCAAAACCGGAATTTTCCCGGAGTCTTGGAAACATGCCCTACTGGTCCCGATTTTAAAGAAAGCTAATACAGATCCTAATGAGCCGGTGAACTATCGACCCATTTCTCTGCTCCCAGCCCCTGCCAAGGTCCTTGAAAAGCTAGTGCAGCAACAACTGGCAGGTTTTCTTGAAACCCACGGCCTACTTCATAAATCCCAACATGGTTTTAGAAAGTGCCATAGCACGGAGTCTGCCCTTATAGAAATGGCCGACTCTGTGCGGTGGAAACTGGATGGGGGTTCCAGAGCGGTGCTGGTGCTGCTCGACTTGTCGGCAGCATTCGACACTGTCTCTCACCCCATCTTGATTGACCGTCTTCGGTCGAAGGGTATTCAGGGGAAGGCCCTGGAGTGGCTGACCTCTTTTTTGTCTAATCGCACCCAGGCAGTCTATACTCACCTTTTACCTCTGTTAGCCGTACCCTGAAATGGGGTGTCCCTCAAGGCTCGGCTTTGAGCCCACTATTGTTCAATGTTTATTTTTCTCCTCTGGCTGAACTCATTGCAAGGTCGGGCATCATAGCTACTTCCTATGCAGATGATATTCAGCTGCTTTTCTCCTATGAGAGTGCCACGCAAACTACTTTTGATCCTTTGAAGGATTGTCTGCGGGACATTTCAAAATGGATGGACCATAACTGCCTCCGCATGAATGCGGCGAAAACGGAGGTTCTCTTTTTCCATCAACCCTCCCCTCTTGATTCAACTCTCTGGTGGCCACAGGAACTCAGCCTTCCCCCTGTCCCTAAGGACTCTGTAAAAAATCTAGGGGTCAAGTGGGACTCTAATCTCTCTTTTAGCAACCAAATACAGACCGTTTCAGCCGCTTGTTTTTTCAAGATCAGGATGATTAGGAAATTCATCACCTATCTCCCTAGTGATACCAGGAAAACCATAGTCCAGGCATTGATTACATCTCACCTGGACTATGCGAACGGCCTGTATTTAGGGTTGCCTGCGGGCCTCCTACATCGGCTCCAGACAGTCCAGAATGCGGCTGTTCGGCTGGTCTGCGGGGTTTCCCTACGCACCCATATTTCGCCACATCGCAGAGCATTACATTGGCTTCCAATCCATCAAAGAGCTGCATTCAAAGCCATGACCTTAGCCCATCGAGCAACTAGGGGTAGGGGATCGGCCTACCTCGCTGTTAGTATCCGTCCTTATTGTAACTCTCGGAACCTCCGTTCCAACTCCCAACATCTGCTTTCCATACCAAGATTCAGGAAAGCACGTTCTGGAGGTAAAACCTTCCAGGTTTGTGCCACAACTCTCTGGAACAAACTCCAGATCGCAATTAGGATGATCCAGGAAGAATTACCCTTTCGTAAGGCACTAAAAACTTTTCTCTTTTGTTAATTCCCCCAGGACTATTTACTCTGCTTTCACTCAGAAGCGCCGGGACACCGCGTTGGGGTAGCTGCGCGCTATATAAATTACACAAATATAATCAAATCAACTCTTAACTAATTTTTGTGTTTCTTTCAGTCACCTTCTGAAGATTAAAATGACCAAATGGACAAGCTGAACACGGAGGCAGCATCCCTAGATTCGATAAGTATATCCAGCTGTCTGCATCTAATCTACTCAAATCTTTGCTGAATTTTTGTTTGTTTCAGCCACCTCCTGAGAAGGAAAATGGCCAAATGGACAAGCTGTCAATGGAGGAAGCATCCCTGGATTTGATCAGTATATTCAGCTGTCTCCATCTAATCTAAACAAATCTTTTCTTTCAGCCACCATATCAGGATGAAGATGCCTAAATGGACACGCTGACAACTGAGGCAGCATCCCTGGATGAGGTCAGAATAGTAGGTTGTCTGCATCTAATCTAATCATATGTTATCTGGATTTCTGGTTTCTTTCAGCCACCGCCTGAGGATGAAGCTTTTTAAATGGAGAAGCTGACAACTGAGGCTGCATCCCTTGATAAGGTCAGAATATTCAGCTGTCTACCTCTTATCTAGTCAAATCTTAGCTGGATTTTTTTTCTTTCAGCCACCTTCTGGGGATGAAAATGACCAAATGCACAACCTGATAAAGGAGGCAGTATCCCTTGATTAGATCAGAATTTCCAGGTGTCTATATCAAACCTAATCAAATCTCAACTAGATTTTTGGTCTCTTTCAGCTACCTTCTGAGAATAAAGGTGCCTAAATGGACAGGCTGACAACTGCGGCAGCATCCCTGGATAAGGTCAAAATATTAAGCTGTCTGCATCTAATCTAATCAATTCTTAGCTGAATTTTTCTTTTCTTTCAGCCACCTTCTGAGGATAAAAATAGCCAAATGCACAACCTGACAAAGGAGGCAGTATCCTTTGATTAGATCAGTATTTCCAGGTGTCTATATCTAATCTGATCAAATCTTAACTAGAGTTTTGGTTTCTTTCAGCCACCTTCTGAGAATGAAGATGCCTAAAGGGACAAGCTGACAACTGCGGCAGTATCCCTGGATAAGGTCAGAATATTCAGCTGTCTACATCTAATCAAATCAACTCTTAACTAATTTTTGTGTTTCTTTCAGTCACCTTCTGAAGATTAAAATGGCCAAATGGACAAGCTGAACACGGAGGCAGCATCCCTAGATTCGATAAGTATATCCAGCTGTCGGCATCTAATCTACTCAAATCTTAGCTGAATTTCTGTTTGTTTCAGCCACCTCCTGAGAAGGAAAATGGCCAAATGGACAAGCTGTCAATGGAGGAAGCATCCCTGGATTTGATCAGTATATTCAGCTGTCTCCATCTAATCTAAACAAATATTTTCTTTCAGCCACCATATCAGGATGAAGATGATTAAATGGACAAGCTGACAACAGAGGCAGTATCCCCAGATAAGGTGAGCGTTTTAAGATGTCTGCATCTAATCAAATCTGAGCTGGATTATTTTTTTTTCAACCACCTTCTTTGGATGAAAATGGACAAATGGACAAGCTGACTACGAAGGTAGCTTCCCTTGATTCAATAAGTATATCCAGCTGTCTGCATCTAATCTAATCAAATCTTTGCTGAATTTTTTGTTTGTTTCAGCCACCTTCTGAAAAGAAAAATGGCCAAATGGACAAGCTTACAATGGAGGCAGCATCCCTGGATTAGATCAGTATATTCAGCTGTTCCCATCTAATCTAAACAAATCTTTTCTTTCAGCCACCATATCAGGATGAAGATGCCTAAATGGACAAGCTGACAACTGAGGCAGCATCCCTGGATGAGGTCAGAATATTAGGTTGTCTGCATCTAATCTAATCATATTTTATCTGGATTTCTGGTTTCTTTCAGCCACCGCCTGAGGATGAAGCTTTGTAAATGGAGAAGCTGACAACAGAGGCAGCATCCCTTGATAAGGTCAGAATATTCAGCTGTCTACCTCTTATCTAGTCAAATCTTAGCTGGATTTATTTTCTTTCAGGCACCTTCTGGGGATGAAAATGACTAAATGCACAACCTGATAAAGTAGGCAGTATCCCTTGCTTAGATCAGTATTTCCAGGTGTCTATATCTACTCAAATCAAATCTTAACTGATTTTTCTGTTTCTTTCAGCCACCTTCTGAGGATTAAAATGGCCAAATGGACAAGCTGAACACAGAGGCAGCATTCTTTGCTTCGATAAGTATATCCAGCTGTCTGCATCTAGTCAAATCAAATTTTAGCTGGTTTTTGTGTTACTTTCAGCCACCTTCTGAGGATTAAAATGACCAAATGGACAAGCTGAACACGGAGATAGCATCCCCGGATGCAATCAGTATATCCATCTGCCTACATCTAATCATATCGTAACTGGATTTCTGGTTTCATTCATCCAATTTATGCGGATGAAGATGCCCAAAATTGCATGCTGACAACTGAGGCATCATTCATGGAAAAGGTAAGCATATTCATCTGGCTGCATCTCATCTAATCAAATCTTAGCTGGATTTTTCATTTGTTTCAGCCACCTTCTGAGAAGGAAAATGGCCAAATGCACAAGCTGAAAATTGAGGCTGCAACCCTGGATTAGTTCAGTATATTCAGCTGTCTTAATCTATTCTAATCAAATCTTAACTGGATTTTTGGTTTCTTTTAGCCACCTTCTGAGAATCAAGATTCACAAATGGACAAGCTGACAACTGAGGCAGTATTCCTGGATGAGAAAAATATATTCAGCTGTCTACATCTAAACTAAACAAATTTTAACTGGAATTTTGATTTCTTTCAACCACCATATCAGGATGAAGATGCCTAAATGGACAAGCTGACAACTGAGGCAGTATCTGTCATGCCTGCCAGCTCGCCGGCCAGTTTGCGCTTTCCAGCAAAGATGGCCGCCCTGCGACGCGCATGTGCGAGGGGGTCAGGCAAGAGTCAAAAGCCTGACTTCCCCCCTAGAACGGTGCTTCGCGCTCTAGTGTTTCAGGCCTCTTGCGTCGCGTCACTTCCGCCGAGCCGTTTTGCGGTACACTGTCTCCTGTTCGCTTTGTCCAGTCTCTCCTGGCTGGAGTGATTTCTTCTAATTTGCGTGACCACGAATTTCGGTATTTGTGCCCCTCCTGTGCTCTTGTCACCTTAGGGGTTTTGTTGCTCTTTGCTGAGAGCCCTGTTAAAACCCCCCACTTTGCCTCCGTCCTTGGTTAATAGGCGAACTGGAGGTTTCCCTTTTATTCTCTGGTGCCGGCTATCCTCTCCACTTATCCCTGGGGCACCAGCCTGCTTCTCCCGGTTCCGCCTGCCGAACGAACTTTATGTTCTGTTGGTCGGCCGGACTTGGGTTGGGCTTGTGTGTGGTTGCTCAAAGGGCATTGTGGTAGTTGTGGTCCGCCTAGAGGCCACCTTCTCCTTATCATTCCTTCTTCCAGGTTCTTTTGGACTCCCACTGGTATTCGGAAGCTGGCATTCGTCACAGTCTTGAAGAAGGAAGACATGGTAAAGCGCTTTGCGCACTTTCCCTATTACCTCTAAAGTGAGCTATATATATTACTTATGCTTGTATCGTTATATTGCAGATATTGCAGGCCTGAGAACCCATTATTAGGACAGGCTTACCTCCTCTACTTTACCCATTTCACGATAGGGTAAGAAACAACACCTATGCATAAGAATATTATAGCAGAGAGTAGGCACATCCTGGAGATATATCTACCTTTCATTCGAACAGGCTTATGAAAGTCATTACTGTGGTGATTCAGTCCTATGATACTCCTGGGAGCAATTTGGTCATTAGCATTGTATGAAACTTCAAGACACCAATTAGGTAAACACATATAGAAAATACAAGATATTGTTATATGTTTTCTTTTGTTGCATGTTGACCCTAATCCTTTCTTTTAGCACCTGTTTCTGGCCTGTTGGAAGTCCTGCCCGTGGAGTCTTTTTCCCCTTCCTTTCCTTGTTTTGTTCCCTCCTTTCCCACCATATCACCATTGTGCTCTAGTGTTTGATAGACACAAGAGGTGTAGGGGGGACGGGTTGGGCTTGTCTTCGGTTCCTGACACTCCTGCGGAAACAGCACTTGGATCCTTACAGTATCCTTGGATAAGGTGAGAATTTTAAGCTGTCTGCATCTAATCAAATCTTAGCTGGATTTTGTGTTTCTTTCAGCCACCTTCTGAGGATAAAAATGGATAAATGGACAAGCTGACAACGGAGGCAGCATCGCTGGAATAGATCAGTATATCTAGCGCCCTACATCTAATCAAATCAAATCTTAACTGGATTTTTGGTTTCTTTCAGGAACCGTCTGAGGGTGAAGATGCCTAAATGATCAAGCTGACAACTGAGGCAGCATACATGGCTAGGGTCAGAAAATTAAGTTGTCTGCATCAAATCTAATCTAATCATATTTTAGCTAGATTTCTGGTCTCTTTCTACCAACGACTGAGGAGGAAGATGCGTATGTGGACAATTTGACAACTGAGTCAGCATCCCTGGATCAGAATATTAAGATTTCTGCATCTAATCTAACAAAATCTCAGATGGATTTTTCTTTTCTTCCAGCCACCATCTGAGAATGAAGATGCCTAAATGGATAAGCTGAAAATGGAGGCAGCATCCCTGGATTAGATCAGTATATTCAGCTGTCTCCATCTAATCTAAACAAATCTTTTGTTTCAGCCACCATATCAGGATGAGGATGCCTTAATGGTCAATCTGACAATGGAGGCAGCATCCCTGGATTAGATCAGTATATTCAGCTGTCTCCGTCTAATCTAAACAAATATTTTCTTTCAGCCACCATATCAGGATGAAGATGCATGAATGGACAAGCTGACAACTGAGTCAGCATCCCTGGATGAGGTCAGAATATTCATCTGTCTGCATCTAATGTAATCACATCTTAGCTGGATTTTTCATTTGTTTCAGCCACCTTCCAAGAAGGAAAATGGCCAAATGAACAAGCTGAAAATGGAGGCTGCATCCATGGATTAGATCAGAATATTCAACTGTCTAAATCCATACTAACAAAATCTCAGCTGGATTTTTCTTTTCTTTCAGCCACCTTCTGAGTTTAAAAATGGCCAAATGCACAACCTGACAATGGAGGCAGTATCCCTGGATTCGATCAGTATATACAACTGCCTACATCTAATCAAATCAAATCTTAAATAGATTTTTGGTTTCTTTTAGCCACCATCTGAGAATGAAGATGCCTAAATGGATAAGCTGACAATGGAGGCAGCATCCCTGGATTAGATCAGTATATTCAGCTGTCTCCATCTAATCTAAACAAATCTTTTGTTTCAGCCACTATATCAGGATGAAGATGCCTAAATGGTCAAGCTGACAATGGAGGCAGCCTCCCTGGATTAGATCAGTATATTCAGCTGTCTCCGTCTAATCTAAACAAATATTTTCTTTCAGCCACCATATCAGGATGAAGATGCATAAATGGACAAGCTGACAACTGAGGCAGCATCCCTGGATGAGAAAAATATATTCAGCTGTCTACATCTAAACTAAACAAATCTTATCTGGAATTTTGGTTTCTTTTTTAATCCACCATATCAGGATGAAGATGCCCAAGTGGACAAGCTGACAACTGAGGCAGTATCCTTGGATAAGGTGAGAATTTTAAAGCTGTCTGTATCTAATCAAATCTTAGCTGGATTTATGTTTCTTTCAGCCACCTTCGGAGGATAAAAATGGATAAATGGACAAGCTGACAATGGAGGCAGCATCCCTGGATTAGATCTGTATATTCAGCTGTCTCCATCTAATCTAAACAAATCTTTTGTTTTAGCCACCATATCAGGATGAAGATGCCTAAATGGACAAGCTGACAACTGAGGCAGCATCCCTGGATTAGATCAGTATATCCAGCTGTCTCCGTCTAATCTAAACAAATATTTTCTTTCAGCCACCATATCAGGATGAAGATGATTAAATGGACAAGCTGACTACAGAGGCAGTATCCCCAGATAAGGTGAGCGTTTTAAACTGTCTGCATCTAATCAAATCTGAGCTGGATTATTCTTTTTTCAACCACCTTCTTTGGATGAAAATGGACAAATGGACAAGCTGACTATAAAGGCAGCTTCCCTTGATTCAATAAGTATATCTAGCTGTCTGCATCTAATCTAATCAAATCTTTGCTGAATTTTTTGTTTGTTTCAGCCACCTTCTGAGAAGGAAAATGGCCAAATGGACAAGCTTACAATGGAGGCAGCATCCCTGGATTAGATCAGTATATTCAGCTGTCTACATCTAATCTAAACAAATCTTTTCTTTCAGCCACCATATCAGGATGAAGATGCCTAAATGGACACACTGACAACTGAGGCAGCATCCCTGGATGAGGTCAGAATATTAGGTTGTCTGCATCTAATCTAATCATATTTTATCTGGATTTCTGGTTTCTTTCAGCCACCGCCTGAGGATAAAGCTTTGTAAATGGAGAAGCTGACAACTGAGGCAGCATCCCTTGATGAGGTCAGAATATTCAGCTGTCTGCCTCTTATCTAGTCAAATCTTAGCTGGATTTTTTTTCTTTCAGCCACCTTCTGGGGATGAAAATGACCAAATGCACAACCTGATAAAGGAGGCAGTATCCCTTGATTAGATCAGTATTTCCAGGTGTCTATATCTAATCTAATGAATTCTCAACTAGATTTTTGGTCTCTTTCAGCTACCTTCTGAGAATCAAGATGCCTAAATGGACAGGCTGACAACTGCGGCAGCATTCCTGGATAAGGTCAGAATATTAAGCTGTCTGCATCTAATCTAATCAATTCTTAGCTGAATTTTTCTTTTCTTTCAGCCACCTTCTGAGGATAAAAATAGCCAAATGCACAACCTGACAAAGGAGGCAGTATCCTTTGATTAGATCAGTATTTCCAGGTGTCTATATCTAATCTGATCAAATTTTAACTAGAGTTTTGGTTTCTTTCAGCCACCTTCTGAGAATGAAGATGCCTAAAGGGACAAGCTGACAACTGCGGCAGCATCCCTGGATAAGGTCAGAATATTCAGCTGTCTACATCTAATCAAATCAACTCTTAACTATTTTTTGTGTTTCTTTCAGTCACCTTCTGAAGATTAAAACGGCCAAATGGACAAGCTGAACACGGAGGCAGCATCCCTAGATTCGATAAGTATATCCAGCTGTCTGCATCTAATCTACTCAAATCTTAGCTGAATTTTTTGTTTGTTTCAGCCACCTCCTGAGAAGGAAAATGGCCAAATGGACAAGCTGACAATGGAGGAAGCATCCCCGGATTTGATCAGTATATTCAGCTGTCTCCGTCAAATCTAAACAAATATTTTCTTTCAGCCACCATATCAGGATGAAGATGATTAAATGGACAAGCTGACAACAGAGGCAGTATCCCCAGATAAGGTGAGCGTTTTAAACTGTCTGCATCTAATCAAATCTGAGCTGGATTTTTTTTTTTTTTATCCACCTTCTTTGGATGAAAATGGACAAATGGACAAGCTGACTACGAAGGCAGCTTCCCTTGGTTCAATAAGTATATTCAGCTGTCTGCATCTAATCTAATCAAATATTTGCTGAATTTTTTGTTTGTTTCAGCCACCCTCTGAGAAGGAAAATGGCCAAATGGACAAGTTTACAATGGAGGCAGCATCCCTGGATTAGATCAGTATATTCAGCTGTCTCCATCTAATCTAAACAAATCTTTTCTTTCAGCCACCATATCAGGATGAAGATGCCTAAATGGACACGCTGACAACTGAGGCAGCATCCCTGGATGAGGTCAGAATATTAGGTTGTCTGCATCTAATCAAATCATATTTTATCTGGATTTCTGGTTTCTTTCAGCCACCGCCTGAGGATGAAGCTTTGTAAATGGAGAAGCTGACAACTGAGGCAGCATCAAAAAACAAAAGAGAGAGTGAGGGAAGTTTACAAATATGTGAGATGGGAACTCCTGATCCCCCAAATTAATTGCAAAAAACAACAGAGGAGTAACCCCTCGAAGGCAGAGAAAAAATTCTCAGAACCTAGGCTGACGTGCTATAGTCAGCACAATCTGCCCCAACCTGTTTGAGGATAATGCATATCCTTATAGAAGACCCCTCACTCACCAACCTGGTTGGTGACATGCTTCATCATTGGGGTCCCACCCCATAGTCTGAGTGACTATAGGGTGTGCTACGACACCTGACTACAGTGGAGCTGGTTAGTATTTTCTTTTATATGTGCATACGATCAACAAAGTGAATTAAAAAAGGGCCAGAACTGCTCACTGCAAGTATTTTATTCTTGAGTGCCTGAACCCTTATTAAAAACTGTGTGGCACCTATGCCTAGTTAGGTAGACTTCGGTGTCAAAAGAAGTGTTTTTATTAAAAATAGCGAAGTGTGCTATGTGAGGTGTGGTATTTACAGTGCTATTGATTAAAAAGGTCTACATGTTTCAACCATTGTATGTATTCATTGGTTTTCGTCAGGACCGTGTTATTGAACTGGGTGGTCCGCACACACTAAGGTGCGTCCTGCCCTAGTCCAAGTTAGAGTTCACAAATTGTGAACCCGTGAAAAATTGTGCGATTTTCTGAATTCAGAAAAACGCTTTATTTGCGGCACTACCGCTTCATGGGCACCGGCGTTTCCAAGACGGCAAGAGTCCGTCTCTTGCAGCTTCTGATCGTCAGGCGGAAAGACCTACTTGGTTCCGGCTGGAGGTGCCACACAGTTTTTAATAAGGGTTCAGGCACTCAAGAATAAAATACTTGCAGTGAGCAGTTCTGGCCCTTTTTTAATTCACTTTGTTGATCGTATGCACATATAAAAGAAAATACTAACCAGCTCCACTGTAGTCAGGTGTCGTAGCACACCCTATAGTCACTCGGACTATGGGGTGGGACCCCAATGATGAAGCATGTCACCAACCAGGTTGGTGAGTGAGGGGTCTTCTATAAGGATATGCATTATCCTCAAACAGGTTGGGGCAGATTGTGCTGACTATAGCATGTCAGCCTAGGTTCTGAGAATGTTTTCTCTGCCTTCGAGGGGTTACTCCTCTGTTGTTTTTTGCAACTGAGGCAGCATCCCTTGATAAGGTCAGAATATTCAGCTGTCTACCTCTTATCTAGTCAAAGCTTAGCTGGATTTCTTTTCTTTCAGCCACCTACTGGGGATGAAAATGACCAATGCACAACCTGATAAAGGAGGCAGTATCCCTTGATTAGATCAGTATTTCCAGGTGTCCATATCTACTCAAATCAAATCTTAACTGTTTTTTCTGTTTCTTTCAGCCAACTTCTGAGGATTAAAATGGCCAAATGGACAAGCTGAACACGGAGGCAGCATTCTTTGCTTCGATAAGTATATCCAGCTGTCTGCATCTAGTCAAATCAAATTTTAGCTGTTTTTTGTGTTTCTTTCAGCCTCCTTCTGAGGATTAAAATGACCAAATGGACAAGCTGAACACAGAGACAGGATCCCCGGATGCCATCAGTATATCCAGCTGCCTACATCTAATCATATCGTAACTGGATTTCTGGTTTCTTTCAGCCAATTTATGCGGATGAAGATGCCCAAAATTGCATGCTGTCAACTGAGGCAGCATTCATGGAAAAGGTAAGAATATTCATCCGTCTGCATCTAATCTAATCAAATCTTGGCTGGATTTTTCATTTGTTCCAGCCACCTTCTGAGAAGGAAAATGGCCAAAGGCACAAGCTGAACATTGAGGCTGCATCCCTGGATTAGGTCAGTATATTAAGCTGTCTTAATCTATTCTAATCAAATCTTAACTGGATTTTTGGTTTCTTTTAGCCACCTTCTGAGAGTCAAGATTCAAAAATGGACAAGCTGACAACTGAGGCAGTATCCCTGGATGAGAAAAATATATTCAGCTGTCTACATCTAAACTAAACAAACTTAACTGGATTTTTGATTTCTTTCAGCCACCATATCAGGATGAAGATGCCTAAATGGACAAGCTGACAACCGAGGCAGTATCTGTCACGCCTGCCAGCTCGCCGGCCAGTTTGCGCTTTCCAGCAAAGAAGGCCGCCCTGCGATGCGCATGTGCGAGGGGGTGAGGCAAGAGTCAAAAGCCTGACTTCCCCCCTAGAACTGTGCTTCGCGCTCTAGTGTTTCGGGCCTCTTGCGTCTCGTCACTTCCGCCGAGCCGTTTTGCGGTATACTGTCTCCTGTTTGCTTTGTCCAGTCTCTCGTGGCTGGAGTGATTTCTTCAAATTTGCGGGACCACAAATTTCGGTATTTGTGCCCCTCCTGTGCTCTTGTCACCTTAGGGGTTTTGTTGCTCTTTGCTGAGAGCCCTGTTAAAACCCCTCACTTTGCCTCCGTCCTTGGTTAATAGGCCGACTCGAGGTTCCCCTTTTATTCTCTGGTGCCGGCTATCCTCTCCACTTATCCCTGGGGCACCAGCCTGCTTCTCCCGGTTCCGCCTGCCGACCGAACTTTATGTTCCGTTGGTCGGCCGGACTTGGGTTCGGCTTGTGTGTGGTTGCTCACATAGCATTGTGGTAGTTGTGGTCCGCCTAGAGGCCACCTTCTCCTTATCATTCCTTCTTCCTGGTTCTTTTGGACTCCCACTGGTATTCCGAAGCTGTCATTCGTCACAGTCTTGTAGAAGGAAGACATGGTAAAGCGCTTTGCGCACTTTCCCTATTACCTCTAAAGTGAGCTATATATATTACTTATGCTTGTATCATTATATTGCAGATATTGCAGACATGAGAACCCATTATTAGGACAGGCTTACCTCCTCTACTTTACCCATTTCACGATAGGGTAAGAAACAACACCAATGCATAAGAATATTACAGCAGAAAGTAGGCACATCCTGGAGATATATCTACCTTTCATTCGAACAGGCTTATGAAAGTCATTACTGTGGTGATTCAGTCCTATGATACTCCTGGGAGCAATTTGGTCATTAGCATTGTATGAAACTTCAAGACACCAATTAGGTAAACACATATAGAAAATACAAGATATTGTTATATGTTTTCTTTTGTTGCATGTTGACCCTAATCCTTTCTTTTAGCACCTGTTTCTGGCCTGTTGGAAGTCCTGTCCGTGGAGTCTTTTTCCCCTTCCTTTCCTTGTTTTGTTCCCTCCTTTCCCTCCATATCACCATTGTGCTCTAGTGTTTGATAGACACAAGAGGTGTAGGGGGGACGGGTTGGGCTTGTCTTCGGTTCCTGGCACTCCTGCAGAACAGCACTTGGATCCTTCCAGTATCCTAGGATAAGGTGAGAATTTTAAGCTGTCTGCATCTAATCAAATCTTAGCTGGATTTTGTGTTTCTTTCAGCCACCTTCTGAGGATAAAAATGGATAAATGGACAAGCTGACAACGGAGGCAGCATCGCTGGAATAGATCAGTATATCTAGCGCCCTTCATCTAATCAAATCAAATCTTAACTGGATTTTTGGTTTCTTTCAGGAACCGTCTGAGGGTGAAGATGCCTAAATGATCAAGCTGACAACTGAGGCAGCATACATGGCTAGGGTCAGAAAATTAAGTTGTCTGCATCAAATCTAATCTAATCATATTTTAGCTAGATTTCTGGTCTCTTTCTACCAACGACTGAGGAGGAAGATGCGTATGTGGACAATTTGACAACTGAGGCAGCATCCCTGGATAAGGTCGGAATATTAAGATTACTGCATCTAATCTAACAAAATCTCCGATGGATTTTTCTTTTCTTTCAGCCACCATCTGAGAATAAAGTTGCCTAAATGGACAAGCTGACAATGGAGGCAGCATCCCTGGATTAGATCAGTATATTCAGCTATCTCCATCTAATCTAAACAAATCTTTTGTTTCAGCCACCATATCAGGATGAGAATGCATAAATGGTCAAACTGACAATGGAGGCAGCATCCCTGGATTAGATCAGTATATTCAGCTGTCTCCGTCTAATCTAAACAAATATTTTCTTTCAGCCACCATATCAGGATGAAGATGATTAAATGGACAAGCTGACAACTGAGGCAGTATCCCCATATAAGGTAAGCGTTTTAAGCTGTCTGAATCTAATCAAATCTGAGCTGGATTTTTTTTTCAACCACCTTCTTAGGATGAAAATGGACAAATGGACAAGCTGACTACGAAGGCAGCTTCCCTTGATTCAATAAGTATATCCAGCTGTCTCCATCTAAGCTAAACAAATCTTTTCTTTCAGCCACCACATCAGGATGAAGATGCCTAAATGGACAAGCTGACAACTGAGGCAACATCCCTGGATGAGGTGAGAATATTAGGTTGTCTGCATCTAATCTAATCATATTTTATCGGGATTTTCTGGTTTCTTTCAGCCACCGCCTGAGGATGAAGCTTTGTAAATGGAGAAGTTGACAACTGAGGCAGCATCCCTTGATAAGGTCAGAATATTCAGCTGTCTACCTCTTATCTAGTCAAATCTTAGCTGGATTTGTTTTGCTTTCAGCCACCTTCTGGGGATGAAAATGACCAAATGCACAACCTGATAAAGGAGGCAGTATCCCTTGATTAGATCAGTATTTCCAGGTGTCTATATCTAATCCAATCAAATCTCAACTAGATTTTTGGTCTCTTTCAGCTACCTTCTGAGAATCAAGATGCCTAAATGGACAGGCTGACAACTGCGGCAGCATCCTTGGATAAGGTCAGAATATTAAGCTGTCTGCATCTAATCTAATCAATTCTTAGCTGAATTTTTCTTTTCTTTCAGCCACCTTCTGAGGATAAAAATGGCCAAATGCACAACCTGACAAAGGAGGCAGTATCCTTTGATTAGATCAGTATTTCCAGGTTTCTATATCTAATCTAATCAAATCTTAAATAGATTTTTGGTTTCTTTCAGCCACCTTCTGAGAATGAAGATGCCTAAATGGACAGGCTGACAACTGCGGCAGAATCCCTGGATAAGGTCAGAATATTCAGCTGTCTACATCTAATCAAATCAACTCTTAACTAATTTTTGTGTTTCTTTCAGCCACCTTCTGAAAATTGAAATGGCCAAATGGACAAGCTGAACACAGAGGCAGCATCTCTAGATTTGATAAGTATATCCAGCTGTCTGCATCTAATCTACTCAAATCTTAGCTGAATTTTTTGTTTGTTTCAGCCACCTCCTGAGAAGGAAAATGGCCAAATGGACAAGCTGACAATGGAGGCAGCATCCCTGGATTTGATCAGTACATTCAGCTGTCTCCATCTAATCTAAACAA
Organism: Lissotriton vulgaris; assembly: GCF_964263255.1. NCBI lineage: Eukaryota > Metazoa > Chordata > Amphibia > Caudata > Salamandridae > Lissotriton > Lissotriton vulgaris. The sequence continues at coordinate 1,435,078,805 of NC_141695.1, read as the reverse complement.
ATCTTTTCTTTCAGTCACCATATCAGGATGAAGATGCCTAAATGGACAAGCTGACAACTGAGGCAGCATCCCTGGATAAGGTCAGAATATTAAGTTGTCTGCATCTAATCCAATCATATCTTAACTGGATTTCTGGTTTCTTTCAGCCACCGCCTGAGGATGAAGCTGTGTAAATGAACAAGCTGACAACTGAGGCAGCATCCCTTGATTGATAAGGTCAGAATATTCAGCTGTCTACATCTAACCTACTCAAATCTTAGCTGGATTTTTCTTTTCTTTCAGCCACCTTCTGAGGATGAAAATGGCCAAATGCACAACCTGACAAAGGAGGCAGCATCCCTTGATTAGATCAGTATTTCCAGGTGTCCATATCTACGCAAATCAAATCTTAACAGTTTTTTCTGTTTCTTTCAGCCACCTTCTGAGTATTAAAATGGCCCTATGGACAAGCTGAACACTGAAGCAGCATTTTTTTGCTTCGATAAGTATATCCAGCTGTCTGCATCTAGTCAAATAAATTGTAGCTGGTTTTTGTGTTTCTTACAGCCACCTCCTGAGGATTAAAATGACCAAATGGACAAGCTGAAAACAGAGACAGGATCCCCGGATGCCATCAGTATATCCAGCTGCCTACATCTAATCATATCGTAACTGGATTTCTGGTTTCTTTCGGCCAATTTATGCGGATGAAGATGCCCAAAATTGCATGCTGACAATTGAGGCAGCATTCATGGAAAAGGTAGGAATATTCATCTGTCTGCATCTAATCTAATCAAATCTTAGCTGGATTTTTCATTTGTTTCAGCCACCTTCTGAGAAGGAAAATGGCCAAATGCACAAGCTGAAAATTGAGGCTGAGTCCCTGGATTAGATCAGTATATTCAGCTGTCTTAATCTATTCTAATCAAATCTTAACTGGATTTTTGGTTTCTTTTAGCCACCTTCTGAGAATCAAGATTCACAAATGGACAAGCTGACAACTGAGGCAGTATCCCTGGATGAGAAAAATATATTCAGCTGTCTACATCTAAACTAAACAAATCTTAACTGGAATGTTGATTTCTTTCAGCCACCGTATCAGGATGAAGATGCCTAAATGGACAAGCTCACAACTGAGGTAGTATCTGTCACGCCTGCCAGCTCGCCGGCCAGTTCGCGCTTTCCAGCAAAGATGGCCGCCCTGCCACGCACATGTGCGAGGGGGTCAGGCAAGAGTCAAAAGTCTGACTTCCCCCCTAGAATGGTGCTTCGCGCTCTAGTGTTTCGGGCCTCTTGCGTCGCGTCCCTTCCGCCGAGCCGTTTTGCGGTACACTGTCTCCTGTTTGCTTCGTCCAGTCTCTCGTGGCTGGAGTGATTTCTTCAAATTTGCAGCACCACGAATTTTGGTATTTGTGCCCCTCCTGTGCTCTTGTCACCTTAGGGGTTTTGTTGCTCTTTGCTGAGAGCCCTGTTAAAACCCCCCACTTTGCCTCCGTCCTTGGTTAATAGGCGGACTCGAGGTTCTCCTTTTATTCTCTGGTGCCGACTATCCTCTCCACTTATCCCTGGGTCACCAGCCTGCTTCTCCCGGTTCCGCCTGCCGACCGAACTTTATGTTCCGTTGGTCGGCCGGACTTGGGTTGGGCTTGTGTGTGGTTGCTCACAGGGCATTGTGGTAGTTGTGGTCCGCCTAGAGGCCACCTTCTCCTTATCATTCCTTCTTTCTGGTTCTTTTGGACTCCCACTGGTATTTGGAAGCTGGCATTCGTCACAGTCTTGAAGAAGGAAGACATGGTAAAGCGCTGTGCGCACTTTCCCTATTACCTATAAAGTGAGCTATATATATTACTTATGCTTGTATCGTTATATTGCAGATATTGCAGACCTGAGAACCCATTATTAGGACAGGCTTACCTCCTCTACTTTACCCATTTCACGATAGGGTAAGAAACAACACCTATGCATAAGAATATTATAGCAGAGAGTAGGCACATCCTGGAGATATACCTACCTTTCATTCGAACAGGCTTACGAAAGTCATTGCTGTGTTGATTCAGTCCTATGATACTCCTCGGAGCAATTTGGTCATTAGCATTGCATGAAACTTCAAGACACCAATCAGGAAAACACATATCAGAATATTCAGCTGTCTACCTCCAATCTAATCAAATCTTAGCTGGATTATTTTTTTCTTTCAGCCGCCGTCTGAGGATGAAAATGTCCAAATGCACAACCTGACAAAGGATGCAGTATCCCTTGAAAAGATCAGTATTTCCAGGTGCCTATATCTAATCTAATCAAATCTTAACTAGATTTTTTGTTTCTTTTAGCCACCTTCTGAGAATCAAGATTCACAAATGGACAAGCTGACAACGGAGGCAGCATCCCTGGATTAAAACAGTATATTCAGCTGTCTACATCTAAACTAAACACATTTTAACTGCAATTGTGGTTTCTTTCAGCCACCATATCAGGATGAAGATGCCTAAATGGACAAGCTGACAAATGAGACAGTATCCTTTAATAAGGTGAGAATTTTAAGCTTTCTGCATCTGATCAAATCTTAGCTAGATATTTAGTTTCTTTCAGCCACCTGACAAATGGCAAAGCTGACAACGGAGGCAGCATCGCAGGAATAGATTAGTATAGCTAGCTGCCTACTGTGAGAAGTTGGCCTGGTATATGATGTCCACTATTCTAGTGGGCACCTTGCACCATTCCAAACAACCCTCATGGTGATGGTTGTAAAGTCAACCTTATAGACCAGCTATCCTAGTGGTAGCATGGACAAAGCAGTCTTAGGCTAAAACTTCACAGAGCATGTGAAGCCAGCTGTTTTATCATATATAATACCTTGAATACCAAATGAAAGGACACCACACAAGGTATATATCAAATATATATGTATGTATTACTAACACAACCCCTCTGCATTCTTTATGAGGTCAGAGTTTGAGATACGTTACAAGTTACTCTTTAACCCCTTCGAGGCTGATGACGAGCTGGGCTCGTCATGGTGTAGCCTCCTCAAACACTGATGACGAGCCCAGCTCGTCATGAACAATGGGAAATGGCAATATCCAGCACAGGAGAAAAATAACCACAGCAGCTATGTGGTTAAGCATTCTATAAGTTGCACAAATACAATTCTGCCCTAGGGGCCTCACGAAACATATACTAAGTAAATGGTATAAGAGCCACTTCAGGAAAGGTGAATAGGCCTAGGGCCTAGGGAATCGCTGGGGCTACACTACAGGACCAAAGGTTTGGAAGTAGGAGACCCACGGGAGACGCATGCAGTGTGGGAACACAGACGCAAGCTACCTTTGACTTACAATGGAGAACGAAGAAGCTACAAAGTTACTGATTTGGGACACTTCCGAATGAACTACGGTGAAACCCCTGTAAACTAGGACACTTCAATAGTCAATACCCACGGGAGCACTGGAGTACTCGAGTTACCTCACCCAGGGAGGCCGGGTGCATCGGTGTCTTTTTGTGTTGGGTTTCATCGATGCTTTCAAAGTGCTTCAGGCGGCCGATGGAAGAGTGTCCGGGTGGATCCAAGGGTGGATCAAGGAGCTGAAGAACCTGAAAGCAGAGGGGACAGAGTCTGGGTCACTAGCCAGTGACCAGGATGAAACCAGGATGGAACCAGGTGATGTTGCGATGCAAACAGGTGAAGAGGTGAAGCTTGTCTCTGCAGCCACGAGGACCAGGAGGCGTCAATCATGACCAGGAGCTGGAGTCGAGCTGTTCCCCAAAGGCTCTAGTTGACTGCAGTGTTGGTATCCGGATTGGATCCAACAAGCCTTGGTAACCGCAACCCATGCAGGAAGTGAAGATTCGCTTCAGTGCAGACCAGCAAGGTCTGAGAAGCTTCTCTTTTGGAAGGAAGCTGAAGCAAACCTGAGAAACCAGGCACGCATGGAAAATTCAAAGGATCATCTTCAGGGGGGCTCACTAGCCAATGGGCTAGCAACTGGGAAGAGGCGCCAAGCTGAAATGCAGGAGCGGGCCCCACGAGGCACTCGTGGAGTGTGGAGGGCTGAGCTTTGATGCAGATGCTGCTCGGGTCAGGGGCTTCTCTTATCCTAATGCACAACTGCGAGGGTGCCTCTGTCATTGCACAATTAGCAAAGTGCAGGTAATCCAGGATAACACGTCCCACGTCTCTCGTGTCCGCCACGGGTCTCAGCTTTGTTGTGAATGTGGATCGAAGTCGGAGAAGTCTGAAAGTCCAGTTTCTGAGTTACTGAGTCATCGGGTTCCTGCTGGAGCGTCGACAAAGCAAACCGGCAAGTTACTGTTTGAACAGGGTGGTCACTCCTTGACCACAAGGGAGATGTCTTTAGTCTTCCAGTTGATATGGAACGTTGAAGGTCCAAGAGTTTTGTTTCAGAGTTTCTTTCCATGATAATCTAATGTCTCTCGACACAGCTCCTAACTTTATACTAAACTAAGGGGATGGGTTACCTGCTAGGTCCCTCCTATGGGTGGAACCTGGGAAGGGGTTGGTTACACCCTTTTCCCTTTGTCCAGTTTTGTGCCAGAGCTGGGGCTGGAGTGCCCCAGCAACTGGTTTGAACCGAGCTATGCATGGAGCACCTTGTGTGCCCCACGCAGTGTCTCATTTTGCAGCCCTCCCTGCCCCAATACACTTAACGCCTGTCTGGGGAGGTGCTAGAACCTCCCAAGGCAGGAAACCTATTGTCCAGGCCTCCCCTGCCGGACGTTCATCCAGCAGCAGGAGGTCAGACTTGTGTCTGTGGCAGCAGCATCCATTTTGTGATGCTTAAGCTCTGTTTAACTTTAACCGGGTAAAGCAGTAACTACATGTTTTCTCCCTCTAGAAGGGTGGAATGCTACCCCCGCCGCCAGAATTGGCGGGGGGGAGTGGGTAGTATTCCAAAGTGTTTGACACCTTACACGACATGTTTTGATAAAGCCAAACCAAAGTTAGCATTAACCGCGAGGATTATAATGCACTTAAGAGTATATGGTATGGCTATATCATAGAACAGCTATAAGGACATGGGGGCCGATTCACAGAATGAACTTAAGACAAAATCCTAAACTTACTACTTTTGGTATTCACAAAAGTTAGGATTTTGTCTTAAGTTTGTCTTAAGACAAATTTAAGACAGATTTAAGACAGACTTAAGACTAAATCCTAACTTAAGTCTGTCTTCATTCTGTCTTAAGACAAACTTAAGACAAAATCCTAACTTCTGTGAATACCAAAAGTAGTAAGTTTAGGATTTTGTCTTAAGTTAGTTCTGTGAATCGGGCCCATGGTTCCGAAAGCTGCAGAGGGGCTCAGCTCATGCTAGGGCACCCTCTCACATAAAACCAAGCACTCTGCCTCCAGGATTGTTAAGGCCTGCCATATGAGTGACTTATAGGTATATATGTGTCTATATATAAGGGTAGATATAGGTATACTATATCTAAGCAAGGGGTGATTACACCACCTTGCCCAAGCTGAGTGATCAGCCTGTGGTGTCAGTTTGGATGGCCAGCCAGGGGTGGCATAATACATGCTGCAGCCCCTGGTAGTCCTTGGATGCACCTATGCCCTGGGTACCTATGGTACACTATACAGGGGCTCACAAAGGTGACCCAATACCCAATCAGGTATGTACCTAAAGTACATGGTATCAATTTAGAGAGAGAACAGCTGGGCTGTGGGTCTGATTAGCAGGCCCACAGCCACACTAAAGTCGAAAAACCAGAAAATCACAGCAAAAAGTGGGGGTGACCATAGGAAGCACACCCTACTCTTCTACACAACCCCCCCACCCCCAACTCAGGGACATTAAACTAACCGTGACCATTTGAGCTTTCTTGTTCTAAGTGGAAATGGACCACCTAAGCAGTTTGGGATTTTCACCCTTCATCTGATTTAGCCACAGGTGGGGCTTATGGTCTGTCTGAATCTTGAAGTGAGTATCAAACAAGTATGGCCTCAGCTTCTTCAGGGCCCAAACCACAGCAAAGGCCTCCTTCTCAATAGCTGACCAACATTTCTCTCTAGGGGTCGCCCTTCTGCTAATAAAAGCAATGGGCTGGTCTTGACCATCTTTATTCAGTTGTGAAAGAACAGCTCCCAAACCCAATTCAGAAGCATCTGTTTGGACAATGAATTATTTGGAGTAATCTGGACTTTGCAGAATAGGTGCAGTGCACATGGCCTGCTTCAGGTCATCAAATGCCTTTTGACAGCTTACTGTCCACTGAATTTTCTTTGGCATTTTCTTTGAGGTGAGGTCATTAAGAGGAGTCACAATAGACCCATAGTTCTTAACAAACTTCCTGTAGTAACCAGACAGGCCCAAGAAAGCTCTGACCTGTGTCTGGGTGGTTGGAAGAGTCCAGTCCTTTATGTTCTGGATCTTGCTCTCCAGTGGTTGAACCTGACCCCCTCCTACAAGGTGGTCCAGGTATACAACCTTACTCTGCCCTATCTGCCACCTGGTAGCCTTGATAGTTAGGCCTGCCTTTTGCAGGGCCTCCAAAACATTTTTCAGGTGGAGCTGGTGATCCTCCCAGGTGGAGCTAAAGACAGCAATATCATCAAGATAAGCTGCACAGTAGTCATCCAGGCCTGTGAGAACTTGGTTCACCACCCTTTGAAATGTGGCAGGTGCATTTTTCAGACCAAAGGGCATTACCACAAATTGATATTGTCCTCCTGGGGTTGAAACTGCTGTTTTGGCTTTTGCATCATCAGCTAGTCTGGGCAGAAGCCAATCTGTCAATGAGCTCATCTGCCCTTGGTATTGGGTGGGCATCTGTCCTAGTGATAGCATCGAGACCTCTGTAGTCCACACAAAACCTCATCCCTCTCTTATCATCTTGGGTGTGAGGTTTAGGCACAAGGACTACTGGACTGGCCCAGGGGCACTCTGGGGGCTCAATAACTCCAAACTCCAACATCTTTCGGACCTCTGTCCTGATACAGACCCTGACATGGTCAGGATGCCTGTAGATTTTACTCTTCACAGGCAGACTGTCACCAGTGTCCACCTCATGGGTGCACCAGTTTGTCTGACTTGGAGTCAGAGAAAACATATGTCTGTAGGACTGTACAACTTGTCTGCAGTCCCTATGTTGCTGATCAGTAAGGCTGCCTGCCAAGGCTACACCATCAACTGACCCATCGTCAGAGAAAGCAGGTCTGGGAGAGGGTCACTCTCCTCCTCTGTCCCTCATCTGTAGCCATGAGCAGGCACATGTCTGCCCTGTCAACATATGCCTTCAATCTATTGACATGAAGCACCCTGTGAGGGCTCCTGGGAGTTCCAAGGTCAACCAAGTAGGTTTCCTCTCCCTTTTGCTCAACATAGTGTGGGGTCCAGACCACTTGTCTTGGAGTGCTGCTGGGGCCACTGGCTCCAACACCCACACTTTCTGCCCTGGCTGGTAAACAGTCAGCACAGCCCGTTGGTCATGCAAGGCTTTTTGAGGTTCCTGGCTAACCTCAAGGCTATTAGATGACTTTTTCATATAAGCCATCCTGGAGCGGAGAACAAGTACATAATCCACTTTGTCTTGTTTAGGCTTTTTGAGAGGTAACTCCTATCCTTCCTTCACCAGACACAGGGGTCCTCTTACAGGGTTCCCAAATAGAAGTTCAAAAGGGCTGCAGCCAACCCCCTTCTGTGGGACCTCTATGTAAGTGAATAAAAGGCAGGGCAGCAAGATATCCCATCTTCGCTTAAGCTTTTCAGGGTGTCTCTTGATCATGCCCTTCAAGGTCTTGTTGAATCTTTCAACTAGACCATTGCATTGTGGATGGTAGGGTGTGGTGAACTTGTAGTTCACTCCACACTCTTTCCACATAGCAGTCAGATATCCAGACATAAAGTTTGCACCTCTGTCTGAGACAGCTTCTTTTGGAAAGCCCACTCTTGAGAAAACTCCCAGGAGGGCTCTTGCCACAACAGGGGCTATTGTGGTCCTTAAGGGAATAGCTTCTGGGTATCTGGTGGCATGATCCACTACCACCAGAATAAACCCGTGCCCAGAGGCTGTTTGGGGATCCATTGGTCCAACAATGTCTATCCCAACTCTCTCAAAGGGAACCCCCACCACAGGTAGTGGTATTTGAGGGGCCTTTGTGGTGCCACCTGATTTGCCACTTGCTTGGCAGGTGACACAGGAGCGACAAAACTCCTTGGCATCTTCTGACATGTGTGGCCAGCGAAAGTGAGGGACAAGCCTGTGCCAAGTCTTGTTCTGGCCTAGATGTCCTGCTAAGGGAATATCATGGGCTAAGGTAAGAAGGAAGCCCCTGAATGCCAGAGGTATGACCAACCTCCTGGAAGCACCAGGCTTGGGGTCTCTAGCCTCTGAATAAAGGAGCCCTTCATCCCAACACACTCTGTGGGTACCTGTAGCATTCCCAGCAGCCTCAGCAGCAGCTTTCTGTCTGAGAGGTTCAAGAGAGGGGCAGTCCAGGTGTGCCTGCCTCAGATCTGCCCTTGAAGGTCCCCCAGTCCCAAGATACTCAACCTGATCAGGCTCAAGCTCTTCTAGGACAGTTCCTTCTTGGGTCTCACTATCAGCTTCCTCAGAAGGCTGATCCTCACTCTGATGCAGGGGGTAAGGTACTGCCTTAACCCTACTGCTCTTTCTCTTGGTAGGCAACTGGTCCATAGTTTCAGGATCCAGGGCCTGTTCAGTTTGGTACTTTTTGGCCTGTGACCTGGTCGCAGCAAGGACATGTGCTGATATACCTAGATATTTCTGCATGAGTCCTATACTCCACTTCAGACCAGACTGAAGATTCCAGATCATTGCTCAACAAACATTCTACAGGGAGGTCTGAACTAACAACAACCTTTTTGAGGCCAGGTACCCCTCCCCAGGAGAAATTAACAATTGCCATACTATGGGTGGTAGTGACATTGCTTGCATTGGGCACTAGGTAATTATCACCTAGTATTATATGTCCAGGGTCCACAAAGTTAGGCGTCACCATGGTGACACTGGCACATGTGTCCCTTCAGGCCTGAGCCATTTTATTATTAATCAAAGGAGTCTGTCTGTACTTGCCCAAGTTACTGGGGCTCACAGTAGAGGACATAGCCATGTCCACATCACAGACAAGAACAGCTTGAGTTGGTATTCTGACTAGGCCAGAATCCACCTCAGTTCCCAGGGTTAACCCTACTACACCCTTCTGTTGAGAACCACCACTATTAGCTGTACTAGGGGGAACAGTTGCCTTAGGGGCAATAGTGTTTGGAGCTGCCTCCTTCTTGGTGCAATTACTGAACCAGTGAGTGTTACTCTTACAAAAACTACACCATGGTTTCTTTGGACCTTCTTTCTTTTTGGATTTCTTGGAACCCCCCTCATTAGAAGCTTTTTGGGGACCTGGCAAAGACTTCTGGTCTTTTGCTTTCTCCCCACCCTCTTGGTCTTGCTTCTTCTGATCACCACCTTGGTTCTGTGCCTTCTGCCTCACCCTGGTTCTGACCCATTTGTCTGCCTCCTTTCCCAATTCTTGGGGGTAGAGGTCAGATCAGAGTCAATCAGGTGTTGGTGCAATAACTGGTTCTGACAGTTGTTAAGTATTTGTTCTCGCATGATCAAATTATACAATCCTGTATAGTCCTTAACCTTACTGCCCAGTAACCAGCCTTCCAGAGCCTTAGTGGCACAATCTACAAAGTCAGTCCAGTCTTGAGTCTGTGTCTTCTGGGTGTCTCTGAACAGCAACCTATACTGCTCAGTGGTTAAGCCAAACCTATCTATCAGAGCACTCTTCAGGACAGTGTAGTTGTCAGCATCCTCATCACTAACTGTGAGGAGCTTGTATCTACCTTTTTTTGAAAAGGAGAGCCATAAGATTGCTACCCACAGACTTTGGGGTACCTGCTGTACTTTGCAGGCCCTCTCCAAAGCAGTTATCCACTTGTAGATGTCATCCCCACTCTTGTAGGGAGGGACAATCTTATTTAGGTTTTTATGTCATGTGAGCCTTCCCTACCTCTAGAGATGTTGCTGCCACCAGTGGAATCTATTCCACTCAACTTTTGCTCTCTAGCAAGAGCCAGGGTCTCTTTGGCAAGGGCAATTTCTTGCCTCTTGATCCTAAGATTGACTTCCCTCATCCTAGCCGTATACTCCTTTCTCTGAGGTGAAGTCATCCTCCTCACTGCTGAGGTATTTGACCCTACTGAGTCGTCAGAGTGGTGGGAGTCACTGGAAAGTGACCTCCTCCTTCTGTGCTCAGTGTTAGGCTTACTTGGGGGCCTGGATGGGATTCTCTCCTGTCCAGCCCCAGGTAGTCCTAGGTTGTCCTGGTCCAGTTCTTCAACTTGGACCTAGTCATCATCCTCATCATCAGACCCCCCTGGATTGTCATCCTGGGAATCCTCTGTTGATGGATGCCCCCCCTTCCACTACCAGTCTGATCTGGGGCTGCTCCCTTCTCAGCATCATACTCCATTAACAAATCTATAAGGTGTCTTAGGGTTGAACTCTGTCATTGTCTCAGTTTCCTGAGTGAACACAAACTTCTAAGTTCATTAAAAGTAAATTTGTCATAGTGGGAAGGGATCCTGGGAGGATCCACTTCCTCTGGGAGAGACACACTAGGCTCTCCTCTCAAGGACATTCTCTAGTGAGGTGTGGTGTGTGCACCTACCTACACTAAGTGTTACCTACTAGAACCTCTCTAGGAGTTGTAGTCAGAGTGTGCTAGGCCCTTTGGTCTACAACCACTAAGTTCAGTAGAACTTAAGTATTATAAGACTTGATTTATATGTACCTCTAGGTACCTTAATGTGATCTTTCAAATGATATCTCAAGATTATATGGTAAAACAACAGCAAGCTCTTATCCCAACCGCTGCACACCAATGTGAGAAGTTGGCCTGGTATACGAAGTCCACTATTCTAGTAGGCACCTTGCACCAGTCCAAACGACCCTTATGGTGATGGTTGTAAAGTCAACCTTATAGACCAGCTATCCTAGTGGTAGCATGGACAAAGCAGTCTTAGGCTAAAACTTCAGAGAACATGTGAAGCCAGCTGTTTTACCACATATAATCCCTTGAATACCAAATGAAAGGACACCACACAAGGTATATATCAAATATATATGTATTTATTACTAACACAACCCCTCTGCACTCTTTATGAGGTCAGAGTTCGAGATACGTTACACGTTACTCATTAAGCATACTATACGTTGCACAAAGAATATTCTGCCCTAGGGGCCTCATGAACCATGTACTAAGTAAGTGGTATAAGAGCCACTTCAGGAAAGGTGAATTGGCCTAGGGCCTAGGGAATCGCTGGGGCTACACTACAGGACCAAAGGTTTGGAAGTAGGAGACCCACAGGAGACGCCTGCAGTGTGGGAACACAGACGCAAGCTACCATTGACTTACAATGGATAACGAAGAAGTTACAAAGTTACTGATTAGGGACACTCACGGGTGGACTACGGTGAAACCCCTGTAAACTAGGACACTTGGATAGTCAATACCCACGGGAGCACCGGAGTACTCGAGTTACCTCACCCAGGGAAGCCGGGTGCATAGGTGTCTTTTCGTGTCGGGTTTCGTCGATGCTTTCAATGGAGGCCTGCAAAAGAAGTGCTGCAGGCGGCCGAAGGAAGAGTGTCCGGGTGGATCCAAGGGTGGATCAAGGAGCTGAAGAACCTGAAAGCAGAGGGGACAGAGTCTGGGTCACTAGCCAATGACCAGGAAGGAAACAGGATGGAACCAGGTGATGTCGCAATGCAAACAGGTGAAGAGGTGAAGCTTGTCTCTGCAGCCACGAGGCACAGGAGGCATCGACGACGACCAGGAGCTGGAGTTGAGCTGTCCCACGAAGGCTTTAGTTGACTGCGGTGTCGGTTTCTAGATTGGACCCAACAAGCCTTGGTAACCGCAACCCACGCAGGAAGTGAAGATTCGCTTCAGTTCAGACCAGCAAGGTCTGAGGAGCAAGCCCAGAGCAACCAGGCAAGCATGGAAAATTAAAAAGATCATCTTCAGGGGGGCTCACTAGCCAAGGGGCTAGCAACCGGGAAGACGTGCAAAGCTGAAATGCAGGAGCGGGCCCCACGCGGCACTCGTAGAGTGTGGAGGGCTGAGCTTTGATGCAGATGCTGCTCGGGTCTGGGGCTTCTCTTACCCCAATGCACAACTGCGAAGGTGCCTCGGTCGTTGCACAATTAGCAAAGTGCAAGTAGTCCAGGATAACCGGTCCCACGTCTCTCGTGTCCGCCACGGGTCTCAGCGTTGCTGTGGATGTGGACCGAAGTAGGAGAAGTCTGGCAGTCCAGTTTCTGAGTCATCGGGTTCCTGCTAGAGCGTCGACAAAGCAAACTGGTGCCTGTTTGAACAGGGTGGTCACTCCTTGACCACAAGGGAGATGTCTTCAGTCTTCCAGTCGATATGGAACGTCGAAGGTCCAAGAGTTTCATTTCAGAGTTTCATTCCAGGATAATCGAATGTCTTTAGACATAGCTCCTACCTTTATACTAAGCTAAGGGGCTGGATTACCTGCTAGGTCCCTACTATGGGTATAACCTGGGAAGGAGGTGGTTACACCCCTTTCCCTTTGTCCAGTTTCGCGCCAGAACTGGGGCTGGAGTGCCCCAGCAACTGGTTTGAACCGGGCTATGCATGGAGCATCTTGTGTGCCCCAGGCAGTGTCTCATTTGGCAGCCCTCCCTGCCCCAATACACTAAAAGCCTGTCTGGGGAGGTGCTAGCACCTCCCAAGACAGGAAACCTGTTGTCCAGGCCTCCCCTGCCGGAGGTTCATCCAGCAGCAGAAGGTCAGGCTCGTGTCTGTGGCAGCAGCATCCATTTTGTGACGCTGAGGCTCTGTTTAACTTTAACCAGGTAAAGCAGCAACTACATGTCTTCTCCCTCTAGAAAGGTGGAATGCTACCCCCGCCACCAGAATTGGCGAGGGGTAGTATTCTAAAGTGTTTGACACCTTATACGACATGTTTTGATAAAGCCAAACCAAAGTTAGCATTAACCGCGAGGAATATAATGCACTTAAGAGTATGGTATGGCTATATCATAGAACAGCTATAAGGAGATGGTTCCGAAAGCTGCAGAGGGGCTCAGCTCATGCTAGGGCACCCTCTCACATAAAACCAAGCACTCTGCCTCCAGGATTGTTAAGGCCTGCCATATGAGTGACTTATAGGTATATATGTGTCTATATATAAGGGTAGATATAGGTATACTATATCTAAGCAAGAGGTGATTACACCACCTTGCCCAAGCTGAGTGATCAGCCTGTGGTGTCAGTTTGGATGGCCAGCCAGGGGTGGCATAATACATGCTGCAGCCCCTGGTAGACCTTGGATGCACCTATGCCCTGGGTACCTATGGTACACTATACAGGGGCTCACAAAGGTGACCCAATACCCAATCAGGTATGTTCCTAAAGTACATGGTATCAACTTAGAGAGAGAACAGCTGGGCTGTGGGTCTGATTAGCAGCCCCAGAGCCACACTAAAGTCGAAAAAACTGAAAATCACAGTAAAAAGTGGGGGTCACCTTAGGAAGCAGACCCTACTCTCCTACACCTACCTCTAATCAAATCAAACCTTAACTGGATTTTTGTTTTTTTTAAAGAACCATCTTAGGGTGAAGATGCCTAAAAGGTCAAGCTGACAACTGAGGCAGCATACATGGCTAGGGTCAGAAAATTAGGTTGTCTGCATCTAATCGAATCATATTTTAGCTGGATTTCTCGTCTCTTACTACCAATGACTGAGGATGAATATGTGTATGTGGACAAGCTGACAACTGAGGCAGCATCCCTGGATAAGGACAGAATATTAAGCTTTCTGCATCTAATCTAATCAAATCTCAGCTGGTTTTATCTTTTCTTTCAGCCACCTTCTGAGGATGAAAATGGCCAATTGCACAACGTGACAGCGGAGGCAGCATCCCTGGATTCGATCTATATATACAACTGCCTACATCTAATCAAATCAAATCTTAAATAGTTTTTTGTTTTCTTTCAGCCACCTTCTGAGAATGAAGATGCCTAAATGGACAAGCTGACAACCACAGCAGCATCCCTGGATAAGGTCAGAATTTTTAGCTGTCTGCATCTAATCAAATCAAATCTTAACTGATTTTTGTGTTTCATTCAGCCACCTTCTGAGGATTAAAATGGCCAAATGGACAAGCTGAACATGGAAGTAGCATCCATTGATTCGATGACTATATATCCAGTTGTCTGCATCTAATCTAATCAAATCATAGCTGAATTTTTTGTTTGTTTCAGCCACCTTCTGAGAAGGAAAATGGCCAAAAGTGCATGCTGACAACTGAGGCAGCATTCATGGAAAAGGTACGAATTCATCTGTCTACATCTAATCTAATGAAATCTTTGCTGGATTTTTCTTTTGTTTCAGTCACCTTCTGAGAACGAAAATGGCCAAATGGGCATGCTGAAAATGGAGGCTGCATTCCTGGATTAGATCAGTATATTCAGCTGTCTAAATCTATTCTAATCAACTCTTAACTGGATTTTTGGTTTCTTTCAGCCACCTTCTGAGGATCAAGATTCACAAACGGACAAGCTGACAACTGAGGCTGCATCCCTGTAGTAGAACAGTATATTCATCTGTCTAAATCTTAACTAAACAAATCTTAACTTGGAATTTTGGTTTCTTTCAACCACCATATCAGGATGAAGATGCCTAAATGGACAAGCTGACAACTGAGGCAGTATCCTTTGATAAGGTGAGAATTTTAAGCTGTCTGCATCTAATCAAATCTTAGCTGGATTTGTGTTTCTTTCAGCCACCTTCTCAGGATACAAATGAACAAATGGAGAAGCTGACAACGGAGGTAGCATCGCTGGAATAGATCAGTATATCTAGCTGCCTACATCTAATCAAATCAAATCCTGGCTGGATTTTTGGTTTCTTTCAGGAATCGTCTAAAGGTGAAGATGTCTAAATGGTCAAGCTGACAACTGAGGCAGCACACCTGGCTAGGGTCAGAAAATTAAGTTGTCTGCATCTAATCTAATCTAATCATATTTTAGCTGCATTTCTGGCCTCTTTCTACCAATGACTGAGGATGAAGATGCGTATGTGGACAATCTGACAACTGAGGCGGAACCCTGGATAAGGACAGAATATTAAGCTTTCTGCATCTAATCTAATCAAATCTCAGCTCAATTTTTCTTTTCTTTCTGCCACCTTCTGAGGATGAAAATGGCCAAATGCACAACCTGACAACAAAGGCAGTATCCCTGGATTCGATCAGTATATACAACTGCCTACATCTAATCAAATCAAATCTTAAATAGATTTTTGTTTTTTCTGAGCCACTGTCTGAGAATGAAGATGCCTAAATGGACACGCTGACAACTGCGGCAGCATCCATGAATAAGGTCAGAATATTCAGCTGTCTACATCTAATCAAATCTTATGTGATTTTTGTGTTTCCTTCAGCCACCTTCTGAGGATTAAGATGGCCAAATGGAGAAGCTGAACACGGAGACAGCATCCCTGAATTCGATCAGTATATCTAGCTGCCTAAATCAAATCGTAGCTGAATTTTTTGTTTGTTTCAGCCACCTTCTGAGAATGAAAATGGCCAAATGGACAAGCTGACAATGGAGGCAACATCCATGGATTATATCAGTATATTCAGCTGTCCCCATCTAATCTAAACAAATCTTTTCTTTCAGCCACCATATCAGGATGAAGATGATTAAATGGACAAGCTGAAAATGGCCGATTGCACAACGTGACAGCGGAGGCAGCATCCCTGGATTCGATCTATATATACAACTGCCTACATCTAATCAAATCAAATCTTAAATAGTTTTTTGGTTTCTTGCAGCCACCTTCTGAGAATGAAGTTGCCTAAATGGACAAGCTGACAACTGCGGCAGCATCCCTTGATAAGGTCAGAATTTTTAGCCGT
Organism: Lissotriton vulgaris; assembly: GCF_964263255.1. Taxonomy (NCBI): domain Eukaryota; kingdom Metazoa; phylum Chordata; class Amphibia; order Caudata; family Salamandridae; genus Lissotriton; species Lissotriton vulgaris. The sequence goes on along the minus strand of NC_141695.1, from coordinate 1,435,062,883 downwards.
CTGCATCTAATCAAATCAAATCTTAGCTGGTTTTTGTGTTTCTCTCAGCCACCTTCTGAGGATTAAAATGACCAAATGGACAAGCTGGACACGGAGGCAGCATCCCTTGATGCGATCAGCATATCCAGCTGCCTACATCTAATCTAATTAGATCTTAACTGGAATTCTGGTTTCTTTCAGCCAATTTATGCAGATGAAGATGCCCAAAAATGCATTCTAACAACTGAGGCAGCATTCATGGAAAAGGTAGGAATATTCAAGTGTCTGCATCTAATCTAATCAAATCATAGCTTAATTTTTCATTTGTTTCAGCCACCTTCTGAGAAGGAAAAGGGCCAAGTGGACAAGCTGACAATAGAGGCAGCATCCCTGGATTAGAGCAGTATATTCATATGTCTAAATCTATTCTAGTCAAATCTTAACTGGATTTTTGGTTTCTTTCAGCCACTTTCTGAGAATCAAGATTCACAAATGGACAAGCTGACAACGGAGGTAGCATCCCTGGATTCGACGAGTATATCCCGTTGTCTGCATCTAATCTAATCAAATCTTAGCTGAATTTTTTGTTTGTTTCAGCCACCTTCTGAGAATGAAAATGGACAAATGGACAAGCTGACAATGGAGGCAACAACCATGGATTAATTCAGTATATTGAGCTGTCTCCATCTAATCTAAACAAATCTTTTCTTTTAGCCACCATATCAGGATGAAGATGATTAAATGAACAAGCTGATAACTGCGGCAGCATCCCTGGATAAGGTCAGCATTTTTAGCTGGTTGTATCTAATCAAATCAAATCTTAGCTGGTTTTTGTGTTTCTTTCAGTCACCTTCCAAGGATTAACCCCTCCGCTGCGCCGAACGTTTCGCGCTGGTGCGGAACGTTCTATTGCTCTGGCGGGGCCGGAACGTTCAGCAGACGTGCTCAGCACTACCGAGGTAATGCACGAGAAGTCCGCTGAACGTGCGTCACACGGAAGGGGTTAAAATGGCCAAATGGACAAGCTGAACACAGAGGCAGCATCCCCGGATGCGATCAGTATATCCAGCTGCCTACATCTAATCAAATTTTAACTGGATTTCTGGTTTATTTCAGCTAACTTATGCGGATGAAGATGCCCAAAATTGCATGCTGACAACTGAGGCAGCATTCATGGAAAAGGAAAGAATATTCCGCTGCCTGCATCTAATCTAATCAAATCTTAGCTGGATTTTTCATTTTTTCAGCCACCTTCTGAGAAGGAAAATGGCCAAATGCACAACCTGACAGCGGAGGCAGTATCACTGGATTCGATCAGTATATACAACTGCCTACATCTAATCAAATCAAATCTTAAATAGATTTTTGGTTTCTTTCAGCCACCATATCAGGATGAAGATGCCTTAATGGACAAGCTGACAACTGAGGCAGTATCCTTGGATAAGGTGAGAATTTTAAGCTGTCTGCATCTAATCAAATCATAGCTGGATTTTTTGTTTCTTTCAGCTACCTTCTGAGGCTAAACATGGACAAATGGACAAGCTGATAACTGGAGGCAGCATCACTGGAATAGATCAGTATATCTAGCTGCCTACATCTAATCAAATCAAATCTTTACTGGATTTTTGGTTTCTTTCAGGAACCATTTGAGGGTGAGGATGCCTAAATGGTCAAGCTGACAACTGAGGCAGCATCCCTGGATAAGGTCAGAATATTAAGTTGTTTGCATCTAATCTAATCATATCTTAGCTGGATTTCTGGTTTCTTTCAGCCAACGTCTGAGGATGAAGATGCGTATGTGGACAAGCTGAAATCTGAGGCAGCATCCCTTGATAAGGTCAGAATATTCAGCTGTCTACATCTAATCTAATCAAATCCTACCTGGATTTTTCTTTTCTTTCAGCCACCTTCTGAGGATGAAAATGGCCAAATGCACAACCTGACAAAGGAAGCAGAACCCCTTAATTAGATCAGTATTTCCAGGGGTCTATATCTAATCTAATCAAATCGTAACTAGATTTTTGGTTTCTTGCAGCCACCTTCTGAGAATGAAGATGTCTAAATGGACAAGCTGACAACTGCGGCAGCATCCCTGGATAAGGTCAGAATTGTTAGCTTTCTGCATCTAATCAAATCAAATCTTAGCTGATGTTTGTGTTTTTTTCAGCCACCTTCTGAGGATTAAAATGGCCAAATGGACAAGCTGAACATGGAGGCAGCATCCCTGGATGCGATCAGTATATCCAGCTGCTTACATCAAATCAAATCTTAACTGGATTTCTGGTTTCTTTCAGCCGACTTATGAAGATGCACAAAATTGCTTGCTGACAACTGAGGCAGCATTCATGGAAAAGGTATGAATATTCGGCTGTCTGCATCTAATCTAATCAAATCTTAGCTGGATTTTTCATTTGTTTCAGCCACCTTCTGAGAGGGAAAATGGTGAAATGGACAAGCTGAAAATGGAGGCAGCATCTCTCGATTGGATCAGTATATTCAGCTGTCTAAATCTATTCTAATCAAATCTTAACTGGATTTTTGTTTCTTTCAGCCACTTTCTGAGAATCAAGATTCACAAATGGACAAGCTGACAAAAGAAGCAGCATTCCTGGATTAGAACAGTATATTCAGCTGTCTACATCTAAAGTAAACACATTTTAACTGGAAGTTTGGTTTCTTTCAGCCACCATATCAGGGTGAAGATGGCTAAATGGACAAGCCGACAACTGAGCAGCATCCCTGGATAAGGTCAGAATATTAGGTTGTCTGCATTGAATCTAATCATATGTTAGCTGGTTTTCTGGTTTCATTCAGCCACCGCCTGAAAATGAAGCTGTGTAAATGGACAAGCTGAACACGGAGGCAGCATCCCTTGATAAGGTCAGAATTTTTAGCCGTCTGCATCTAATCAAACCAAATCTTAGCTGGTTTTTGTGTTTCTCTCAGCCACCTTCTGAGGATTAAAATGGCCAAATGGACAAGCTGGACACGGAGGCAGCATCCCCGGATGGGATCAGCATATCCAGCAGCCTACATCTAATCTAATGAGATCTTAACTGGAATTTTGGTTTCTTTCAGCCAATTTATGCAGGTGAAGATGCCCAAAAATGCATTCTGACAACTGAGGCAGCATTCATGGAAAAGGTAAGAATATTCATGTGTCTGCATCTAATCTAATCAAATCATAGCTTCATTTTTCATTTGTTTCAGCCACCTTCTGAGAAGGAAAAAGGCCAAGTGGACAAGCTGACAATAGAGGCAGCATCCCTGGATTAGAGCAGTGTATTCATATGTCTAAATCTATTCTAGTCAAATCTTAACTGAATTTTTGGTTTCTTTCAGCCACTTTCTGAGAATCAAGATTCTCAAATGGACAAGCTGACAATGGAGGCAACAACCATGGATTAATTCAGTATATTGACCTGTCTCCATCTGATCTAAACAAATCTTTTCTTTCAGCCACCATATAAGGATAAAGATGATTAAATGGACAAGCTGACAACTGAGGCAGTATCCCTGGATAAGGTCAGAGTTTTAAGCTGGCTGCATCTAATCAAATTTTAGCTGGATTTTTTGTTTTTTTTCAGCCACCTTCTTAGGTTGAAAATGGACAAATGGACAAGCTGACAATGGAAGCAGCATCCCTTGATTCGATTAGTATATCCAGCTGTCTGCATCTAATCTAACGAAAACTTAGCTGAATTTTTTGTTTGTTTCAGCCACCTTCTGAGAAGGAAAATGGCCAAATGGACAAGCTGAAAATGGAGGCAGCATCCCTGGATTATATCAGTATATTCAGTTGTCTCCATCCCTTCTAAACAAATCTTTTCTTTCAGCCACCATATCAGGATGAAGAGGCCTAAATGGACAAGCTGCCAACTGAGGCAGCATCCCTGCATAAGGTCAGAATATTAAGTTGTCTGCATCTAATCTAATCATATCTTAGCTAGAGTTCTGTTTTCCTTCAGCCACCGCCTGAGGATGAAGCTGTGTAAATGGACAAGCTGACAAATGAGGCAGCATCCCTGGATAAGGTCAGAATATTCAGCTGTCTACATCTAATCTAATGAAATCTTAGCTGGATTTTTATTTTCTTTCAGCCACCTTCTGAGGATGAAAATGGCCAAATGCACAACCTGACAAAGGAGGCAGTATCCCTTATTTAGATCAGTATTTCCAGGGGTCTATATCTAATCTAATCAAATTTTAACTAGATTTTTGGTTTCTTACAGCCACCTTCTGAGAATGAAGATGCCTAAATGAACAAGCTGACAACTGCTGCAGCATCCTCGGATATAGTCAGAATATTCAGCTGTCTACATCTAATCAAATCAGCTCTTAACTGATTTTTGTGTTTCTTTCAGTCACCTTCTGAAGATTAAAATGGCCAAATGGACAAGCTGAACACGGAGGCAGCATCCCTGGATGCGATCAGTATGTCCAGCTGCTTACATCTAATCAAATCTTAACTGGATTTCTGTTTTCTTTCAGCCGTTTTATGCGGATGAAGATGCCCAAAAATGCATTCTGACTACTGAGGCAGCATTAATGGAAAAGGTAAGAATATTCGGCTGTCTGCATCTAATCTAATCAAATCTTTGCTGAATCTTTCATTTGTTTCAGTCACCTTCTGAGAAGGAAAAGGACCAAATGGACAAGCTGACAATGGAGGCAGCATCCCTGGATTAGAGCAGTATATTCAGATGTCTAAATCTATTCCAGTCAAATCTTAACTGGATTTTTGCTTTCTTTCAGCCACCTTCTGTGAAGATTCATAAATGGACAAGCTGACAACTGAGACAGCATCCCTGGATTAGAACAGTGTATTCTGCTGTCTACATCTAATCTAAATAAATCTTAACTGCAATTTTGGTTTCTTTCAGCCACCATATCAGGATGAAGATGCCTAAATAGACAAGCTGACAACTGAGGCAGTATCTTGGGATAAGGTGAGAATTTTAAGCTGTCTGCATCTAATCAACTCTTAGCTGGATTTTTTGTTTCTTTCAGCCATAGACAAATGAACACGCTGACAACGGAGGCAGCATCGCTTGAATAGATCAGTATATAGAACTGCCTACATCTAATCAAATCAAATCTTAAAAGGATTTTTAGTTTCTTTCAGGCAAGGTGAAGATTCCTAAATGGTCAAGCTGACAACAGAGGCAGCATCCCCGGATATGGTCAGAATATTCAATTATCTGCATCTAATCTAATCATATTTTAGCTGGATTTCTGATCCCTTTCTGCCAACATCTGAGGATGAAGATGCGTAAGTGGAGAAGCTGACAACGGAGGCAGCATCCCTGGATAAGGTCAGTATATCCAGCTGTCTACATCTAATCAAGTCAAATCTTAACTGTGTTTTTGGTTTCTTTCAGGTACTCTCTGGGGGTAAAGATACCTAAATGGTCAAGCTGACAACTGAGGCAGCCTCCCTGGATATGCTCAGAATATTAAGTTGTCTGCATCTAATCTAATCATATTTTAGCTGGATTTTTGGTCTCTTTCAGCCAACGTCTGAGGATGAAGATGAGGCAGCATCCCTGGAAAAGATCAGAATATCCAGCTGTCTATATCTAATCTAATCAAATCTTAACTAGATTTTTATTTTCTTTCAGCCACCTTCTGATGATTAACCCCTTCCATGCTCATGACGAGCTCAGCTCGTCATGAGGCACAGTTGAGCTGTGCTGATGACGAGCTGAGCTCGTCATGAACAATGGGGATTCTGGGAATGCAGCGCAGAAGGAAAATATCGCTAGCAGCCAAGGTGTTAAAATGGCCAAATGGACAAGCTTACAATGGAGGCTGCATCCCTGGATTTGATCAGCATATCCAGCTGCCTACTTCTAATCAAATCAAATCTTAGCTGGATTTTTGCTTTCTTCCAGGTACCGTCTGAGGGTGAAGATGCCTAAATGGTCAAGTTGACAAATGAGACAGGGTCCCTGGATAATGTCAGAATATTAAGTATGTTTTTACTTTTATTTCAGCCACCTTCTGAGGGTGAAAATGGACAAATGGACAAGCTGACAATGAAGGCAGTATCGCTGGATTAGATCAGTATATCCAGCTGTCTATATCTAATCTAATCAAATTTTAGCTAGACTGTTCTTTTCTTTCAGCCACTTTCCGAGGATGAAAATGGCGAAATGTACAACCAGACAACGGAGGCAGCCTTCCTGAATTCGATCAGTATATCTAGCTGCCTACATCTAATCAAATCAAATCTTAACTAGATTTTTGGTTTCTTTCAGGCACCGTCTGAGGTTGAAGATGCCTTAATGGTCAAGTTGGCTATGGTCAGAATATTACGTTGTCTGCATCTAATCAAATCTAATCATATTTTAGCTGGATTTCTGGTCTCTTTCTGCCAACGTCTGAGGATGAAGATGCGTATGTGGATAAGCTGACAACTGATGCAGCATCCCTGGATAAGTCAGAATATTTAGCTGTCTGAATCTAATCTAATCGAATATCAGCTGGATTTTTCTTTCCTTTCAGCCACCTTCTGAGGATGAAAATGGCCAAATGCACAATCTGACAATGGAGGCAGTATCCCTCGATTAGTTCAGTATATCCAGCTGTCTGAATCTAATCTAATCAAATCTTAACTAGATTTATGGTTTCTTTCAGCCACCTTCTGAGAATGAAGATGCCTAAATGGACAAGCTGATAACTGTGGCAGCATCCCTGTATAAATTCAGAATATTCAGCTGTCTGCATCTAATCAAATCAAATCTTTGCTGGTTTTTGTGTTTCTTTCAGCCACCTTCTGAGGATTAAAATGGCCAAATGGATGAGCTGACAACGGAGGTAGCATCCCTGGATTCGACCAGTATACCCAGCTGCCTTCATCTTATCTAATCAAATCTTAACTGGATTTTTGGTTTCTTCCAGGCACAGTCTGAGGATGAAGATGTATAAATGGAAAAGCTGACAACTGAGGCAGCGTCTCTGGATAAAGTCAGAATATTATGTTGTCTGCATCTAATCAAATCAAATATTAGCTGGTATTTGTGTTTCTTTCAGCCACCTTCTGAGGATTAAAATGGCCAAATGGACAAGCTGACAAAGGAGGCAGCATCCCTGGATTCAACCAGTATATCCAGCTACCTACATCTAATCAAATCAAATCTTAACTGGATTTTTGGTTTGTTTCAGGCACCGTCTGAGGGTGAAGATTCCTAAACAGTCAAGCTGACAACTGAGACAGCACCCTGGATATGGTCAGAATATTAAGTTGCCTGCATCTTATCTCAATTAATCAATCAATCAATCAATCTATCAAGACACTTATAAAGCGCACTACATACCCGTGAGGGTCTCAAGGTGCTGGGGGGGGGGGGCGGGGGGGGGGGGGTTGGGAACGGGTGCAGCTACTGATCAAAGAGCCAGGTCTTGAGGAGTCTTCTGAAGGCCAGTAGGTCTGGGGTCTGCCATAGTTTTGTGGGGAGGGTGTTCCAGGTCTTGGCGGCGAGGTGGGAGAAGGATCTGCCACTGGCGGTCGTTCCTCGGATGCGAGGGACTGTGGCGAGGGCGAGGCCTGCGGAGTTGAGCTGGTGGTTGGTGGTGTAGAAGCTGAGTCATTTGTTGAGGTATGCTGGGCCGGTGTTGTGGAGAGATTTGTGTGCGTGGAGGAGGAGCATGAAGGTGACCCTCTTGTTGATGGAGAGCCAGTGCAGGTCTCTCAGGTGGGGCGTGATTTGGCTGCGGCGAGTGATGTCGAGGATCAGGCATACCGAGGCGTTCTGGATGCGTTGCAGCTGTCTCAGGAGCTTGGCCGACGTTCCTGCGTAGAGGGCATTTTCGTAGACTAGCCTGCTGGTGACGAGGGCCTGGGAGACTGTTTTTCTCATTTCGTTGGGGATCCACTTGAAGATCCTGCGGAGCATTCGGAGGGTGTTGAAGCAGGATGAAGAGACGGCGTTGACCTGCTTAGTCATAGAGAGGGTGGCGTTGAGGATGACCCCTAGGTTACGTGCGTGGTCGGTAGGTGTCGGTGCTGTTCCCAGTGTTGTCGGCCACCAGGAGTCTTCCCAGGCTGAGGGGGTGGGGCCGAGGATGAGGACCTCCGCCTTGTCTGAGTTCCGCTTCAGTCGGCTGTTCTTCATCCATCAGCGGCGTCCTTCATTACTTCCTCGTCGTTGACGCTGGTCCAGGATAGCAGGCGGTTGGTGCGGCTGGTGGTTGTGGGGGTGGTGGTTGTCGGGGTGGTCGTGGTGCTGAAGCTGTCATAGATGTCGACGATCTTGCAGTGGAAAATGGTGGCCAGTGAGTCGCACAAGTCTTGCGAAGGCGGGATGTCGTTGGTGTTGGAGCTGGGGTTGGAGAGTTTCTTCAGGATGTTGAAGAGCTCTTTGCTGTTGTGTGCATTGTTGTCTAGGCGGTCCTTGAAGGAGGTCCTCTTGGCGGCTCTGATGAGTTGATGGTGTCTGTGGGTGGCGTTCTTGTGGGCTGTGTAGCTGTCCGGTGATCGTTCGCGGAGCCAGTTCTTCTCCAATTTTTGGCATGTTCGTTTGTAGGCCTGGAGGTCTTCGGTGAACCAGGTGGATTTCTTGCTGGTACGGCTGTTGGAGGGTGTCTTGAGCGGGGCGAGGGTGTTGGCACAGTCGTTGAACCATTGTCTGAGGTTGCGGGTGGCGGGGTCGGTGGAGTCGGAGGGCGGGTCCTTCGTGAGGGTGGCGGTTAGCTGGTCTTCGGTGACTTTGCTCCAACAGCGTCAAGGCCTCTGTTGAGTGTGGTGGTGATTGGTGGGCTTCCTGAAGGTGAAGTGGAGGCAGTGGTGATCTGTCCAGTGGGGTTCGGTGGTGTGGTTGAAGGAGACGTGGGGGCTTGTGGTGAAGATGGGGTTGAGTGTGTGGTCTGCGGCGTAGGTGGGTGCTGTCACGAGCTGTCTGAGTCCGAGGTTGGCGATCAGGGTGGTGGAGTTGGCGTCGTTGTTGTTCTCGAGGTGGAAGTTCAGGTCTCCTAGGAGAATGTAGTCTGTGGAGGCGACGGTGTGCGTGCTGATCAAGTTGGCGATGAAGTCGCTGAACTGCGGTCGCGGTCCGGGGGGGTCTGTAGACGAGGGTTCCTCTGAGGGTGGTGTTGGGGTCGGTGTGGATCTGGAAGTGCATGTGTTCGGCGGTGTTGAGGGTGTTGTCTGTGTTGGTTGAGACTCTGAGAGTGTTCCTGTAGATGATGGCGATTCCTCCTCCTACTCCGTTGACTGTGGAGAAGCATGGCTCAATGGTTAGAGTGGCAGACCCTGATGCAGAGGTCTGGCCTGGGACCAGGGTTAAATTCCCGCCTCGGCGGCTCTCGGACTCAATTTCCCCAGACTTGATCATTCTCGCCTCGGTGCCTAGTCTAATCATAGGTCCCACTCGGTGACTCTGAGCAATAGCTTGCTTAATCTCCACAACGGCCCCAGCAGCGCTTGGATGCCTGGATTCACCTTGGGGGTGCCCAGGAGTGGACATTTCACAGGAAAGCCAGGATGGGTTCCACAGCGGTATGAATACAGCGCTACGAGACTTCTGGGTAGAAATGCGCTATATAAAATACAAATACAAACACAAACACAAACAAACATACGGTCTTTGTGGGTGATCATGTAGCCTTCCGAGATGGCTATGGCGATGTCAGGTACTGAGGCGGCATTCAACCAGGTCTCTGTCTGGAAGGCGACGTCCGGGGTGGTGGAGTCGAGAAGGTCCCAGAGTTCGACGGCGTGTTTGCGGGCAGAGCGGGTGTTGAGGAGGATGCAGTTGAGGTAGTTGGGTATCTTGGTTGGCGGTTTGGCTGGCCGGATGCTGGTGAAGCTGCAGCTCTGGCAGGTGAAGTGTCCTTGGGTGCGATTCGGGGTGGCCTGGTAGCAGGTGTGTTCTCGGCCAGTGTTGAGTGCATAGAGCGTGCTGGCATTGTAGCTCAGACGGGTGTTGTTGCATCCGCGGGGGGCAGGAGTTGTGGCGCTGGGCGCGGTCCAGGAGAGGACGGGCACAGACAAGCTTGTCTTAGGCGCGCCTTTGGCGCGCCCGCTGCGCAAAAGGGGAGGTGGGAGGGAGGAGCAGCTGAGTGGGGGGAGACGGGCGAATGGGAGCGGGAGGGCGGTGCCACAGGGGACGCAGCGGCGGGAAGCAGGACCTGCGAGGGGGCACAGGAAAGGGCAAACACAAGCACAGGCAGAGGACAGGAAAGGTGCAAAATACAAAACAATAGGACAGGGAACTCGGCAGAGGCTAGGGAGAAGCACGGGCGCAGTCAGGTGGAGCTTCACGGCGTGGGGAGCGACCTGCCTGGAAATAGGGTCAAGGGTCGCTCTCACTGCCGCGTAGTGGCTGCCATAAGAAGGGGAGGTGGGAGGGAAGAGCAGCTGGGTGGGGGGAGATGGGCGAATGGGAGCGGGGGGCGGGGCCGCAGGTGACGCAGCAGCGGGAAGCGGGACCGGTGACGAGGCGCAGGAAAGGGGGGCAAACACAAGCACAGGCAGAGGGCAGGAAAGGCGCAAAATACAAAACAACAGGACAGGGCAGGAAACAGCAAGATTTACAGCAACAGAACAGGGCAGAAGAAAGCACGATGTACAAAACAGCAGAACAACAGTATTTAAAAACGCCACTGAGTGACCAGTACAAAGCAGACTAGGCCTACCAGGCGGGCTTTGAACTCAGCAGAGGCTGGGGAGAAGCACAGGCACAGTCAGGTGGAGCTACGAGGCAGCATCCCTGGTTGTGGTCAGAATATTAAGTTGTCTGCATCTGATGTAATCATGTTTTAGTTGGATTTCTGGTCCCTTTCTGCCAAGGTCTGAGGGTGAAGATGCCTAAATGGTGAGGTTTACAAATGAGGCAGGATCCCTGGATATTGCCAGAATATTAAGCTGCCTGCATCTAATCTAATCAAATCTTAGCTAGATTTTTCTTTTTTTCAGCCACCTTCTGAGGATAAAAATGGCCAAATGCACAAGGTGACAACGGAGGCAGTATCTCTGGATTAGATCAGAATATACAGCTGCCTATATCTAATCTAATCAAATCTTAACTGGATTTTTGGTTTCTTTCAGCCACCGTCTGAGAATAAGGATGCCTAAATGGACAAGCTGATATGGGAGGCAACATCCCTGAATTCGATCAGTATACCTAGCTGCCTACATCTAATCAAATCAAATCTTAAATAGGTTTTTGGTTTCTTTCAGGCACCGTCTGAGGGTGAAGATGCCTAAATCGTCAAGCTGACAACTGAGGCAGCGTCCCTGGCTATGGTCAGAATGTTAAGTTGTCTGCATCTAATCTAATCTAATCTAATCATATTTTAGCTGGATTTCTGGTCTCTTTTTGCCAATGTCTGAGGATGAAGATGCATATGTGGACAAGCTGACAACTGAGGCAGCATCCCTGGATAAGGTCAGTGTAGGAAGGTGGAATCTGACTATATGGTTACCCCCACATTTTTTTCTGGTGTTTTGCTGGTTTTTAACTTAGTTGGCCTGGGACCCTGCTATCTGCTTTCTCTCTAAATTGATACCATGTACTTTAGGTACATACCAGATTGGTTACTGGGTCACTATTGTGAGCCCCTGTATAGTGTACCATAGATACCCAGGGCATAGGTGCACCTTAGGACTACCAGGGGCTGCAACATGTATTATGCCACCCCTGGTTTGCCTTCCAAAGTGACACCACAGGTCTGTTCACACAGCATAGGTAAGGTGGTGTAATCACCCTTACTTAGATATGGTATACCTATATCTACCTTTATATATCGACACATATATACCTATAAGCCACTCCTATGGTAGGCCTCGAAATCCTGGAGGCAGAGTGTTGGTTTTATGTGAGAGGGTGCCCTAGCATGAGCTGAGCCCCTCTGCAGCTTTCGGAACCATATCCTTATAGCTGTTCTATGATATAGCCATACCATATATTCTTAAGAGCATTATAACATTATAATCCTCGCGGTTAATGCTAACTTTAGTTGGCTTTATTAAAACATGTCGTGTAAGGTGTCAAACACTTTGGAATACTACCCCCCCCTCCCCCCGCCAGTTCTGGTGGCAGGGGTAGCATTCCACCCTTCTAGAGGGAGAAGACTTGTAGTTACTGCTTAACTTGGTTAAAGTTAAACCGAGCCCCAGCATCACAAAATGGATGCTGCTGCCACAGATATGAGTCTGACCTCCTGCTGCTGGACGAAACTCCGGCAGGGGAGGCCTGGACAATATGTTTTCTGTCCAGGGAGTTGCTGGCACCTCCCCAGACAGGGGTTTTGTGTATTGGGGCAGGGAGGGCTGCATTCAGTGAATGCTTCTAGACACTGCCTGGGGCACACAAGGCGCTCCATGCATAGCCCAGTTCAAACCTGTTGCTGAGGCACACAGCCCCAGCTCTGGCGCGAAACTGGACAAAGGGAACGGCGTGTAACCACCCCCTTTCTCAGGTCCACCCATAGGAGGGACCTAGCCAGGTAATCCAGCCCCCATTCTTAGTATAAGTATAGGAGCTGTGTCCCTAGGACTTTAGATTATCCTGGACAAATCTTTGAAAGACATATCCTGGACCTTCGACGTTCCATTCTGACTGGAAGACGGAAGACATCTCCCTTGTGGTCAAGGAGTGACCACCCTGTGCAAGCAGGCACCAACAGCATCTTTGCCGGTCTGCAGTTTCAAGGCCTAAGATGCCTAAATGGACAAGCTGCCAACTGAGGCAGCATCCCGGAATAAGGTCAGAATATTTGGTTGTCGGCAACAAATCTAATCACATTTTAGATGGATTTTTCATTTATTTCAGCCAATTTCTGAGAATAAAGATTCACAAATGGGCGATCTGACAAATGAGGCAGCATTCCTGGATTAGATCCTTATATTCAGCTGTCTACATCTAATCTAATCAAATCTTCGCTGAATTTTTTGTTTCTTTCAGCCACCTGCTGAGGATGAATATGGCCAAATGCACAAGCTGACAATTGAGGCAGTATCCCTGGATTCGATCAGCATTTCCAGCTGTCTACATCTAATCTAATCAAATATTAACTTTATTTTTTGGTTTCTTTCAGCCACTGCCTGAGGGTGAAGATGACTAAATGGACAAGCTGGCATCTGAGGCAGCATCCCTAGAAAAGGTCAGAATATTCAGCTGTCTGCATCTAATCTAATCAATTTGCGGCTGGATTTTTCACTTCTTCCAGGCACCGATTGAGGGTGAAAATGGTCAAATGCACAGCCTGACAAAGGAGGCTGTATCCTTGATTCGATCACTAAATACACCTTTCCACATCTAAACTAATCAAATCTGAACTGTTTTTTTGGTTGCTTTCAGCCACCGTCTGAGGGTAAAGATGCCTAAATGGACACGCTGCCAACTGGGGCTGCATTCCGGGATAAGGTCAGAATATTCAGTTGTCTGCATCTAATCTAATCAAATCTTAGCTGGATTTTCCATTTCTTTCAGCCACCTTCTTAGAATGAAAATTGCCAAACGTACAAGCTGATAACCGAGGCAGCGTACCTGGATTAAATAAGTATATTCAGCTGAGGGTGAAAATGGCCAAATGCACAACCTGACAAAGGAGACTGTATCCTTCATTAGATCAGTAAATACACCTTTCCACATCTATTCTAATCAAATCTTGACTGGATTTTTGGTTTCTTTCAGCCACATACTAAGAATTAAGATTCACAAATGGACAAGCTGACAGCGGAGGCAGCATCTCTGGATTAGATCAATATATCTAGCTGTCTACATCTGTTCTAATCAAATCTTCAATGGAATTTTGATTTCTTTCAGCTAGCTTCCGAGAATGAAGATTCACAAAGGGACACGCTGACAACTGAGGCAGCATCCCTGGATTAGATCAATACATTCAGCTGTCTGCAACTAATCTAATCAAATCTTAACTGGATTGTTGGTTTCTTTTAGCCACCTTCTGAGAATGAGGATTCACAAATGGACAACCTGACAACTGAGGCAGCATCCATGGATGAGGTCAGAATATTCAGCTGGCTACTTCTAATGTAATCACATTTTATCTGGATTTTGGGTTTCTTTCAGCCACCTATTGAGGATGAAGTTGCCTAGATGGACATGCTCACAACTGAGGCACTATCCTGAAAAAGGCCAGTATATGAAGCTGCTACATCTAATTGTGATTAAATGAAACGCTCACCTAAAGTAAAAAACATAACATGTTATATATTATGCATTAATATTATTAAAAGTGATATCTAGAATTAATTAAACGTAATTTAGTTATATTTTATTAAATAGGTATTACATTGTATTCTACATTTAATAAGGTTGCGAAATTATTTTTCAATTAAATAATGAATATGTTTTATTTTGAGATTTTTTTAACAGTAAATTATATTTTTAATTTGAAACTATATCATATAAATGCATTTAGTTTTGCAATAAATACCTATCACCAATGATATAAGCACCCCATCCTTTTAATTGGCTTTGCATGAACCACAATGCTGGTGATTAAGTCTAGGGGCTATAATTACAAGGAAGTAACACAGCTCGGTGCCACAAGCCATTTGACTGCACCACGCTGCCTTACTTCTGAAGCAAAGGGATGTGTTATTCTTACAACAATAAGACATATCACTGAGCCCCCCATGCATTGGCACACAATGGGCTGCCGTGTGCCAACGCAGGCACCCTGTCACCATGGTGCTAGGGTGCCTGTGCTGCATAGAAAGAGGTGTCTTCCTCTTTCTATGTGTGCTGAAGAATGCAGCACGCATAGAATGAGGAAATAATGAGGAGAAATAAAAGTATTTCTCCTCATTGCGCCTCCTTTTCCCCTCCCCTGTGGAAGCGTAGGATATTGCCATATTCCTAGGTTTACGAAACATTGTAAATCTGGGATTGTGGCAGAACCCATGGATGTTGCCTGGGAACAAGGACAGCAAATGGCCATGAAATGCTCCTTTCATGCAAAGTTCTGCTTGAATGGGGCCTTATTCACATGGACATACAAAACTACGCAGGGTGGCTTTACGTGTCCTTGTAAATATGGTGCACCATACTGCACAGCTGAAGCAGCACAAAAAGTGATGCATCGACGGTGCAAGGGGCTGGTAAATATGCCCCTGCATTTGGTAGGTACAGTAAAGCCAGGAAACACTTCAGCAGAGACCTCCAGAAGCGTCAAGCCCAGTTCCAGTTGTAACGTAGCCCACTGGTCACTCTAAAAGAAAGGCCTTTTGCACCTTGTTCTGTCCTCGTAGTAACAAAGGAGTTCTGAAAACTGACCCTTGTAGTCTACTTCTTAGTCTCACGGTGAAGGTGGGAGCAGGTCCAACCCACAGCTCACATCACAGGATACAGACAGCAGGTCGTGTCCTCTTCTCTTCTGCCAAAGGGCAAGGAAGCGTTCTGAGGTGCTGAGGGTGAAGTCCTATTTTTTTCCAATTGCCTAGCCCGTGTGGACGTAACTCATGGACACTTTCTGAGTAATTTGCCAGGTGGGGATAAGCAATTATTTCCATGATGTAGTGGTCAGAAAACATGTCTTGGCGACTGGACAGCAGCGTCACAGTGTGCACAGTTGAAAAGCCAGAGGCATCGAGCCACAAATAATGGGGTAACCAAGCAAAAAGAGGCACTTTCTCACAGCTATTACTGAGCATTTGAACAACAATGATACAGAAGCTAAGAAGAATAAAAAACAGGTGGCAAACAAACGTAATTCTCTAGTGACTTGTAAAAATGGTGGTGTAAACTGAGCAGTGGAATATGTGTTTAACTCATTACAATTGATAGCTGGATTTTGGTTTCTTTTAGCCACCGTGAAGATGAGCAAATGGACAAGCTAACAACTGAGGCAGTATCCCAGGATTGGATCACTATATTCAGGTGTCTACATCTAATCTAACAAATCTTAACTGGATTTTTGGTTTCTTTCATTCACCTCCTGAGGACGAAGATGCCCAAATGGACAAGCTGACAACTGAGGCAGCATTTTTAATAAGGTCAGTATATTCATCTGTCTACACCTATTTGTGAAGAAATGGATATATACATAATTATATTATGCATTAATATTTATTAAAAGTGATATCTAGATTTAATTAAAAGGAAATGATATAACTTTTTAGAATGATTATTGCAAAAATAACCCTTGTAGAAACAAATAGCTCCAAATTAGGCTAATACGACATTGTGACAGGCATATATCCAAAGTAAGGCGCCAACCGCGTGGTGTGTGGGCCGACCGCAGGGTCACACGGACCCTCAACAAACAGTAGTTTGGAAAAAGAAGTCAAAGGATGGTGCACATTATCACGGAGGTTAAGAGTGGACGGGCAAATGTGCGGCCAGCTCCATAATGCCACAGGGAAAGCGAGGCGTAGAGTCCAGCTGGCATAGGAGGTAAAGCCGCGTCGGTGGTCAGGTGTCGGTTCCGTTCAGCAGTGCAATGTCAATTAGTTTGGAAAGTTACCCCCGGCGATCATTTGCAGATGACGGCGGGGTTGGAGCTGTGGTGCAGTTGGGGCGGTGTGTTGTGCATCTCATGAATGGTGCCCATGGCCTCGGTGCAGGTCGCGGCGTCACTTGTGGTCGCGCTGGTGGACTGTGTTATTTTTCTTGGGTTGCAGCATTAACAACACAATTTCAAGGGCCCAGGAACTGGAATTGGCACACTTTGGCAATCAGGAGACCGCGACCTACCTTAATTTCACCACGCCGCAGCACAGAGGGAGAAGCCGCCACCGCCAGGAGTCATCTGCCCGTAGAACTCCGCGCCGCTGCTCCGGGAACCACAACACCCGGCAGGCCTCGCGGCGGCGCGTAGAGTGACGCGCACTGAGAGCGCGAGAGGGTTCAAAGGCGGCCAGGAACCGGCAAAGCGGGGGAGACCGCGACCTACCTTAATTTCACCACGCCGCAGCACAGAGGGAGAAGCCGCCACCGCCAGGAGTCATCTGCCCGTAGAACTCCGCGCCGCTGCTCTGGGAACCACAACACCCGGCAGGCCTCGCGGCGGCGCGTAGAGTGACGCGCACTGAGAGCGCGAGAGGGTTCAAAGGCGGCCAGGAACCGGCAAAGCGGGGGAGACCGCGACCTACCTTAATTTCACCACGCCGCAGCACAGAGGGAGAAGCCGCCACCGCCAGGAGTCATCTGCCCGTAGAACTCCGCGCCGCTGCTCCGGGAACCACAACACCCGGCAGGCCTCGCGGCGGCGCGTAGAGTGACGCGCACTGAGAGCGCGAGAGGGTTCAAAGGCGGCCAGGAACCGGCAAAGCGGGGGAGACCGCGACCTACCTTAATTTCACCACGCCGCAGCACAGAGGGAGAAGCCGCCACCGCCAGGAGTCATCTGCCCGTAGAACTCCGCGCCGCTGCTCCGGGAACCAAAACACCCAGCAGGCCTCGCGGCGGCGCGTAGAGTGACGCGCACTGAGAGCGCGAGAGGGTTCAAAGGCGGCCAGGAACCCGCGTCGCGGGACGCGAGCGGGACGCCCGGGGCGAAGCCCGGGCAAAGGGCGGGACCTCTACGGCCCTCATCGGCACGAAGAGGCAGGAGCAGGGCCAAAAACGCTGTCCACTTTTATTCAAGTAAGTGCTGTCACCCTTCCATTCCTGTAATCGTCTGGATCTTCATACTGACTTTCATCCCAAAGGACTACCATTGTTGATAATAACATGTCGAAAGCCAAAGCATCTTCTGCTCCACTGAACACAATAGATAATTATATGGTACAGAAAGTTGCCAAAATCAACCATGACAGGAGGTCATCATTGGGTCTTAGCTATTCGCCGGACTTACTCATTGATAATACACCTCTATCAGTTTCAGTACTTGACATTAGTAATGAGGTCTTCCAAACCCCTGATAATAACCCACTGACCCAATTATTAGTCGAAATTAATGAACCAGCTCCAGAATGTACAACTGATGTTGAAAGTAATACCTTAGAGGAGGAAACCCCTACACCGGTGCCAGCCCCTAGAGTAAAAAAGGGTAAGGGTAAAAACATACCAAAAAGGGGCGGACTTAGATCAGGTAAAAAATGCCTTGAGGCCTCCTCTGAGGAGAAAAACGGTGATGACATTGGGAATAATGGGGGAGGTGGAATTCATCTAGATGAAGATCAATTCAAAAAGCTACTGAACGCCATAGATAATAAAATCAAAACGATTACTAAACCACTTCTAAGTAAAATTGACCTGCTCACAGCAGAGGTCACTAGATTGGGATCGCTTTTGCAAAAAACCATAATAGAAACACCCAAGTCTGTCCCAATAAACTTGGCTATGGCAGATCCGAAAAATACTAAAGCTGTAGTTTGCCCAGATATTGCCGCAAACACCTCCCAAAACACCACGTCCCGGCCTGGTCAAGGGGGAGAGGGGATGGGAATTCTAAACTCAGCTTCCATGGTCGAGGATTCTGCAAGGCCTGTTACTAGAAATACCAATGAATTAGAGAACATAGATAAAGGTCCTGTAGAACTAATAGTGGAAGCTTCCCCATTAATACTGGTTCTAGCAAATGTTCCTCAATTAGAACCAGGACAAGAGGAGAACATCCCTTCTTTGATAAACAAATCACTTCATTGGTTATCAAAGAATATGGCTTTTAAACCAGGAGGCAGGGACCAGCTGGCACAGGAAGTAGTAAAAGCTAGAAGGGTTGAATGGATTGGGGGTGGCATTAAAAAGTTTAGGGGGGATTGCATGGTGTTGCACCTCTCAGATCCTGAAGTCCTACCAAATATACTAGCTAATATATACCCCCCCCCAGCGTAGATCTACAGAAATAGTGCCATTAACGCTGGATTTCTTTTATACAAAAAAAGGAAATACCATAAATCCAACATTGTTAAAAACTAAATGGAACCCTGTAATAAGAAAAGCCAAACACCCGGCAAACAAAAATAACTGGGGAATTGCGATAGAAAATAGGTTTTCTGCCATATCAGGATTAAGCCAATGTGACTGACTGGAAAACCCGATGAGTGTAGGGCAACTAAAGATTATAGAGGTCAAGCACGGGAATCCTAGTACTCCCATGACAAAAGAAATAGATCGTGGAGAGACTAGGATACTTGAACTTAGAGGCCATACCTCCAAATCAGTAGAGTACAGCTCATTTGCTGCTCAATCTGGTATTAAATTAGTTGAAGTAAGGTCTCCACCTGGTGTGCCTTCCCCTAACCTGACTATTCCCTTAAATAAGAGGAATATGGAAAGGGAAAGTCCCATCAAGATCATCTCTTGGAATATCGCAGGTATCCAACATAAAATAGAGACCCCGGAATGGTGTGACTTTATAGATTCTTATGACATTGTGCTGCTTCAAGAGACATGGTCAGTGTCACCAGTCTTTCGCCTGGGATTTTTAAACTTTTATGTTCCCGCGAAGAAGAATACAAAGGGACGCCCTTCAGGGGGTCTAATTATTTGGATACGGCAAGCTCTGCAATGCACCATCAAGCAGAACCATATCTCTAATAACGACCTACTTTCTATACTGCTCACTTGCAACGATGGTTGCAAGTTGGCAATATACAACATCTATGCTAGGGGTACCCAAGGGGGCATATCCTCAGATATAGTAGAAGATTTAGATGTTGGCCTAGAGATGATATCTACCCAGTACAATATCTTGGTGGGAGGAGACCTAAACACAACATTTGAACCCCTAGGTTGTGAGGATAATGAGCTGACATATGAAGAAGACACCAAATGGGGAATTCCTCAGTTAGACATTCCAGTGGTTAAAAAATGGACAGAAGTAGCTATCCAGGTTAAAAGCTTATGCCTGTCCAGAGGATTGAGGGCAGCCAATGGCCGCACTCCTTCTGATATCCAGGGTAGGCATACCTTTGATAACCTAAGATCAAGCAGTAGGATTGATTATATTCTGATAGATGTCAGAGCCTGGAGTAAAGTGATCGACATGCAGGTCATAACTAGGTTGGAGAGTGATCACAATCCTTTGTCTTTACTATTCAACCTAGAACAAAAAATAAGGACAGAAAATCCAGCTAGGAATTTCATGACCTCAGATGTTGTTTCATCAAATAATCTTCGTCATGTTAGATGGGCAACTTTAGTAGCCAATGCAGAGGATAGGCAGGTCCTTGAGGGGCTAGTTATTGATGAAGTCGCCAGACTACAGGTTTTAACAAATGATAAAAATTTTAAAGTGATGATTGAAGAGTCACAGCCAAAGTTTTTTGCTAGTATTCAAAAGCTATTCTTGAAAACAAGCAAGAAGAAGAAGGGTAATGGACAACCCATAAAGAAGGGTTGGTACGATCAATCATGTAGAATAGCAAGACATAACCTTAGTAATGCTTTAAGATCCAAAACGGGAGTTTTAAAAGCAAGGGAAGAATACAGAAAAACCCAGATAAAGGCAAAAAAGCAATGGGATGAGAATCTTTGGTTAGATCTGAAGAAGGCATGTGTTGATAAACACCAGAAAGAGTTCTGGGCCATATTAAAGTGGGGCTCAGGGGGTGTAGCGGAATGCCCAAAAAATCATGTTCCTAAGGAGTCCTGGATTGACTTCTTCAAACCCCAATATGCTGACAACACAGGTCTCCAGACAGTTTCCCCTCTAGAAAGGGTATTTTTTGTCAATGAATTATTCACATTAAAAGATGTACATGAGGCAATGGATGGAGTGACCAGAGGCAGGGCACCAGGCATTGATGGCATACCGGCTGATGTTTTTCTATTAGACAGAGATAGCTGGTGTAAATATTTTGTATGGCTTGGAAATGCTATCGCCCAGGGGGCAAAGATTCCTACAACATGGAAAGGAGCAGAAATAATCCCAGTTTACAAAAAAGGAGATAAGGCTCTAGCAAGCAACTACAGGCCAATCAGCCTTATCGACTGTGCCCAAAAATTGATGGGCAGGCTGGTCCAAAACAAGTTACAAGCCTGGATAGTTGACAAGGATATTCTTTTGCCTTATCAAGCGGGATTTCGCCCTTTAACCAGCTCTGTTGACCAGGTGTTCCACTTTTTAACTTTATACTGGAAAAATGTCAGCCTGCTAAATGGTCCTTTGTTCGCTGTCTTCGTTGACCTAAAGTCCGCGTTTGATTTAGTTCCCCGAGAAAAACTTTGGAATGTTTTAAGGGATTTAGGAATAAGCCCGGAATTACTAACTTTGCTTGTAAGACTCCACGAGAACAATTATGCCCGGATTAGGTGGGGTGACCAGGGTGAGGTCACGGAAACCTTCCCTGTTGAGAGAGGTGTAAGACAGGGCTGTGTCTTGGCCCCCACGTTATTTTCCCTCTACATTAATGGCATTGTGGATTTTCTGAAGCAAGTTCCGACGGATGCTCCTTTACTAGATGGGAAGCGAGTGCCAGTACTAATGTTCGCAGACGATACCTTGCTGGTCTCGCGGACCCCTAGTGGTCTACAAAAGACAATAAACGCTTTTGGCGAATTCTGCCGGATCCGGGGCTTAGAAATAAATACAACAAAGACAAAATTCATGAATCTGAATCCCTCCAAGAAATTCAAGGGGAAAATGGTTTACAACGGGGCTTTCTTGGAAGAAGTGGATGCCTTCACCTATCTAGGCATCTCCCTGAACGCTAATATGAATTGGAGATCCCATATGGACTTTGTATTGTTAAAATTTAACCAGTTGGCAGGGGCAATAGCCAAAAAGCATAAATCATCATTTACAAAACCAATACAGCCAACATTGGAGATCTATGGCATGAAAGTGCTGGGTGCATGCCTTTATGGATCAGAACTTTGGGGTTTCACCAATTTGAATGTTTTAACAGTGGCAGAAAACAAATTCCTGCGGGGCTTAATCGGGGTTCCACAGAGCACCCCCTCCACTCCTCTCCTTTACGACCTGGGGAGGAAAAGGATTGAGGACATGATCAGACTTCGCCCCCTTCTATATTGGAGGCGTATAAAATCCACCCCGGAGTTGGGACACTATGCTGCTGCCTTATTGGACGTCGATAACTCTGATATCTTCCATAAAGTTGTTTGGCTAAAAGAAGTGAGAAAATTACTTCAAAAACTGCACCTTGAACACTTGTGGTCCGAAACAGACCCAGATGACTTTCCTTCTAAGACCACATTAAAAAAGTTATACTGGGACATGATAAATAATGCTGCATTGACCTCTAGCCAATCTCCTGCCTTGACATCCCAGTTCCTAGAGTTAAAAACCTCCCCAATGTTTGAACAGTACTGGGATTTGATCTCCAAGCCTCTAGATAGGAAATTGTTTTTCCAGTTCAGAGTCGGCACCTTGCCCCTAAATGCTTTTACTGTTAAGTGGTCCCCAGATAATGTAAACACATGCTCCCATTGTAAATCCCATGTAGAAGATATTTTGCACTTTTTATTTGTATGTCCACTATACGTCGCCCCAAGGAATAGATGGCTGAAACCGGCATGCAGAAACTTGGGCACAAGGAGATGTATTGAGGCTTTTAGGGTCCTGAAATCAAATTGTGCCCCTCAACTTGCAATTGCTGTGGCTAAATTCCTAGGTTGGGCCTGGATAATTCGCACGCGCACTTTGAAACCCCCATGAACTACATGAGCTTCCCTTGGTCTGTGATGATACTCTTTTTAAAAAGAATGTGTAAATTTTAAAGATCGTTATTCGTCAACTATGTATAAATGTATGGTATTTAATACGTTTTTATTATTAGATTAGTATTTATTCTGTCTAGGTTAGGGAAGAAAGCTTTTATGACAATGTTGTCGAATAAAGTATTTAAACTTGAAACTTGCAATCAGGAGTCCAGCAGAGGAGGCCAGGTGCTATATTTAGCAAGTTGAAGGTGACGTCTTTGTGTCCTTTGTGCAAGCTCTACTGCAGTTCCTTGGAGCATCTTCTTAAGAAGGATACAACAGCATGGCAACAGTCCAGTCCTTTCCACTGCCCACAGATAGAAGTAGCACCTGCAGACCAACACAACAAAGAAACACACAACAAAGGGCAGTACTCCTCCTGACAGCTCTTCAGCTGTTTTTCTTGGCAGGGTCCTCTCAGTCCAAAAGTTATCTAAAGTTTTGGGGTTTTACTTATACTTATACCCTAATTTCTCTTTGTAGTCTTTGCTTCAAGTCTCTCTCTGAGCTCGGTAAAAATCAGTTCTGTCCTCCCTGGTCCAACTTCACTACAGGAGGTGGAGACAGCATTGTGCAGAGCAGACACAGCCTATTCAGGTGTGAGGGAAATCTCCTCCCACCACTCTAAATGCAGAAAGGTCTTTTCAGTCTGGCAATGAGTCACCCATGGAAGGCAGGACACACCTCAACCCCTCCTTGTGACTGTCTGGAGTGAATGCACATCCCCAGCTCCTGTCACTTCAAAACCAGACGGTGAACACATAAACACTAGGATGGTTATACAAGAAAATGCCCACTTTCTAAAAGTGGCATTTTCAAATGCAGAATTTAAAAATCACCTTCACTAAAAGATGTGTTATTCAATTCTGAATACGAAGAGCCAAACTCCAAATCTCTAGTTGTTCCCAATCGAAAGTAACACTTGTAAAATTTCACAAGGCAGCTCCAATTATAGCATATGGGAGAGCTAGTCCTTGTAATAGTGAAAAGAGAAATGCACAGTATTTCACTATCAGGACATGTAAAACACTCCAGCACATGTCCTACCTTTAACATGCACTGCACCTTGCCCATGAGGCTACCTTGGGCCAATGTTAGGGGTGCCTTACATGTAAGAAAAGAAAGGGACGTTTAGGGCCTGGCAAGTGGGTGCACTTGCCAGGTCGACACAGCAGTTAAAAACTGTGTGTGCAGACACTGCTGTGGCTGGCTGGTCTGAGACAAATTTGAAAGGCTACTGGTACAGGTGCCACAGTCAGTGCTGAAGGCTGCAGGCTCACTAGTAGCATTTGATTTACAGGCCCTGGGCACACCTGTGCATTTACTAGGGACTTATTAGTAAATTAGATATTCCAGTCATGGATACACCAATCTAAAAATACAATTTAAACAGAGAGCATGAGCACTTTAGCACTGATTAGCAGTGGCAAAGTGCCCAGAGTCCTAAAACCAATAACCAATGTTTCAAAAATGTAAACCTTGGCAGCTATGGCTCAGAGCAGTTTAATTTAAGAAAACAACACTTAAAGCAGTCAAAAAGTCAAAACACACCTCGATAAAAATCCAACAACCATCTTCTAAAAATTAAGAAAAATGTAATTAGAAAAATTACACGAAAACGACAGAAAGGCAATAAGAGTGACAGGTCCAGTACACTTCTTTTCTGCCAAAGGTCCAGAAAGTGTTCAATTTTACCTTGTTTTAGGGGTCAGAGCTCATATAATGTAAAGTCGCAAATGTATGTGTTCTGACCCCTAAAACATGGTGCTCCAGTGTGCACAGTTCAAAAGCCAGCAGCATCAAGCCACAAACAATGGGGTAACTAAACAAAAAGGGGGACTTTCTCATGGCTTTCACCCAGCACTCCAACATAGTTTTTTTATTTTAAAATATTCATGTAATGTAATTTAATTTGATGTAACAATATTTCCTATGGGATTTGTATTGTAAGTCCATAGTTCCATTATTTTCACTGCAAGGGCGTTCCAGTACCAGCGGATGGTAATGTGTGTCGCTTTGCTTACTCAACTTTTGAGCTGCAGAAGGTCCTACGCATGCTCTGTCTGTTTGCTTCCTGCATTCTGTTGGTCAATAATGCACGCTGGCACATGGGGGCGCTCCAGTGGTGCCTCCACAGGCAGTGGTATCAGCACAATGGGGATCTCAGGGAGTCTGTGAGGATCTCCAGAGAAGCTGCGGCGGATCTGTCTTGGTGGAGCGTGGAAGGCAATCTGTCTCAGGGAAATCCCTACCATCTTCATCGGTGGCCACAGTGATAACGGATGCATCCACTCTAGGATAGGGTGCTCATCTGGGGGACCTGGAGATCAAGGGTTTTTGGTTTCCAGAGGAAAGGTTGCTTCACAACAACCTTCTGGAGTTACGGGCGATACGTTTGGCGCTCAAGGCCTTCCTCCCTTCCCTTCGCGGACGGTTGGTTCAAGTCTTAACAGACAACACTACCGCGATGTGGTATGTCAACAAACAGGGAGGAGTAGGGTTGCATTGTCTTTGCAGAGAGGCTCTGCGTCTCTGGTCCTGGGTTCAGGACCATCAGATTTGTCTGATGGCAAATCATCTGGCCGGAGTTCTAAACGTGCGTGCAGACAGTCTCAGTCGGCAGTTCTCAGCCGACCACGAGTTGAGGCTTCATCTGGAGGTAGTTTGTCACATCTTCCGGACATGGGGAACTCCTCGGGTGGACCTTTTTGCCACTCACAAGAACGCTCACTGCCCGTCGTTCTGCAGTATCCGATGCAGGGAGCTTTGGGGGACGCGTTTCAGTAGAGTTGGGACTCACAACTTCTTTACGTGTGTCCGCCCATACCCTTGATTCCTCGTGTTCTGAGGAAGATCCACCAAGACCGGCCCCAAGTCATATTGATCACCCTGGATTCGCCAAGAAGGGTGTGGTACACAGATCTTCTCCACCTCTCCTCGTGCCCTCCGCTCCGTCTCCCTCTCAGGGCAGACCTCCACCTCCAGAGCTTACACCTTCATGCCTGGAGATTGAACGGGGCAACCTGAATTATTTTTCCACTCCTTCTGACGTGGTGACTTACTTTGTTTACCAGACGTCTCTCCACCAAGTCTATCTATTCCTATAGGTGGTCCAAATTTGTCCCTTGGTGTGGGGAGAAGTCTATTGACCCTTTAAGGGCTCGCTTATCCAGCATTCTTCAGTTTGCTCTATCCCTGGCCCAGCAGGGTTTTGCTGTGGCTACTGTGAAAGGCTATTTATCGGCTTTGTTGGCATTCCTTTGCTTGTCGGATCAGCCATCCTTGTTTAAGTCACCTAGGGCCATATGTATCAGCATTCCGTTTTGCGATTTCTAAATAGCGATTTTTAAGGAATCGCTATTTAGAAATCGCAAAATGGTATGTATGTAGAAATTTGCTTCTTTTTAGCGATTCCTTAAAATTCCTTAATTGCGATTAGCAAATTGCTAATCGCAATTAAGGAATAATTTCCCATTCATTTCTATGGGCCGGGAGGCCCATAGGAATGAAGGGAAAATTTGCGATTCGCAATTTGCTAATTGCAAATTGAGAAAATTTTCAAGGGTGCAGGTAGTGTCCAAAGGACACCCTGTTGCACCCCTGAAATTTGCATGGGTGCACATGTGGCGCACATACTAAGGGCATGTATGTACGTCACATGGCACTTTGAAAAATGAAAAAAAAATGCATTTTGAAAGGAATTCGCAACTTACCACCAACTAGAAGTTGGTGGTAATTTGCGATTCCTTAAGGCCAATTTGCTATTTTTTTGCGATTTTTTTGCGATTCCTTCAATGCAATCGCAAGATAAGGAATCGCAAATTTTGCGATTCCTTATTTTTCAAGCACATTTCCTTGATGCATACCATTAGTCCAAATTGCATTTGCAAACGCCGAAATTCTGTGAATTTCGGCGTTTGCGAAGTCAATTTGGCTTGATACATATGGCCCTTATTGTTTTACGTTTTATTAAGGGCCATACAACAAACTTGTGCCCACTCCATTTAATGTGCCTCAATGGGACTTAAATCTTGTCTTAACGTACTTGATGGGTTCTTCCTTTGAACCCTTGCACAAGTGTCCCTTGAGACTACTGTCTTTTAAGACAGTTTTTCTTGTTGACATTACCTCGGCAAGGAGGGTAAGTGAGCTTCAAGCTCTGAGTTCGAAAACCCCGTTCTTGACCATTCATGCTGATAGAATGGTACTCAGGGCCAGGGCTGCTTTCATGCCTAAGGTGGTAACTCCCTTCCATCTGGGGCAGTCCATTACCCTTCCTACCTTCTATCCTCCTCCTCACCCTTCCAAGTAGGAGGAGAGGCTTCACCGCATGGACCCTAAGAGGGCGGTGAGTTTTTACCTTGATAGGACTAAAGACTATAGTGTAGATGACCAGCTCTCCGTGGGATTTGCTGGCTGCAGGAAAGGCAGAGCGGAGCACAAGCGCACCCTTTCCAGATGCATTATCTTGTGCATCAAGATGTGTTACTCTTTGGCTGGTAAGGAACCTCCAAAAGGTATAAGAGCTCATTCTACTAGAGCAAAATCGTCTACATCTGCCTTATCTAGGGGTGTTCCTGTAGAGGACATTTGTAGAGCGGCAACTTGAGCCTCCCTCCACACTTTTGTGAAGCATTACTGCTTAGACTCCGAAGTGAGGATGGACGGACACTTTGTGCGTTCTGTTCTCCAAGATTTTCTGGTATAGAAGGGTAGACACCCTCCTCCGGGAGTGGGGACTGCTGTAGGACTCTATTCACAAGGTGAGGAATACACTGGCAGATGTATTCATCAGAAGAACAAGTTACTTACCTTCAGTAATGCCTTTTCTGGTGGATACAGTACCTGCCTGTGGATTCCTCACTGACCCACCCGCCTCCCCGTTGTCCACCCTTGTATACCTACAATGTTGATATTGTCGAATTTATTTTCAATGGAAGTGTTTTACAGTAATGTTTTCACACTGTGTGTGTTGGTTGAATTCTGTGTACTATGTACACTGTATATATTTATGTTGGTCTGTCCGTGTGCCTCGAAGGCACGGAAAAAAAGGGCGGAACTGACGTCATCACGCCGACGAGGCTCCTTTATGGCTCCAGGCACTAGTGACGTCAGCGGGGTCGCGAGCGGAGCCATGGTTCTACGAGGCCGTCCTCGTTGGCGTGGAGAGCTACACAAATTTCCGAATGCAGCTGTCGCAGGGGATATTCACAAGGTGGGGAATCCACAGGCAGATACTGTATCCACCAGAAAAAGAGTTACCGAAGGTAAGTAACTTGTTCGTTTGGTCATTTGTGGTGCTGGGCTTACTTAAGTTTTGAGCTGGAGAAATGTATTAAGGCTTTGGGTCCCTTTTTTGGCTGTAGTAACTTTAGAAGTGAAGTTTGTGATTAACAACGGGCTTAGGGCCAAATTACGAGCTTGGCAGTCCATCGGACCGCCAAACCCCGCTGTGGAGGTACGGTGGGGATCGGGGACCACCGCACCAGCGGTCCACCTGCTGCATTATGACCACGGCGGTCAGACTGCCAGAGGACCGCTGCAACTGTCAGGGTACCACGATCCCTGGCGGTATGGGGCAGCAATATGCTTGTCGGTGCCACTGCGGCACCACCATGCATATTACGAATTTCGTCATCACCAACAGTCTCATGGCGGTGCTCACGCCATGAAAATGATGACGTTTTTGCCTAAGGGTCTGGGGATACATGCTGGGTGGAACATTGTGTGCCCCTTGTGTGCTTGAACCCCAGTTCCTGCACGGCATAGCCTGCAAAGTTCATTCCATGCAGGAACTTGCTTCGATACAGTTCAAAAGCTCACATATGAACCTTTGGACTGCACTGCCATAAGAATGCCACGCTGCCAGACCACAAAATGACTTGTAATCTGGTGAGCAGGTCGCGGTTGACTTTGGCAGTGTGGCAGCGGGGCACTGTTGTGACGGCCAACTCCCACACCACCTAAGTCATAATCAGGACCTAAATCTTTTGTGGGTAGGTGTATACGCATCCCATGCCCAGCTGAAACCTTCCCTAATACCCCCCTTAATCCTCGTGCTAAACCCCTCACATAAATGAGTAAGTATGCCCCTTCTTCTGCCTATATGAGAGGTGCAAGTGGTTAGGTTTGTGAATAGTTTTTTCCAGTACGTTTGCAGTATTATAGTAGAACTAATAAAGGTACAGTTTGCAAAAAGTCCCCATACTTTCAATAATTTAAACCTGTGCTCAACCCCTTGTAGCTACGGCTCAGAGAAGAGGGGCTTAATTTGTGAAAATACCAAGGTATTTATCAACATTAAAGCAGTCAAAAAGTCAAAACACAACTCAATAAAAATCCAAAAGCATCTCCTAAAAATCAAGAAAAATGCAATAAGAAACTTGACCCAAAAATAACAGAAATCAAATAAGAGGTACAGTATATATAAATGAATCAAGATTTAAGGCAAAAAGCACCAAGAAAAATATATCGATCAATAATAAATCACTATTTACAGTTTACCTAACCTCAGGTTGAATTTCAGGCCAACCACGATGGTGCCTAGTTCTGATACACCAAGATGGTTGTGCAACACAAAGGACATCATTACGATGCTCGTTGGACGAACGTGCGACCTGCATCGTTTCGGAAATGGGACCACTCGACAAGAAGTCGGAGGTCCCACATTCTAAATAGTGATATGACACCCTTCACAGCGGTTGTAAAGTGCATGTTTACTATGCCTCATAGCGGAGGCCATTGAAGAATAATGACCCCCCAAAGTCTGTTTCTGGCTGCCTTTCTATGGCGGGCAGTCCACCCTAGAAAGGCAGGGGGAAAGGGACATTATCATCCCTACGGCAGTGCCTGAGGAGGCGCCGCCCATATTGTAGGGAATATATTCCAACCGCCTGCCTGACGGGATCCTTGACCCCGCCGAAACAGCAGCGGTCGGTCCCTCCGCCTACTACCTCTGCATCGTAATGCGGCGGTCGGCGCGCAGGGGCATATATCGGTTGGACTGCAACCAACGGCCGGTCGGTTGCAGTCTGACCACCATTGAAATGAGCACCAAAGTTTTGCCAATGGATTTAGCGCCTGATTTAGATCTTTGCGGAGGGTTACTCCATCACAGCCGAGATAAATAAGATGTCTGCCGAAATATAAAGTCCAATATATCCTATGAGATTTGTATTACTGCGGACAGGATATGCGTCACCGTTGTGATAGTGTGACCCACCCGTCAAGATCTAAATTAGGCCCTTAATCTTTTTATAGCAGTCAAAATCAATCTGCAGGGCAATATTGAAGGCTGTATTGGACTGAGTCTCTTTGAATCTGGATAGAGACTTGGGGTCTGATTGGCAAAGGAGTAAGCTTGCAATTTTTTGTTAGGTCATGATTGTTTGCTATTCACAAAGGTATTTTACGAGTAGTGTTTTTATGACTGCAGAGTCTTTGCACATTAAAAGATAGGACTGTCCTATCTTTTTATTTGCGGAGACTCTGAAATCGTAAAGATACTACTCATAAATACCTTTATGAATAGCAAAATGTCGTACAGTCCCTTAATGCAGATCTGCTGAAGCTGTTGGTTTTAGCAGGAAACGGAGTCACAGCGGAGTATACTATCCACCAAACTCATGACTCCCACTATTCTTAAGTCTTGCAGACAACCAGGTTTAGGCATATCTGAGGTAAGCAATCCAAACATCACCTCTATTTAGGGGGGCCATCAGATGCCTTTTTTTACTGTCCCTCATCGCCAGGAATATCCTGGAGGTGAAGGACATAAAAAAGGGCCCTGACACCATGAAAGAAAAACTCCCATAATGTTGGGACCATTAGTTTCCACTTTTCCAAATACAATTCCCTTTTTTGTGTAAAAGTAAAAACTTTTAAAAGCTTGCCGTAACACTCTTACACCAATGAGATACTTATACCATCCTTTGAAATGGCTTTGTATGAACTGCAGGACCAGTGGTGAACTACATTTAGTGAGTGGAGCAAAGACAGGGCACACTCCAGCAGAGGCCTCTTGCAGGGTCAAGTCTAGTTCCAATTATAACTGGTCCACTGGCTACTCCAGGAGAAAGGCTTCTTGCACCTTGTAGTCACAAAGGAGGTAAGACAACTGACCTTTGAAGTCTAGTTCTTAGTTTCATAAGAAAAGTGAGAGTAGTTTCATCATTTAGATCTCCTCACAGGTTATAGGCAGCAGGTCCAGTCTCATTCTGT
Source organism: Lissotriton vulgaris (assembly GCF_964263255.1). Taxonomy (NCBI): domain Eukaryota; kingdom Metazoa; phylum Chordata; class Amphibia; order Caudata; family Salamandridae; genus Lissotriton; species Lissotriton vulgaris. Next base: position 1,435,032,104 of record NC_141695.1, on the reverse strand, counting down.
TTTGCCAAAGGTCCAGAAAGTGTTCTGAGGAGGAGGTCCAACCCTTGTTCAATTGCCTAGACAGTGGGTGGGACTGCCTCATGGACTCTCTGACCAATATGCCAGTTGGGGATTAACTAATTTGTCCATGTTAAAGGGGTTAGAAAATATGCATTGGATCCTGGACAGTAGTGCTCTAATGTGCACAGTTCAAGTCACAAACAATGGGGTAACCAAGCAAAAAGAGGCACTTTCTCATGGCTTTCACACAGCACTCCAACAACAAGGATATAGAAGCCTAGGGAAATAGAAACCAGTTAGCAATCCAACAAAGAATTTCTAGGGACTTGTAAAAATGGTGATGTAAACTGAAAAGTGCAATATGTGTTTCCCCCATTACAAATGTTAGCTGGATTTTTTGTTTCTTTCAGCCATCTTCTGAGGATGAAGATGCCCAAATAGACAAGCTGACAACTGAGACAGCATCCATGGAGGAGGTTTTCCAGTACTTCATTGTGTGTGAATTGGTGGGAACTTGACCTCTTGACTTTATCAATGGAGAACAATCAAAGTAAATAAGCTCTTTGTCAACTAACCTGTAAGGATGGAATGGACAGTCGTTTCTCATGAGCCACATTGGGAAATGGAGTTTCAATCTTCTACCTGGTGAACGGAAAAATAGTAACATGAGGATCAGACCATTGGACTATTAGGAGTATATAAAGTGAATCTCCTAGAAGGAAGGAGGCCCCCATCTCTTCCATTGCCCCCAGCCTGCTAGCCGAACTATCTTTACTTGCCCCTTGCCATTTTTCCTTTGCTGATGAACTTGCCTGCTGGACTATTTGGAGCAGTCTGGTGAGAGACCAGACCTGAGCTTTCCTGATTATTGCTCCACTCCGCTTGCCCATGGACGTTTCCTTAGTGGACTCTAACTTGATCCCTTTGCCCATGCTAAGAGAACTTTTCTGAACGATCCTCCTGCATTTTTTGGTGGAAGGAAACCCTAACCTTAACCATCCTCTTATGGATTCAGTTATTTAGCAAATAAATTCATTTCAAATAAAAGTGTGGTTTTATACTATGAGCTGTAAGACTCATGAATGAACTGCGTAAAAGGGAAACAGCATTTGCAATGCTGTCAGGACAACGTAGTGCCATTACAACGCAGGCACTACAATGAACACGTTGTAAACACGTGTATCATTACATTGCTAGATTTTAAATCCAACACCTTCCCTACTGTTGCACAGCATGGAGTTGAAATAGTAAAGTATACTATACCAAACTCCAGCGCTTCCCTAAAGCAAATCGTTGTAACGACTTGCGTTGTAATGGAACACTTGATAACAACGTGTTGCATTGTAAAGGCACGCGTTCTAAATGCATGCATGAAAACGTCATACATCCATTTAGCAAATAAATGTATTTTGACTAAATGTGTGGTTTTATACTATGAGCTGTCTCATGAATGAACTACTTAAAATATTACTTATATGCATTGATTTTGGATCTTTAATACAATAGCCAAATTAACTAAATTTGTTGGAGTCTTTTATTGTGTCATCATGTTCTTTCCATAGACACTGTGCTTATAACTATCTGATTTCTAATGCATGAGAGAGAGTGTTATAGTTGGTGAGAGGTGTACTTAAACCTGATCTCTAATTTGTGAGTTGGATTCCAATTAATGTTCCTCATTGGGTGAGTAACAGTAAGACACCCTGATTTCTCACCCCTCACTATGACGAAGAAAGGTCCATCAGAAGTCTAATGCCTCTGTGGGTGAAGTATATAATCTGAATGAAGTGAATAAGTTAGTGTAACAACTGTATAGGCCAAGTAATTGAACATCAAAAAGAGCTCCTGCTGCAACACCTCTGAAGCAGAGAGCATTGATAAGCTACTCACGCAGCTACTCCTAGAGACCTAGCTAAGCTTAACCTCAATAAGGTCCCTGGCCTAGAGGGCTATACCCCATGCTTCTATAAAATATTTTGCCAATAAATGGCACCTATTCTTACTGAGCTTTTCAATCCTGTTGTGGTAATAGGTTCCCTAAACCTCTTCCATGTTGCAGGCCACAATAGCGGTGATACCTAAGCTCGGCAAAGATCCCCTGCAATTCGGCCCCAATAGGCCCATCTCACTTCTCAATGTGGATGTTAAGCTGTTCGCGAGCATTGTGGCAAATAGGCTGGACCCACTCATGCATGGGCTGGTCCATCCAGGCCAATCTGGTTTCATCCCCAAATGAAGATCCTCTGAGAACACTACTACAATTCTCCATCTTCTAGACAATACGCATAGCTGTAACAGAGACCCATTATTGTTACCTACAGATGCTTAAAAAGTGATTGATAGAGTCAACTGGCTTTATCTTCTGGCAATGATATAAGAATTTGGATTCAGCAATAGATTCCACTGATGGTTGGAATGCAGTAACTCCTCCCCAGTGGCCCAGAACACTGCCAGCCCCTTTCTCTATGCAATGTGGAACACACCAGGGGTGCCCCCTATCCCTACTCATATTTTCTCTATACAAGGAGTCTAGGGCACACCAAGTAAGGGAAAAAGAAACCATACAATGCATTGCATTTGGTAGCTAAATATATAAAATCAGTCTGTATGCAGACAATGTCATTCTTTCATTAACTTAACCCGCTACCTCCCTACAGGCAGCAGTGGATGAGATGTGTCTGTTCAGGGAGATATCTGTGTTTAACTCAACCTAAAGTCAAAAGTCAAAGTCAAAAGATTTATATAGTGCGCTACATACCCAGAGGGTCTCAAGGCGCTTGAAGGAGGGTGGGGAATTACTTGTCAGATCCTTAACCTACAACTCCCAAGGAAGAACTTGAGATGTTGCGCTCCATGTACTGATTCCATGGCCCCGGCACCATATTACTTACCTTGGGATAAAACGTACTCACACTTATCCTGACACAGCAAGGATTCATTATCAGGACCTTCCCAGACAGAACAGAACAGAATAGACTTGCAATGTAAAATCAATGCTCTGTTATGGGGTGCTGAAGGAACCTCACATGTCGCTTTCGCTTTCCTCTTGGCATCCAAGGGAGGTTGGCTTGACATCCCCAACATGACTCACTAATTTCAGGCATGTAGGCTTAGCCCACTGGCAGAACGGGATGGTATGGAAAAATACTGATGCATCATGGGCCAGCAAGTGGCAGGAACTCATATCTGGAAAGCTCTCTGGCTGTGATGGGATAACAGACCTTGGGTCGTCTTCTCATCCCCAGACACCAGGGCCATGCTGAAAGAATGTTCTCAGTGCCTATAAAATATGGCTTCCTAACCTGTAAAAGTCAAATTTTACACCAGCCTTCACGGGAAATCAATTCTCAATCTAGCAACACTTGAGTTGCAAGTATATACGTGACCTTTTTGAGGCAAATTAAGTGCTTACATTTGAACTGCTTAAAAATTACTGTAGACTGCCAGAGACATAGAGATTCTACACAAGTGAGAGATTGGGTGTCCCACAAATAGGTCAGAAAGGAGGCAAGCAGACCCTTAACAACTATTGGGAGACGACTCTTGGCAAAGATGAATGACAGGCGGATATTCTTAGAGCTGTATTCACATTTGCAAGCAGCCCAACTAAGGGATAAATCTCCAAGTCTGGTATGATGAGAAACAGAGTTGGGGCGCACCCGTACCGGCAAAGACTGGAAGGAGAACCATCCTAGAGTACCCACATCAGCCCAATCTGCAGCAGGGAATGAAACAATAATAACAATATCATATTACTGGTATTACAAAGAGAGTCAATAATGGTCCCCATAGAAATATGATTTCTGATGGCGGGAATGCGGAAAGATGGACACCCTGCTTCACTTACTGTGGCATGGCCCCCACTGTCAAGAAAATGGACCAAGATGCTAGATGACCTAGACAAGATCACAGGTCTGGATATACCACACTTTCCAGCAAACATTACTGTACGCCTTCCTAATAAGCAGACATACCCGCTTCACTTGTTACATGGTAAAAAGATGGCACTGGCTCTGTGAGCAGCGCACCAAGGTATTCTTTGTTACTGGGAATCGGACAAAAACCTGGATCACCCAATGTGGCTTCATCGCCAATGGGAGCTGTAATGCTTTTATATAAATTTGGAGACTTGTTATTGAAAGTGATCAAAAGATATGTAATAGCCTGGGTAGGATGCTCATTTTAATGATGTGTACATGTCTCAGTCGTGAAACATATAATAGGTGCCAACATCTAAGGCCCTATAATAGATTCTTTTGGAGGGAAGGCCAAATGATGCCTCTCCATGTTTTCTAGGTGATTTGTGATCTTTTTCCCAATATACATTTTCACTGCCCAAAAAGCTGATAGGGAGCTGCTTTTAATCACGTTATTAATATCAGCTGCTGGTACTGATATTTTGAGTGTCACTCAGTTTTGCTTATTTAAGCTAAATTCAGAAACCTCTTCAAATTGGCTAGTAATTTCAGTACAGCTGGGAGGGATCTGGCAGGGTTTGTCATGGTGAGAAGAATGTTATCTGCAAAGAGATACTCCTCATCCCCAAAGGAGATGCCTCTATTCCGTTTGCAAACTCTAATGTTAATGGTGAGTGGGACCACCATTAGGGTATCAATTTTTGGGCAGAGTGGATGGCCATTGGCTTGTATTGAGGTTAGTGGAGCTTTGTAGCCTGCCAGGATTTAGTCTTTGATGTTTGCCTACTTTTAGTATGTCTAAGAATGCTTCTAGGAATTTCCAGATAATCTAGTCAAATACCTTCTCTGTGTCTAGGGATAAACTAATTGCCAGGATGCCCTTTCTTTGGACTTTTTTATATTTGGTGGGCCAATTGCCTGATGTTGTCACTGTTCTGTTTGTGTCTTATGACACCATCTTGGACAGGATCTATTAGCTTGGGAATAAAAGCCTTGAGGTGAGTAGTCAAGATTATGCCTCCGTGCTTGATAGCGTTTTCCCTCTACAGGATGTGCAACATTCTTGGTCACTCCGCGGGATGTGAATACTGATTGACTGGTAAGATCGCCCTCTTTTTTGGTAGGGGTGAGGCCTGTAGAATTTGTAAATGTGTTAAATGAGAAATGTAGTCATTTTCCAAATTGGGATAAGAATGTCTCATAAAGCACCAACTGTAAACATAGGGTCGAAGTGTTTACCAGTCATTGTGGACTTCAGTGCTTGTCATAGGCCGATAAGTTCTATGAGGGCTTTTTGTGAGTCTCTCTGTTCTGGTGTGATATAGTTTCCATTTACCTGCGCCTCCATAATTCATTATTCTGTCCTTGTTGTCAACATTTCTTTTTCAGTAACGTGGACTCTGCTCGCTTCACCTTATTTGCTTTGAGGTAGTCTCTGAGTATTGCCAATTTGCATTGGATTTTCCTGTTTGGGTTTAGCCGTTCTAGTTTTCCTGTTGTTTTTATCTTGTCTGTTAGTTTGCCTCCATGCACAAGCATGTTCCACCTTCCTACGTATAGCTATACCTCAAATGTTGCCTCGAATGCATCAAAATCACTGGAATTCTCAGGGCTTGTATTTAATTTAAAATATTTTTGAACGCTTTCTGCAGTGATGCCATACAAACTCGCTACCTCAGTGTGCCTGCCCTCATTCACCATTTGAGGTCCCAGAGTTGAGAACCCTCTGTTCTTTGCAGAGATTATTTTGTTGAGGCAAATGCCCAGATCTGAATACAGTAAAGTGTATACCTCATGCAGAATTGCTCACACTGAATGAGGTGAGTTTCTTGGAGAAAGACCACATTCGAATCTTGTCTAATAATATAGTTCCATATTAGGGATGTGTTATATGCTACATTTTGGCAACATTTCTCATAATGACATGTAATTACACAAAAGGCAAATCTGTCATTGTATGCTACAGTTTAGCTTGAAATGCATTATTTTGTCATTTTCTGACAGGACTCATTTAAGAAAAAGCACCACGAACAGCAGCTGCTTGCGTTCTAGTGTTCCTATGCACAAAACTTGTACCACAACTGTCACCATTCCCATGACTTTTGAAACAGCAATGGTTCGTAATTGCGCCAAGTGGCATAATGGCATAATTTCAGGAATTTCCCATAAGAAGCATACCACAAAATTACACAAATGACGCAAATTATGTCAGCATATTTTACATTCCGCCCAGGCCTACTCCGTTTGGCATGTCCCTTGTTTGTGCCACTTGGCACTAAGAGATACTTGCTGAATTTGTTTCAGGGTGTTTCCTGTTTATGCTTATAGTCCGATCCACCAAGAACTAAATACACCTTTTTGCCAGGAGCTATCCAGGACAGTAGAGGCACCTACCACATGAGAACTGGTTTTCTTCCAAAATAATTGCATCTAGTATTCATGTAAAGAGCAGCATACATGATGTACTTGAGTCACAGGGGGGACATCGTCACACGGATTGGGGGCCAGACTAACCTGCCACGCTTGCTCCCACCATCATCGCTGAGGCCCTGACGCTGTGTGTTCTTCCCCGCCGCCGTTGCCTGTAATACCGCACGGCCGCTGTGGGGGAAGACTACAGCTCCCAGCGTGCTCAGGGGCCAGAACCGTCCACTTCCTGGCGGAGTGCGCCCGGAGGCGCTTAAACATCAGCTGCTCCCTCGGTGGAGCGGGGGACATCGCCACACGGATTGGGGACCAGACTAACCTGCCACGCTTGCTCCCACCATCATCGCTGGGGCCCTGACGCTGTGTGTTCTTCCCCGCCGCCGTTGCCTGTAATACCACATGGCCGCTGTGGGGGAAGACTACAGCTCCCAGCGTGCTCAGGGGCCAGAACCGCCAACTTCCTGGAGGAGCGCGCCCGGAGGCGCTTAAACATCAGCTGCTCCCTCGGTGGAGCGGGGGACATCGCCACACGGATTGGGGGCCAGACTAACCTGCCACGCTTGCTCCCACCATCATCGCTGGGGCCCTGACGCTGTGTGTTCTTCCCCGCCGCTGTTGCCTGTAATACCGCACGGCCACTGTGGGGGAAGACTACAGCTCCCAGCGTGCTCAGGGGCCAGAACCGCCCACTTCCTGGCGGAGCGCGCCCGGAGGCGTCGCGGACGCGCGCGGGCGGTGACGGGCGGAGCCCGGGCAGAGGGCGGGCCGTCTGTGGCCGTCAGAGGGCCGGAGGAGGCCGGGTTGGGCCATATCCCTAACATCTTCAGCTACTAATGGGTAAGCGCAAGAAAGCCTCGACCATGGAGGAGGGTGGGAAAAATGCCAAGGTCCCAAGACATTCTAAATCCATCATGACTTACCTATCCTTGGCAGTGGGGTCCTTCACGAAGGAGATTGCCAACGCCGAGTACGAACTTGGCCTGTCAACTCCTCCACCAACAGACAGCATTCCATCTACCCCTCCGGACTTGGTGGGCATTGTGCCTATTGATAACCCACTGTTACCCCTGGTCCCAGTGGTGACAATTGTAAATCCTCCCCCCCCACGCCCTACTCCTAAGGCAATCACCCCAAACTCGACAGCTAGACACACTGAGCAGAGCCACCAGCTGACCACTCAACCAGCAAGACGAACGAAGGAGAATAACGTCAACGGGGCAAGTATATCTTGCATACCAACTGACCCCCTGGGAGATAAACTGGAGGCACTCTTCATCGCCAAGATTGAACCCTTACTTGTTGGGATTGCGAAGGACATTGTGGACACATTAAATACCTGTTTAGAAGGACTCCTAAAGAAATGCGCCCTAATTGATAGACTCGTTAACACTCATTCCCCTTGCTTAGACACACGCGATAGAGGGCTGTCTACTGAGGGAGAGGGGAGCATGGAGGTGTCCTGTAAGGGGGCAATGGTACAGGCACCCTGTGGGGTGTCGCAAATTGAGATTAGAGGGATTAATGCAGGGGCCACCAAGACGCCACTTCTTGCTAAGGAGGCAATTTCCTCAAACATGGAGGCTCAGCTACGCCCTCAGTACCAGTCATGTATACCTGTTCTTAGGAAGGAAACTCCTAGCAAATATAAACTTAACCTACCACCCGAAACATTCCCATTAGTTGCTGTCTTTATAGGGGTTCCCCCGCTCATGGAAAGCGAGGAGGAATCCACCCTGGACCTCATGGCTAAGACCAACAGGTGGTGCTTGGACACATGTTGCAGGGAGAATATCGCGGATATGATTATTTACGCAAGGAGGGTGGGTTGGATTGGTAAACAGCAGAAAACCACTCAGGGGGACTGTGTAATCATTAATTTTAGCAGGGCTGACCTAGCGGATAGACTCTTCTGAGATGGCTCTGCTATTTCATTAAGGGACCACCTGAGACCTGTCCCCCTGGGTTTTTTCTACCCACCCCCAGTCCGTACTATGCAAACGGGACGCTTCTTGGGGAGTAGGGTGGGTGGGAGGTCACCTCAAGGAGAGGGCAGCCCCCATGGGCACACATCCTTACAACCCCCAAGGCGACCAACTATTCTGCCAATTCGCCATTCCCATGGTCACCAGAGTGCCATCGAGGGTTGTGGGCTGGCCATGAATAACCGTTTCGCCCCCCTGCCGGGTCTGGAGGACATAGACTGACTTGAAGGTTATGCTTGTTACTCTCACTCTGCTATTCCATCGTTCAGGGTGTGAGCTAAGGGTAACTTAGTTATCTGGGGTAGTCTAAGCCTTCAGTTAGAGGTAACACTAATAACATTTACATCCCTCTCTTTTTTAGCGTTAAGACTCCATCTTTCTATGACATGTATGTTTTTTTATTAAATACATTTTTACAATAAGGATTTCTCTAATACCATTGGTATTAATTACTCCCATTTATTTCGTTTTTTGTCCAATTTACAGGCCCTTGATATCAATAAACAAGTGCTGTCTCATTTCTTCCTATGTGGGGATTTCAATGCCAAGATTCATGGTAGATTCATGGTAGGTCCTGATTAGTATTGCTCTACCAATGTCTAGAGGGGGAGGACAAGTTTCAATTATAGATTATATGTTCGTTAATTATGATTTTGTATTCTGGTTTTTCAAAGGCGAGATTGAATGTACTGAGTGGGGGATCACAATTCACACTGCGCTTTTTTAGTATTTTCGATCAATAGATACTTGTGTAATTCAAACTCTCACACTTTATCACACAGCATATCACTGATGGTTTAAGACTAGTTTGGAGTCTTAGTAACCCTTCTGACTCACTGTCTATGATGCTCAAATCCCACCTAGATCTTTTGTGAATTGTTTGGTGGACACTGAATGTGATATGATGTTGTAGCACTATAATAGCTTATTAGACAGTATCAGGAGAAGTCTATGCTAAAGCCAACTACTTCGCAGAAAAATAATCCCCAGTGGTTTAATAGGTCGACTTAGAAAAGCATTGACAACCCATCCAAGGGCAACATCTGAGATCTGTCAGGCTGGACGGGAATTCAAAATCGCATTGTTACATAGAAAGAAGGAATTGTATAATAGAGACTGGGGGTTGTTGGAGCAAGCAGCAAGTGGGAAGGACAGCAAACATTGCTGGGCCCTTGTGAAGAGCTAGGACCTTTCCTTCAAATCCACCTTTGCAAAATAGTATCTCTGGGGTGGATTTGGACTCGCAGTTTACCTCTATGTATTATAATGAGGATGACCCAATTGTGTCTGCCTCTCTTTTTCATAGATTACAGAATCTATCGCCCCTCCTTATCACTACGCAGGAAGCTGTTAAGGCCATATAGCATAGTTTAAGCGGGAAGGCTCGAAGCCCGGATGGAGTTCCCATCGACTTGCCCAAATGTTTGCCCGGCCTATGGAGCCCCCTGATTGTTCATGTTTTCAATCAGTGCCTAGTACCTAACATCCCCTATTTCTGGACTTAATCAACGCTTGTGGCAATATTTAAAAAGGGTGACTGTATGTCCCACAAATGCTATCGCCCTATATCATTCATTGACAGTACAGTCAAAACTATAGGTAGAGTGATATATGATCTGTTAGCTTAGTCGACAGATAGTAAAGGTATTTTTTCACCTTTTCAATATGGATTTAGGCCTAGATTAGGAACCAATGATCAATGCTTAAACTTAGCTTTGATAGTGAGTAAACATAGTCATGCTAGACGTTGTCCCATTTATCTTGCCTTCATGGACTTGTCCACTGCTTTTGATTCAGTGAACAGGAACCACCTGTGGCTAATGTTGCTGGACCTAGGAGTGGAACCCCCTCTGGTGAATTATCTCTTACTCTCTGCACGCAGACCTATTAGCCAGAGTGTGTTTAAATGCTTCTGCCGATTATTATCACATTTATTTCAACTGAAAAGGGGAGTACGCCAGGGGTGTATATTGGCTCCTCTGCTTTTTATTCTCGATATTAATGGTCTCACAGATTATTTAGCCTCAGTCCAAGCCGATATCCCCAGAAGGGCAGACACCCCGGTGCCTGCCTTATTATATGCAGACAGCGCTGTTCTTCTAGCTCTTACCCCCTAATGCTCTGAAGTGATTAGTTTTGTTCTTTTTATGCAGAATTTAGATCTATCCACTAACTGTTCTAAATTGTACATTATGTCCTGTGGGACAGGAAAAATAAGGCTAAATACATTTGTAACTAAGGGCCAAGTTCTAACTTGTGTAGAGAATTTCTGCTACTGAGGGCTGACTTTTATCTCCTCAGGACTTTGGCAATTGCAGACCAATAGCTCCACTCTTGTTGTGCTTTTGGGGACCACCTTTTGCTCTGTCTAGCTGGTTGAAGACCCAGCAACTTACTGCTGTCTCCTTTCAGGTAATCCTTGGGTGTGTTGGGGTTTACCCCGCTCCTCTGCTTCTCTCTCATGGGGGAAGGTGCCGCCCTTCATCAGCAAACCTACCACTCGCATGACTCACCTCAGGGCCAACTGCTCCTTGCTAACTCATCCTGGGAGTACCCTCTTCGGGAAGCCCCAGGTACACTCTCCAGTCTCGGGGCTGGGGTCTCTTTAGTGGATAGAGCGAGGGGGTCTCCTAGAATGCTCCCATCAAAGTGCCACTGCTTTTTTATGGTGGCCAAAATTTAAAATTACAGCTGCCGCTCCACGAACATGCTGGAGCAGGCCCAGAGCCACCTGTTTACTCCTCTAACGGCTTTTGTAGCTGAATTTGTGTACTGACGACCGAGATTAAAATCATATCAAATTGCTAGATCTTGAGCCTTCTTGGCAGTGATTATGGACACATCAGTGATGATGGACATTTCAGTGCACACAAAGACTTATATATTGGGCATGGACTATGCAACTGTACATTAACATGCCCATACATTTGCCTTCACATTATCTTTTCCCCCTGTTATTTCTCTACTTTAGTCATACCTTAAAGTTATAAACTATACCCAACTTATTTTTGTTCTATTACCAGTATTTGATCTAGGCTTTCTTGAAGGCGTCTGTCCTCCTATCAACTTAGTTTGTTGTATTTTATCTCATAAATATTTGAGCCTAGGATACCCAAGAACTCTTGTTATGGGGAAGCAGTTGTTATTGTGCATAGTACTCATGCTGTACGCCTCAGCCTCATTTAGACTTTTCGCACAAAATATTTGATAATACCATGAATTGGTAACAACATTCTCTCACATGGTAATCTATGTGTTACCACTGGGTTCTATCTCAAAAATTGGAATAAAATGCCCAGTCTTTGTGATTTTATCATTTAAAGATGTAGATATGCCTTAGTATTTTGCTAGGGCCAAAGGATTGCCTGCCCTATTTTGTACTGTTTCAGTATTGTACCACAAATGCCACGTAGGAGCAGATATACTGCAGCAATGCCACAATAATTTAAGTTGTAAAAACATGCACATGTAATACTAAAAACATGCACATGTAATACTGGCATCACTTGCTTTTGACCTTTTCTAAATGAGATTCTGCATGTATTGCTGTAGGTGTCACAGGCTAGGGCCCGATTCTGATGTGGTTTCGAAAGCTTTCCGACCGAATAGGTTTGGGAATGGGATCCAAACCGAACCGGATTGGGAGAGTCCAACCGACTGAGGGGCATATTCTCAAGGAGTTATCGCCTAGTTAAGGGCACTTTATCGCAGCCAAAGTCATGATAAATGTATCACCCCATTCACAAGCTGGTGCTAACAGCCCATAGCACTAGTTTACCTGCGATAGTAGCTGCAAAAAACATTGCCACAGATGACCCCCGCTACTATCGGTAATGAGATGTAGAGTAGGCGTTCCCGTGCCAAAAGCTGCGACAACATCACTCCGCAACATTCTTAACGACTAGCCAGATCTGCAATATGACCACAAAACATGCGATAAGGAGCGTTAGCAGCAGGAAACTAACACCTGCTCTGACCTGGTGTAAAGTCGGACCACAGCCTGCACCAGAAAAGGGAGCCAAGGCCAGAACCACACATGAAGGGCAACAGATGCCATGGAGACAATAATCATGCAGGCCGGACACCCAAGAGGGCCACAACACCCACCGCCACCACCCCCAGGACCCCCCTTCCTGGCACCCCCGGCCCCTTATGTTGGACTGGCATATCCCAGGCCAGTCCACTCCACTTACACTCACAAGGGGGGACGGCAACTCTACATGTCCCAGGTCTACCCTGTAGTGCTCTGCTGATCACAGGTCTAGTTGTCAGCATGCCACAGCCACTAGCTCACGGCTGGTGTACACCCACACCACACCCATTCAGCACACATGTCACAGGACAGGATGCTCCTTTCGGAGCGACAGTACACGCTTTACAAATACAAATACAAATACCCTGCCAATAAAAAGGTCCGGGCGCACGTGCTTGACGCCATTTCCAACCTCTCTCGAGGTGTATCTGTGTGGTGTGCCTGTAGGTATGGGGGCCCTGGGGCCCGCGACATCACAGTCCGACGGCCCAGAGGTGACATGATGACGTCCGCACCACGATACCCAATTATCGTGGACTGTGGGTGTTCGTTAGGAACTGTGAGTGGTTCCTGATGGGACTTAGACACCCACGTATAGCATCTAGTTTGTCTGCCATGCGGTCGAAGCCCACCCGCACCTGTTCAGCTGCTGCTCCCAGCACCCCAACACAAGGAATTGGAAGGCCATGTGTTCTTCGTGGGGGTCCTGGGAGGCAGCTGTGGTGGTGGGTGCTGCCTGCTGTGTGGTCTGTGCAGGGTGTGGGGTGTCCTCGTTGCAGCTGGGCTGCCCTGATCTTGGAGGTGGGCTGAGGAGGCTGTCAATGAACTCTTAGAGGGCATCGGAGTCGAGGCTGTGGTGGTCCTCTTGGTCGTCAGAGAAGAGATGTTCGGGCTTCTCTGCAGAAGGTGTTGATTGTCCCTCTGAAATGTGAAGGGTAGATGCAGTTTAAAAATGTGTTCACATGTATGTTGTCGCATTGTACATGTTTACATACAGACTGCATGACCGTGTACATAATGCCTGCTTGGAAGGAGCTGCCTATTTGATGGGGGACAGTGGACATTTCGACAATAGACGTGTGTGTGTTTGTACTTGTACATTATCAACTCACATTTTCCTGCAATGCCACTTGTGATTGGCCAGTTTCTACACACAGTCGGCACCAGTTGTGTCCTGTGTTCGGTTGTGGACGTGTTGCAGTTTGTGCCATATTGTTGTCAGTGTTGATGTGCACTGCATGTAATGTGTGTGTGTGTGCTACATTTTGGGGGAGTGGCCCCTGCTGCTCTGATTTTGCTGCCCCTTATCCCTTTCCTACAATGTGCCTTTGACTTCTGTGCTTATACAGTGCTGAGATGTTACATACTTGGGTACATTGGTCTCTTGGTGGGAGTTGGGGGCTGGGGCATTGTCCACAGATGTGTTCAGCTCAATTGTGCATGTGTGCCATTGTGCCCATCTCCCCTCGTCCCCCCAGTCCCTAGTCGTTACTAACCCTGGTGCTGTTGTGTCTGGTCATGTTGAGCAGTGTCCGGTCCCCCAACTCCAGCCACCGTCTCCCCACTGATGACTGTGGACACCATTTCCTCCATATTGTCCAGCTCCTCTTGTGGTGCAGGACTCCCACCTCCAGTCTGCATTGCTGCCTTCCGGTTGTTGGCGAGCTTCAGCTTGGTTTTGTGCTTGATGTCATTCCAGCGCCTCTTGACCTCTTCCATTTTCCTCTTCAGCACTGCCACTGCATTCACCTTGTCCACAATGGACTACCATAGTCCATTTTTTGTTGCCAATGACACAATGGAGGTGAAAAACAGTTGTTGATTGTTTTCGACCACCTCTGTTATCAGGATCCTGTTTTCCTGCAGACTGAGGCGCTTCTTCCTACTCTTCTTCTCCTTGGCCTTCCCTGACCCCGAGATCCCAGGCAGGCCCTCCGGGGGACTTGTGGGGTTCTGGTTCTCCTCCGTACTTGCTCCGGCAACATCCATTGTGCTTCGCTGTTGTTTGGCATTTGTTTTTCAGGTTTTTTTTCTAGTTTTATGGTGATTGTTCCCGCCTGACGTGTGTGAATTGAGGCCTGTAGCTGCTTTTTGCAGATTTTTGTATCGCGATTAGCCTCATCGCAGCTTCTATTGCGTTTGCGTTTTGCATTTTTGCAGCGTGGCATTGATTTTAACGCGGTCAGTCGATGCGTTATCTGGAGTATATCGCATGGTGCCGCCATGTTGAGAATGATTCGTTAACATGGCGTAATTTTCCTGCGATAGACTGCGATGTTGGAAGTTGCATTAAGTTACTTTTGCGATGGTTATCACACTTTCTTGATAATATGCCCCTGAGTACGAAGTGTCCGGATGCTTCTAGGTACGATTTGGTTGGACTCACATTGACTTCAATGGGAGCCTATGTTCCTAACCGCATCGTAATCAGACCCTAGGTGAGAATGCTTTCTTAACCGCATCATAATCGGGACCTCGGTTGGAAAGACACGTTCCCGATCTGATTTGGATGGAGAAAATGCCATTAGGAGGACTTCCTAAAGGCATCAGAATCTGGCCCTGAGTGTACTTGAACTGACAGCACATTGCTAGTCCATTTCTATTTCTTGTTTCCGAGTTTTTACTGAAGATCATTGTTGTTATTTGTGCCTACCTCTCATCTCCTAGGAATAAGAGGATGCCAACCAAGGTTTAGAAAGTAGATTGTTTACTTAATATGTTTCCTGTTTTTACCCAGTTCTTTGTGGAATAGTTACATTGAATTGAATTTCTTAAAAGCAGAATGTGATTATTTAATACTTCTTCCTTGCACATATTTCTATTTGAGAGGCTGTTGATTGCTAAATGTCAATGGGGCTTTCTTCCTCCTTCTGAGAATCCCTGAAGACTCCCATCATTTGATTTCTTTAGTGCAATCTTCCCTTGTTCTCCACATCACCACTTCAAAACATCACTCACAGTCTGTATAATAAACTGTTACAATTACAAACTTTATGCATTTTTCATTGAACTTTGTAAGACATCCACTCAGTGTTGCAACTCATTTAAAAAAAGAAGAGAAATGTAACTTTGAACGCTCATAATGAGCTCCCCTTCTCAAATACCAAATCTATTTTGGAAGAAGTCGTCAAGGGTATTGAAACAAGGGGCCTTAACCAAACAAGAGGGACATTTTTGTTTTTAGATTTTGTAGAGTCAGGGTTGTTAACAACCACACAATCATCCCATAGCGGTGTATTAGTTACTACATACCCACTTCTAAATTCACATTTGAAACATTTGTGAAAAATTGCCTTCCACTGAGCCAACGTTAATTCCTGAAACAGTTTCTGCTTGAGTTATGCACCCTTAATTGGCACCTTAATTGAAAAAGGTTCTATTTAGAAGGGGAATTAGGAAATTATTACACACTTTCATCAAGTTGCATCACAGTGAGAAACCAGTTGGAGCTGAATAATGATTAAAAAAAGTTAATTCTACAAACAACAGTTATAAGCTTGGTTTCATTTTTTAGCCATTACAATTAATCCCAAAGCTGACCTGGAAACCGGGGTTCCCATAGATTGCATAATAATCATGAATAAGCAAGCTCTAGTAATGGAAAACACCACACGTTCCCAGTGGGACCCATATTAACATAAATATGCTACAGATCCAAGATATATATGGGTATATTAGACAGTCATAAGGGTTTCCCATATTTATTTTTATTGTGCCTGTGTTCTATCAAAGCATTATCATTGTTTGATCACAATGTTTTACCTGAATTATTTGCTCAATTTCACAAATAAACATGTGATCAAACATGTGATCAAAAACGAAAGACATGAAAGGCTAACAAACTATGGAGGCTTTAAAAGAGACACTTCAATATATCTGAGGATATAATACGCTATTTACCTGACCGTTTGCATACTAGATTAAATATAATAAGTGTGAAATGTGAAATGTTATCTACTTTTTTGATAATTGAAAGAACTGGACTTGTGTGCAAGAAGTGCGTTATGGGGATTCAATGGGGCAGCTAAAGATGGATTCAACTATAAGAATTATGCGAAAATAAGGTACAATGTGTATATTTGATGCTTAAATGATTATTTTTATGCTGTAACAGGAAGTTAAAAACAGAATTAGTTTTGAAAAAATAAAAAACACAGGACTATTTTTCTGAGGATTTGTTTTATGATTTAATTGAAAAAAGTGCTTACGTAGAGAGATAGCTAAAAAGATGGAGCACTAATAACCCATGTGAGGAGGTGGACAAGCTAGAAGGAGCACTCCTCCATTCCACCAGAGAAATGGGTGCTCTGACAGAAAGAGGCAGCAAGTCTTTATCTCAATGACATGACTTACACTGATGGGAGTTGTCTTGGCAAGAGACAGAGGGCCTGGTGGATAAACATATGTGGGTGGTATTTATACAGTACTCTTCTTATTGGCACAGCTGTCCTCCTCTTGATGCCCTCTTAGTGATTGCAGTAGATGTCAGAAAGTCAGTATGTAGCCCATGGTATGGGAGTGAAATGACCTACACAGATTTGTCCCACAGAGTGAGACAGAACATCCAGCACCTCAGTAGGATCAAGACTTCTGAACTTCTGAATTGCCAGGCATAGACAGTGGTTGTTTCTTTCACCTTTCACTTATCTATTTCCAGGGCCACATAGTGTCATCTAGACCAATGTGGTAATAGTAAGGCAAAAACTGCACTAAACTATGAATTTGGTGATAATTAATAGGGAATAATGTGATGGTATTATTCGTCTCCAGTTTTGCCTGTTTTATTACTCATATTTATACAGTGCTCTTCTTATCAGTATAGCTGTCCTCCTCTTGATGCCTTCTTGGTGCTTGCGGTAATAATATGGCAAACACTGCACTAAATTATGACTTTGGTGATAATTAACAGGAAATATTGTGATGGCATTATTTGTCTCGAATTTTGCCTGTGATATTACCCATATTTATACAGAGCTCTTCTTATCAGGACATCTGTCCTACTCTTGATGCCCTCTTAGTGCTTGTAATATATGTCCGTAAGTAAGTGTGTGGCCTAGGGTATGGGAGTGAAATGACCTACACAGATTTGTCCCACAGAGTGAGACAGAACACCCAAGCACCTCAGTAGGATCAAGACTTTTGAGCTTCTGCTTTGCCAGACATAGACAGTGGCTGTTTCTTTCACCTCTCACTTATCTATTTTCAAAGCCACATAGTGTAATCTAGACCAATGTGGTAATAGTAAGGCAAAAACTGCACTAAAGTATGACTTTTGTGATAATTAACAGGGAATAATGTGATGGTATTATTTGTCCCCAATTTTGCCTGTGAAATTACCTATTTCACAATGCTTTACAATGGAATTACCACTTTGTACAGGTTGGTGGTAGTTGCCTGTATAAAAACCAGTGCACTTTGCATACAGCTCCTAATAGGAGTAAGCACTGACCTGGTTCAAATACCATTTACAGCTAACTTAAAGTTTGTATGAAGGTAGAAGTGACCCTGTAAATTGTTTGAATATATAGATCTAGTAGAAGAGGTGTCGAAGAAGGCCTACCATATATGGCAAAGTAATTCCCAAAATCGCTGCCGAGCGTTGTCATGGTGGGATAAAAATATAATGCAACATCCTCTGCGCTAAAGGTATTATTGCAAACAATAGCATTTTACTTGTCACTTTCCCCATGTTAAAAATGACGTAAAAGTGGCGCAAGGCGCTTGTAAATCTGCCCCGTAGTGTTATACAGAGAACTTAAAATACACATGCAAGATATGTTCATACATAAATTCAGCAAAACAAAGGAGGGTGAAAAGAGGCTGGAGGAGAGAAGTACGATGGCAAGTGACAAGGCATACCGACCAATGAGGAGAAGTGGAAAGGGTTAATGAAGAGGGAGAGGTAGAGAGATGGTAGGTAGAACATGCGATTTACAGTCAAGGAAAAGGGGTAAAAACAGGAATCAAGCAAATAGTTATTCACCAGCAGAAGACCATCAAGTTAAAGTTGGAAAGGGGGTTAAAAACGGGAATCAAGCAAATGGTTAATCATCAGCAGAAGACCATCAAGTTAAAGTTGGAAAAGGGGTAAAAACGGAAATCAAGCACATTGTTAATCATCAGCAGATGATCATCAAGTTAAAGATGGAAAGGGGTAAAAATAGGAATCAAGCACATTGTTAATTACCAGCAGATGATCATCAAGTTAAAGTTGAATATTCCAGAAAAGAGGAGTATCAGATTCAGTCACGTCATTGCTTAGATGTCATATGAACAGGAATTCTTGATCCCTTTCTGAAAGGTCATGGTGCTGGCAGCCATTCTTTGTTTGAGGGCCAGAGAGTTCTGTAAGGTAAGTGTAGAACCAAGAAGGGTTCTTATTGGGCTTTAGTAGATCTCAATTTCAAGTATCTGAGCGTGAGAAATTGATGCTTTGGGATGTTTTTGAGACCTCTGCAATTGCCCGAAGGTCACATAAATAAAATAGCTCCATTCCTGAGCAGAGTGTTACATCTCCCTAAAAACCAGTTATGTTATGTTATATAGGTTTATAATGCGCACAGCTACTCATGAGTGTCCCGGCGCGAAGCCTAGCGGGGGAGGAACGAAGTACTTTCAGGAAAATAGGTGTGTTTTCAATTTCCTACTGAACACAACTGGGTCTTGAATGGTGCGTAGGGCGAAGGGAAGGGCGTTGCAGGCAGCCACCGCCTTCACCGTAAAAGAGCTATCCCCTATTCTCTGGAACTTGAAACGAGGGACCTGAGCACAACAAAGGGACGAGCAGGAACATAAAAAGAAAGGTGCATCTGCAAGTAGAGAGGGCCACAACCATGAAGAGCACAGTGGGCCGAGTCAATGATTTGAATTTCACTCTATCCATAATGAGGAGCCAGTGGAGAGACCGCAGCTGTTGACGGATACTGTTCCTAGCCGAAATGCCCAATAAAAGTCTGGCTGCTGTATTTTGCACTACCTGCAACTTTTGCAACAGGTACCCAGGGATACCAGCATAAAGGGCATTGGCATAGTCCAGCCGTGACAGAATCAGCGCACAGATAACCGTTTTCCTCACTGCCTGAGGAAGGAGGGGAAAGAATCTTCTAAGAGTTTTAAGCAGGCCAAAACAACATCCAGCCAGATTCCTGATGTGCGTCGAGAAGGAAAGACATTCATCAAACCAAACTCCCAAATATTTTGCTGGCTGCCCTGATGAAGTAGGTGATAGAAACTCAGGAGGCCAGAGCTTCTCGCTAAAGTTGAAGGGGAATTTGCCAAATAGCAGGACGTCTGACTTCTCTTCATTACTCTTAAGCTGTGCCTCTGCCAGCCATTTGAAGATGGAAGATAAACAGTGTTGAACCAGTACTACTGAATCCGTATCTTTGTCCCAAGTAAAAAACAGCTGAGGGTAAGCCATCACATTAGCCCCCAGCTCCTCCGCCAAATATATAAGCGGAGTAACATAGATGTTAAAAAGAAGGGGGCTAAGGGAAGAACCCTGGGGAACACCTGTTGCTACCGGCTGAAAGGAGGAGGACTATGGAATCCAGATCTGCCCAACCCGCCCCTCCAAAAAGGACTGAAACCAGCCCCACACGGCGCCTGACAGACCAATCTTAGCCAGACGTGACAGGAGGAGTGAGTACGGGACCGTATTGAACGCCGCTGAGAGGTCGAGCAAAATTAATGCTGCTCTCCCTCCGGCATCCAAGCACTCCCAGGTGGCTTCTGCCACCTCCACCAACACTGTTTCTGTGCTATGGAATGCCCTGAACCCTGATTGGGCAGGGTGCAGAAGCACCTCCCTTTCCACAAAGACCATCAACTGTCTATTAACCACCTTCTCATACATCTTTGCCAAAGCAGGAAGGAGGGAGATACGCCGGTAATTCCCTGGACAGAGGGGGTCCAACAACGGCTTTTTTTTTAGCAGAGGAAGGATCTTAGCCGATTTCCAAGCCTGTGGTACCACCCCTTTCTGGAGGCACATATTAATGATGGTATTCACCTCTGTATTTACCACCTCGACAACTACTGCCAGTGTCCTTGCAGGGCAAGGGTCCGAGGGTGAGCCTGACTTTAGACCCTTAAGAATTTTAAAACAGTCCAGTGGGTCAACTGGGCTAAATACGGACCAGGAGTGAGCTGGACCGACCAAATGAAACTCCAAGGGTATCTCCATAATGATGTCACAGGGAGTGAAGTCCGCTTGGATAGCCCGAATCTTAGCAGCAGGAGAGAGTGTTACACCAAGAAGGTGATGATGAAGACACACTTGCTTGGGCCAACAGAGACGTGAAGCTCTGGACAATAGCAAAAATGTCCTTAGAGTTGTTGCTGGCTAATTCGATGCGGGCCGAGTAAAATCGTCTTTTAGCCAGCGTAATACCTGCATAGTATAATTTTTGCTTATCTCTGAGCTTCCGCTTGTTTGCCAGGCAATAGCCACTCCTCCACCATGCCTGCTCAAAGGTCTTACAATCATGCTTCAGGGCTTTAAGGGTGGGGTTAAACCAAGGCTTGGATGGTGACTCCCTAGCCAACTTAGGGACATATTATCAACATCGCTGGCCGTGCTTAGCGACAATTTTATTATCGCAGGCTATCACTGGAATTTATCGCCCTGGTAGTGCATTATTAACAACGCATTACTCCAGGGCAATAAAAATTCCAAAGATAGCGAGGTTATCGCTGTTTTGCAGGGAACATCACTGGTCTTCCAGCGATGTTCCCTGCAAAACGCACCACAGGGTCGTATCTGCATAATCCACCCCAATGTTAGGGATAGATAAGTCTGCATTTTAGCAGACTTTCGTTTTTGGAGAAAACAGCAGTTTTCTCCAAAAACTAACCTGTGCTAAAATGCTGGGGCAGGCTTGTAAATATTGTGATGAGAACATCAGCAACGTTTGCAAGGTTGTCCATCCGGGGTACGCTCAGTGACGCCCACTTTGCATCTCACTAGAGATGCAAAGGGAGGCGTTGGGAAAAGGGTGCTAACATGCAATTATGCATGTTAGCACCCTCTTGTAAATAGGGTGTTCGTTTCATCTCTGCTTTTTTGGCTTTTTAAGCCAAAAAAGCGGAGGTAAAGCTCTTGTAAATATGCCCCTTAGTTGGGCGAAGAGGGGCTACCCTAGCTACCGCATTGGATACCCGGCTAGAAAACCCCACCAAATGTTCCTCTAACTCCGCCCCCCCACGCAGGCACGGTCTAGAAGCTACCAAAGCTGTATTTAATTCACATGGGTCAATTTTGACATAGGCTGATTTATAGCCAGAATGCAGTAAAGGTTCGACATTCACTACCACCCATGAGAAGTGAATTAAAACATGATCTGACCATGTGTCAGGGCAGGGGTCCTCTAATGAAATAGGGAATTTAGTGGAAATGGGGTTGAATATATGTCCAGCTTGATGGGTGAAAAGGGTGGCATGCTGGTCAAGGTTAACCAAGTGTAACATATCCAGCAAGTCACGTGTATCCTTGCTTGATCCAAATGGATGTTAAAGTCTCCCAAGAGCATATAATGAGTACATTTAACCGCCCTAGTGATAACAGCATCTCCCCAAGCCTGAAGAAAAGGTCCCACTGGGCCGGGAAGCCTATAGATCAAAGAGCCTCCTAGTGTAAAATGGGCCGAGAAACGAATGCTGAAGTCAAGGGCCTCGCATCCGCCCCACAGAGTGACGTCTCCCCTACGGAGATCCCACTTATTTTTTTATAAAAAATGGCAACACCGCCCCCTCTCCCCTCCGGACGATCGGCTCTAGAGATCTTGTCGCCCATAGGTGTAGCAAGGGTTACAATAGGATCAGAGGAGGTATCCAGCCAGGTTTCAGTAACGAACAGCAGATCGAATAAGTTATCTCTAAAAGCTCAAAAATATCAGCATGGAGTTTCCTAAGAGATTGAGCATTAATAGAGGCAGCCCGGAAAACAGGGGGCCTGGCCAACTGGCCAGCGGGGGTACAATTATTATCCGGCAAAGCACGGCCCTGGGACAGCTTAAGCCCACAGGATTGATAAGCCTCCTTTGGAACCCCAGCCACATCCCAGTTCCCAAACTGGCAATGGGCAGTGCGGTCAAGGGCCCTTAGAGCAGCCGCTGTGAAGCTCTGTCTGATAACAAAGGACCCACGGGCACCACGGCTGGCGCTGGCCGCTTCTGGGACGCTGACGGGCGCAGACGGGCTTGCCTTAGGTGTGCCAGATGCACGTCCGTGCAGCGCTCATTCACATAGCCCCGTGTACCAGAGGAGCTAGACCGCCAACTCCCCAAGATGGCGGTTCCTCGTGGCACCACAGGTAACCAGGAAGTAAGTAAAACAGCCGTAGTTAAAGTAGCAGCTCCAGAGAAGTATATTGCGTAATTACTTCATTCAGGCAGCACATAAGCAAATTAAGGTGAATGGTATCGAAATTGACTGGTTTGATGCATAAGTATTCCCCATAAGTAATTAAGGGAAATGCCATTGAAGCAACCGAAAATGCTCATACCTGGTAGCATTAAGCATGCATTCTTTTTGTTCACTTAAAGTGGTATACAAATGTAGAAATGCATCTTCATGGCTTTAAAATGCCCTTTCGTCAGGTTGTGTCATTGTGAGAAACCAATGAGGGTGGGGGATGGAAGAAGATGGACACATTAAAGACACATACAGCAGATTTGGTCCTGTGTATATTCTGAGAATATCATTCATATCAATAAACAAAGTGATTCAAAGCAAAGGACATTAGACATGTAAATGTATTTGTTGTATGAAAAATTGCTATACGGCACATTAATAGCAATAGGCAATCTCATAGTAAAGTGAGAGGGCATGCATTCAAAGATTCGAAAGGGGCAAGAGTGGAATAGCAAGACATAGCTAGAAAGAAGAATACCACTGGTGGCACACGTGAGATAGCCCCTGGATTGGAGGCATGCATCCTTAGTCCCCGCAGTGGACGTGGTCCTCTGGAAAGTGGCTGTGAAGGAATATCTCACGCACAACAGTTCTACTGGTGGATATTAATGGGAGAGACTGTACAAAAATGATAGAGCACTGATTTTGATTGTGTATTTAGTCATTTCACAATGCTTTCCCTAGAATTACCACCATGCACAAGCTGATGATAACTGCCTGTGTAAGAACCAGAGCAAGTGCATTTTGCATACTGCTCCTAATGGGAACAAGCACCATATTACCTAGTGGCAGTTGCCACTAGGTAGTTACAGCTAGGTCTGCTTTTTCATAGAAAGAGAGTTTTTTGGTTTGCTAATAACTTTGACCCCGTTTAGCCAATCTTCACAAAACCTTTTAAAATATAAGGCCATCCACCTCAGTTCCTTCCTGGAAAGTTTCAGGGTGATCCTTCAAGTGGGGGGGGGGGGGGGGGTACTAAAACATAAAAACCCCAAGCATTTTCCATAGACTTCTTTAAGATGGCTTCAGCAAATACTGCAGAACAGAATTACACCAATTTGGCAAGAAGCTAGATCTTGGTCCACGGATTGTGCTTTTTGTGATTAGATGTAAATCCGTTCAGTAATTTTTGAGAAAATAAGGCTAAAAAATATTGATATCTGGATAGTTGGTGACCAGAAATGCTCTGATTGGCCAATTTAAAAGGGACTAGTCAATCCTGATTGGTTGGTTTCAACCTGTACAATATGCTTTGGCACTCATTACAAGACTCAGGGACTTAGTCCCTCTGTCCTGGAAACACATTAAAGAAAATATGTAAGGGGGCAGAGTGAGCACACCCACACAGCAGAGGGCATGTGGGGAGTGCCAATATATACCGCCTATATTGGCTGGCCACAACATGGACTACATGCTGTAGCAGCTGTTACAGGACTCTGAGTCATGGATCCCATTAAAATGCATTGTCGTGAATGGCAGGTTTAAGGATCACAAAAAGGAGCACATATAAAGGCACATATTTTTTGTTGGTAGTACCATACTAATTTTAGGAATTGTGGTGTGTTCTAGAGTGATTGTACCATTTGAAAAATGCTGATCTTCTGCTGGGATTTTATGAATCATGTTTGAGTGAAAACTGATTTCTCATGATTTTCTGGTAGAGGTGATGGAAGGTGTTCCAGAAGGTAAAATGGGAGCATATTTTCTGTAAATTCAAACTATCTTTCTCTGCGCTGTGAGAATAAAGTCTTACATTCTCAGTAAAACATGTACTTCCTACAGGCTCAGCCTGTTAGTTGATTATATTCCAGGACTGGAGGCAAGGATTATTCATATCGTTCTTTACTTTTTATTACCAGAGCAGTTTCAAAGTACAACAAAAAACACTAAAAAAACTCACATTCTATGAGTTCTTGGGAAGTGTATGAGTTATGACAAAAGTGTGGCTTACCTGAAGCCATCTTGATTGAATCAAACTGGTAAAACTTAAAACATTTAATTTAGAAAGGAACAAAAGAAGGGGTTCATTTTGTCATAGAAATTATGGTTAGTGCTGTAGAAAACAAAATTAGGGCACATTTGAAATTAGTTCTCAAATACCTTCCTCTTCTATTTCATGAAAATGCAGACTGAAACATGCGCTTTCAACACCAGCAGCAGACTGACAGTTAACTCCCTGGTGATCAACTGTAGCTTTACCACAGTGTTCTAAAGAGCAACTAGAGCGCTAACCTTCTTAGGCTATGCCAAATTTGTGGCACATCTGAGCCCCATCTTGATGGAATTGGAGTGAAAAATGGAAAGCCTTTTCTACTGAGGATACTGCAGTAAATGAGGAGATTAGAGGGAGCTTCATTACAAAAGTTCTCCCAAAATGTCCAACAGAAAAAAGGGCCAAAATGTGGTACAAAGATCACCAAAATGTAGCCCAAGTACAGCCTAAAGATAGAAGTGTGCAAAACACTTTTTTTGTTGTTGCAGTTTTATATAGCTCAGACTTGACCCGAAGGTTTTAGAGTGCTTCACATGTACATCATTTACATTACACACAGACACATTCATTTTAGTTTTTGGTATGGGGACATAAAGTGATTTGCCCAGAATCACAGGATGTTGAGCCGAAAATCGAACCTGGTTTCCCAGTTGCAAAGTCGACGGCTCTGGCCGTAGGGCCATGTTCTCTCCCCTAATTGCAGCAAATAATCAAATGATCAACTGGATAAAAAAACATGAGTAAAGCAAATGATTCAAAAGTGCTTTGTTGCTATTTGATAACTCAGAAAATGTGTCCTCATTTTAGTTTTTTACAGCACTAACCATAATTTCTATGGCAAAAATCCCCCTCATATTTTATAATTACTAAAGGAAATGCTTTAGGTACTGCTGTTTTGATTACACCAAGATGGCTTCAAGCGTGCCACTCTTTTGTAATGAAAATGTTAGCAATATAGTTGTTAATTTGAACACGGTGCGGCGGCAGACGTCAGGAGCACAGACTCGTTCAATTAAGGGCTAGGGAGCAGGGGGAGAGGCAGCAAGTTGACCATGCAGGGCAGGCCGGAGGGGCATGGATAGCACAACCTACCATTGAGGGCAGGGAAAAGGGGGCAGGGGCAACATACCAACCATGCAGGACAAACAAGACAGGCTGTGGCAATACAACAGACCATTAAGAGCAGAAGGGAGAGGCAGTGGCAGTACAACCATGCATGCCAACTGACCCGATTAAGGCAGGATTCTCCCAATGTTTTCAAGCCCAAAGAGCTTTATTTTAGCCATCTCCCACCTAAAACCTCCTCTTTTTCAATGTATTTCAATGAGGGAAATCAATTCCCCTGATTTTATTTTGTAAATCTCCCTCTTACCAAGTTCAACATTTTGGCATGTATGGTACATCGGACTAAGAAAGCAGGAGGAATGGGGTAGGGACATGGGCTCAGACAATAGAGGACAGGAGGGAGGTGGGCATGGGCACTAAACTGAGCTTACAGGGCAGGTGCCAGGAATAGCACCAGAATACGCCATACAGGGCAAGCGTGAGGCCAGGGCAGCACAAAGGACCATGGAAAGCAATAGGGAAGGTACAGGGCCAAGCACATGGACTATAGAGAGCAGATGGGAAACCGACAAAGGCAGCAAGCTGACCATACTGGACAGACAGGAGTGGCATTTGCAACACAACGGACCATGAAGGGCAGGAGGGAGGGGACAGGGGCACACCAACGGACCATGGAAGGCAGGTGAGAATATGGCCCGCACATGGAAAACAGAGGGTAGGAGCAGCAAGCTGACCATGCAGGGCAGGCGGGATGGGCACTTGAAGCAAAACACACCATGGAGGGCAACAGGGAGACTATAATGGCATACACATAGACAGCGGAGGGAAGGTGTGAGGGGGTATGGGGCAGCATGCTGAACACACAGAGTAGGTGGAAGGGGCAGTTGTAGCACAAAAGACCATGCATGTTAAGCGGGAGGGTTAGTGACAGCACAGCGGCCAAGGTGGGCAAGTTGGAGGGGGGCATGCACAAAAGCCCATGGAGGGTAGAAGGGAGAGGAAGGGGCTAGACACAGTCCAGAGAGTAAAGTAGAAGGGAGCAGGGGCTTCATAACAGACCACGCAGGCTGGGCAGAAGGAGCAGTTGCAGCACAACAGAGCATGGAGGGCAGAAGGGAGCAGCAGTAAAATGGACCATGGAGGACAGGAGGGAGAGGATAGGGGCATGGTACTCAGACAACAGAAGGCAGGGTGGAGGGGGCAGGGAAAGGGGTAGCCATCTGACCATGCTCAGGAGGGGGGAGGATCAGTGGTAGCTCAACAGAACACTCAAATTGGAAAAGAGGGGCAGTGGCAGGACCATAGAACATGGTGGGCAAAAGGGAGGGAGCAGGGACATGCATACAGACATCGGAGGTCAGGGGGAAGGATGGTAAGAACAGCAAGCTAGGCAGGAGGGCAATGATAGCAGCATAGCCTCAGGCAGTGGAGGGCAGGTGGAGTGGGCAGGAACCCCCAAGCTAACTGGATGACAGTGGCAGCTCTTCAGACCATGCAGGACATGAGGGAGGGGGCAGGTATATGGAGCTGAACAACAGAGGGCAGGGAGCAGGTGGTTAGGGGCAGCAAGCTGACTGTGCAGGGCAGACAGGAAGTGCAGTGGCAGAACAAGGGCCACACATGGCTGGACGAGGGGTAAGGGTAAGGACTTTGACAATGGAGGGCAAGGAGGGTGGCTAGGCAGTAAGCTTGGAGGGGGGCAGCAAAACGGACTTTGTCAGGCCAGATCCTGCGTCCAGTACCCCCACCATGCATAACAGTGGACATCTTACTTTACATTAAAAAAACTAAAAAGTCACTGAAAAAACAAAGGTTAAAGGGATGTTATAGTTGGGTGAAAAGGTCACGTAAAACATACCATTTGATACTAACAAAAC
Organism: Lissotriton vulgaris; assembly: GCF_964263255.1. NCBI lineage: Eukaryota > Metazoa > Chordata > Amphibia > Caudata > Salamandridae > Lissotriton > Lissotriton vulgaris. The sequence goes on along the minus strand of NC_141695.1, from coordinate 1,435,004,397 downwards.
CACCAAAATTCACTAGTTATAGTTATCTCAAGTAACTATAACTCGTTCTTTATAGTAGCTTAACTAGCGCCCTTGCCATGCACTGTTTCTACCCTCGCATATTACATCACTCACGACATATTCATTGACTACATTTATAATACCCCTAATCATATCTGAAATGCCATCATTGTTGATAATACTGTGCATGGCGGGGCGCAAGTTATAGTTACTGTAGGGTGCTAGCTATAGTTACTGTAGGATACTAGTTATAGTTACTTGAGATAGGCTTGGGAGAGTCTCACGAAATCACCAATTTAAAAATGAAGCATTCTGAATGGCCCAGAAAGATTTTTCCCCTAAGGCCAATTCCCTCCGTGGGAGTCAGCGTGAACGAGCCCTCTGATTGGCTGATTGGCATCAGAAAAATTTTGCTGTCAGCCATTACAGGACACAGGGACTTAGTCCCCTTTCCTGTACTTTAAAACATGTGATATAAGGGGGCTGGGTAAGAATACCCTGCCCCCCTAGGAACCATGGGGAAAGTCCAAAAAGACACTGCCTGGCATCCCAAAAAAAAGACAATTTTTGCTGCAATCCTGCAAGACTTCAAAAGGATTGAAAAAAAGCCCAAAATGGTGGCTTGGCCGCATTCCTTACTTAAGGGAAGGAGGCATACAGCCACCCTCCTTCAGTCATTTTTGGCCCCTGGGTCCTGATCCCTCGAGGCCCAATTTATTAATATGGGGATAAGGGAACGTTGCCCCCGTCCCCTTTAATTAAAACAAAACCGGTCTGGTGAAGGGGTCGCCAGGGCCTAATAAGGCTCGGTGCCACCCTTCCCTTTAATTTAAAAAAACAGCCCTGTGGGCTGGGGTTACCAGTGTCTAACAAGTCTCAGGGAGGGGGACACTTGTACCCCCACCCTCTTTAATTATTGTAGTGGCCGGGGGGATGGGGTCCCATGGGCCATAAAGGCTTAGAGAGTGGACCTACATGTCCCCTTTCCTTAACTAAAAGAAAAGGCCCTGGAGAATGAGGTATGGGGTCTGTGGAAACCCGGTGAGGAGGGTGGCCACAAACCCCACCCCCCCCTTAATAATAAATTCTGCCCTTGGGTTGGGGTCCTCAGGGACTGCAAAATCTCGGAGCATGGGAGCATGGCCTCTCCTTACAAAATCCAGCCCTAGGGATGTCGTCCCAGGGGCATGTAGTGGCTTAAGGAGGGAGATTGTGCACTCCCCCTCCCGTTAATAACAAAATACAGCCCCAGGAGATGAGGTCCCAGGGGCCTGCAAGGGTTTGGGGAAGGGGGTCATGAGCCCACCTTCCCTTATAAAAAAAACCTTATGGGTGCCTGGAGTGGGCACAGGGACAGCCAAAATATGTATTTTTGTAAATGAATAATAAATGAGAGGCAGGAGCCACTCATTTTTTATTCTCTGCTCCTAGCATGGAGCACTCTATAATTGTATTGTACAATATGTTTATGCTTGTGGCATGCCTAGAAGAGGCTTGGGACTCATCAAGCAATTTTTTAATGTTGTGTGGTTCTGCAGTAAGTGAAGCAGCCCCCCCGCAGATATTAAACAAAAAAAGCACAAAGTCGCCTGGGTCATTAAATACATGACCTGGGAAGAACTTACTATAGTTTCCTATCTGAAGCTCTATGTTCTTCAGCTGAAGTGTTAGGCCCTCTTGTGGGTGCTTTTATGATTGCATGATGTGGGCTAAAAATGAATAAAAGAAAGACTCAGAAGCATTCTGGTTTATTAATATATCTTTTAACATTTATCAGCCCACAAAATGCAATCATAGAAACTATGTTCAGAGAAAGACTCATAGAAAAGTTGATGTTTTTAATAAAACTTAATTTAATATTTTTTGTTGAAATCACTATTAAAAAACATTGATTGTGTGAATTACCTAAATATGCATTTGATTAAAAATATTGTAAATTTTTGGAGAAAGTAATAGATAGATGTGCTTTCTATATATTGATATACTTATCCCCTGATACAGCCAATAGGCCAACTTTGTTATGTTAAAATCAATTTGTAAAGCGCTCGTACGCCCGTGGGCTTCATGGCGCTATAGGAAGTATGAAGAGTCCGAACAACATAACACTAAGCTGACAGAGGTTAATGGTAGGCTTGAGAGAATAACCAGGTTTTTAGTCCCTTGCGGAAGGTGAGCAAATCCTTACTCTGCCTAATCGGCAAGGGGATGGAGTTCCAAAATGAAGCTGCTAGATGGCGAAAGCAGCAGCCGCCCTGTCGCTTCCTTTTAAAGCGAGGCACCTCCAATAAGGATTTTTGAGCGGAGCGCAGGCTTCTAGTGGGAGTATATTTAGAAACCAGGCTGCAAATAAAGGCAGGGCCTTTATCTTGTGTGGCCTTGAAGGTGATACAGCCAGCTTCAAAGGCAATGCGTTGGGAAATCGGAAGCCAGTGTAGCTTTTCTAGTCCTGGTTTGATAGAAGACCATTTTGGCTGTTTTAGGATGAGTCTAGCCGCCTGGTTCTGGACTAGTTGAAGTCTCTTTGATAGGCCCACTGGGAGTCCCAGATAGACACTATTGGAATAGTCCAAGCGGGACATAACCAGGGCAATAGTGACCTGGATTAAGGCAGACTGGGTAAGTAGGTGGGCGATTTTTTTTATTTTCCTCATTTGGAAAAAGCTTGCGGAAACCACGGCACCCACCTGGGTTTTTAAGGACAGGTCCGTATGGAGCGTGATCCCTAGGCTCTTTACAGCAGTAGACTTTACAGGAGGGGTGCCCAGGTCTGCTGGCCAGTAGTTGACACTCCAGCTGGATAAACTATTCCCGGGCAAAAGTAGTTCTGTTTTGCCCGGGTTAAGTTTTAGATGGTTTTCGTTCATCCAGCATTGGATGTGTCTCATGGTGTTCTGAAATTCGGACACAGCATCAGGGATGTTCAGTTGGAATAATAGCTGTAAATCATCCGCATAATTGAACACCGTGACTTTGAATTTCTTAAGGGAGTGAAGAAGAGGGCGGAGGTAAAGATTAAATAGTAAGGGGGATAATGACGACCCCTGCGGGACTCCACAGGTGGATGTGTGCCTAGTGCCTGTAAAACTGCCCAGTTGAATTGCCTGAGTCCGGCCCTCAATAAAGGAAGTAATCCAGCTCAACGCTGATCCTCTCAGGCCAGCCTGTTCGACACGGTTGAGCAAGATGTCATAGTCAACCGTGTCGAACGCAGCCGAGAGGTCAAGCAACACCAAAGCTTGGTGTATGTCGGCGTCCGCGTTGGCTCTAAGGTTGTCTTGGAGTGCCAGGATCACCGCCTCTGTTGAGTGACCTGGGCGGAACCCTGCTTGATTAGGCTCCAAATAGTTGGTGGTCTCGATGAAATTAGAGACACTCTTAGAGACATGGGCCTCCAATACCTTTGAGAGGTAGGGCAACAGGGAGATAGGTCGATAGTTTGTAAGATCCAAGGGATCCTTCCCTTGTTTTTTTACTAACGGTATAAGGAGGGCTTTTTTAAAATCTGTGGGGACTCTGCCTTGTCTGAGGGATTCATTGAGAATAGGCAGGAGTGCATGTGGAAGGAATAAGCCTAATTCTCTAAAGATGGAAGGGGGGCAAATGTCATTGGGTGACCCAGATTTGATCCGTTGAAGGAGTTCCGACAGTTGTTTGGGGTCAATCGGAGGAATGTGGTCTAAAGTCTCTGGGTTCTTGTAGCCATCCTCAATGGTGTTGCTGGCAGGGTGTAGTGGTATACTTTGTTTGATTGTGATGATTTTATTAATGAAATAGTTGTTCAGGTCATCGCATAAAGCTTGAGAGTGTGCGATAGGTAGTGACGTACGCTCGTCGTTACAGAGGTCGTTCACTATTCTAAAGATGTCTTTAGTTTGATTGTGAGAGTGCAGAATTATGCCTGAAAAATAATCAGTCTTCCTCTTAAGAATGGTTTTTTGATAGAGACGACGACTAAGGCAATAGACCTCTTTATCTTGTGGAAGATAATTTCTGCGCCAAATTCTCTCTTTTTGCCTGACCTCAAGTTTAAGTTGTTTGAGGTCCGCAGAGAACCATTTATGAGCCTCTTTGTCGCGTGAGCGTGAGAATTTTACACTAGGGGCATGGGTATTGGCAGCGTTTTGGATCCACAAGGAGAGCGCTTCATAGATTGCATCTACGTCTCCCAAGTTGTTAAGTGGTGGCAAAGTAGAGGCCAAAGTGTCCAGAAAGGCAGGAAGATCTATCGACCCCCATTTGCGAGTTTCCCCTCCAGGCTGTGGAGGAGTCTGATGTTGTCTCGTTACTTGAAGGGAGAAGTAAACAAAATAGTGATCAGACCAGATGCAGGGCTGAGTCAAGATAGACGTTAGTGGGAGATTATGCGACCATAGTTGGTCAAGATGATGGCCTTTGTCATGGGTGGTAGACTGTGTGAATTGGATCATATTGATATCAGTGAGTGAGTCGAACAGTTCTCTGGCTTGGGATGTTGGTTTTGTTACCCTTTGGCAAAGTCACTAAGTCTGCCTGAGTGCAGGGGTTTGGCTGCAGGGCATGGCCTGTGGACAGGCTGTGCGGCCAACTCAAAGCCACACATGGGAAAAAGCTGTGAGTTGCATGGGATGTTCTACCCATGATCTTTAAAACAGTCTGAGATCAAATTGCTTGATGTCGTGGGTCCTTTGGCCAGGATGTTTGATCTGATTGAGCAAACCTATGTTACGAGGTGTGATTTGGATCTGAATCTGTTAAGAGGTTGGAGTCAGAGAGAGATTTGTTTTCTGGAGAATGCTAATACAGGCCTCATAGCAGAGAGATGTAAATCTGTGTTAATGCATGAAAGTCGCAAGCTGCGGGATCTACTGAAGATGTAATCTAGAAAGGAGACTAGAGGGTTAGTGTTTGAAGACAAGATGGTTAAGTCCCTTGGTAAATAAGTTTTGACCTTTATTGCCTTAGATAAGGCTGAAATCACAATACCCAAGTTTTTTGTGGAAAGAAAATTCATTTCAAAGAGCTGTAAAGAGAGGGCAATCTTTCGGCCATTGGTATTATAAGTTCCGGTATGGACAAAACTGAGGAGCAAACAAAGGAAATAAGGGTTAATCAGGCTTCTTCCTGCAAAGAGGTGAAGGTGAATGTCTTGACCCTCAAAGGGATAAGAGCAATCGTTAGTGGAACGAAAGGGTGAGTATGAGGACTATTTCTGGTTGAATCAATGGAAAGGTGGGAGGAGGACTGAATTTTTTTCTAGAGGAATGGAAAAAGATATCAAAAAACCCCTTGGATCATTTCAACTATGTCAGGATTTATGACAGAGTTCGACAGCCTTCCAGGTCAGTTAAAGAAACAAAGAGAGTTTGCTTCTGAACAGGTTCCCGTGGAGATTGTTACTGGCAAGACAAAACAGATGTAGGAAAAAGGTGCATTATGGGTGATTGACGTCTGGAAAAAAGGGTTTGTGAGCACTCTGTTTTTGATGGGGAAAAAAGACAAGGGTTGGAGACCTGTATTCAATTTGATAAGTCTTAATTACTTTGTAGCGTAGAAGCATTATAAAATGGAGGGAATTCATCTGTTAAGAGACACGTTGGCGGAAGGATATTGGATGATGAAATTGCTTTTCAAAGATGCTTATTTCACAAACACAATAGTTGAAAAGATTTTGAGTTTCCTTCAATTCAGGTGGTAATGTTAATTATAAAAAAAATCTATGTTTGCCCTTTAGGTTGACTGCTGCTCCTTGTTGCTTCACAATGGTTGAAAGACCTGTTGTAGGTTACTTGAGAGAGAGAGAAAGGAACGATGATAATAATATATTTTATAAAGCACATAGCTACCGCACATGAACGTCCCAGTACTAGAAGCAGGACCCTGCACCCTACAGCCTTCCCAGTCCTTTATTGGCAAAAGCATTGTGACGTGAACACAGTGCTTTGACAGCTGATCTCTGCTTTATCATCAGCCAATGTAATTTCCTGAGCGCAAACTCAATAGATGCAGGCCTCAGCAAATTCAGTTGTTGGTGTGCTGCTGAGTTATGCACTCTCTGGAGTCTTTGAGTTCTTCCCTGAGTAACTCCAAGATACAAGACATTACAATAATCAAGCTTTGATATAATCAAGGCTTGAATCACCATTTCTTGGCCGACTCTGGCAACAGACTAAAGATTTTTCTCAGCATTTTGAGCAATCCAAAACATTTACCTGCCACTGCAGTGACTTGACAGTCAAAAGAAGGTCTATCATCAAACCATTTACTAAGGTTCTTGGCCTGAGGTTTGGGAAGAGGAAGTGGACCAAGCTCCTGAGGCCTCCATGCAGTGGATCAGATGTTTGCATGGCTGCCCAAGGTCATGACCTTGGTCTTCCTAGTGTTGAGTTTGAGACACTTTAGGTCCTTCCACCGATCAACCTCTATAAGACAGCGCCACAAGGCAGAGGCCACAGGGGCCGAATTCTGTGACAGCGTGATAAGCTGCGTGTCATCTGCATATGACATGATGGTAAACGCACAATGATTTCTGCCAGTGGTCACATGTACACATTAAACAAAGTCGGGCTCATTGAAGAGCCCTGCGTCACTCATTGTATTGTATTGTATATTGGATTTATATAGCGCTTATCACCCAGGGGTCTCTAAGCGCTTGCCTTGGGAACCCGTCCTGGCTTTTCCCTGTGAGATAGCCCCTACAGGGCATCCCCAAGGTGAAAGCCAGGCATCCCGCCGCAGGGGGCCGTTGTGGAGATTAAGCAAGCTTAATGCCCAGAGTTGCAGAGTGTGAACCCATGATTAGGTCAGGCACCGAAGCGAGAATTATCGAGTCCGTGGACATTTGAGCTCAAGACCCTGCCGCGTCGGGAATTGAACCCTGGTCCCGTCTCTGACCTCTGCTTCAGGGTCTGCCTGCTCTAACCAGTGAGCCACACTTCTCCACTCAATGAGAAAACTTCTGACTGATGGGTTTTTGTGACACTTGAAAAGTACGACCCTGCAGAAATGAAGCAATCCAACTCAGCACTTTGTGGCCCACCCACAGTTCCAGAGCCTCTCAATTAGTATGTTATGGGACACAGTATTGAACACAGCGCTAAGATCTAGAAGCAATAGCGCCGCAGAATCACCTGTGTCCAAAATCTGACGAACCGCCTCTGTTACCAAGAGTAAGGCCGATTCTATACTGTTAGAGGGCTAAAAATCGGATGAGTTCTGTGCAGCAAGTTGTGGTTCTCTATGAAACTTGAGAGCTGTATGTTGACAAATGTATCCGTTATCTTAGAGAAAGCTGGCACTAGTGAGACGGAGAGGCAATTTTTAGGTTTGGAGGGTTACCGCAGCGTTTATTTTTAGTAATGGTACCACCACTGCAGGTTTCCAGTGCCCAGGAACCTGACTTAAAAGTAAGGAACTGTTCACCAGTTCAGCCAAGACCGGATTTACCACTTCCCTCCTCTTCCCACTATGGCAGGGGATGTTGGATCCATCGAAGATCCTGACTTCACATAGGAGACTAACTCAGAGATCTCTTCAGGCCTAGTGGGCCTAAAATTCATCAGGCCCATATTGGTCTCGAAGGGACTTATTATGATGCCCTTACACCTCTGTTGCGTCAGTTTTAGTGCCACTGCGGCAGCATAAACAAATACGCCACACTGCGGCATATTTACAAAGGGACGCATCTGGGCAGATGTGTCACTTTGTAAAACCCAGTGCTACATTATACCTTCAGAAGGTATAATGTATGCAGGGTGGGCATTCCGTCGCAGCAAAGCCACGTAGAAATGACACAGTGAAATTTATGAGACTTCACTGCGCCACTTCCAGGGCGTCACTACCTCAAATCCTTACGCCTGGTTCAAGCAAAGATAAGGAGTGATACAGGGCTTTTCACATCGGGCTTGCCCCATGTGAAAAAACACATTTGATTTCAGATACACTCCAGCAAACTGGCAAAGTTGCATCTACAGATACCTCAGGAATACTGACGTATCTGTAAATCCTTGCGACATGGACCGCCATACATTAAATACGTCACATCCATGTGACATAAATGAGGCCTTGAATAATCAAACCAGGTCCTCAAACATTCCGTGTCTCCGACTATAGCTGGAAAAGTTTCATAAAGTTTATTTACTTTTTCAAAGAAGAATTGGGCTAGAGTATTACGACCTGCCTTTGAAAGCGAGTCCAACGCTGAGAATGGCTCCACTGATAGAAGATACTTCATACAATGTAAATATCTATAAGAATAATATTCCATTTAGATGGAATTCTGGTGCTGAGTCTGGATGTGGAGTTGTCAAAATCACACTTGATAGAAGTCAAGGCATTGTTGGAGAAATTGTGATGCATTGTGAATAAGAACACCGTTTTAATACATTTGCGGGAGATTACGTTTTTGGGGTTCACAATAGAAATGATAAGGTTGCAGATTCAATTACCAGAGAAGAAAGTAAAGTTGATAAAGTGAAAGGTAAAAGACTTGTTGGGAAAGCAGGAAGTGAGTTTGAGGGAACTTGCTCTGGTGATTGGCCTTTTATCTTTATCAATACAGGCAGGTTTCCCAGGTCCATTGCATTAAAGAGGCTTGTAACCCATGAAGAATTTGGCTCTGTTCAAAGGTCTCTGGCAAACAGACAAAGTGAGAGTTTCAAAAGAAGCAGATTAAGAATTAGTTTGGGGGGTTGGAAATTTGGAAGCATAGAATGATCATGCAGTTTTTGAAACATAGCCAGAGATTTGTGCGAGATTCCGTTGCGAGCAACTTTGATTGGGGAGTAACGTTTTTGACACAGGAAGCTGGTACAAAATGGAAGCTAGAGAAGAAAGATGAACATATAAACTATTTGAGATATGAAAGCAGGCTTCTTTGCTCTTCAGTTTCAGGAAGCATTTGCAGGGGTGTTCAGTGTTACTGAAGATAGACAATGTTACAGCAGTGACTAACATAAATATGTTAAGAGAAAGTAGGTTGAATAAGTTATCAGAGATAGGAAAGGAGAAGCGAAAGTTATGTCTGGAGCACAAGATGCGTTTGAAAGTGCAGTATTTGGCAGATACGCGAGTGCACAATTGAAGATGGCCGCCTGCTGCTGATCTCTGGCACGCCCGTAATTACTACGGGCTATTTGTGCCGGTTTCTAGGGCAAATTAATTCTCATTTCATCCGCTAATTACCCCCTATAAAATAAGGAATCTTCTGGAGGGTTTCGATAGTGGAGTATTTTACATGTGTGCGCTGAGGACTGTCTGGAAATTCTCCAAGGCTTCAGCTTGCTTTTCTTTCTGAAGTTCCTGTCAGAGAAAGCGGAGTTCCACCAGCAGAGGGTACGGGTTTGGCCTTGAAACCTCACACTGTCTGCTTTAGCTGCTGCATCTGTGATTTCTTCCAGAGCCTGTCACTGATTTGGCTTCTTTTACCTTTATTATCATTTCTTCTTTATTAATATATATATTTATCAGATTATATTATAATATGGATGGCAAATCTTCATCTACAGCAGCTCATAATTGCAAACAGGAAGTATCTCCTCCACCTCTGAAGTCTTAAATTGTTGATTCTGCTGAACCTTCTTAATACTATATTTGAGGAATTGCAAGTTGTTAGATCTAACACTGACGTTATTGGTTATGAAATAAAAAATATATGTAAAGATATTTCTGGTTTTTCAATGAATGTGTTAGATAACACAATTAAAATAATGACAATAAAGTGAGAATAGAGCAACGACTTCCACTTACTGCTAAAATTTCTCCTATGAACAAATTGATGTTCGACTTGGAAAATAGAAATAGGCTATATAACTAGCACATTTTCAATCTGCCTGAAGACGTAGAAGGAAATTATTGCAAATGCTATGTTGAGAACCTATTACCTAATTTATTCAGGTTAACCTCTGTGGAAAAATTCTAAATTGACAAAGCCCACCTTATACATCTCATTTTAAACCTCACCAAACCAAACCGCTACAAGTTATTTTGAAAGATCTTCATCATCATTATCTAGTTCTGAAAAGCAAAGCAGCATGAAAAATTCCCTCTTTTATGGTGAAGTCCAATAAAATCTTCATTCATCAGGAGTTTGCTAAGGAAACAGTTGCCATCTGGAAAGACTTTGTGGCCCTGCAACCAGACTTTGAAACACTGAATTTAAATATAGACTTTTTGATCCTTCCACCATGCATATTTGGAAGAATGATATCTCTAAATCATTCCACCGCCCAGAAGAGCTTCGCACATTTTCCACTTTCAATGGATATGCAGGGCCCATCAAACTGATACCACTTTGACCTTGTAGGGGTTTCTATTTCTGATTCAAGTATTAGGCCTATCCATACGATTTTATGATTATTACGGTCCTTATCACATGGCTTATCTTCTCAATGTGTGTGTGTGTCTCAACTCTATTGCATATATTCTCTATTTTTTGTTTAGATAAACTTATATATGTTTTCTTCTTTTCTTCTCCTTGTCTTTTGTTTTCTCCCTATATGTTTTTTCGAGCTACCTCACTGGTCTCCACCACTCCCTTTTTTCGACTTCATTTCCTGTCAGTATTTCCTCTCTTATTCCATGAGTTATACATACTTCTCAAAGTATTAAAATTGTTTTTTTGAATGTCAAATGTTATGACATTTGGAGATTACATTTTCCAACTCATAAAGAAATTACTTTTTTCTCAAACCCTCATAACTCTCATTCATGCTTGCGTCCAAAGATTTTGTATAATCATTTACCCAACCTCTTATTGGAACCGTTAAAATTTCAGATCATGCAATGATATCACTATGTTTGCAGATCAATAAATCCTTTATTACTCAGCCCCAATGGTGAATAAATACTGATGCTGTTCTTAAGGAAAATCCCAAATACACTTTACTATCTGCTATCAGATATTATTTTTTTCATAACTATGATAGTGTGACATCCCCTATTATACAATGAGATGCTTTTAAACCATATATACGAAGGGTAAGAGTATTTACAATGGCTCATAAAAATGAGACATTTAATGCAAAACTCTTAAATTTGGAGAAACAAATTGCTAAAATTGAAAGATTGCTTATCTCTTCTACTAATATTACCTTTAAATCTGCCCTACACAAACTTGGATATGAATATAATTCATTCCCAAGTTTAAAGAAAATGGAATACAACTTTCAAACTAAAAAGCTACATTTTCTTTTGAAATCAATAGACTTGGGAAATTATTAGCTAATTATTTTTGCATCAAAAAAGATAGAACACATTTTCATGCTATTCATAAAGACAATGGCACAATGGCTTCTACTACTCCTGAGATTATTAATGAATTTCTTACATTTTGTTCATCTTTACATAACAAACCTGACTTTATTGATTCTCAGCTCATAGATGCTATTTTACATTCTGCTAAACTTCCACACAATTCCCAACAGGAAAAATCCAAACTAGATAGGCCCTTAACTAAGGAAGACATTTTTAACAGTTATTTATTTACTCGAACCCAAAAACCCTCAGGGCCAAATAGCATTCCTGCAGAATTGTAAAGAATATTCTCTAATGTACTTACTCCTCATTTACATAATTGTTTTTACCTCTTTTAGTTAGTCAAGTACGGTTTCACGATCTTTCTCTGAAGCTTTAATATTAGTATTACCTAAACCAGATAATATGTTACAAAGTCTTGTGGCCAAAATTTTTTGCAAACATTTTACAGTCTTAATTTATGAGTGAGAGTGGGTGATTGTTTGAAACTTTTTCTCGATCTTTATCATCACTCATATATATAGAGCAAACATGTTTCATAAAAAAGAGATTCTCTGTCAATAACACACAACTTCTGTTTCATGTGATAGATGCCTTCCCCACATTTAACTCATCTTCTGTTCTTCTTGCTCTAGATGCTGAGAAAGTATTTGATAAAGATCACTGGCAATTCCTATTTAATACACTATCATCTTTTAATTTTGGAACTGAATTTATTAAAATGGCATCAGCTTCATATTATTTCCCCACAGTTTTGCGTTTTAGTAATGATCCATTTGCTCACTTTTTTCTCTTTAAAGAGGTACTCGACAAGGATGCCCACTGTCCCCTTACCTTTCTTTGCTAGAAATTGAACCCTTACTGTCTAATATCCAAAAGTCCAACAATATCTCTGGCATCAACATTGCTAACATTCCAATTAAAACATCTGCTTATGCTGATGCTATTTTATTATTCCTTTGTAATTTAGCCACCTCTACACCTGCAGTACTCAACCTAATACACAAATACTTCCAAGTTTTCGGCAATACCTTGAAGACCTAATAAAACAGATTTTTTCCCTTGAATATTCCACGCGTTGCGGACCTGTTGGACAATACTGCCACTATTTTGGAGGAAAAAAAATTAAATACCTCGGAATCCAATTATTTCACTCTCTTAAACAATCAATTACATTAAATTGTGATTCCCTAAATATTAAAGTCACAGATACATTTGTGATTGGTCTCCACTATACTTCTCCTGGTAGGGTAAATTTGAAGCTATTAAAATGGTACTAACTCCTCTTATTTTTTATACTTTATCGATGCTTCCATTACAACTACCTCTCACATTTTGTAAAGAAATTAGATAGTATTCTTTCCAAATTTCTTTGCCATCAAAACCTCCAAGAATTCGAAATGCCAAATTCAAACTCTCCAAATTCCATGGAGGATTTGGTTTACCAGATTATTTTAATTACCACGAAGCATTTATTTTAAGACAAGGCTCTCATTGGTTTTCATTCACTAATTCTGTTTATTCACCTAAATGGCTTCAAGTGGAAGAGCAATTGGTGTCATCATTTCTTTTACCTATACTCTTATCTATGGTTAACACGAACTTCTTAAATCATCTGCCATTATTTTATGTACCAAGCTAATTATACAAGATTTTGATTTCTCATTTTCAACACATATATCAGATTCTATCACGCGCTCTTCAATCAGACCATTACATTTTGGAGATCATGGATACATGCTGATATTTTCTATCTTGAAGATATCTATCATGAGGGGGCTTGAAGATCGTTCGTTTATAAACTTTATTCAAATGCAAAACAAATACAGCCATAAAAGTACATATCTAAAATCACACATATAAATATAAGCATACAAACAATAAAATCCATATTGTACATACAATAATATATAAAAGGGGTACGGTTAAAACACATCTAAAAATAATATGTACAAATAATCTTATTGCTGGATACTACAAATCAGTAATATAGACATATCATAATCCAGTAGATCAAAGAACAAGAGAAAATATAGTCCCCCATCCATTAGCTATGGCGATATGCTTTCCTTGATTTAATAGCATTTGTTATAAATAATACGACATTGTAACACACATGGGGGCCACCTAGTGACACCAATAAGTTCAGTGCAATTTTATGTGTTCGGATATTCTGGGCTATAAACATAGGTTTCAAATAACGGAGCCTCAGATTCGGATACAGTTTACAGAATAAGAGAAAGTGCAGAGTGCTTTGTTTACTATAGCACTCACAGGGGCACTTAATTGCATCAGAGGGTCAAGACCGCATATTTGGAAAAGCGACTAGGTGATGCACAATACTGCATATCACTGTCAACACAAAGTGTTATTGTATAATATTTACGTATGAAGTAGTGTGGCTCACTGGTTAGAGGTGGCAGACCCGAGAGCAGAGGACGGCCCGGGACCAGGGTTCGATTCCCGGCGCGGCAGGTTTCTGGACCAGGGTCAGCGGACTCGATAATTCTCTCGCCTCGGTGCCCACTCTGATCAGCGATCACACTCGGCAACTCTGGGCATTAGCTTGCCTCATCTTCACTAACGGCCCCACCAGACCGCCGGGGATGCCTGGTCTCACCCTGGAGATACCCATTAAGGGACCATCTCTCAGGGAAGCCAGGAAGGGCTTCGCAGCGGTCGAAGCGCCTTGGGACCCTCCGGGTAAGTAGTGCGCTATATAAATGCCTATACATTTACATTTACATATATGTCAGACAATGGTTAGCCCCCTCATCCTTATCCAAGGTCTTATATAATATCACTCAGCCCCAATGGTGAATGAATACTGATGCTGTTCTTAACACCATCGATGCTAGTGTTATTTTCCTCCTGTGCTGAGTTATGTTTATTCCCATTGTTCATGACGAGCTCAGCTCGTCATGAGTGTATGGAGGTGTACACCATGACGAGCTGAGCTCGTCATGAGCGTCGAAGGAGTTAAGGAAAATCCCAAATACACTTTACTATCTGCTATCAGATATTATACAATCAGATGCTTTTAAACCATATATACGAGGGGTAAGAATCTCTTACAATGGCTCATGAAAATGAGTCATTTAATGCAAAACTCTTAAATTTGGACAAACAAATTGCTAAAATTGAAAGATTGCTTATCTCTTCTACTAATATTACCTTTAACTCTGCCCTACACAAACTTGGATATGAATATAATTAATTCCCAAGTTTAAAGAAAATGGAATGCAACTTTCAAACTAAAAAGCTACATTTTCTTTTGTTATCCCTTCTATGATTAATGGCCATGTCATGGTCACAGTTGTTAGCATTAGGGGGCACGTTGATTTCCTGTAACTTGACAACCTCCTTAGTATGATACATTACTGTATCATCTGCCACATATTTATCGCAGCTGAGTCAATCATTATCTTCCATGGTACTTAATGGTTGAAACCTATTTGGCAAAGGTAGAACTTGGGAACATGGGTATGCTGATCGTAGAGCCTATACACTTTGTGGGTAAGCCTGGGGGTGGTAATGATTTATTAGATGGCTGTAAAAAAACTAGTGTTAAGACGACTATACTACGGCCAGCCAAAGGTAGTAATGCTGCCTTCGCATGGATATTACCAGCTATACTGGAATTTTGGAAGTTAATGATAATGCAATCCCCCTCATAGCTTTTCGTTTGTGTACCAATCCACCTTACTCTTCATGTGAATAGGATCTGGTCTGCGTTAGTTGGTGAACACAGGCATTTAGTGCTAAGCCAATGGACCCCTTTATTCTTTAGGCCTTCCGCTTTTTCTCTATTACCATTCTTTAATGGAGGGACATTTGCCAAAACAGCCACATATGGGCAGCAGGCTGGGCAAAGGTTGATGGTTACTTGCTCTTTATAATAGTTACAGTTATTAGATGTATAGGTTACATTGTGAGACACATGGCTTTGGATTTCTGTAGATGTCTGGATAGGGATTTTATTATTATGTCCTAACCCTGGCTATCGGGTGTGACTGTGGCTGACTAGGGGCTGATCTCGTGGCAGATTGATCACCAGTCGCCGCCGTTGTATAGACATTTGTTGTTTTGGGTTGCACCTCCCTGTCCCCCGAAGACTGTGTGTGCGAAATACAGGGCAAATTACTGCAACAGGTGATAATGGTTTCCAACCCTCTCTCCAATGTATCCATTTTCTTTTTAGCGGTGCTAGTAACTCATTTACGACTGTTAATTTGTCCCAAAATTATTTCCAGATCGGATTGTCCACGTCGTTAAGGTGATTGAACAAATCCTGGGTCTTAGTTGGGTCCAGAAAGAAGTCGTTTGTATGGGTAATGTTCTTTGAGTTTCTTTTATTAGAAGACATTGCCATTTCAGTAATGTGTTATGCTGATGACACTGTGTTACTGGAGCTTAGGCAGGTGAACCTACAGAGGAACTGGATGCTTCTCAGAATATTATAAAGCCAATGATCTAAAACTAAGGTCATGGTCTTCTCAAAAGGAAGTGTGCGGTCCATTATATAGAAGTGGTGGCTAAGGGGCATGGTAAAAGAAATACTTATCTAGGCCTCCTTTTCAGATATATCCTACATTTTTAACCCCAGGTAGACCTTCAGGAAGCTCAATCCAGAGCTATTGCAGGTGCTTTACATAGGTTGAATTTAAATGTGGGGCATAATTTCGTTGAAGTCTTAAAAGAAACTTATAATGCAAAAATTGTAGGCTTATTACTGTATGGATGTGGGGTTATGCCTGCAAAGAAAATAAAGAGGTTGCAGATTCTTAAAACTAATATCTAGAAAACATGGCTCGGTTTGTCTAGACTCTAGAAGTTCTGTAAACAGTGCACTGAGACTAGAGTTGGGCCTGACTGATATTTATTTTAAATACAAGCATAGGATCCTTAATTATTGGGCCTGTCTTTTAAGGTCAGAAGAGGGCTCTCTGAGGCAAACAATAAAATCCTACCTGTAGGTGAAGCGCGATGGGTTGATAACCTACAAGATATTAAGACCTCTTTGGGTATACCATCAGAGTGGGATCAGCAAAACATATCTGTATCACAGCAGAAACAAAAACCAAAATGCATGATAAAAGTGTGACAATGGGTAGGAGCGACAACCTGCACCATCTAATTGAGTAAAACTATGGTAATTATATCCAACCCTATCTGTGCGATATAAAAAGCAACGGGAATAGGAGGTGGGCCTTGAAGGTCAGGCTGTGGTAGGCCCCTGCATTCACATAGTGGAAGATTGTTAGACAGGTTGGGGTGGAAAGTGGTATTTGTCCATTCTGTCAAAATGCTTCATTGTCTTTTTCACATATGTGTATTTTTCACTTGCTTCAACATAATAATGAGAAGTCTGTTACTCCTTGTTTTTAGAAACGTACAGGTCCATTGTAATAGTGACTTAATCACAGTAATATTAAAGTGTAACAATATGAGATTGTGCTCCACCGTAGGGACATTTCTGTCTGCTGTGGCCGAAAGGTTAGTTGATTTGAATAGCTCATAGTAACACATTTATTCCTATGGAATGTGGAGGTTTGAGTCGTTTATCTGGCAATTATGAGTCATGTGAAATTGATTCTATATTTTAGTAAACCAGATGGTCATCTACAGCTCTTATTAGACGATATTACAGGTAGTCCCTCGCGATCAAGCGGGGCACCGTTTCCCGGGCAGGCTTCTTGGCATAGGGGCACTAATAGGTCAAAACAGCCTGAATTCTTAATACGATCGTGTGGGGGACAGTATAAGGCGTGTCCCTCAAATGGAAAATCGTGGCAAGACGTCCTTGGTATGGAGTGATGGAGAGGAAAGTGCAGGCGGTTTGGGGCGCTCAGGGGAGTGGAGCCTAGGCTCTGGCGGTCTACCCGGTCATGGCATGGGGTCCATTCGTCCGGTGCGGTGGGGGTGGGAGTGTTCGGGGGCTCCTGGGGGGACCCTGGTGGGTATGGCAGCTTAGGGGACAGGTTTAACCCTGGCATGTTGGACTCCACTTCTTTCTTTCGGCAGGAGAGCATGGCGAGGTGCTCGAGAGAGCAGCATGCAGCTCCAATCCGCGGAGAGGATGGGCCGGCTCTGCCTCAAGTGGACGGTCACGCTCCCATGAGGGGCCGGACGGTAGCCTCCTACAGGAAGTGGGGCAGTAAGTCCCCGCCAGACCCACCCCAACGGGTCGATGCAGCCACCGGGGGAGGGGGCGGAGGTCCGTCAGTTCAGATCGGGACCCAGAGGAGTGGCACACAGGGCAGAGGGGAGAGAGTTTGGATTTGGGTGACCTGCTCATGTAGGGAGTGGGCAGGGCTGAGCAGGCTGGAGCCAGCGGAGGGCGCCCTATGGCAAGAACACATGGGGCTAACAGGGCTGGAGTCCGAGGTGGACGGCCCATCACAGTTGGATTACATGTAGGGAGCGGGCAGGACTGAGCAGGCTGGAGCCCGCGGAGGGGGGTCTATGCAGAGAACGCATGGGGATAACAGGGCTGGAGTCCGAGGTGGACGGCCCGTCACAGTTGGATTGTGATGAGGAGAGTGTGGAAGATGGAGAAATTTTGTAGCAGAGGCGGAGGAGGGTCAGGATGGGGGGGATTGGAGTAATGCTATTTGTAGTTTCTTGCAGGGTGCGCGAATGAGACCCGTGGCGGAAAGAGTGACGGCCCCCCCGCTCAACTGGTTAGGCGGCGGGATCCAGTGCAGACGCCGACCTTGACGCCAGGTAAGGCATGCAGGACAAGGTCTCGTTAGGCACGGATGCGAGGGGAGGGAGGAAGAGGGGGTGCGTTGGAATAAAGGGACGTACGTGCAGGACACGGGGTGGGGCCAGAGGAGACGGGTCCAGGCGCAAGCGGGGCCACGGGTGGAAAGGCGGATGGGAGATACCCAAGGAGGGCAAGGAGGGTAAGGAAGGTAAGGAGAGTCATGAGGTCCCGGTGCGCAAGCTGCTATATATGGGCATTACGAAGCCCTTGGGGGCACACTTGTCGTTGGCCACCAAGGAGAAGATATGGAAAGGCGATTACGTGGATATCTTAAAGCATCCTGAGCTGACGGCAAAGAAGGGGTCTAAGGAGGAGGAGCTGGAGTTGACTAAGCGGCCAAGGGTGCCCCTGAACATTGAAAATTGGTCAGCGGGTTTCTTGATTTTTGCCAGTGTGTACGGCGAAAAGTACACGGACCAGTCTGCCTCGCTCTTTAAATACATGGACTTGATCCGGTGGGCGCAGGTCACGTACAGGGGTTACACGTAGTCGCACTATGACGAAGAGTTTAGAGTTTGCTTGGCCTGGGACTCAGAGGCAAAATGGGGGAAATCGATTCAGATCTATACCAGCAGATCATGGGGGGGCAAAGTTTGGCAAAACGATATACACGGCCAGTGGTTTACCGCTCGCACTCGCCCCTTTCAAACCCACCCCACCCGCGGTGGGGTGGGGCAGGGAGGGAATACCGTTGGTGCAACAGTGGGAGTGTGTTGGGACTACAACAAAGGCGCTTGTGAGAGACAATATTGCAGTTTCCAGCGCGAATGCTCCAAATGCGCAGGGCGGCAACCGGTGGTGCAATGCTGGGGGACAGGAGGCGGCAGTCGGGGTCAGCAGTCCGCGCTGTCGGGGCAACAGTCGGGGCAACAGTCGGGGCAGGGGAGGTAGGGGAATACAGGGGTCTGTGGGAAAAGACTCATACGCCAGTTAAACAGGACCGTCAGGAAAACTTCTTGGCGTCTTATCCACTGACAGAAGATGCAGGATTTCTCCGGCAGGGGTTTCGGGAGGGTTTCCGGCTGGCTTTTGAGGATCGGAGAGCTGCCAGATGGGCCGAAAATCTAAAATCTGCCAGCACACACGGGCGGTGGTACGGGATGAACTGTGAAAGGAAGTCCGGGAAGGGCGGATGGCGGGCCTTTTCAAGTGACCCCTATTCGGGACCTGATTATCTCCTCTATCGGAGTGGTGCCGAAGAAGGAGCCCGGACAGTATCGGCTGATTCAGCATCTGTCATGGCTGAAGGGGGCGTCGGTCAATGATTATATAGCGGCCCATCTGTCATCGGTTTCTTACTCCTCCCTGGACGTGGCACAGCGGCTGGTCGCGATGGTGGGGACAGGCGCCCTCATGGCAAAATGCGACATCAAGTCAGCTTTTCGGCTGCTCCCGGTACACCCGGAGGATTTTCAACTATTGGGGATTAAGTTTGAGGGGTCCATCTTCGTGAACAAATCTTTTCCCATGGGGTGTTCCATCTCTTGCGCTTTGTTTGAGCGGTTCAGCACCTTCTTGCAGTAGGTTTTTTCATGGCACACATGCAAAGAGATGGCGACGGCACTACCCGGATGACTTTTTCCTGGTGGGACTGCCCGGTTCAGCGGACTGCCGGCAGCAGCTGGACAGTTTTACGGAGTTCCTGGACTACCTGGGTGTGCCCTGGCACCAGACGAGATACAAGGTCCCTGCACGGTGCTATCATTTCTGGGTATAGAACTAGACTTGGTAGCCAGGGAGCAGGGGCGTAGCACAGGCCCCTGCAGCCCCCACGGTGCGGGGGGCCCCACCCCTCCAGGGGGCCCCGTCAGCACCGCATTTCTGCTGGGGAGCTCTAGATTGAGTCCAGAGGGGGCTCCTTCACGTACCCTGCAGGGGGCCCTCTCAAGGTTTGTTACGCCACGGAGGCCCGTTTGCCGGGAGATAAGAAGGTGCACATGCTGTTGGCAAAGTAGAAGGTGATGGTACGGGAGGTGCAGGTTCTCTTGGGGCACTTGAACTTTGCGTGCTGGGTGGTGCGAGCGGGGCGAACCTTTTGCAGACGTCTGGGCATGTCCCTGTCCGGTTTGACACTACCGTACCATCATCTGAGCCTTTCGGCAGGTACAAAGGAAGACCTGTGCATGTGGCGGGCATTCTTGGAACAATATAATGGTATTCCATGGTCCCCTCGGAGGATTGGGAATGGGATGCGACCATCTCCTCAGACGCAGCGGAGGTGGGTGGTTTTGGACTGTATTGGCAGGGGAAGTGGTGCGCTGAGGTTTGGCCCCCACAGTGGTAGAACAGGGGAAGGAGCATTGCATTTTTGGAACTGTTTCCCCTGGTGGTGGCGGTGACGGTGTGGGCAGGGGAGCTAGCACACAAAAAGGTGATTTTCAAGGTGGATAACATGTCGGTGGTACATGTCGTGAATAAGCAGTTGGCCAGGGAGCCACAGGCAATCAAGTTGTTGAGGGTATTGGTGCTGCAATGTTTGGAACATGACATTTTGGTTCAAGCCCAGTATGTGCCGGGGGAGGACAATAACATTGCGGATGCTTTGTCTTGTTCACAGTGGCAGAGGAACCATGGGCTAGCCACGGAGGCGGATGAATGCAGGACACCAGTGCCGACAGGGATGTGGTCAGTAGGAGAGTAAGGGTTGTTCAACTGGTAAGAGGGTCATTGGCCCTTTCAACGTGGAGGGCGCAGAGACAGGCGTGGTGGGACTTTTTGGACAGTGGGGCAACGCAGCACGACAGTCATGGGGTGAGGGGTGAGCAGGTAATGCACTTCATTTTGGCAATGACGGACAAAGGAATGTCCAAGGTGACGATTGCGGGCAAACTGTCGGCCGTAGCATTCATGGGAAAATTGTGGTGGGGCCATGCGCCGTCGGCAGGTGAACTGGGTGCACGTTTATTGGAAGGATGGGCACGGGAACAAGACGCCAATGCTTAGCAGCACCGCCCCGTAACGGCGGGGATTCTAGTTGGCTTGATAAGTCTCATGCAGGAGATTTACCACACCAGAGAGGAAGCTATTCAGTTTTCCACACTAATGTAATGGATGTATTTCGGGGCTTTTCGGGTGTCAGAGCTCCTGGGGACAACAGGGAAACAGGAGGTACGATGGGGGAGGTGGAGTTGTGGACCAGGGAGGTGGCAGTTCTTTTGCGGCACTCGAAAACTGATCAACGGGGACTGGGGAATTGAGTTATCATGGGACCCATGGCGCATCGTGCAGTGTGCCCCACGGTGTGGGGTGAGATGCTGGCATCCAGGGCAAGTGATGAGGAGGGTGAGGTTTTTCAACGGGCCGAGGGTAGCCGGGTGTCAGCGGCACAACTACTTTGGGTCCTGCGGCACGCCCTTCGCGCTATGGGTGAGAACCCCAGACTGTTTGGGACACACTTCTTTTGTATAGGCACGGCAACAGACGAGGCGAAGAAGGGATGGGGGAGGGAGGATTTAATGCAACTGATGCGCTAGAAATCGGACTGTTATAAGACATACCTCAGGTTTCGGTGTTTCGGGGAGGAAGAGGCTTGAATTGTTGTTGCTTGTCTCACATATGTGTCTTTTCAGGTGCGGTGGCGGGACCGACCATAGCAGGATTGTCCATCCTCATCCTAGGACACTCTTTCGTGAAACGAGCGGAGTGATATGAATGGGACAAGACCAGGAATTTGAATCTAGAATTGGATCCTAGGCTTTTTTATTGTTATTGGCAAGGGAAGGGGGCATGAGTTGGCATGGGTTCATTCCAGCGCTGAGTAGGGTAGTTAAGGGGGGAGCTTGCCTGGATGTTCTGGTTATTCATTAGGGGAAAATGATCTGGTGCAATGCAAAGGCTTGGCGTTGCTGAAACAAATGAAGCAGGATTTGTTGGAGATTCAGCGGCAATGGTCTGGTTGTCATGTGATATGGTCCGAGTTTATACCGAGGAGATGTTGGAGAGGGGCTGAACTGCTGGTGGCCATAGATAGGGCGCGGAGGAAGAGTAATAGGGTCATGAGAGTTTTTTGCGACAAAGAAGGGTTTGGAAGGATGGAACATCCGGAGCTGCGCTATGCGGCAATGTATTTCTTCAGGGAAGATGGGGTGCATCTGTCCCGCTATGGCATGGAATTGTATATAGTGCAGTTGAAGGAGGATTTGGACAGGGCGATAGGGATGTGCAGATACCCGAAGCGTCAGGAGTCCTAGAGGGGGGGTCGGAAAGCCGCCGGGGTCGACTTTCCGATTGGCGTTTTTCCTAGGTCAGTTGTGGTATAATGATGTATAGTTACAGTTATGAAAGAACATAAAACGTTTACCTAGTAAGGTAGTTGTAGAAAGGTTAGGAAATTGCAAGTTGTGTTTATAATTGTTGCAGGGAGAAACATGTTTAGGGGAGGGAGTTTGGGGTAAAATAGGGAGACAATATTTAGTGAGGTTTAGTTTTGTACTTCACAGGCCAAGGGAACTTGTATGTAAGGTGCACCTGCTTCCAATAAAGCGGCCTTTTTCTCACCAACAAGCTAGTCTGTGGTCTGTGCTGCCCCCCTTTTTGGCTCAATAGGGCTTTGGGGGGGCGGCCAACCAGCGGGAGGCCTGCCCCCCAGGGGTTTTGGGCCGGGGGGCAGCCAGAGCCCATTGGGCTGGTTGGGCTCCATTGGGCTGGCGTTCGGCTTGTTGGGCTTGGGGTTGGGCTAGTTTTGGGCTTGGCAGCCAGAGCTTATTGGGATGGTTGGGCTCCATTGGGCTGGCGTTGGGCTTGTTCTTATCTTATCTTATCTTTTCTTAATAGGAACTCATAAAGCGCACGGCCACTCAGAGGTTTCATGGCGCTGACTAGGCAGGAGTCACACCAAGGGAAGTCACCCGAGAGCTTGCTCGTATAACCAGGTTTTAAGCATTCTTCTGAACATCAGGAGGTTATTACTTATCCGAATTGGCAGTGGCAGAGAGTTCCACAATGATGGGGCGAGATGAGAAACCTGCATCCCCCCTGGCGCTTAAGCTTGAAAGTAGGAACAGACAAGAGCTGAAGATGGTCCGAGCGAAGGTTACGAGAGGGTGCGTGCCTGACTATTCTGCAGCAAATGAATTTTGGGCTTTTGTCGTGCAAAGCTTTAAAGATGATACATCCAGTCTTGAAAGCGATGCGTTGGGCCAGAGGGAGCCAATGGAGTTTATCCAGAATCGGTCTGGCAGATGTCCATCTAGGTTGTTTATGAATTAGCCTGGCGGTCTGATTTTGAACCAGTTGGAGATGCTTGAGTAGGCCCAGAGGGAGGCCCAGGTAAATGGAATTTGAGAAATCTAGGCATGACAGAACCAGAGCAATCACAACCTGTATTAAAGCAGAGTGAGTAAGCAAATGGGCAATGTTCCTGATCCTCCGTAGCTGAAATAGACAGGAAGAAACCACTGCGCCCACTTGCCCTCTGAGAGAAAGGTCGGCGTTGATAATGACCCCTAGGCTTTTTACCGACAGAGAAGGGGAGGGGGAGGGGCCCAGTTCTGCCGGCCAATAATGGGGTCCCCAGGCAAATGCACTCTTCCCGGGCAGGATTATTTCAGTCTTGCATGGGCTGAGTTTCAGATGGTTCTGATCAATCCATCTCTGAATGTAGAGCATGGTAGTTTGGAAGTTAAGGATGGAATTGGTGGAACTGTCCAGGGTAAAGACCAGCTGTAGGTTGTCCGCATAGTTAAAGGTGGTGACCATCATATTTTTTAGAGAGTGGATCAGGGGCCGAAGATACAGGTTGAAGAGAAGGGGCGACATGGAAGAACCCTGTGGGACTCAACATGAGGTTGCCAGTTTAGGAGCGGTGAATGGGGTGAGACGGACAGCTTGAGTTCTGCCCTCAATACAGTTATGGCCTGTCTGACACGGTCCAACAAGATCTTATGATCGACTGTGTCAAAGGCGGACGACAGATCTAATAACACCAACGCCCGGGCGACATCACTATCTGCATTGGCTCTCATGGTATCCAATAAAGTCAGGATTACCGCCTCAGTCGAGTGGGCCGGCCTACAGCCTGCCTGGTGCGGCTCTAGGCATTCTGCTGGTTCTATAAAGTTAGATAGACATTTAGTCACGTGTGCCTCCAAAATTTAAGACAGGAGAGAAATGGGCCGGAAATTAGAAAGAATAGCAGGGTCAGCCCCAGGTTTTTTGAGTAGGGGGACAATTATGGCGTTCTTGAAAGCTGAAGGAACTCTACCCTGCGACAATGATTCGTTGAGGAGAGGTAACACGCTATGTGGTAAATGAGAGAGGACATCCCTCATGATGTAGGGGGACAGCAGTCATTAGGAGAGCCTGATTTAACACAAGTCAGTAGATCCGAGAGCATTGAAGGGCTAATAGGAGGAACATTTTCTATGGTAGAGGCATTAATTACCAGGTTGTCCCTCGGGTCTCTGACCATTGTAGTTGGAATACTGCCCTTAATAATCGTAATCTTCTGTAGGAAGAAATTATTAAGAGAGTCACATGTGTCTTGAGTGGAAGTCTGTTTTAGGAGGATCCTTTCGGGGTTGCAGAGATCATTAACTATCAAAAAGATTTCCTTCTACTTATTCTGGGAGTCGAATATTCTTTGTGAGAAATAGGTGGCTTTGGCTCCAACAATGGCAGTTTTGTATTCTTACCGAGCTAGAGAATACTGGAGTTTATCTTCCGGAGAGTAAAGAGATCTCCATTTCCTTTCCTTTTGGCGGAGCTCAAGTTTCTGTTTTTTAAATTCCGCCGAAACCATTTTGAGAAGTCTGAGTGACGAGTGCAAGTAAACTTTGTAAGTGGGACATGGATGTTACTCGCCAACAGTAACCAAGAGGAGATGTTATCTTCCATGGCATTAACATCTGAGTTGAAAGAGGGTACTGTGCTAGTCAGTGTGTCCGAGAAGGCTTGAATATCTAAGGCCCTCCACTTTCTAGTGACTCCGCCCCCTGAAGAGATGTTCCTAGGCATTGAAGGCATAATGATATTAAATCGTATTAAGTAATGGTCCGACCATATACAGGGAGAGAGGCTAAGGTCTGTCAGAGAGAGATTGATAGACCAGACTTGGTCCAGTGCGTGACCTTTAATGTGAGTAGCAGAATGGATATGCTGGACAAAATTTAAGTTCAAAAGCATATCAAGGAGATCTGTGGCGTGGGGTCCGCCTGAGGAGTCGTTAAGCCAATAGTTCAGATCGCCTATAAATAAAATATTAGTGAAGTTCATGGCTAAATTGGCAAGCTGTTCACATAAGGAAAAAGGCTTCCTGTTGGGCTTCGATTGGGCTAGTTTTGGTCTTGGGGGTTTTATAACCGGCCATCTTGTGTCACAAGTCACCATTTTGGTGTTTGTGACACAACAGCCGGTCAGGGAGGACACTGGGCAGTTTAGCTTTGTCCCGCCCTCCCTCCCTGGGGAACTTGCTTCCGGCTGGTTTTTGCTGGGTTTCTTGTTGGATAGCTCATTACCTACGCTTCAGGAAGCGGTTGAAAACCCACCTTTTTCCCTAAAAGCAACTTGCTCTTCCGGAACCCCGATCTCCTACCCCCCCCCCTCCCCTCCCTTACCCCCCTCCCGGCCCACTGACCTGTAGAGATAGGGTTCTTAGCGCTGGGATACCTCCGGGTGACTACGCGCTCTATACAATTTTTTAATATTAATAATAATAATAATAATAATAATAATAATAATAATAATAATAATAAATGCTTTTGAATGCCGTAAGAAGCTGAAGACTTGGATTTTCAATTAACCAACCTACCATAGGTAGGCTAGGCACACACACTTGCTCACCGCCAGGATACCCTAGCATTTGATAATGAACTTCATGAATGCACAGAACAGAACTGCATATCTATGCTTCAGGCTGCTGGAGCAATATAAAGGTCTAAGACTGTAGCTGCTTTTAATACATGTGCACCTTGTATTTTTCATTATTTTGCCTTCAGGTTCTATTTATTGACTGCCACTGGTGGGCTTTATTCCGGTCCTCTAATGGGTTCCCCTACATGCGCCTGAAGAAGAACTCAATGTGGACTGGTAGTGGCCAGATGTCCAGTTGGTTGCGATGTTAAAGTTTGGTGTGCTGACTGGGCCACCCTAGTGATCAGATCTAGTGATTTCCCCAACTGGCACTTCAGCATCTGGTATAGTTTGGGCTACCAAACCCCCATCTCAAGCATGCGCTAACAATGTGTTAATGAATGCTTGACGGCGGCAAAGGGTTGTGTGCCTACTTTGTGAAGTCTGCTCTGCAGTGAACCAGGAATCTTTTCCTTCCATTCACCAACATCTGCATGTACTTCCATGCACAAACATGGTCTTTTTTGGATAAGATACATGGTTTCTGCCCAACCAGCAAATACCCTTTTGTTTTTGCCTATTTTCTCTCATTCCTGGACTGCCCTGGCTTTACAAGCTTGTGGATTAGTGATTGAAAACTGGGCCCCTGCTTCTCTGTCCTTCCTGGATACGCCATGGAGATATCCAGCTAGTGTTGAGGAGATGTATCCCTCAGCAGAGATGTCTGAAGTCTTAAATGAAGCTTACTAGATGTTTGAGCCACAATCTGCCTGTTCACTTGAGGCTGAGATGTCAGTATAGGATCTGTCTGGGGCCCAGCCGGATATACTGCCACCTTAAGTGCTTCAAAGGTAGCGCACATATATTCCAAACTTTCAACATGCAGCAAGTGTCAACCTACAGGCCTTCTGGGTATACATCAGCATAAACCCAGAAGACCTATACAACCATCCACAATAGCAAAGAACAGATGAATGAGCCCAGGAGTAAAGATCCGGCAAAATCCAAAAACCTTGTTTTAACACAAAAAGTGGGACATCAGTGTCTCTCTCTCTCCCTAAGAGATACAGCCTGTCATCTCAGTCCATAAGCTGCAAGAGTGTCCTGCTAAACACTTTGTTGGCCCATCACTTCAAATCTTCAAACACAAACTGAAGGCTTATCTACAAAACACAAACTAGCTTATCAGTTCAACACTCAATGTGATGGCTCTCTTTCACTATTTGTTGATACAACTACACTATTTAACATACACTTTTACTTCTGTACTTCCAATGGTCCTCAGTTATTCTTCTCAATAGTCCCTCGTCTATTGTTTATCTGCATTATTGTAAGTAAGACTTTAACAGTTGTATGGCGGCCCATCACGGCTACTATGATACCCATCTGTCCCCTTTTGTATCATTAGGTACTGGGCACCTTACAGTTGGCAACCACCGTTCTCTTTTGGCTGTATAAACACTTTTCTGTCTATATGCTTAAAATGTGCAAAATGTTAATAAAAAAGATTTAAACAAAAAAAGACTTTTACAGTTGTGTAACAAGACAAAGCATTTTGAATAGGTTTGAGCATCATATAAGACGTGTTGTATGGTATCACACGAATAATTATCATATCTATAATAAATATCCAGGCATTTGTCACTCGTATTCCTCATACATGTAGAGAATGAATTTACAAATAAAAAAACAAGGGGAAAGTAGAATAAGGACAACAACTGAAATGTAAGGTAGGATGGGAGTGAGAGTGAATGAATGAAGGAAAAGAAAGGAAAACAGCAGGGCAGGAAACAAGTAGAGATTACGGTATATCTCTTAATTTTAAAGAGAACAGGGAAAATGGAAATAGGGATGAAATTGAAAAAGGGAATGAAACAGTGAGTAACTTTGCATTAAATGTACATGATTACTGAGAAATGACTTTGCTCTTGGATCACTCTCTAAGTAGGTTTTCTAATTCTGGCCAAATTCCTAAGTCTATCAGTTATCGCACGCTCCTCCCACGCCGCAGTCTCAGTTTCAAAGGCACCCTCCTCATCTTCAGTGTTAGTAACCTCATGATGTTCTCAGGTCGAGTGCAATGGTGGGCATCTCTTTCAAGATCTGCATTAGACGATCCAGGCTCGGAATCATCAGGGAGGGAGAAGGGGGTCTCTGAGTCTTTGAGTTGTTAGCAATGAAATCCTTGTTGCAGTTGAAAGCACTCCACTTATTCCAACGCCTCCTGTTCCGTGTGATGATATTTCTGTTACTGATTTTCACAAATGTCATGCTTTGCTGCCCTTACATCTACATTTGTCAGATTAACAGGGAGATTGTCTTTTGATCCAATCTCTCATATTATATCTGTGACTTTCATTTTTTTCCTGATGTTATATCTGCATTTAGGCAGTATCTGTTTATCCCACATATACCCTGGCATTTTCTCTTTTTTACCCTTGGAGATGCTGTCTTCCATATCAAGCTGCTTCTGTGATCTGAACTGTGATCTACCTCTGAGGCAGAAAGGACTGACAACAGACAGTATGAAGAGTAATTCTGGATGTCCACAATATCTCTCTTCAACAAGCGGCCAGTAATCTTTGTCTTGAAAAGGTCACTGAATGCTATGTTTGAGGTAACAATTGAATATGTTCTCCTGCCCATTAGAGTGAGGATTGTACAGCTCTAAACTGTTTATCTCCAAGTCATTACTGAAGAAGAAAACATACATGAACTTGGATTTGAATTGGAAAAAAAAACAGAGCACATGAGTAAACCCGGTGACCCAGGTGAGACCGGGTGGAGTATGTAACAAAACAACAGTGTCTCAACTGAAAATCATTAAGGAGAACAATTTTAGCGATAGTTTAAATCACTCGAAGGAGGGGGAGAATAAAGAAAGGGAGATTACAAAGTGATTTGTAGGTATAGAGTAATATTTGTAAGTAGTTGTAACTGCACTACATAGTAGTGATGTTACTTGGATATGAATTGGACACCATTATCAGTGACCAGGGGTCTGGTAAACCAGTCTTTACTTAAAGGAAATTATCACATCAGTGGAATTTGCTCTTCAATAAATATGATTTTGATTGGCAATCAATATGAACCAATCCATATTACGTGTGCGCATGTGAAGACTTAAATGGTCCTGAAATGGCCAGTGCCAGTTTTATCCCCAGGTTTTGTGGTCAGTGTACTGGATGCATTAGACTATTCTTCTTCTGACACATTATTTATTTATTTATTTATTTAAACTTCTAAAGCGCGCAGCTACCCGAAGTGGGTTTCCCGGCGCTCAGGGACAGACTGAAGGAGAAAGACTGGCGAGCAGATTTTACAGGGCTACATATTTCTGCTGGAAGACCCAGGTTTACAGTTTCCCCCAAGGCTGCAAAATCAGTTTCTACACATTCAAAGTCACCTTGGTCAGCATCAAGGCCTGGAAGGCCTGATGAACAATCAGCTATGTGTTGATTTGGCCAGAAACAGATCTTACTTCGAAAAAAGTACGCTTTCAGTTTGGAACACAAATGAGCAATATGTTTAGTGGATGTAAGCCCTCCACAAGAAGGCAAGATATTAAGAGTAAGATTTTGTTTGTTAGTGGTGAGTAAAGGGGTGATGTGGATGATTTGATGATCACGAGAGGAAGAGCGTTTGTGAGTGAAACAGAAAAAGATGTAAAATATGTTTTCTAGTGATGGAGAGGGTGATGGTGTGCGTAAGTCAGGGGGAAAATAGTGGGTTGACGTGGTGGTGGAGACGGGATGGATGTTTGTTGGAGGTACAGGTTGAGTGTTATGCTCTTTGTTGGTGATGGAGAAAAGTAAATGGAGTGGATTGGTGGTGGAGAAAGGGAAATGGAGTTGATAGGTGTTGGAGAAAGGGAAATGGAGTTGATTGGTGGTGGAAAGAGGAAATGGACGTGTTGGTGGTGGAAAGTGGGATGGAGTGTTTGTTGGTGGTCGATAGAGGGGTGAATGTTTGTTGGTAGTACTAACTCAGAGAGTGCTGTAAGATAGTGGTGGAGAAAGGAGGTCAGTGATGGTGGAGGAAACAAAGTAGAAATGTATTTAATGTTGAGGAGAAGCAATGGGGTTTGTTCATGGGGTGGAAAGGGGTGTGTGTACTGGTGGTGGGCTGGGGTGTGTGATATTTGTTTTTCTGGCGCTGAAGGAAGGGGCGTATGTTTGGGAGGCGGTGTGTTTAAAAAAAAATGTTTGCAGCAGTTCCCTCCCTGGAGCAGCACACATTTACATCTTCCATGCCCGACCCCCTGCAAGCAGGACAGCACCCCTCACTGCGGCTTCAAAGTCACTCACAACAACCCCGCCATACGAAATGTTACACATGGCTATCCGAGAACTTAGCCGCTATTATGTCCATACCTTAAACTGTGTTCCACACGTGTTTTTACATGTTTGTAACCTTCAGCACTCCGAGTATTGAGGGCTGCTATTGAAAGCACGTGCTCTCCCCCCATAGGCCCTGTCACCCCGTCCGTCTCTCGAACCCTGCCTGCCACCAACCGCAACTCTTCTCCCACCTCTGTACCAAATCCAGGGCCTCATTTATGAGAAATGACGCATCACTGCGTGAAAGCAGCGATGCGTCACTTCTCAGTGCGCACTCCTTGCAACATTCCTGATGCGTCATATTTAATGTATGACGCATCATGTCGCAAGGAGTTACAGATACGTCAGTATTTCTGACGTATCTGTAAGCGCAAAAGTGACGCATTGCTGGGGTGTGTCACAAAAATGGCGCAACTCCAACAATGCGTCCTTTCACATGGGGCAAGCCCCATGTGAAAGGGCCTGCATCAGTCTTACGCCTGCTGTGAGAAAGGCGCAAGATTTTGACGCATTGGCGTCCTAAAATTGACGCAGTGAAATCTCATTGATTTCACTGCGTCACTTCTACGACCCTTCCTTGCGTCAATACGCCCCCCTTGCATTCATTATACCTGGTGCAGGTATAATGTGGCGCAGGGGTTTACAAAGTGATGCATCTACCTAGAGGCGTAACTTTGTAAATATGGAGCAACAAGGCGCATTTTTTTACACCACTGGTGCTTCACAAAAAGTGACGCACCAGCGGCGTAAAAGTGACGCACAGCCTCATACATGAGCCTCCCAGAATCAACACCTCAAGAGCATTATATTTTCCCCAGCGTCCTGTGCAGGCGAAGTTGCTCTGAGACCTCCCTCCCCTTCCATCGCCCACTGTACCCGGACCACCAACCAAGGACTCCAGCAGTTTATTTATTTAATTTATTTTTATTTTTTTGTTTTGAGAGTTTTACACGGCGCTGGCTTGACCCGTGGGCATCAAATGGCCCCACATACACACAGCAAAAAACAGAAAGACACCACACTGCATGGTAGGCCGGCGGCAGGGAAGCAAGCCACAGAAAAAAAAGTACAGCATGGGAAATAAATATGCAGTGCAGCGGGGGAGGATAGAACAATAAAAAGAGAAAGGTGAGAATGACATAGTCCGGTCACCCACTGTCCTTGAATGTCCAGAGAGAGGAGACAACTCGGATATAGACTAGGTTAGTTCGCTCCTGTGTATGAGTGTCCTCCATTTATTGCAGTATTATACCTCTACTTGTACTAGGTACGCTTTTGTAACTTGCATACATATCGCTTTTTCCTCCTGTAATGTACCATTTGCTACCTCTTGTATTTTGTTTGCTCACAATTGTCACTTTTGCCTCATATAACTTAACGTTTGCTTTTGTAATGTGCGCACTTGTAATTTTCTCCTCATCTATCATTACTGTTCCTATCGTGAAGCGCTCTGACACCTTCGGGTAAAGTCCGCTCTATATAAAAACGCATTACATAAATAAATAAAATGGTCAGTCGGAAGCTGTACTTCAATGCGCACACCGCCCACCTCGGGGTGCGTCCCGTGTCCTGCCAGGGGCAGTTTTAGGCGGGGCTGCGGTACGGCTCCAATTAATCAGAGCTTGGCCCTGGAACGGGTCTATAATTTGACAGATTTTAGTGCGTTTCCTGCCAGCCCTCCCCCTTCCACTGCCTTGAGGTCACGGCGACATATATCTGCCGCTGCACGGACGTGAAATACAATATGTTCGATTTTTTAATGCAGAAGTGATAAATATGGCGCCGTTTGTAAAGCTGCGAAAACGTCAAAAAAAAAACGGGCCCCTTAAAGAACCGGACTATAAATATTCAGTGACAAGCAAATTACACACATAGCTCAAATAGGAAAGATACAAACATTCAAAGACGTGCCCGTCTTTCCCAGACATTCATTAGTGCAGGGAGTTATTGCGAACCCACGAGAAAGATTATTAGGGAGCAGAAGATTTGCATAATGCCGCCTCTTTATGGAAGACGAATGAGAGAAATAAGATTTCAGCCGCGATGGCGCGCTTGATAGAGAAGTGAGAGCTGTAAAGTTGATATAGAATAGGGTGCTTAAGACTTCATAGCTCTATTTTAATAGCGAGCATCCTCCCTGTGCGGCCATTTCACGGGAGAGAAGGAAAGTTACTGTGAGGAAACCTTGCCACGTCACGCGACGGGGTGACCGAGATGCCAACATTTTAGAGCAGGGAGGTGGGAGATTTTGAAAAAAATCCAGGGAATGTATTTTCCCCATTGACAGAGTCGATTTTAAACAGGAAACATCTGAATTAAAGCATTTTTCTGCTTTGAAAATCATGAATCTCCCACCTGAATTGTGTTTATTGGTATGTTTGGGATAAGTACTGTGGGCCTTATTTACAAGAAGTGACGCAGCGGCCATTTGGCTGCACCACGCCACGGTGCGTCACTTTCAAAGCACAGTCATATTCACAATATGTCGCATCCCATGCTTTCCCCTGCCCTGGCGCACAATTGGCTCCCATGAGCTAACGCAGGCCCCCTGGCGACATGGAGCAACAGTGTCTACGTTTTAGGAGAGATCATTTTTGTGCAGGAAGGAACACCTTCCTGGACAAAAACAACCACATGAGGTGTTTTCCTCTTTCTATGCATGCTGCAGAATGCAGCACGCATAGAAAAAGGAAACAAGCATTTACAATGCAATGGTTTCGGCATTATTAAAGTTAGAGCTATCGGCATTGCTCATGACATTATTTTTATTTATGTTTTTAAAACATAAATAGATGACATTATCATTTACAATGCCAATAGCTTAATGTCTCGCAAATGCGAGACCTATTGTATTTGCACCCACACAGAGCCACACACACAAAGCCACCCACACACACATACAGAGCCACCCACACAGAGTAATTCACATAGAGCCACCCGCACACACAGACAGCCACCCACACACACAGACAGCCACCCACACACACACATAGCCACCCACACACACACAGAGCCACCCACACACACATGGAGCCACCTACACACACAAACACAGAGCCACCCACACAAAGCCACCCACACACACAGAGCAACCCACACACACAGAGCCACCCACACACACAGCCACAGACACAAACAGAGCCACCCACACACACAGCCACCCACACACAGAGCCACCTCCAAAAAAAGCTACACACAGACAGAACCCAACACACAGAGCCACACAGAGCCCCCCACACACACAGAGCCCCCCCACACACAGAGCCCCCAACACACACGCACAGAGCCCCCCACACACACACAGAGCCCCCCCACACACACAGAGCCCCACAAGCTTGTACAGGTATAACTAGTTTCAAGTTTTGTTTTCTTCTTGGAAACTGTCTAAATATGTATCTGTGGATGAGTATGTTGTGGCACTAAAAAAGTGATAACATGCTTCTTCTACTCTGCCAATTGAAACAAGGGTTCTCCATGCAGTTCTAAGTCCATGCTTCAGATTTGTTTAACCTCAAGGAGAGACACAGAACTTTTTGCAGCATCGTTTGCCCATTTGGACACATTAATGGGCGGGAAAGGACTCTTGCTATATTCTGCATAAAAATGTTGCTAAAGGCTGTCTCCGGGCTGAAAGGGGAGCCGTCCGCAGGGTGGTCCGCGCTCGTGACTGACAGGACTCCTAATGGGAATGTCAGATGGTCACTCGGACAGCTAGAGTTACTTCAATCCTCGACTCCCCAGCTCAGTGCCAGCCACGCGTGCCCAACCCACGAGAGCGCTGAGCGCCATAGACATCTGAAGTGTGCGCGGCGAGGCGAGACGTGCGTGCCAGGGTCGGCATGGGGCCTGCGTGCATGGAGCAACAGAGGGGCACACGTGCCCTGGTGGGCGACTGAGTGGGGCGTGGCCCCGGGGCGAGGAGTGAATGTCTGGCATGTGCCTGGGCGCATACCAAGGGCCAGGAGTTCTACTTGCACCAGGGAAGACACGCGTGTTGTATCTGATGTGGTAAGTGCATATGTGTGTCGAGGGTGGCTGGATTTGCCATTAGGAGAGACGCTAGTGTGTGTACCAGGGAGAATGGCAATGTATGTACCCAGCTGGCAGGACTGGGACCTGTCGCTGCGTGCCCACTTAGAACACTGGCTGCGCGTCAGAGGACAAAAAAAAGCCAAAGGAGATGCAGGTGTGTAGCCCTGAGGTTAGAAGGCCTGCGCTTGCCACGGGCAAGAACGCACATCATGGTGATATATGACTATTCGAACAAGTGAGCGAGTGCTTTGGTGACAGTGGAGTACCATAAAGTGGTAGGTCCCTGCAGAATGGGACTTCGAAAGGATCCGAGACTCCCAAATGTTAAAGAAATTCATACGCTTCAGGCTGACAGGGTAGGTGTGGCACTCTGCACCGCGCACTGCAGAGGCGTGCGTGCCCGTGTCTAAATCATGAGCCATCGGGGGAGGGGGGAGGGGAGGTGGGAGAGAGCTCTGAGTGGCGTGCTGTACAGAATTGTAAAACAGATGGTAAAAAATACCGCGCCACGAACAATATAAAAGCACTGTATGTGCCGGTGTATCAGGGCGTGCGCGCCAGGGTGAGAGGTTCGGGAGGCAAGCCTGAAGTTTGCTTATGTGCTAGGGGACGGGGTAAGATGGTGCAGTCAGGGTGAGAAGCGCTGCGCGCCACGCCTGGGAATTTGCCTATGTGCTAGGGGTATAAGAGGGTGCACGCCACGGGAGATTGTGTATGTGCTAGGGGTATAAGAGAGTGTCGCTAGGGTAGGAAGTGCACCCCGCGCTGCGCCACGGGGGTCTGTGTATGTGCTAGGGGTATAAGAGAGTGCGCGTCAGGGTGAGAAGTGCAGCCGCAGGAGCTGGTGTAAGCCGTAGGAGTAAGGGTGTGTACACCAGGGGCCCAGGGGCCGTAGGATAAGTGCGTTGCCCAGATGAGAAAGATCTGTGTGAGCTTGGAGTAAAAAGTGTGTCTCAGACCTGAGAAGGATTGTGTGCACCAGGGGGGCAGAAGGCACTCCCCGCGCCAAGGGAGTGAGAAGAATGTGTGTGCCCGGACCTGTGATGGATTGTGTATGCCAGAGGTGAAAGGGGGTTTGCTCCGGGGGCTAGAAGTACTCGGCACGTGCCAAGTGTGAGAGATGGGCTTGTTCCTGAGCCCAGTGGTTTCAAGGGCTCCGGGTGCCACAGGTGGACGGTTTAAAGTGGGCTAATTGCAAGAAATGCTTCAGGAGGCAGTTGTGAAATAGGGTCGTATATGCCAAGGCAGAGGATGACTGCGGCGAGAAAGAGGACACCGCGACCTGTGCCGAGAGGAGTCCCTCCACGGGCGGGGTGGCAGGGGCCGTCTGCCCATCAATTCAGGAAACACCGTCCGTGCTCTGAATGGCTCTCAGGTTTTCTGGTGCGTGCGTTCTCAATAAATGCAGATTCGAAATAGGTTCACTGCGCAAGAAGGCAAATTGCTTCATGGAAACATGCCACGCATACTTTTTAATAACTTGTGTTCCATTTGACCTAGAAACCATTTGGAGGAAACAGCCTTTTAAGCATGCAATTTGTCTAATAATACTGAGGGCACGTGGGTAAAAAAGCATTTAGGGAGACCAGACTGCGCCACAAACACTTTGGCTGCCACAAAGCTCTGACATTTTCGGAACCGGGGGCGGTTTTTTTTTTGGGTGTTGAGTGACGGATGACGTCACAGAGCCAAAGAAATGAAAAAACACACCCCCGAATCTGAAAAGGACGGGGGTTAAATGGAGTGATGCCCCTCTGCTCCAATGGCTGGCCTCCGTTTAGGAAGCCAGCCTATGGAGAAGAGGGGCGGGTTTAAGCCCCATACTCCAAATCATTAAATTTTGGCTGCGCAAACACTGCTGCGCAGTGTATCGCGAGGCTGAAACCTAAAAACAAGGAGAAATGTAAGTATGTTTCCACGTTGCGCCTCCTTACACCTCCCCTGGGGAGGCGTAGGGTTCTGATTCATTCCCAGGTTAAAAAAATTTTGTAAAGCAGAATCCATGGGTGTTGTGTGGGAAAACCCACAGCAACATCCATGCCACACCCCTTTCACGCAAAGTGCTGCGTGTAAGGGGCCGTATTTACAAGGCCTTGAAAAGCCATGGAAGTTCATTTTATGTGGCCTTGTAAAGATGGTGCATCACACTGTGCGGCCGGTGTGTCCTTAAAAGTGGCGCACCGGCGGCACAAGGGGCTTGTAAATAGGCTCCTGTGCCTTGACCCTATTCTCTTTGCTGGGCCACATGCACACATTACTGCCAATGTACCTCATTCCTGCTCTAGAGTGCTGCTTCTCTTTTCAATTCAGGTATGCAAGGTCTGCACCTCTCTGCCATTACACCCCTTGTTATTTCAGTACTTCAAAATGGCTGTTCACAGCTCTGTCCTGAGCCACAACAGTTGTTATCTCACAGTAGGCCCATTCACAACACTCTGCCAACACTAAATATGTGTTTATTTTTTAAATGTACCAAAACCACCCTTATCCAAAGGGGTAATGGGGCTTTGTACAATAATGCAAACTATTGCATTTTTCTAAACTATCACTTGATTACAATAAAAAAAAAAAAAGAATGCCACACATTCCATCTGCAGTATGTTGATGCAAGGCGTGCATAGGTGGATCACAAGGGTGCAATGGAAAGGGTAGCACCCAATTGGACAAATTATATTGTTGCTGACAAAGTCTAAGAGAAAATAGTGCAGCTTCAGGAGCTCACTGAAAGGGGCCAGGAGTGCATGTGAGCTCTGTATACAGAGAATGCATGAGACAAGGGATGTTATCTATAAAAAAAAACTCCTCCTGGAGTGGATGTGTTCTTGCCAGTATTTTCTTTAACCTGACACCAAACAAATACAGAGACTTATGTACCAAAACAATGACGCAGGGTGATGCCACAAGCCATTTTGCTGCGCCAAGCTGCGTCCTTTTAAAAGCACATGGATGAGTTGTTGCAAGGGTGCCTGTAGTGCGGGGATGATTGTTTTTGTGCAGGAAGGGATAACTTCCACCTCAAAAACAAGTATTTATGGCATTTTACTGTTTCTATGCATGCTGAAAATTGCCACACACATAGAAAGAGGAAAAAACGAGCAGAAATAAAAGTATTTATTTTTGTTGCGCCACGCCTACGCTTTCCTAGTTTAACAAAACTTTGTATATTTGTGAATGTGTCAGGTTCAATGGATGCTGCGATTGAGCACCCACAGCAACCCCCAAAGAACGCCCCTTTCACGCAGAGTAATGCATGAACGTTGCCCATATTTACAAGGCTATGAAAAATCACACAGGGTGACTTTATGTGGCCTTCTAAAAAATGGGCAGGCACACTGGGCTGCCTGTGCATCAAAAAAGTGATTTCCCGGAGGCGCAATAGCCTTGTAAATGAGGCCCACAATTCTTATATACTGTGGGGAGAGGTGCATCCTGCCATAACAATACTGGCATAAAGACTTAATCCTAGAAACATCAATTGCCATGTAGCCAGCAAAATAAGCAGGCTTTATACTGGACTCTGCCTTCCCTGTTCATGATTCAACACTGTGAACAATTGCGTAGGTTGCAAATATTTTGTGTTTGAGGAAGCTGCCAGGTCTGTTGTTCAGGCCTTGATTTTTTCCACGGTTGATTCAGTGCATGCTGTGGTGGCAGACTATGCAAATGTAGCTCTTACACCCACTACTTAACGTGTGATTGAATAAGTGCAGGAGGAGAACTTTTTTCTTAGGATTGCTGCCAGCACTATTAAATACCAGGTTTGCCAAGGTGCAAGGCTAGTTCTAGCCCTGATTCCACCTCATGTCTCATTTATTTACCACCCTAGGCTTCTTGTCACTTTATATCACCTCCACTAGGGTTTTTAAAAATTTCTTTCTCTATTTGTCACTGTTTTCCTATCTTTCTCTTTTTTCTTACTCCCTTTTCTGAATTTCTCTTTCTTGTTCGGGATCAAAATATGATGATGAAAATGTTGTCCCTGGCCCCAAAAATAAGAGTAGTTGCTCACCACTGGCAACTACCAGAAGAAAGTAAGCATTGATGGCATCACTAAATGCTGCTCTTCAGGCAGCATCCAATACACATGGGTAGCTGGGAAGTCAAATCACATTGCATGCATCATAAGAGCTAGAGCTTTACTGTCACCCACTTGAAACAAGACTCTTCTTTGAAAAACATGCCTTGCTTGCAAGGCAGTGCAACTCAGTCACCCTCAAACTCTCATACCATGGTCAGTTACAAATGGAAACCAATAAAAGTCCTGTTATCAAAAAGAAAATAAATACAAGGTGGCACAAATGAATTAATTTATGACCTGTTCTATAGAAACCATACGTGAAATAAGAGGTTCCTCATAAATGTCAGAAACTAATAATTGACAGTAACATTTAATTAAGTGCACATATTTATTAGAGTTTGCCTGTCAATAAAACAATTACAGAGGAATATTGGGGAAAGTCCATTATCGCACTGTTTTTTTGTGCTGCGGCTGCCCCATATAGACTAGTGAGCGTCGCCCCCCGCAGGTGTAGCCAAAGCGGGAAAGAAAATGGTAATGAACTGAGTTTATTACCATTTTATTTTTTCCTCTAGTAGCCCGAGCTGCGGGGCATGGCGGGGCCATTTCTGCAGATTGGCAGCAGAGAGAAGTGATGACCGCAGTTTAAAGTGCACAAGTCACTTTGGCCGTCTGTCTTCCGATGGCCAGCCTGACATGTGCACTTTAAACTTTTCCAACCCAATCTGTCTAAGTTAGCTGGGTGGAGAGAAGCCACGGGTCCCCAGTGCCTAAAGGAGAATCAAGCCAGCCCACTCCAATCAATCCCAGTGCATTTGCCATACTGCTAACATTATCAAACACAACAAGATGATGGATGGAGTGCTGAAAATGTTCAACCACTCACCCCCAGTCCAGAGATCTAGGTTGAATTCAATGTTCGTTTGCTCACTATGCAACCCCAGTTTGGACTCAGCCATATGTCCAGACCTGGGTCCCGTGCTCACCATGCCACTGGAGTCCAGCTAACCTGGCTGATGAGCGGTGATAACACGAAACCGGTTTCAGGATGCTTGTTTTCTGTGCAGGGAGGACCTGGCCTAGCAGTTTGGGCTGGACTGTTCGGGGAGCAGGGTCACCCCGAGGTGTGGGGTAAATGGAGGAACAGTGTTCGTAAATGGCCTGCAGAATGTCACTTTGCCTATGGGTGGGCGTATCTGAGAAAGGGACCACTTTGGTGAAGGGGCAGATTAAGAATTCCTGTCTGATTAGCCAGACCAGAAGCCTGTCAGATTTGTCACCCTCCCTATGGACTTCGGCCACATGAGCTGTGAAATTATAGCGTTGCAGGCATTCCAGAGGGCTGCACAGAAAGTTTTCACAAGTGAGTTGTGGAACGAGCTCTGGATTTTCATCTGCGACTTTACCCTAGCAAGGTGTTTCTTGAGGTACACTATGTCCCTAGCTAAGGTTCGACAGACTGCTACTATCTTTGAATACAGATTCCTCTTGTCATCAGACAAAATATTGTCTGATGTGGTTCCCCCTTCTCGTCCGGAAAGCCTACGCACTCAGGGCAATCCTGCATGAGCTTCCACATGGGAGTTGGTGGATGTGCAGGTACCAGGGCCAGACTGGGAACCACAACCAGCCCTGGCAAAGTGCTCGGCCGACCCCCGTCCCACTCGGGAGTGGGGGGGGGGGGGGGGGGGGTGGGGGGGGGTGGAGTTGCCGCCGAGCTCTTTGCCGTGACCGGTTTTCGGCTGATTTTGGTACAGGGCCGATTTTGCAAAAACGGCCCTGTAACAAAAACGGAACCAAGGCGCCTAAAACCGGCCCCAACCTGTGCGGCGCACCGGGGGATTGCCCGGTGCCCACTATGGCCAGTCCGGCCCTGGGAGGTACCCACCTGAGGTCCATCACGTGTGTGTCATGATCAGAAATAAGAAGCCCCAGATAATTGAGTAGCGAACAAGGGATACCAAGAAAGCAGGACAAAGGAAATGTCAAGGCGCTTGCATAAATTGTGGGGTACTGAGTGAAATTAATGGAGCTGGTTCTCGGTTTTTGAGACCGCCATGCATCCTTGAGTGACCAGTGACGTACCCAGTTCCAGAATTGATCCACCTGTTCTTATGGGTGGAGTGGGGAAAAGAAGGGTGGGATCTGTCCAACGCGAAGTCAAGCAAGTAGTTGTAATCCTCTCCCAGCACCCACATCAGCACGGTTCTATGTGCGGAGGCTCCCTGGTCCGTTTTAGGGGCATAACTGCTTCCGATGAGCAGTAGTGGCCATCGTGGCGACCCTGATGGAGCATATATTAACCCTCTTTATCTATAGTGGTTCCCATTTCCTATTTCCTGAAACGGTTTTTCCAAGCCAGATCCAGACCTTGGCCCACACACATAAGCCTCTCTAACACCGGCACAAGTGTTCCAACTCCTCCCTCGTGGTGTGCGTCTCCTGTAGGAGGATAAACTGTACTTGTTGGCAATTGGATATGTGAATAGAACACATAGAGCTTTCCGGCAGTGTGCTTTCGCTGTACATTCAAGGTAAGAAAGCAGATATCAGTTATGGAGGCCATGACGATGAGAGGATGCAACAGGTAGCGCATGAGGAGGTGGCCACCAAAGATATATTCCAAACCAACATGCCACCCAGCCCATGTAAAACATTGAAGTCCTGCCTGCCTAAGCCAAGCATGTGTGGAAGGGAGCATGGACAAGGAAAACTCCTACAAATTGGGAATGGAAAAAAATCCAGTACTGAGGGCTTACCACAATCGGCAGTACGCCCCAAAAAAAAGGCATGTTGAGAAAAACTCTAGCATAATGTGGGGGTGGGGCTAGCTTGCAGGGTTTAGTATACTGGTCATAGTGCCCTGAAGTACAAGAGCTGAGTCATGCCACGCCCAACAGAGATCGCAAGCAGCCCAGGGGCCCACCACATTTGATATGTGAGCTATATCAGTCGAATCCAAGCATCCTTAGGGTCCTTGAAGAAGATGGTGGCACTGATAGAAATGGGGTAGCCAATTCTACGGTGGTAGCATGGAACAGAGCGGGCCAGCCAAACTCCTGAGGACATGTGTGAAACATCCACGCAGTACCCACAGTCGACACACCAGGCACACCACAAAAGAGACACAACACCCCTTCTCGTTGGAAAAACAATAACTTTTGTATTAGGTCCAACCTGCAAAAGTAAAACACAGTAATCACAATGGGGCGCCAGGGCAAAGTACACCAGGGGGATTATTTACAGGGGTAATCAGAAAAAGAATAAAAAGGTAAGTACGTCAGTTTACAGGGCTGAAAGGAAAAAAAACATAAAGCAAAATCACATGGCATAGAACATCAGTAGACATAAATCCTGAGGCCTTAGGCATAAAGGGTATTGAGGCCCAAGAGCATCTGGCCTAACCTAGAGCAACCTACTAGGCCTATAACATTAGGTGCACATACACATCAGCATGGGGCATCGCCATTGGTCCTAAGCAGGTTCAGATGTGCAACTTCACAAAAGGCCCTTCAAGACAAAACATTTCCTATTTTCCATTAATAACAGTTCATAAACTACTTCCAGCATAAACCATCTCTGGTGAACGGGGGTTCTCTAAAGCCACTCACTAGAGGCCCCACTTGAGCTCCAGGATCCCCGATCAGCATGTCCGACTCAGGGGCCAGCTAAAAGAACAATCCCAGAACAAAGGGAGAACTGAGGCAGTGCCATTTACCATGCGGGGAGTCTTGCGTCCCTTTCCTGGGCCCTCCTCACTCCTGGCCCTCGCTGGGTTAACCGGGCCAACGGGACCAAACTACTGTCTCCTGAAGGTGGGGGGGGAGCTGCAGGGCTGCCTCGCCTATCTCCTTCGCCCTCCCCCAGGGTGTTTCCTCAGTCCTTGGCTTCCGTCGCAGTCAGGCCTTTGATTTCCAGCGAGAGCCCGCGCACGCTATGTGGACTCTCTGCGGCTCCTCTCCACCACCTCCGGGCCTCCACACGCCTTTGAGCCAGCCAGGAAGGGCAGGGGGCTCCCGCGTCCACTTCTGGACGGACCGAGATCCACCAGCTCTTTTCCCGGCCTCAGAGCCAACTGGTGCACGGCTCTACGGGGGCCAGCCAATCCTAGCGCGGGACTCCAGGGGCATGGCAGGCTCTGCCAATGGCTGCGCGGCTTAAAGGGGGGTGCCACCAATGCCACTCACATGACGGGGGCCGTGTCAACTTCAAGGCCCAGCGCGGCCTTCTGTAATCCCCCGGCGGCCCTCCACAGGCTTCGGGGGCCGCGGTGGGGATTTCTCAGCGGGGCCTCTTACTCTCTCTCCACGCGGCGAAATCCGCGCCGCTCCCCTCGCGTCTCCCTGGCGCACAGCGCTCCTGGTCCCCAGTGCTCGCTCTCCTCGGCGCCCGGGCTGCAGCGGTGATTACAGTGAGTTTCCTCCTCGTGGCAATGAGAGGTAGGCTCCCTCCTCTTCAATGTCAAAACCACGGGGTGGGTGTACCTTAGGGCGCTGCTGTCCCGCCTCAATCTCGGGCCAGTTTTTCTCTCGTATCTGAGCCTGCTCTATACGGACCTGACCGCGTCGGTGAGAGTGGCGGGTGCGGCATTCAAACCCTTTCCTATCGGACGGGGCACCAGGCAGGGTTGCCCTCTCTCACCCTACCTATTCGCACTAGCCATGGAACCTCTGGCGGCGTGGGTGCGGATGGACGCACAACTTTGGGGGCTGGAGTGGGAAATGGGCCCCTCCGATCGCATCGCGCTATATGCCGATGACGTCCTATTCTTCCTCACGGCCCTTAATAGGTCCGGACCCAGAGTCCTAGAGATAATGAGAATTTTCGGAGAAGTTACGGGATTGCATCTGAATGTGCAGAAATCTAAGCTGTGGGTGCTGGGCGATGGCGAGGGACTGGGTGCTTGGGCTTCGACGCTGCAGACGGCGGCGGGTGGACTCAAATACCTGGGCGTCTTTATCACGGACGCTCCGAATGTGGCATGGGAGCGCAATGTGGTGCCCGTATGGGACAGAGTACGTTCGGACATGAGAACTTGGTCCAGAATGCCACTGAACATATATGGCCGTTCGGCGATCTTTAAAATGGTGGCCCTGCCGCGCCTCCTGTACCAGCTGCAAAACCACCCATGCCCTATAGCACCGCAGTGGTTTCGTCAAGTAAACGCTGCACTGAGTCAGTTCCTCTGGGTGGCGAGAGTAGCTCTCCGCACTTGCTTCCTATCTACGTACTGCGGGGGCCTGGCCACCTCTGACATTTTATCATACTATCAGGCGGCGCACCTATTGGTGCTTAATGACTGGTGGTATGGGGATCGGAGTGACCCGACCTACGCCCTGGAACGGTACTTGATGGACCCAGACACAGTACACACCATTCTTTACTCGGCGGCTATCAGGAAAAGGCTCCCCATGGTCACTCAGGTGGTCTTCCGCGTGTGGCGCGCAGCTCTGCGCCGCATGGGGTGGTGGAACAAATTGACGAGGGAGACCCCGCTGTGGCAAAATGGACGACTACCGGCGCTGGCGTCCCTACAGGGATTCAAGGGATGGGACGCTATTGGCATCTCTACGCTCGGCCACGTCATGAGGGGCCCTGAAGTCTTTCCAGATCTTGAGGGAGGAATATGCCATGCCCAAGACCCAATTCTTTAAATATCTGCAGTTGCGCCATGCACTATCTCCCTCGCTGGTGGGATTAGAGTCCCTGCCCGAGTTTAGCCCCCTGGAGGCCAAGGTGTTTATGGGGGAATTGGAGGAAAAGAAAATTTCCAATATATACCAGACCCTGGCCACACACTGCTCCTCCTCCCTGGATGGACTACGCGCTGCGTGGGAGAGGGATGTTGGAGCTCTCGAAGAGGAGGACTGGAGGGAGGCCCTGGAGGCCCCTAGGGGGGCTGCCATTGCGATGCGTCTCCGCTTTATTCAGTTTAAATACTTACATAGGGCCTATTTTACCAGAGAACGGCTGTGGAAAGCAGGTTTGATTGCCTCCCCTGAGTGCTTGAGGTGCGGACGGGAGGTTGGGACGTTTGTCCACACTGTGTGGTCGTATGCAAATCTGGCGAGATACTGGATGGGTGTCAGGGACTGCTTGGCTGAGGTCTTGGGCTGGGACCTTCCCCGATCACCGCAACTCGGCTTGCTGCATGTTATGGAACAGGTGGGGGGCAACATATACCAACGCCACCTACTGGTCTTGGGCCTCACTGTGGCTAAGCGAGATATAGCCAGGGCCTGGAAGGACCCCAGGGCCCCTTTACTGGAAGTTTGGAGACGGGGGTTGGACTTTTGCATGGGGCTGGAGTGTCCTGTCTTTGAGGCCAGGGGATGCCCTCGGAAACATTTCAAGATATGGAAAAGATGGGCGGACTACAGAGGACTGTGGCTGGAACCACCGACGGCCCAGGACACTGGAGAAGATCTTTAACTGTTGTACCCTGGGCGGCAGGGAGCGCACACGTTTTGTATCATCTAGCTTTATGCCTTGAGATTAGCAGACACTGTGTAGGGAACGGGGTGGGACCGGGGGGGGGGGGGTGGTAGGGTGTTGGGGGTTGGGGGGCGGATAATTAATCCAGTATTGTTTGTACTGACTGCATATCCTTTTCATGCCTGAGCTCATTAGTCCTGGGTTGTAATGCGGGACGGTGTGTCCCCCCATGGTGTTGCACGGAGGGTGCACTGAAAAGCGTTACATTGTTGTTTTCACACAGCGAATCAACACTTTTCATAAATGAGGTCCTAAGTGCTTTCAGTTGGAGCCGG
Organism: Lissotriton vulgaris; assembly: GCF_964263255.1. NCBI lineage: Eukaryota > Metazoa > Chordata > Amphibia > Caudata > Salamandridae > Lissotriton > Lissotriton vulgaris. Next base: position 1,434,959,451 of record NC_141695.1, on the reverse strand, counting down.
AGAAGTGCTGTCTCCCAGACAAATGCCCTTAAAACGGATCATGCTATTTTATATCTCAGAGGCAATCAACTTGTGAACCGTAGTGGAGTAAACTTTGCATGGGTGGAATTTACCTGCAGGGAAGGGTAAATACGCCTAATGGTAGGAGTAGTGTGCAATGCATATCAATGAATGTGAACTACTAGAAAAATGTAGGTGATACTGAACAGGTGTGACATTGGTATAAAATTAATCATACTATGCCATAACTTAACTATTGTAATTGCTCTACTTTCTGTCTCACTCTAACATAGGCCCTTATTATGATAGTGGACGGTCTGACTGCTGACCGCTATTGCAGCGGTCAAGAAACCGCCCGACCATCAGGAGGTCATTCAGCTGTCCAACCACCCAATTGAGATCAGATTGCCGGGCTGGCAGTTGGAAATGTGTTTGTTTTCCACTGCGGCCCAGGAAAAGGGCCGCAGCACAAGCCGCATTGGATAAACGCATTTTGTGCCCATCCATGCAACGCGTGCCAGGCACCATCTGGTGCATGGTATGCGGTGCATGGGACCCCAAAGGCCACTTCCGTCTGCCTTTTCATGGTGGTCGGATCGCCATACAAAAAGACCGTCGGAAAGGGACATCATGATCCCTATAGCGGTGCCCGCGCAGCCACCTCCACAATAGAATGATACGATTCTGACGGCTGCACCCACGGGAGTTTGGGAGGCAGCGGTCTGTCTCCCTGAACTCTGATATCTGACAGCCTGTATCCAAATGCAGAGGTCCGGTGGCGGTCCACCTGTCGTCGCAATCTGGCACTTAGTTAACTTGAAATGCCCGTTTACGAGCTGAGACATGAAGGTCCCAGGTGAGGATTTTAGATTTTCTCTTTTTTCAGCCTCAACTGTGTACTAGTGTTGATGGTTTCTGAAGGTCCTCTGCAGTAGCTTCCATGTGCTATGCACTCTACCTATACTATTGTGAAACTCCAAAGAGATGTGATTGATTCTAGATGTTTCTGTATTTGTGTATAAAAGTAGGCTTAGCATCACCTGAAAGAACTTTACTTCACCACATATACTGGGGGATCCCCTCGTTCTAACATCTTGTAAATAAGATTTTTTATAATAAATATATTTTCAAACACAATTGAAACCTGAAACCACCATTTTCTTCCACAGAGGTATCAAACATGCCAATATAGTTGTCAACTGCCCACAACTGTACAAGCATGCACTCTGACAAATGGTTAAAATTCATCAGCTCTCGCTGGTTTATGGGCACTTCACCTCGGTCTCATTAGGATTCATTTTCAGAAATTGTCTGATTTGTATTACTCAATGTTGTGTAGGTAGGCTATTGACTGTGCAGATGACACACAACTCTTGCCATTATTACCCTCATTCTGATTGTCTGGTAACTCCACTGAATATTTCCCACCTTCAAATTAATCAATACCAAGTGAACCGAAAACTTGTGTGTGGGGCCATTACAATATGGATACAGATGGTGTACTAAGAAATGAGGAATTACCCTAGGATTAAGTAATTTCAGGTACAATTTCCTTCATAATTCCTCATTTTCACCAGTACTTTCACACAGAGATTTGGTTATTTTCAGTAGCTGAAATCTTTGAGTGAAAGTAAAGAGATTCTAAGTATTCTGCGTATAAATAATTCCAATGAGGCTGGTAAATGCTGTTACCACCCCCTTCGAAATTAAGAGGCTACTCGTAATGAGGGCCCAAGTGTCAGCAATATGTAGGTGTCATTGCCACTGTCATAAAAGGGCATACTAGACACACTCAGACTCACAGCTGATGGGTGCAAGTACAGACTGGGGACAACTGGGGACAACACAGACCCTATACTCAATATGAATTTGATAAGCTTCTGAGGAAAGTGGTGAATTTAATTTCAAGACACCAGGCTACCGATATGCATATAACTTTTAATGCCACTCTACTGCAGCACCTTCAAAGAACATTCAACATACCAATCTAGACTTAGAACTCCACAGTCCATAAATAATCCCTGCTTAGAACACTCTTCCTCTGTTAAATGCTGCTCTGACACAGACAAATACCGTAACGTTTGGTAATGTTGCGCGATTTCTGTTACAGTTTACTAAATATTTTAACTGTATATGGTTGTGTTGTTTCAATGGTGACCTTGGTTGAGAAGTTTTTTTGTAAACATTTTTTGATTTAAAAAAAATAAATTTTTAAACCACGAAATGCTTCTAATTTTTGGAGGTTCTCTTTTTAATTTTTGTTAGGCCATTCAAGTAGAATGTAGGTAATAATTTGTGAGTGCTGAGAGTGTGGCCCTGAATTAAAAAAATGTTTAAGGAGCTTCAGTTTGACATTGTTGGGGTAGGCTCCGGTTTAAAAATAGCACGGGGAACGTGCGTGAGTGCATACTTCACTCTTACCGTGTAAACAAGGATCTATTGGTTGAGCACGCATCATACTTACTGTCTTCCAGCTGATCCTCTTCCTCCGCCGTAGAGCTAGAGCAAAGTCTCCTGTGTTAGGCATGACGCGCAAGAGGATCTCATGAGATTTGGGTGTTGCCTTTTAACATAAGACACCCCAGAAGTGGGGATTGGTGGCCCATGGTACTTGTGGGTAAATTCATTAAAGAGTGGATTTGAAAGCAATTAGATAGAGAGCGGAGACCGGTGTTAAAGGTAGAATGCTCTAGGCCGGTAATTGAGGAGGAAGTATGCATGATGCCCAACTTGGAACCAGCCTTAATACATTTACTGTTCAGGCTGAGTAGAGATCCGAGAAAAGGGTTAGAAAGGTCACCTAAAACATGCCAAGATAAAGTACTGGATGTGATGGGCCAACAGCAAGGATTATGGAAAGGGTGTAAGAGTCCCATATTAAGGAGACACCGCTTGATATCGAACTGTTGAGAGGTTGGAGCCAGAGAGCAGTGGTTTTGTTAGGTAATGCAAACGTAAGTTTGCTGTCTGAAAGATGGAAGGCGATATTGATGAAAATAAGCACTAAACTTGAGGACATGACTCGAAAAGAGGCAAGTGAGTATCCAAAAGGCTTACTCTTAGATGACGGGCTTGTGAAGAGTATAGGAAAGTATGTGTAAATGTTTTCAGCCTTGGAAAAAGGCTCAGACAAGTATGCAAAAGGTGTTTGGCAATGGAATTTTTCGAAGGGCTAGTAGAGGACCCTCTGCTAGTCTGGGCATGCAGAGGTCACAAATTCACTCTCCATATGGAGGAAGAGGATTTCAGAGCTCTAGCACCTTTTATCTGTCATGGAAGACCAGGAAGATCAGAAAGAGGAAGTTCTCTTCTTGCACAAGGGCAAAATTCAGGAAGTCAAGGTGAGTATGGAGATTTCTAGTACTTCTCTAGGAAGAGAAGGGGGTCATTTAAGAGAGTTCTTGAAGGAATGGAGGAAATTAACTCAGGATCCTTGGGTGTTACCAACTGTACAAGGTTATGTTATAGAGTTCATACGTTTTCAGCTTCAGAGGAATGAGCCAAGAGAGTTGGCAATGGACGTGGTATGAAAGAAAGTAGTGGACACATAGATAGTTTCTATGTTGCAAAAAGGGGCAGTGAAATGCCAAGTGGAAACAGAAAAGTGTTTGTAAGAAAAATATTTGGGGGGGGGGAATAAAGGAGAATAGATGGAGACCAGAGATCAATCTCAGGAATCTGAACAAATATTTGGTGTACAGGCATTTCAAAATGGAGGGCATCCATTGCCTGAGGGATTTGATGATGGAGAAAGATTGGCTCTTAAAGTTAGATTTGAAACATGCGTACTTTACTATCCCCATGAACATGGAGAGTCAGAGGTTCTTACAATTCCGATGGAGGGGTCAATTATATCAATTTCTGTGCCTACCTTTTAGTCTTTTTTAGCACCATGCTGCTTTACAAAGGTCATGAGGGTGGTGATGGCGTATTTTTGAGAGAGGGGATTATGAATGATTGTGTTTTTGGACAACATATTGTTAATGTCTCATAGTATAAACAAGTTGAAGAAAGAGTTGAAGAATGTGACAGGGATGTTAAGAGTATTTAGGCTTCATAATATACAGAGAAAAATCAATCTTGGATCCAAGTCAAAATTTGGAGTTCTTTGGTTTCCTAGTAAACACAAATAAGGTTCATTCTTCAGCTTCCAGACAGGAAGGTTAGGATGATAAAGAAGGAAAATACTCCGGTATTAAAAAAATAGTTACAATTGTTAAGACATTTGGCTTGTGTGATAGGATTGCTATCTTCTTCTATCCAGGCAATATTTCCAGGTCCTTTACATTATCTTGGATTGCAGAGCTTGAAAGGAGAGTGTTGTAAATAGAATGGTGATAGATGACAAGATACTTCTATTTGATTACATGTAGATTTATTGTAGGACATAGCTGAGTACAAACCTCGCCAGCTGACCAGTCCATCAACTGACACAGGTAGAACACTTTGGTACAGGATAGAACACTCACAGGTATTCTGGGAGGCTGAGAAGGTGAAAACACTAAGGAAGGGCTAATGACTACTGTCAGCCATATTACAAGAAGAATCAATATACAACAGAGAGGCTCTGAGGAAAGGTCTTTGGTATGGAGACAAAATAAGACAGGTTTCATAGGCAAAGGAAGAGTTCTTATGGTGGTTACACAATATAAAGGGATGGAATAAGTGAGCTATATTTGGTTGTGTCCTGAATTTTTGTCCAGGAGACAGATGCAAGCCTGAGAGGCAGGGGAGCTTGTTTGAGAGCTATCCAGACTGGGGGAGCGTGGAAACAAGAAGAGAGATCAAAGCTTATAAATTGTCTAGAATTAACTGCAGGGTACCTATGGTGCCCCCTGTTGATCCATGTACTGTGTGGAAGGCACGCTCTGGGAGCTTGTGCTATGGCCAGTTTATGACTGTAGACATGCTCTCATGGAGAAATGTGAGTATGCAACTGCACCATGTGCAGTCATATTGTTATTAAGCAAAACCAAACAAGCATCCTGGAACCGGTTTCTGGCTAAACAGCCGTCATCGGCCAGGCTAGCTTGAATCCAGTGGCAAAGTGAGCAAGGGACCCACGTCTGGGCATACCCTGCCAACTTAGGGGGAAGAAAGCAAAACCAAAGGGGATCATGGACGGAGCGTTGAACATTCCAAGCACTCACCCCCAGTCAACTTTGGTTTTGGTTTTTTCACCCTAAGTTGGCAGGGTATGCCCAGACGTGGATCCTTTGCTCACTTTGCCGCTGGATTCCAAGCTAGCCTGGCCGATGATGGCTGATTAGCCAGAAACCGGTCCCAGGATTCTTGTTTCCGGTCCAGGGAAGACATGGCTTGGCAGTTCAGGCTGGACTGTTCCCATGAGTCTCATGGTCAGACTGATTTGCATATGGCCATGTCAGAACTGGGGTGGCGGAGTGACCTAAAGAATGATAATGGATTAAACGCAGATCAGTTGACTGGGGGTGAGTGCTTGCAATGTTCAACACTCCGTCCATCATCCCCTTTGGTTTTGCTTTGTTTGCCCTAAGTTGGCAGGGTATGCCCAGACGTGGGTCCTTTGCTCACTTTGCCACTGGATTCAAGCTAGCCTGGCTGATGACAGCTGATTAGCCAGAAACCTGTCCCAGGATGTTGTTTCAGGTCCAGGGAAGACATGGCTTGGCAGTTCAAGCTGGACGGTTCCTATGAGGCACAGGGTCAGACTGATTTGCATATGCCATATCGGAACTGGGTTGGCGGAGTGAGCTAAAGAATGATGATGGATTAAACCCTGATCAGTTGACTGGGGGTGAGTGCTTGCAATGTTCAACACTCAGTCCATCATCCCCTTTGGTTTTGACACATTGTAATTAGGCAGTCAAAATAAAGATTTTTAAAATGTGCTGGACACTAAAAGGGTAACATTTACTATTCCCACTCAAAACCACTTTTGGGCCAGTGTTGGACACTAAAGGTGTGACATTTACTATTCCCACTCCAATCTAAATCAATTCTTAGACAGTGTTGTATGCTAAAAGGGTGTTTTTATTCCCACTCCAATTGATACAAATTTAGGGAAAGTGTTGGACACTAAAGGGGTGACATTTACTATCCCTACTACATTCTAACCATATTGAGGGAACATTTTTGTACACACTAAATGGGTGGAATGTACTACTTGCACTACAATCTAATCATATTGGGGGAACGTGCTGGACAATAAAAGGGCGACATTTACCGTTCCCACTCCAATCTAACGATATTGAGGGAATTGTTGGACAATAAAGGGGTTACATTTACTATTCCCACTCAAATCAAAGCCTATTTACAGAAGACAGATGATTAAAAGTAAAATATACTATTTCCGCTGCAATCTACAACATTTTATAGAAGGTAATACAAATGAAACATTTCATAGAAACAATCACTACTCCATAGTCACATGCAATTTTTTAATCATAAAATAAGCTGATATTTAATATAAGTTTACACCAACCAATATTACTAACACATATATTCAGATTCAAACATTAACGTATAAAATAGTTTTATTACTCTAAATAATTAATATATTTTTTTCATTATTACTACCATTCCTTCATTTTAAACCATAAAACAAAATATAAGTTAATATTCCAAAATTAACGATCATAAAATAAATTAAATCACAATTTTATTTAAAAAAGTAAACATATATTTTTATTACAAAATTATACTTTTAAAAGAATGTTTAAAAATTATTTGTGCTATTCAAATTGAATGCCAAACAAAGTATAACATTTAAAACATTTAAATCAAAAGGTTCTAATTATTATATTTTATTAAACTTAGCTATTTATATATTCTTAATTTTTTTTAACATTCTTATAACTTAAATATTGTTTATTTCATTTTTTATTTAATATGATTACTATATTTTTCATTAATTATACATTCAAATATATTGAAAATATAAATGTAACAAAATGCATTTAAAAATTGAATTGAAAAATATGAATATACAAATCATTAAATAATTAACATAATCCCTTTATATCGATGTTTTTTAAATAAATTGAATGCTGCTAAAGAAATAGAACCTTTTAACATTTCTAGGATGAATTATAGAGCATTAGCATATGCAGACGATATCGTAGTAATCACAACAAATATACTAAAAACAACTCCAGTTATAGAAGAGTTGGCATCTGAATTCGGCTCCTTTTCTGGCTATAAATTGAATATTTACAAAACTCAAATATTATATTTAGCAGAAGATTCTTTGCCCCCTACACATTTCAAAACGGTGACAGAGGCTACTTATTTAGGTATTAAAATTGGCACCCCATTCGCTGATATCCCGACTACAAACTTTAAGGCAGTCTTAAAAAAAACGAATTCAATGTTGGAAAGAATAGACCACCTTCATTTTTCATCAACCGGTCGGGCTAATATATTAAAAATGGTGGTCCTTCCTAAGTTTTTATACATGTTTCGTGCTATACCCCTAGAATTCCCTCCTAGCTGTTTTAAAGAGTTAGAGAGAATGTCGACCAGATTCTTATGGAGTTATAAACGACATAGACGAGTGTACAAAAAAATGATTCTACATAAAGAAAGAGGAGGGTGGGGTATCCCCCATTTCTTGTATTATTATTTGGCTGCTGTACTACAGTATATTGGTCCATTAGTGATTGGTGATAAAGCTAGACTAGCTCCATGAAATGTTCCTTCTATTTATGAATTTGCTTTGGGAAAGGGGTACAGAGCAGGTTTAACAAAAATAATTGAGCCTAGTTATTTTAAAAAGACGAGATTCAAGATTCTAAGAACAGCTTACACGGTTAGGAGACTAATCAAACGTCAAATAGGAATCCCGAATATAACACACCTTTTGACGCTTCACATATCTTGCCATCGATATGGCAAGATAATGTGATGTCTAGATGGCGTTTGAAGGGTATTTGTTGGTTTGGTGATATAATATCTAATGGGTCTCTTTTATCTTTTATGGTCCTACAGGATAAATTTAATTTACCTGGCTCTGATTATTTTAAGTACATGCAAATTCATAGCTACATTAGTAAATTAAAATCTCCTCTAGATAGAATACCTATTATGGACTACTTACATAAGAAAACGCCAATCGGCTTGTATTATAAATTGCTGTTAGAAACCTGTCCTGACGATTTGGAGTCAGTTCAAGGAAAATGGGCCGTAAAATTGGAATTGGAATCAGTTAATTTAGAAGAATCAATCAAATTAGCCAATGACATTTTAATTACAGGGCACTCTAGATCACAACATTACATGGCAATATTTGATCTTTATTATACTCCCAGTAAGATATCTAAATGGCAGACTTCGGTGGGCACATCATGTAGTAGATGTGGGGAGATTGCTGCAGATGCAAAACATATGTTTTTTTCATGTCCAAAACTGAAGGGATTGTTTTCTTCTATTGAAAAATTCTTGACTATAGTCCTGCACTCGGTAGTCTCCATTACGGGGGAATTAGTTTTGCTTGGAGTAACATCCGAAGCAATGCCTCTAGAAAGAAAGCAATTCTTATTTATTTGTATGGCGGTTACTCGGTCCTGCATTACCCGAGAATGGATCAGTACTGCCCACCCCCCGCTTTTGAGACCTGTCGAGCGAGACTATTAGCTAAATTTAACCTTGAGCAGGCGATATATAGGACTAAGGGGAGGAGGAAAAAGAGTATAGGGCTGAAAATATGGACACCATTAATGGACTGGTATAAAGATTAAAAATATTTAGGAATCTGCCTAGGGTTTTGTATTATATCCAATTATGAATTCTATATGTTGTTTTATCTGCTAACGCTCGAATGCTTCAATCCTTTTGCTGTGTATTATAACACAATGTATTGCTCTGTTTCTTTTACTTGCTTGTATAAAAACATAAATGGTTCAATAAAAAAATTAAAAAAAAATATTTAACATAATATGTATTTTAAAATATACACTTTTTAAAAATCTCCTCCCCCTATCCACAAAAAATCAATACAACTAAAAATACAAAAGTCATCCATTTCATAAAAAATAAATTATCTTATTAAAAAAACACAAAAAGTATTAACCATATAAATTGGAACACACAAAAATAAATTAGATACTAATTAATGCTTACAAATTATACTACATATTACAATATTTTCTACATCAATATTTTTAACAACAATATTAAAAAAAACTATTAAAGCAAAATATTTACCTTTGATATTCCTGTCAATTATATTTTTGACATCATGATATTCTTGACACAATATGTTAGTATCACAATATTGTTTTTCCTGATATTTTGTCCAAACACTGCCCGAACAATAGCTGGACCCTATGATGCTCTGACAGTGCACCCCATTCCTTACTTCAAATACAACTGCTTTACAAGTGCCAAAGTAGATACCGTAGATGTATTTGCTAATGCACCTCAATTCTGAACTGAAGCACTGCAGCCACATTAGTACAACCTAGCACTTTGCATACTCTGACAACGCTCAACGTACTGGTCTTTAGCACTAATTCTTTTTCAGCGCCACAACCGGTCCCACGTGCCCCTCTACAATTGCACTTTATTTCTGTTCTGGGACAGTCAGCATTGACAGCTGTAATGCGGTACTGAAATCAGGTCCGTCATCTCATAGCTACACTTTCAGGAACACCATTGCCATTAAAGACTCTGGATCAAGTAGCCTGCTGTGGATGATGGTGACACAGATTCATCAGATCCCTTAGTTTAAAAAATACAAGTTAAATAGCTACATGATGTTGAGTGATGCTGATGCAACGCTGAATTTCATTTCTAGGAGGTTAAAAACAGCTTCCCTCTCTCTCCGCTCCACAAGTGAGACTACATGTTGCCATTATATGTTGATCCCATTCTCCATTCAATGAGGCCCCAACTGGTAGACCAAACTAGACATTAAAAAAGGAGCGATTCAAAGTTTAACCCATGGATGTGACCTCAATGACTTGGTAATCCATTGGATATGGTTTTACTAAAGAATTGAATTCAATCTCTTATCTTCAAAAACCAGCCCATACCATGGAGCAGTGCTTTCGAAACATTTTAGAACCACAGCCCATTGAGACGGTCGATTTTTTCATGTAAATAAAGAATGGTGTGTTAGGACATTGTAATTTACAAACAGCGCATTTTCCATTGAAATCGTCACGAAATTTGCACTAACATACAGTGTTTCTGATAAAACTTTAGAACATACAAAGGACTATGTGTGGAAATTGGGACTCATTAAATATTTATTTGTGCATCACCTAGTAAAGTGTCTTGATTAGTTCTGACCCTATTAAAGTCTTTGGTTCATCACACTCCAGAATTACAAAAAAGTGCTTCATATTTGCTTCCTTAACTGCTGAATGTGTATAGAATATTTACAAGCATTTATATTTTGTTTTGTGTTAAGAAAAATGACATTCTACAGCCTTTCCTTTTTTCACACTTCATGTACCACAGACGATTGTCATATAATTCACTTTACTTTTCTTTCTATGTCTGCAAAGTGACAGGAGCTTGTAAACATCAGTCCCCATTTTACAAACTAAGCAGCACAAGACAGCCTGACACTTGACTTCTGTGTTTGAAGCGCAGCAAATGCGACAAGATAACTACAGAATTTAAAGGCATCTTTATTTATTGCTCTGACTTTCCTGACCCACCAAATATTGGCTCCCAAACCAGCACTGCCCTTGAGAATTAAATACCTCCAGTGCTTCACCTCAGCCTGACCGCTTGGAGGAATACAACAACATCACAGACAGCTCAAGCACTCAAAACATCTCATCTGGTCCCAATCTCAGGGACCAGACTTTTCTCCTTAAACGTTCAATGGCTTTAACAGCCCTCAGCTATTTACTCTGATAAGTAAAGGTATTCCATTTCATATTCCAATAGTTGTGTTATCTCAGAAACATTCAGATTAGGTCCTCTACTATATACACAGGAATGGCCTACTCCCCAGTATCTTGTCTCACTTGGAGAGCCTATTGGTGGACTCTCACCTACATATAACCAAACACCCCATGCCTCCCTGGCACCAGGTGGGCTGAAGATCTTCAAAGCAGCACTCTTAAGAGGTAATGGGGCAAGATCTCAGATGGGCAAAGAGATGGGATGGATGGGATGGGATGGGATGAGATGGGTCACTCTTTTGAATAGGGCGGGATATAGAAGACACAAAAGAAGGGCTCATTCTAACTTCAACTGGGGGACATTTGATATATAATCAGTCAATAGGTGGAAGGATCACCGGTCTTCTTGTGTCTAGAGTCAGCACAATATGGTACGAGGACTAAGTTGTTTGTCTTCAGAGTTGTAAAACACTAGACTGAAGCCTGGCAGGAGCAGCTTTAAAAGTGGAAGCGAAGGCCTATCACTGAACATACTGCCCCATTTTGTTATCTGGAAAAATGCTCTGATTGTGCTTTCATATGTATCAACTGACATTGACACTTTATCCACTCAGACTCAATGTACCTGGTTCATTCGGGCAACAATGCCAGAACAATGATCGATGCAAAAAGAACAATTGAAGGACAGAATGCTGAACAATGTCATACATTCACCCCTGTACAGAGATCTGGGCCTGAATCCATCGTTTTTCTCTCCCCATGCCCTTCCAGTTTAGCCCCAGCCATATGCAAATCAGTCTTGACCCTGTTCCCCATGGGAACAGTCCAGCTGAACTGCCAAGCCAGGTCCTCCCTGGACTGGAAAGAAGCATCCTTGGACTGGTTTTGGGGTTTCACCCCTCATCAGCCAGGCTAGCTTGACTCCAGTGGCATGGAGAACAAGGATCGATGGCTATCATAGAATTGTCTATGAACTGGTGCATACAAGCCTGCACTGTGACACAATGTTGCAAACAATTGCAACAATCTAAACAACTGATCCATGTATTCCACCTCCTTCTCTATTCTTCTAAAAAGGTTCTTGTATTTCAAAATAAAAAAGGATCCATTTGCAAAGGAGCGCTCCACAGCCCTCTAAAATCCTCCCAGAATCCATCACCTGGCCCTGTTCCCCCAGGGTCTGTAAGACAGCAACCCTCTTGTGTACTGCAATGTTCCAACCGCAGCTCTACGGAGACAAAGCAGCATGTGCCGAAGACACCAGGGCCTTTAGTTAGAGACATAACAAGAGGATTTACATGCGCTATTCCCTCATGGCGACGAGAACAAAACACAGAATGGGAATGAGTTGGGTATGTCATTACTCATACTCCGGAGGAGGGACAGCACTTCAATTAGCATGCATGCAGGGCCCACTGATGCTCTGCAAGCACTATTATTGCTCGCAACAGCAAACTGTCTCCTCAATCTACCTCTGTGTGTTTCTAACCCATGGTGGCAACTGGCTGTACACTTAACCAACACACTTCTATGGCCAAAGGGCAACAGGTCTATGGAGTGGTGTCCTCTTGACTTACAAGGAGGGCTCAACCCTTCGGCTTGCCTGCTTTCTGACATTATTTTATTTTCAGTTTTTTAAGAAATTGGCAGCTTAAGACAAATCTTTGATGATACTTCAGTGAAGCGACCGCCTTTGTTTACATGTCTAAAAGCTGCACAAGCTTCTTTAGTTTACAAATCTTGGACAGTTGGAGCAAAAGCAGTGCAATTCTCCCCTAAACACAAAGCATGCATGGAAAAGTCCCAGGCAGTGTTGTAAATTGAAAATGAAGATTACAACACCTAAATCACAAGTGAGCAGTTCACTTTCAGGATCTGTCTGAGTAGTGCACAGCCCAGACCAAGAATGTACATGCTTCCTTCAGACACAGGGAGCAACAAGAGCTAGAATCCATGCAGCAAAAGAGCAAACTGCTGTAACAACCAAACAAGGAGGAGCAGGACCATTGGCAGCACAAGCTTCACGTGAAACAAAGAGCATTCACATCCCAGACCAAGCAAGCATACGCTTCCTTCAGACACAAAAATACCTAGAATCCATGCAGCATAAGAAGAAACGTCTGTAACAACCAAACAACAAGGAGGAGCAGGACCATTGGCAGCACAAGCTTCACGTGAAACAAAGAGCATTCACATCCCAGACCAAGCAAGCATACGCTTCCTTCAGACACAAAAATAGCTAGAATCCATGCAGCATAAGAAGAAATGTCTGTAACAACCAAACAACAAGGAGGAGCAGGACCATTGGCAGCGCAAGCTTCACGTGAAACAAAGAGCATTCACATCCCAGACCAAGAAAGTGCATGCTTCCTTCAGACACAAAAATAGCTAGAATCCATGCAGCATAAGAGGAAACTTCTGTAACAACCAAACAAGGAGGAGCAGGACTGTCAGCTGCGCAAGATTCACGTGAAATAGAGGGCATGCACATCCAACGAGTAGCTCGTGAGCTACCAGTAGCTCTCCAGTTGCCCGTGAATGGCTCTCCTAGCAGGGGCGGCTCTAGGCTCATGGTGGCCCTGGGCATGGAGCGTAGGTAGGGGGCCCCGGAAGAGGGGGTCCGGGGGAGAATCCCCCCCCCCCCGGAGCTCAAGAGGAGGGGGGGTCAGGGTGTTAGGAAGTGGAACAGAGACAGAGACCGCCAAATCCCTGCCAGGGGCCGCCACGCAAATATGTATCCATTCTCAGAGTATTATTATATTAAGGATATATATTGGCGTGGAGGCCCCTGGGCTTTGGTGGCTCTGTGCAGGTGCACAGCTTGCACATGCCCAAGGCCGCCCCTGCTCCTAGGTGCAGCTCAGCCTATTATTATAGAAGCTTTTGCTTGGTTGAATTATTAAATGTGTACCAAAAGTACAAAAGCATGTATTCGAGACGAAAATATGTTTTTTTTTTTTATAGCTCCTAAGCTGATGTTTGGAGAAAAATGGTTGAATTTTCAAGAGATTTACTACTCATATTATTACCTTGGTGCCAGGGGGATTGCAGCTAGGGCTTTTATGCATTACCCATATAGAGACATTCCAAATTGATTTTTTTTTGTACTTTATTGATGGCAACCCTGCTTAATGTACTGATGTTACCACTGCTGACAATCTTAGAAGGGATGGTCACCATTACATCACTACTCTTAGTAGCTCTGAATGATTTTCATTGAACAAAATTAGGTTTTACTACAAAAAATGTTGGAGACCCCTGGCCTAGACCAAGAATGTACAAGCTTCCTTCAGAACCAAAAATAGCATGCAGTATAAGAGGAAACGTCTGTAAAAATCAAGCAACAAGAAGGAGCAGGACCGTCTGCATTGCAAATTCCACAGGAAAGCACACGCTTCCTTCAGACACAAAAATAGCTAGAATCCATGCAGCATAAGAGGAAACTTCTGTAACAACCAAGCAACAAGGAGGAGCAGGACTGTCTGCGGTGCAAGCTTCACGTTAAATGAAAGTCACGCACAGCCCAGATGAAGAAAGTACACGCTTCCCTCAGACACAGAGAGCAACAATAGCCAGAGTCCACGCAGCAAAAGAGTGGACTCTAAAATCAGCGGGAAACAACCTTTACAACGCAACTTTTACATCGCACTACCATTACAACGCAGTCATTACATCGCAACATCCTTTACATCGCATGCCATTACAATGCAACCATTACATCGCATGTCACTACAACGCATACCATTACAACTCGTGTCATTACAACGCAGTCATTACAACGCATAACATTACAACGCATACCATTACAACGCATAGTACCCGTACACTTCCAACACTTACCCTACTGTTGCACCCCCTGGAGTTAGAATAGTAAATTTTACACCTACACTATCCAACACTTACCCTACTGTTGCACACCCTGGAGTTAGAATAGTAATTTTTACCCCTATACTATCCAACACTTTCCCTACTGTTGCATCCCCTGGAGTTAGAATAGTAATTTTTACCCCTATACTATCTAATACTTACCATAAATGCAATGTAATGCTTTGCTTTGTAATGGTATGCATTGTAAAGGTAGTATGCGATGTAATGGAATGCGTTGTAAAGGTAGTTTCTTAAAATTCAATGTCGTGTCATGCGATGTAATGGAATGTGTTGTAAAGGATGTTGGGATGTGAAAAATGTGTTGTAAAGGCATGAGTTGTAAAAGTATGCGTTGTAACGTCATAACCCAAATCAGCTTCATACACAAACAAGCACAGTTCGGCCAGGGCAATTGTAGGTATGACCAGGCTTACATCACACGTGCAGAGTACGTATTGCCCAGATCAGGAAGGTGCACACTTCCTCCTTCAGAGGCAAATGACAGCTCGGACATAAGCAGCGCCAAGGAAACGGCAGCTGCAGGGCAAGCTTTGCTTTTACAGAAAACAGATTAGATAAGGCTGTGCAAGCTTCCCTTGTACACAGACCAAGGAGCGACTAGTGTAATCTGGTCAGGTGTATGAGTTTTAGTGCCATCTGCTCACTTTTAATAACTGGGCAGAATTAGTGTGCTTTTCTTAGAGTTGACAAATGTAATACTTATTTCACTATTGTCTGAATACTCCTAGGTCACATGCATAAGTAACTGTAAAATAGAAGGTCAGAAATGCAAATTTAACCAGACTTTTTCAGCTCTATTTTTAAATTGCAAAAAGAAAAGGAAATGGCACAGAAGCGTCTATTACTGCTGACAAACAATTTTCTTTTGGGGGGGGAAGGGATACGAGCAAGACTGTTTTTGGGCTCTATGTTCAGAAAAACTTAGAACTCAAAATCCATTTTCATCTAATTTAAGCCCTGATAAATACAAACAATAGTGAAATATACAGAGACGAATTTGAGCCACCAGAACTTATCTATGGGAACCTATGCTTATTTTTCCGCATCAGGTATATTTATCATGGGAGAGAGGGAAAAGCATTGGAAAGGCGGAGGAAGAAAAGAATGGCAAAACCGTCGCAAAGGGAGCAATCAGGGACCCCCCGGAGTTATAGAAAGGGGCAGGGAGTGCCTGGCAGTAGATTAAAGTGGCTTAAGGTCGGTTTAAGGCTACCAGCCTTGGTGCTCGGGGCACTGACGTTTATTGGATGGTGCACAGGCTTCTGAGCAGAGTTAACTACTGGAAATATACATTAAACTTTTAGAGATGTGAGCAGACTAAAACAATTGAATGCTCATGATTGACAGCCTACTTGAGTTAAGGAGGCCAATGAAAGTTTGAATAAACTTTGATAGAGCAATTTGTTTTTCCACTCTAATCTAGATTTATTTTGTCAGCATTTACTTTAAAGTAGGAATGCTCTATTACTTACCAGTAATCTTCATTACTCCTGGTCCCGTTGTCCTCGGCCCATTCAGTACTAATGGAGATAACCATCTCCCGACAGAAATTAAATTAAAACAAGAGGAATGCTGGGATATCCCTACTGCCCCCCCCCCACCCCCCCGGGAGTATAAAGGTAGTATTCCCACCAGCCCAGCACACACCCAACAAAACCAAGGGAGCATAGCCAGACGACCAGACCGGCCACCTCAGAGGCCAACCAGCCCACCGCAGGAACACCCCACAGCCAACCAGCGACAGGGAGAGCACAGACACCCAAGCCACCACAGGCAAGAGGACAACAGCAGAAGAGAGGCCAAACAAAGAGAAAGGCCAAGAGCCACCAGGCCAACAAGCCAGAAACGGGCAGAAGAAGACAACCCAGGCAAGAACAGGCAGGAGACAAGCTGACCAGAGGAACCAAAGGTCCAACAAAACCAACCCCGGGAGGAACAGCGGAAGCCCACCAGCACCCAACCCGGAAGGCAAGACTGAGCCCACGGACAGGGAAAGAGAGAAAACCCACGCACCAGGGAACGAAGAGCAAACCCCAGGAAGCCAAGCCACCAGGTCCCGCAAGACGAGGACACAAGGCAAAGGGAACCAGCACCACCAGGAAACCCGAGCAGGAAGAACCAACAAGGGCAACCAACCAGGACAAAGAGACCCGGAAAAGAGGAAAAGGGAACCGAAGGAACCCCAGGAACCCCAAAACAGAACTCCAGCCAAAGCGGAGGAAACGGGAGCAGGAAGCAACAGCCCGAAGAAGGCAAACCTGCACACCAAAGCAGGAGCGCAACCGGACGGGCCAAGTACCCGGAGGACCCAAGACGACAGCAAGGGAACCACGAAGGACACAACAACCACAGCCAAGCCAAACCAGAGACAGGCCAGGCACAAAGACCCCAAACAGCTCAAGCAAAGGACCGGGGCAGAAACCCAGAGGCCAGAGAGACCGAGGCAAAACCACCCCAGAGGACCTCACAGAAGCAACCGCAGCCAGGGAGGAAAGCACAAGCAAACTACACCCCACAGCCCGGCAAGACCCAAGGCAGGGCACGCACAGGGGACGAACCCGGCACAGCGAAAAGCCGCAATCGAGGATACAGACAGGAAGCCAAAGCCGAAGCCAAAAGCAACCCGCAGAACCAACCCAAAACAAGGGAAGGACAAAGAAGGAAAGACCCCAACAGAGCACAGGCCCGAGAGCCAACAGCCCCGTCGATGCCCCAACGAACCCAAGAAGAGGCAAGAAGGGAAAACAAGAAGGCAACAGCGTGACGGCCAGAAACAAGAAGCAGACCGGAACACACCACACCCATAAGTAACCGGAACCCCATGACACAGGGACCAGCCACCCCACAGGCAGACAGGGCACCCGCAAAGAAGTGCCAAGCCACCCAAGAAACTCCCAGAAGAGACTCAATCAGGCAGCCCAGGACCGCAGAAAGAGCACAACCAGGCAACCCAGAGCAGGACGCACAAACAGAACAAGCATTTACAATGCAATGGTTTCGCCTTTGGAAAAGTTAGAGTTATTGGCATTGCTCATGACATTTCTTTTTTTTTTTTAACTTATAAATAAATGGCATTGTTATTTACATTGCCAACAGCTCTCTCAGCCCACACAGCCCTCACAGCCCACACAGCTCTCACAGCGCACATAGCCCACACAGCCCTCACAGCCCACACAACTCTCACAGCCCACACAACTCTCACAGCCCACACAACTCTCACGGCCCACACAACTCACGGCCCACACAACTCACGGCCCACACAACTCTCACAGCCCACACAACTCTCACAGCCCACACAGCTCTCACAGCCCACACAGCTCTCACAGCCCACACAGCTCTCACAGCCCACACAGCTCTCACAGCCCACACAGCTCTCACAGCCCACACAGCTCTCACAGCCCACACAGCTCTCACAGCCCACACAGTTCTCACATCCCTCACAGCTGTCACAGCCCTCACAGCTGTCACAGCCCTCACACTTAAGTTTTTAAGGCACTCCTGATGCAGCAATATTTTACCTGAAAATCCCGAAAGCATGGAGTGTGATAATTTCCGGTTATGGTGTTACCCTTCCATTAGGAGACTGCCCTGAGGGTTTTAGAGTTATTGCTGAAATTGTTATTTTTACATTTCAGCATTTGCCTTCGACACTCAGGGCTATATTACATGGACACACTTTGCCAGGTCTTACCTAGTGAAAAGTGTCCTTGAATAAGAATCAAGATTCCGCCTTTTAACCCCTTCCACACTCATGACGAGCTGGGCTCGTCATGGTGTAGCCTCCTCATACACTGATGACGAGCCCAGCTCGTCATAAAACAATGAATATAGCAATTTCCCAGCACAGGAGGGGAATTGCCTTAGCAGCCATGGAGTTAATTGTAGCTCTATATGTACATATTGTATTTCAATTTATTGCTCTCAATATCTTCCTGTATCTTTTTACTCGGCTGAGAGGATGTCATTATCAAACCTATGTAGAGACACAATGACTACAGCATTAGGAGTAACCTAAAAATCAAAAGAAAAGTTTGATTCGCTTTCTAAAAGTCAGTGTGTGAAACACAACAGGCCTGAAAGCACTCGTCTGTGAGGTCACTACCTCTTCCAGGCTCATCACAGGTGAGTAATGTTCAACACTGCCAACACTGCGAATGGAAGAAAATAGAAAACCCCTTCCACTCCTAAATCAAAGAACACATTCCTGAATTTACGATTAAGGAAATTTCACCCGAAAATCAAGACAAGAGCTACACTGCTAAGGAGTACCCGCCTTTTAACTACAGTAAAATGAGCCTGAAATGTTGAGCTCTCAGGGCCATTATATTAAATGTGGCCTTACCAGGCACCTGTCAAAGATGATGAATGGATCAGTGTATTTTTGGAACCCGTCAAAGTTAGATTAATAAGAGAAAGAGTGCAGAGTGTTTGATTACCCATGCTGGCTGAGACACCACTTACATGTAAAATACAGCAGCAGTGGTTCCACACAGGCAGTGGTTCCAGGCAGCTTTGTGTCGGTCAGAATCTAAGAACGAAGCAAGATCGTTCTTAGGAGAGTCCAAGTCCACAAGGGAGGTGGCCAAGCGCATAGAAGGGAGCAGGGATGGGGTATGTGCATCTTACCAGCCTAAAAAAAAAACTTGCCATTTTGAATCGGAGAACAGGTGAATGAGACTGACAGGATACCAGTTCTCCGGATGGAGTTTTTTTTACTATTATTATTATTTGACATTTGCAAGGTGCGTGGAGTGGCACGGTCTGATATCACAGCACTATGGGTTGTTCAGGGATAACTGGCACGTTTATGAGGTGGACCATTGCAAGCTGGTGGCTCACTAGGATTGTGGGCATGTGTGAACGTCCAGTATTGTGAGTAGTGCCACTTTACAGAACTACTTGAAAGATAAATAGCATGTTTGCTCTTGTGAAAATTATATGGTTTTGGCATTTTGCAAACACCTGAAGAGGTGGTGATACAATTCTATGACAGAGAAATGGTGCTCGCAATGGCAGTATTTGACAAGAGAAAGGCCTTCACTGTGAAAAGGGAGAGGTGGCTGCTCTCCCTCTCTCTCGAGATACCAAGCAGCTCAAACTCTCTGTGAACACGTTGCTGCTAGAAAAAGAAAAGGCAGGCACTTCTTGGCCGAGGACGTAAAAGCCAGCCACAAGCAAACAAGGAGCGGATGAGGCTCCACAGATCTTTGAAAAAAAGCAAAAGTATTTTAAAGCGCCACAGTACCTACTAGTACAGTTTCAGAGGTATGAACGCAGAAGTAATTGATTTAAACTCTGCAACTTTATGAAACAATCTCTCATATTCCTAGCAGTTGACAGACCACCAGGCTAAAAACACTGAAGATATGTGAACCTTGCTGTTGAACTGCCAGGTGTAGAAGACAAGGATTCTTCCAGTTATTAACAGGGTGCCTCTGTCCTAAGGAACAGGATGAATGGTTTAAACCGAGACAAAGTTCACCCAGACTGAATGAAGTCTGTTCTACGATGGGCAGACTCTTGCACTGCTTAAACACCCCAGAGCTGAGAAAGGCACCAGCTCAGAAATACCAGAAGCCGGGTTCACTCTTGGTTGCGAGTGACGAGCGGCGGAGGTGGTCTCTTCAGAGGACCCTGTACTTATCCCCCGTCGTAGATGTACACTTGGACAATCACCATTCTTCCATAAGGCCAGAGCTGGGATCTGCCACTCTACTGTAATGGAGAACACAAGTCATGATTTTATAAGGAGTTCCTAGTCCAGAGCACTATACTGTTCTTTTAGTCTTCAACAGTTCATCTCACACAGTTCACCAGCATGTTACACTTGGCATGGGACAAATCATCTACAGGTCACCCAACACCTGAACATAATCACAATACCCTGAAACAAAAGACAATGCAGAACCTGTACCCAAACATCTATACACACCTCGCTGAAACCTTCTACTGATCTCCTCAAGAGACTATCTTTGCATTTCGATCTTCTGACAGAATGAGGCCGTTTCTGCACTCCCAGAGCTGGCATATCAAAGTGCCTTCACCACGTAAGTAACCTGCCTTTAGAACGAATTACACTGTCAGACAGCTGCAACATCACTGAGCCCCCTGGCATGTCAGAAGTGGAAATCTCATTCAACCAGAGGCACCAAGCAAGAGAAGATTGCAGAGGAGCTCCACACCTCATTACTTTGACTGGTGTGGGAGGACCCCTGAGCAGCAGCAGCAATATGGACTCCCTTCAGTGAGAGTTTGTGAACCGACTTGTGAGTACATCTACCCGAGGCTCTAGTCGCTAGTCACTTCAGTGACTACTTGACGCCTATTCACATATAACGGTTAACACTTGACACATGTTTCCCCGACGAATCAACACTCATGTACCGCTTTCCCATATATCTACCGCCTGAGTTGTGTTGTTTTGCTGGTCTTTCTCTGCTCCCTGCCTTGCCAGCTGGCAACTTTCTCCTCAATCAAGCATGACTGATGCACTGGTAGGGCTGGCTACTTTTTGTTAATTTGATGTTAGCAGATGCTAATCTTGGGACAATTTCACAAGACTGCAGCCGTCTGCCACTGTTTTTTTTATTTATTTACAGAGCTGCAGGAAAATTGCAGTGCCAGCACACACAGATCCAGCAGTGAGAATTGGTGGATTTTGCCTACTACTTTCTTTGCTTGAATGTTTCAACCGCCCTTATGTCCTCAAGCAGGACACCCACAACCAGGCAGTAACACCTTCAGCAAACAGCTGAACAAGCTAAACTGCAAGGGGCAGACGGATTGGGTGGTTAAAGGAGGGGAAAACATAATCAACACTTCACTTTTCTGAACAAACATGGATATCAGATACAGTAATTTACACCGGGCAGACAGTTTGGCCACAATGAGGCAAAGTGCAAAGCACACTGGGATAGGAGGTAGACACACACAAACTTCATTGTTTCAACAGAAACAAATAGCTATATAAACAACGCCTTATTCACGTCAAAGAGTTGAAAAAGCTGCAATATTTCATAATAACTAGGACAGCCACAAACACCAATAATGGGACAGTAAAAAGAGCATTAGTGGAGCGAAATGTTGCTGGAGCAGGCAGGCATGATTTGGTTGAAGGAATACACTGAGAAAGACAAGCAATCAATAACACTCAAACAAATAATGCTTACAATAGGAAAGAGAACACAGTAAAGACACTGAGGCATTGTCTACAATGACAACCGAACAGGGATCATTCATGATGGGAAATTTACAACGAGGAAAACAAGTGAAATACAATTACACTAAAATATTCTGAATTAGGACAAGGAAACGCATACACCGGAGTAGGGAGACACAACACTGGACATAGACACACACAAGATTTGTCAATAAAGCATCACTGGGGCAATAATATACTAATAAAGTGACAAGAGACCTAACATTGGACACTGACACTTTTTAGAGTTGCCAGTACAGCAACAGAGGGGCAATGATATACTGATACCAGGATCAGGGGTACACTAACATGGAGACTAGGATAACAGGCATGCAGTTAACATTGGGACCGGACACAGGGATACACTTACACGTGATCAGGGAACAAATGGACAATGGCACATATAAGAGGGGATATGCCTACACTGGGAGAAGAAGCACATGGATTTATGTACAGGCAATACACAGACACACAGAAAGCAAAAGGTCCCGGGGTACACCCATCATAGAACAGGAGGCACATACTTTGCGTCAGAGAATGAGCAAGGACCTGACAAATCATTGAGAACACAACAGATAATACTGAATAGAAGTGTAGGATTTTGATTTGAGGCAAAAACACTAGAGCAACAAGACAATGGAGCAGAGAACACCAATACTTCAACTAGGGGACATGATATCCCTTTCCAAGCAAGACATGCATCAACTGTGGGCCAGGGAAAACACCACAACAGAATGGAAAAGAACCAACTCTATAACACGCAATGCACTAATAATGAAATAGGGACGGGACAGAAGGAAGCAGACATCCAAACAGTGCTCAACACTCGAGTGGCTGTTGGTAGGAGGATGCAAGACCAAACTGGCCTCCCCTTCCCCACCTCCCCTAACGGACCTGTGCTGGGGCGTTGGGAGCAGAACTACTCGTGGGAGCCTGCAGCCACGAGCCTTGGGGATTAGGAGATAGAGATGGTGCGGGTGCTCGAGGTGTCGGGATCTGGGGGTTCTGGTAAATTGGGGGTGAAAGTCCTCGAGGTTGCGTCCCTTGTGCACACTAGTGTCTCTCCCATGTTCGTGAGTCCAGCCCCGGGCTCTGGGTCATTGTCTGCTCCCCCCGGTCTGACTCGTGCTTCACACATCCCAGGACCCAAGAAAACTCCACACACATGCAGAGCAGAGATCTCACCTGGGCGGCATGGCGGAGGGAGGGCTGCGACCACGGCAGGTACGGAATGAGTGTGCCAGCCTGGGGCACCCTGGGCACAGCCGGAGCTCTGGGACCCGCCGAGGAGCCGACAATCCAGGAGAGGAAAGTGCTGAAGAGCCAGCGAAGTGCAACTGAGAGCAGCAACTGGAACCCGGCGGAATGCATCCCAGGGCAGTGAGCCGGCGGGTCCTAGCGCCAGACGGGTACCAGGCTGGCTCTTCGGTGCCAGAGGGCTTGGACAAGGCGCACTGTGCAACGCCAGAGGGAAAGATGGGCAAATGCAAGAGAGGCCAAGTATGGGGAAAGTAAGACTTGCCCAGAACCAGAGCATTAAAGACTACTCAAGCAGGGTGGCAATACTGGCACTGAGCCAGAACCAAAGCTGGCACGGGATCGTGAATGAAGGGGTCAGCGGCTGCCACAGAATAATGGGGAACAGGACTGGCACAGAGAGAATTAGCAACGCTGAGACGCAACCGAGGGATAACACTGGCACCGCACCAGGGCATTAAAAACCGGCACCGGCGGGGGAGGTGCGTCTGAGCGAGGCCGAAAAGATAAAACTCACAGGGCCACGGAAGAAAGTGGCAACGACTGCCATGGTACAAGTGGGGCATACCGGTCACTGGAAGGGGTGGCAAGGCTGAAATAGAACCAGGGGTTAGAAGACTGGCACTGGACCAGAGAAGCACCAGGGTCACGTAAAATGTTGCGCCTTGCCTGGGCTGTTGACTGCTCACCGGTGGAAACCGCCCAGCTCGCCTCAGGCTCCCGTCCACAGTTGTTCCTCTGCCGGCTAGTCCCTGCAAAAGCATCACCAACCCTGAAAGTGGTGCAACAGTGGAAGCCGGGCAGCATCTTCTACGGAGCTTTGTATGCCAAACCCCTGACCGCGATTTTGGCCCGCCCACATCGGTGCAGCCTCGCTGCCCGTATCGGGCGCAGTGCTGGCTGGCGGGAAAGGCACGGAAGGGGGGGGGGGGAGGAGGGAAAGACACGGAAGCGGGGCGGGCGGGAAAGACACGGAAGCGGGAGGGGGGGGCGGGAAAGACACGGAAGCGGGAGGGGGAGGGGCGGGAACGGCGGACAAAATGCGGAAACTTACAAAGTGGGGGGGGGGCGGAACGGCACAGACGACATGAGACAACGGACGGCGGGAGGGAGGCGGGAAACGGCGGGAGGAGGGACACAAGGCAGGACAGCAGCAAACACGGCCCGGCCGGACCAGACACGGGGGCGTTCCCGGCGTCGCGTGACGTCGGCAAAAGCCAAAGAATCTCGGGAACGCCCCCGTGTCTGGTCCGGCATTGACGGACGCCTCTCTGTTCCAATGGCTAGCCTCCATTTATGGAGCTAGCCAATGAAGCAGAGAGGCGTGTTCAAGTCACCCATACTAGAAACTACAGATTTCTCTGGAGGAGGAGCCTAACGGCTCCGCCCCCCAGCGAAACCTAAAAAGCAGACCAGCCCCGAACAGGAGCCAACAGGGAGGAAGCCCAAGGCAACAGGCCACCACAGAAAGCCACTGCTGAAGGACAAGCAGAAGCAAATGCAGGCCACAGCAACCAGCGCAGCACGCCTCCCACACGGCCAAGCAACGGGGAGATGCGCACCCGCCACAAAGGGCTGAGAAACCGGAACACCGGCCAGGAGGAAGCCATGCCGCCCAGCAAGCCCGGCAGGCCGGGAGGCAGACCCAGCAGACACCCGGGGAGAGAAAAACCCACAGGCCCAGGAGAGGCAACAACAACGGCCACCCCGCACCACCACCAAAACCAGAAGAGGCAGGGATGAAAACCGAAGGAAGAAGCCAAACGCACCCCGCAGCCCCAGACGGCCAGGCAGAAACCAACCAGGCCTGACCAAGCACAACCACCGAGCAGACAGCGGAGCGCGGGAACAACACACCAACCCCGAGAACAGGAGGCATGACAGGACTCGGCAGCCGCCAGGAGGCTACAGACAGGCAACACAGCAGACACAGGAGGGGATGCCAGGAAACAGCAGAACCTAGCAAAGGGAAGGCCACAGCGCCAGAAGGACTCAAGCAGGCCCCCACCACGCACCACGCCCGACAACAGGTGCAGGCCGGGAGGAACAGAACAGCCGGACCCAAGGCAGCTCAAGCCACCCAAGCAGAGGCAGAGGGGAGAGAGCACCCCAAAGAACCATCGGCACCTACGAGAGGAACCAGGCGCAGCCAAGGAAAAGGAGGAACAGAACCAGGAACCAGGCGCCCCAAAAAGACGGCCAACTACACAGAGGCCAGGAAGGGAAGAACCAGGACCCCCATGCAGGGCAGAGGCCACAACAGCTAGCCCGCAGCGGAGGCAAGGCCACCGAGGAAGAACAGCACGGCAGGCCAACCTGAACGAGGGGAGCCCACAGGACCCCCCCCCACGCGCAGCGGGCCAAGAAGCAGGAACAAAGACCCAACACCAGACGGGGCAGAGAGCCGGAAGCAGAAGGCAACCCAATCAGGCCGCCGCAGCAGAAAAAGAAGCGACTCCGACACCAGAGCACCAGAGGGCAAGGCGCAAGCAAGCAGGCAGGAAAACCCCAACCACACAGGGAACCCACGAGCAAGCAAAGGCAGGAGCAGCGAAAAGAACCAGCCACCACAGAGGCGACCGGAACCCAAGCCAGCCCGAGGCAGGCCAGAAACAGAAAGGGCAAACACCCCCAGAGGCGCCAAGAGCAGGGGAACCCCCCGAAGAAGAGAACCAAGGGAACAGACCCATGGAACGCCCACCAACGGAGAACCGGGGCCAGCCAAAGGCAGCGCGGACCCCTGAAACAGCAACAGCAGGAAACACCAAAAGGGAAGGCAGCACAGAGCCCGCAAGCAAGCCCCGACACCAAACAGAGGCGCAAAACCGCCAGAGCAGGGGCTAACCAGAAAACAGAAGGCAAGCCAGGGACATAAGCCCCCAACCCCCCCCCCCCCCCCCAAAAAAAAAAACCCAGAGCACACCAAATGCCGCACAGGGGGCCGGAGGACCGACAGAGGGCAAAGCGCCAACCAACACAGCAAAAGGAAGTGCCAGCCAAGGCAACCCAGGAGGCGGACAAGCAGCAGCGCGGCAGCGAGGAGCCCACAACAAGGAGAAAGGCACCCACACCCAGCCGCAGCGAAACAAGCAGGAAACAAGAACAAGGAACGTACCCCGCACAGCTTCACACACAGACCCCTGCACAACAAGCGCACAGCAAGGCCAAAGGAAACCGCACACCCAGAAGGGAAGAGGCGCCGAACAATAGAAGGCAACAGCCTGATAGGAGGCTCGAACCAAGGGTGGCAGCACCAAAGTCGGCAGAGGTAGCCGACAGAACACAACCACTCCCTGTCTCCGAGGAACCCTGCCACGTCGGAAGGAACCGCGAAAAAAATGAGAACCGCCGAGAATCACAGGATGAAGAGCGCCCCTGCCGAGACAAGAACCTGGACCACCCACCGCTAGGTCGCCCGTCCAAGTCGAAAGGGCATGACGGGCAGAGTGTCAGGGACAGAGCAGCCCCCACCACAGCGGCAGGTAGCACACCCCTCCAGACCCGGGCCCACGAGAGCACGGGACAGAGCAGCGGCCCAGCCGCTACGCAACTCACCAACAGCAGAGGCCAAAAACAAACCTCCGTCGCACACCCCCATCCAAGATCTTCCAAGAGGAGGCGAGCAGAGGGGGCGTTGGGCAGCATGCATCGTAGCACCCACACGTAAGGCAGCTCCGGACACAAACCAGAACCTCCGGGACCAGGGCCTGCAGCCAAGAGGGCAGAACCATAAAGCCACTGCACATACACTCCGGAACAAGAGATGCCGCATCTGAGCCCCCTCCGGGGGATAGCGAGTGAAATGTAGCCGGAGACCTCGCACCTCGCTCTGAAGCAGGCCTCAGCAGCAGCGGCAGCCTCGAGACATCCGAGGCAGGAGAGCCAAGTTGCAAAAACAAGCTGGCCGTACGCAGTACAAGGAAACACAGCAGAACATGCAAAGTGACAGCCGTATACAACCAAACAGCACAACACTCTCAGACAGGGGGAGCAAAAACACCGCAAAAGCGGGACTCACCCGGAGCGGGGGCCTGAGCAGCATCAGCAAGGCCCCCACACCAAAAGCCGGATCCGGGATTGAACATCCAGCGCAGCGCGTCTCCCACCCGGCCAGGCTCGGGGAGACGCGCACAGTGACCCGGAAACAACCGGGAGGCGGCGCACCAGCCGCAAAGGGCCGGAAAACCGGAACTACGGCCGTGAAGAAGCCATACCCCCCCAGCAAGCCCGGCAGGCCGGGGGGCAGACATAGCAGGAAATCCCACCCCTGCCCGCGAAGCCAGGCAGCCGGGCAGGAGGAGCTAGAAGAGCCTGCACGCCACCCAAGCCCAGCAGGAGCTGGTGCAGCCCATCATCACCAACAGCATCCATCAACCATTCTGTCGAAGACAGAAAAAAAGAACAGGTGGGCTGCTGGGTAAGTACTACCTTTATACTCCCGGGGGGAGGGGCAGTAGGAATATCCCAGCATTCCTCTTGTTTTAATTTCTGTCGGTAGATGGTCATCTCCATTAGTACTGAATGGGTCGAGGACAACGGGACCTGGGGGTAATGGCACTGTACGGGTCACTTGGTGGAAATTTAGTGAACTAGAGGACGATATTAAAATAAGCTTGACATTGTAGCATTAAAGAAAATATATTCATATTCACAAAAAATCCAGATTCACAACTGACATTTCGTTGCATTAGTCAAAAAAGAAAGACTGCTCCATTGTTGTTTGCCATCCCATTAACTGAAATCTAACAATGTTTTTCAAAACCCTCCACCCATGCCTTGTCTATCTACAGTTTTTTATATACACCTCTTTAGCTAAACACAGATCTCTGACTCTGACAAGTAAGAGAAATTAAATTGGCAGAAGACAAAAAGGCAGAGTTAAAGAGAATAGTAGACTGTGAGAGATTAAGTAGAGGGTGGAGGTAAGTAGAGATCGAGGTGAGGTAAAGAGTTAGATGAGTTTGGGAAAGACATAACATAAAGATAGAAAGGTGAGATGGCCAGGAAAGATAAGATACAAAGACCAATAAAGAAGAAGAGGATGGTAAAAAATATAGAGAAATATAAGCAAGGTTTAGGAGTGAGGTGTGGAGTGCTGGAGACAGGGAGAAGAAAGTTAAGAAAGGAAAACATGTGGGTAAGATCAAGGTTTGGGGTGGTGAGTGAAGTAAAGTAGAAAGAAAGGTGAGCGAAATGAGGTAGATGCAGAGACAAAGAGTTAGGCAGACACAGAAGTGAGATGGTGTACGGTATAGCGCAGTGAGCTAAAGAAAGGGACAAAATGAGAAGCTTGGTATCGAAAACGCAGTTAGAGACACAAACTAGAGAGGAAGAGACGAAGGCTGAGAGTGAGTGGTGAAGTGGTAAAGAAAAAGAGGTATAGAGAGAAAAGAGGTGAAGTTGTGAGACTTGGACGAGGTTGAGTAAGACAGGTGAGGTTGATTCAGTTCTAAAGAGAGAGAGAGGGTGAGGTAAGGACAGAGAGGCAAGTTAGAGAGGTGTAAATGAGGTGAGTTAGAGTAGGTGAATCGAAATAAAGGAGGCATAGTGAGAGAGCAGGAATGCTAGAGGACTTGATTAGGAGCTAGAGAAAGAGAGGTAGTGCAAACGATGTAAGGTAGTGAGAAAGGTGAGGTAGAAGGAACAAGTAGAAAAGGCAAGAGGGCATGTGGAGAGGTAGGCAGTGAACAAATTGCGATATACAAAGAATTGTTGGGTATTTAGAAAGAGAGGCGGCTGTGGTACATAGATGAGGTCGTGAAATAACTTTGAGTATAGAAGGAAATGAGGTTAAGAGGGTTAGAAGGGGTGAAGTTGAATAAGGTCTCAGAGAGAAGCACAGAAAGGGCATTATACAGAAGTGGAAAGCATGATAGAAAGATGAATAGAGGTGAGCTTGAGGGAGGTGTTCAGAAAGAAATAGATGGGGGAGAGAAACACCTGTATCTGTCCTGTATCACTTCATCTGTCTCTCCCCCTGTTCCCTTTCACATTCATTCCCTCTTTTCTAAGAACGTGTCCCAACATCTCTTACAGTGTTGCTTTCACAACCAGTCCAATGTAAAGCCTTTGCTGTCTGCTATCCTACCACTTCCCATCCCATATCAGAAGAACCCCCTTTGCCTTCCTTCAGTCAATCCCACCAAATATCACTCACTGGTCCCCCCATGTTCATGTTTGTTAATTCTCCTGTGAACCCGTATTCTCGGCCTATCCTGTTCTCTTTACACTAGCGTCCCTGATCCCTAGAACCATTTTTAAGGAGAGTTGACACTCCTCCTCGCCATGGTCTCCCTCAAGCCCCCCTGGCTACCGCTCACCTACGCCCTGTATCTGCTGCCCCCATGGCCCGTCACAGTTTCATCATCTGAGGCCTCACCACCAAGTACACCACCTCCCTTCCATCACCTTTCTATTAGCAAAAAGAAACTCTCTTATTTCCTATTGATCTTACAACTCCTCACAGCCATCCACCATTCAGCCCCTTGGCTGTTCCATGGTCCAACTGCACATGGAGACCCTTGGTACCCTCTCCCATGTATGTGACACAACCTGTGCACCTCCACCTCTATTCACTGCAGCAATGTAGCCTAATCTAACATCCTCTCCCTGTCTCCTTTGGTCCCTGTTCCACACACCTGTATGATGCTTGCCCGTTCCACAGGAAGTCTTCATGAGGCAATGGACACTCAGTCTTCCTCTACACTCTCAGCCCAGCTCAGGCTGCTGCTCCTTGCCACCTCTCCATTGACATTTGCTGGAAGCGCATGCTCCGGTAGGCCTTCTCCACATCACCCGTATTTCAGGACCTATACTGGACACAATCAGGGTGCCCATTACACATGTGTAATTCTGCATTGAACCTTTTTTTCTAACAGGGCCTGGCCGCTTTCACCAGCTCACCTCCATCTAGCGTTTAAAAGAAGTCTTTGAGGTCTCTGTCTCTTTCTCAAGAAGCTCATCCCCACAGCCCTCCAATGAAAAGAAGGGTGCACTATGCCCCTCAGCATCGTTAAGCAAGGTCAGTGGCCCCATGCAATGCTGTATGAACTAGGGGTAGGCAAAGAATTCCACTTCGCCGGCGGAGTTCGCAGAGTTTTGCCTACTCCGAGTTCTGCGCGGAGAGTGAAGTACCGCAAAACTCGGCAAAGTGATGCAGAGCTGAGTTTTTTCTCTCAAGCTGCTCACCAACCTTACGTTGGCAAGCACTCATGAGAAACAATCATGCACTAGACTTCCTCTCGCAAGATTTATCAATGTAGGTGGTTGCGGTAGGTTGCGACCGCTCGCGTTAGGTCACGACCACTCACATTGAGGATTCTGCTGCTTGAGTAGCACATCTACTCGAATGGCAGAAACAAGCAGCACCCTCTTGCGCTGCGTGTAGTGCTGTTCATGCTAATTTTACAGTACGGGGCAAGCGTCCGGAGCTAAGAATCAGTGCATGCAGTGCTACTTGCCAAATTCTGCCACTTGCAGAACTCCGCGAAGTGAGACGGAGATTTTGCGTCACTTTGCAGAGTTTTGCGGATCAGAACTCCGCAAACTCCTCACAGGCAAATATGAATCCACCCTTCACCATTGTTTTTTAGGAGGCCCTGGAACTCCAACAACTTAGGCTAGCGTTGTCACCTTTCCCAGAGAAAAATGTTGGCCAGTTGACCATTTTGTATGTATGTCAAGTCAAGTCAAGTCAAAAGATTTATATAGCGCGCTACATACCCAGAGGGTCTCAAGGCGCTTGAAGAAGGGTGGGGTGTTACTTGTCGAATATCCACGTTTTGAGTTGCTTTCTGAATGCTAGGTGGTTCTGAGTAAGGCGAAGGTGAGTGGGAAGTGAGTTCCAAGTTTTAGCTGCTAGGTAGGAGAAGGATCTACCTCCCATGGTGGTTTTGTTGATGCGAGATACAGTGGCAAGGGCTTGGTTGGAGGATCGTAGCTGGCGGGAGGGGGTGTAGAAGGATAGTCGTGTGTTGAGGCATTCGGGTCCGATTTCGTAGAGTGCTTTGTGTGCGTGGGTTAGGAGCCGGAAAGTGATCCTCTTATTGACGGGGAGCCAGTGGAGGTTTTTCAGGTGATCAGAGATGTGTTCTTTACGCGGGATGTCTAATATGAGCCTGGCTGAGGCGTTCTGGATGTGTTGTAGTTTTTTTCTGGAGTTTTGCGGTGGTGCCGGCGTAGAGGGTGTTTCCGTAGTCCAGTCGGCTCGTGAACAGAGCGTGGGTGACTGTTTTTCTAGTTTCGGTAGGGATCCAGCGAAATGTTTTTTTGAGCATGCGAAGAATGTTGAAGCAAGATGAAGAAGCGGCGTTGACTTGTCTGTTCATCGAGAGTGAGGAATCCAGGATGACGCCCAGGTTCCGTGCGTGGTCCGTCGGGATGGGTGCTTTTCCAAGGGCCTCTGGCCACCAAGAGTCGTCCCAGGCGGAGGGGGAGGTACCTAAGATGAGGACTTCTGTTTTGTGTGAGTTCAGTTTCAGACGGCTGTGCTTCATCAATTCGGCTACTTCTTTCATTCCTTTGTGTAGGTTGGTTTTGGCCGTGTTAGGGTCTCTGGTGAGTGATAGGATCAGTTGAGTGTCGTCGGCGTAGGAGATGATGTTGAGGTTATGTTGGCGTGCGATGGCCGCGAGGGGGCTCATGTAAACGTTGAAGAGGGTGGGACTGAGTGAGGACCCTTGAGGTACGCCGCAGATGACTTCAGTGGCCTCTGACTTGAATGGTGGAAGGCGGACTCTCTGGGTTCTTCCGGAGAGGAACGAGGTGATCCATTCCAGTGCTTTTCCTTGGATTCCGATGTTTTTGAGGCGCTGTAGAAGGATGCTATGGCAGACTGTGTCGAAGGCTGCGGAGAGGTCGAGGAGGATGAGGGCGACTGTGTCTCCATTGTCCAGTAGAGTTCGAATGTCGTCTGTTGCTGCGATGAGGGCGGTTTCGGTGCTGTGCTTGGCTCGGAAGCCGGACTGTGAGGAGTTGAGGGATTTGTTGGTTTCGAGGAATGCGGCGAGCTGGTTGTTGACAGCTTTCTCGATGACTTTGGCCGGGAATGGACGGAGTGAGATAGGGCGATAGTTTTTGAGTTCGGTGGGGTCAGCTGTGGGTTTCTTCAGGAGGGCGCTGAGTTCGGCATGTTTCCAGCTTTCCTGGAAGGTTGCGGAGTTGAGGGAGCAGTTGATGACGTCTCGGAGGTGCGGTGCAATAATGGAGTCTGCTTTGTTAAAGATGTGGTGAGGGCAAGGGTCTGTGGGGGATCCTGAGTGGATAGAGTTCATCAGACGGATGGTGAACAGACCCATGGAACGCCCACCAACGGAGAACCGGGGCCAGCCAAAGGCAGCGCGGACCCCTGAAACAGCAACAGCAGGAAACACCAAAAGGGAAGGCAGCACAGAGCCCGCAAGCAAGCCCCGACACCAAACAGAGGCGCAAAACCGCCAGAGCAGGGGCTAACCAGAAAACAGAAGGCAAGCCAGGGACATAAGCCCCCAACCCCCCCCCCCCCCAAAAAAAAAAACCCAGAGCACACCAAATGCCGCACAGGGGGCCGGAGGACCGACAGAGGGCAAAGCGCCAACCAACACAGCAAAAGGAAGTGCCAGCCAAGGCAACCCAGGAGGCGGACAAGCAGCAGCGCGGCAGCGAGGAGCCCACAACAAGGAGAAAGGCACCCACACCCAGCCGCAGCGAAACAAGCAGGAAACAAGAACAAGGAACGTACCCCGCACAGCTTCACACACAGACCCCTGCACAACAAGCGCACAGCAAGGCCAAAGGAAACCGCACACCCAGAAGGGAAGAGGCGCCGAACAATAGAAGGCAACAGCCTGATAGGAGGCTCGAACCAAGGGTGGCAGCACCAAAGTCGGCAGAGGTAGCCGACAGAACACAACCACTCCCTGTCTCCGAGGAACCCTGCCACGTCGGAAGGAACCGCGAAAAAAATGAGAACCGCCGAGAATCACAGGATGAAGAGCGCCCCTGCCGAGACAAGAACCTGGACCACCCACCGCTAGGTCGCCCGTCCAAGTCGAAAGGGCATGACGGGCAGAGTGTCAGGGACAGAGCAGCCCCCACCACAGCGGCAGGTAGCACACCCCTCCAGACCCGGGCCCACGAGAGCACGGGACAGAGCAGCGGCCCAGCCGCTACGCAACTCACCAACAGCAGAGGCCAAAAACAAACCTCCGTCGCACACCCCCATCCAAGATCTTCCAAGAGGAGGCGAGCAGAGGGGGCGTTGGGCAGCATGCATCGTAGCACCCACACGTAAGGCAGCTCCGGACACAAACCAGAACCTCCGGGACCAGGGCCTGCAGCCAAGAGGGCAGAACCATAAAGCCACTGCACATACACTCCGGAACAAGAGATGCCGCATCTGAGCCCCCTCCGGGGGATAGCGAGTGAAATGTAGCCGGAGACCTCGCACCTCGCTCTGAAGCAGGCCTCAGCAGCAGCGGCAGCCTCGAGACATCCGAGGCAGGAGAGCCAAGTTGCAAAAACAAGCTGGCCGTACGCAGTACAAGGAAACACAGCAGAACATGCAAAGTGACAGCCGTATACAACCAAACAGCACAACACTCTCAGACAGGGGGAGCAAAAACACCGCAAAAGCGGGACTCACCCGGAGCGGGGGCCTGAGCAGCATCAGCAAGGCCCCCACACCAAAAGCCGGATCCGGGATTGAACATCCAGCGCAGCGCGTCTCCCACCCGGCCAGGCTCGGGGAGACGCGCACAGTGACCCGGAAACAACCGGGAGGCGGCGCACCAGCCGCAAAGGGCCGGAAAACCGGAACTACGGCCGTGAAGAAGCCATACCCCCCCAGCAAGCCCGGCAGGCCGGGGGGCAGACATAGCAGGAAATCCCACCCCTGCCCGCGAAGCCAGGCAGCCGGGCAGGAGGAGCTAGAAGAGCCTGCACGCCACCCAAGCCCAGCAGGAGCTGGTGCAGCCCATCATCACCAACAGCATCCATCAACCATTCTGTCGAAGACAGAAAAAAAGAACAGGTGGGCTGCTGGGTAAGTACTACCTTTATACTCCCGGGGGGAGGGGCAGTAGGAATATCCCAGCATTCCTCTTGTTTTAATTTCTGTCGGTAGATGGTCATCTCCATTAGTACTGAATGGGTCGAGGACAACGGGACCTGGGGGTAATGGCACTGTACGGGTCACTTGGTGGAAATTTAGTGAACTAGAGGACGATATTAAAATAAGCTTGACATTGTAGCATTAAAGAAAATATATTCATATTCACAAAAAATCCAGATTCACAACTGACATTTCGTTGCATTAGTCAAAAAAGAAAGACTGCTCCATTGTTGTTTGCCATCCCATTAACTGAAATCTAACAATGTTTTTCAAAACCCTCCACCCATGCCTTGTCTATCTACAGTTTTTTATATACACCTCTTTAGCTAAACACAGATCTCTGACTCTGACAAGTAAGAGAAATTAAATTGGCAGAAGACAAAAAGGCAGAGTTAAAGAGAATAGTAGACTGTGAGAGATTAAGTAGAGGGTGGAGGTAAGTAGAGATCGAGGTGAGGTAAAGAGTTAGATGAGTTTGGGAAAGACATAACATAAAGATAGAAAGGTGAGATGGCCAGGAAAGATAAGATACAAAGACCAATAAAGAAGAAGAGGATGGTAAAAAATATAGAGAAATATAAGCAAGGTTTAGGAGTGAGGTGTGGAGTGCTGGAGACAGGGAGAAGAAAGTTAAGAAAGGAAAACATGTGGGTAAGATCAAGGTTTGGGGTGGTGAGTGAAGTAAAGTAGAAAGAAAGGTGAGCGAAATGAGGTAGATGCAGAGACAAAGAGTTAGGCAGACACAGAAGTGAGATGGTGTACGGTATAGCGCAGTGAGCTAAAGAAAGGGACAAAATGAGA
Organism: Lissotriton vulgaris; assembly: GCF_964263255.1. Taxonomy (NCBI): domain Eukaryota; kingdom Metazoa; phylum Chordata; class Amphibia; order Caudata; family Salamandridae; genus Lissotriton; species Lissotriton vulgaris. The sequence goes on along the minus strand of NC_141695.1, from coordinate 1,434,924,380 downwards.
AGCTTGGTATCGAAAACGCAGTTAGAGACACAAACTAGAGAGGAAGAGACGAAGGCTGAGAGTGAGTGGTGAAGTGGTAAAGAAAAAGAGGTATAGAGAGAAAAGAGGTGAAGTTGTGAGACTTGGACGAGGTTGAGTAAGACAGGTGAGGTTGATTCAGTTCTAAAGAGAGAGAGAGGGTGAGGTAAGGACAGAGAGGCAAGTTAGAGAGGTGTAAATGAGGTGAGTTAGAGTAGGTGAATCGAAATAAAGGAGGCATAGTGAGAGAGCAGGAATGCTAGAGGACTTGATTAGGAGCTAGAGAAAGAGAGGTAGTGCAAACGATGTAAGGTAGTGAGAAAGGTGAGGTAGAAGGAACAAGTAGAAAAGGCAAGAGGGCATGTGGAGAGGTAGGCAGTGAACAAATTGCGATATACAAAGAATTGTTGGGTATTTAGAAAGAGAGGCGGCTGTGGTACATAGATGAGGTCGTGAAATAACTTTGAGTATAGAAGGAAATGAGGTTAAGAGGGTTAGAAGGGGTGAAGTTGAATAAGGTCTCAGAGAGAAGCACAGAAAGGGCATTATACAGAAGTGGAAAGCATGATAGAAAGATGAATAGAGGTGAGCTTGAGGGAGGTGTTCAGAAAGAAATAGATGGGGGAGAGAAACACCTGTATCTGTCCTGTATCACTTCATCTGTCTCTCCCCCTGTTCCCTTTCACATTCATTCCCTCTTTTCTAAGAACGTGTCCCAACATCTCTTACAGTGTTGCTTTCACAACCAGTCCAATGTAAAGCCTTTGCTGTCTGCTATCCTACCACTTCCCATCCCATATCAGAAGAACCCCCTTTGCCTTCCTTCAGTCAATCCCACCAAATATCACTCACTGGTCCCCCCATGTTCATGTTTGTTAATTCTCCTGTGAACCCGTATTCTCGGCCTATCCTGTTCTCTTTACACTAGCGTCCCTGATCCCTAGAACCATTTTTAAGGAGAGTTGACACTCCTCCTCGCCATGGTCTCCCTCAAGCCCCCCTGGCTACCGCTCACCTACGCCCTGTATCTGCTGCCCCCATGGCCCGTCACAGTTTCATCATCTGAGGCCTCACCACCAAGTACACCACCTCCCTTCCATCACCTTTCTATTAGCAAAAAGAAACTCTCTTATTTCCTATTGATCTTACAACTCCTCACAGCCATCCACCATTCAGCCCCTTGGCTGTTCCATGGTCCAACTGCACATGGAGACCCTTGGTACCCTCTCCCATGTATGTGACACAACCTGTGCACCTCCACCTCTATTCACTGCAGCAATGTAGCCTAATCTAACATCCTCTCCCTGTCTCCTTTGGTCCCTGTTCCACACACCTGTATGATGCTTGCCCGTTCCACAGGAAGTCTTCATGAGGCAATGGACACTCAGTCTTCCTCTACACTCTCAGCCCAGCTCAGGCTGCTGCTCCTTGCCACCTCTCCATTGACATTTGCTGGAAGCGCATGCTCCGGTAGGCCTTCTCCACATCACCCGTATTTCAGGACCTATACTGGACACAATCAGGGTGCCCATTACACATGTGTAATTCTGCATTGAACCTTTTTTTCTAACAGGGCCTGGCCGCTTTCACCAGCTCACCTCCATCTAGCGTTTAAAAGAAGTCTTTGAGGTCTCTGTCTCTTTCTCAAGAAGCTCATCCCCACAGCCCTCCAATGAAAAGAAGGGTGCACTATGCCCCTCAGCATCGTTAAGCAAGGTCAGTGGCCCCATGCAATGCTGTATGAACTAGGGGTAGGCAAAGAATTCCACTTCGCCGGCGGAGTTCGCAGAGTTTTGCCTACTCCGAGTTCTGCGCGGAGAGTGAAGTACCGCAAAACTCGGCAAAGTGATGCAGAGCTGAGTTTTTTCTCTCAAGCTGCTCACCAACCTTACGTTGGCAAGCACTCATGAGAAACAATCATGCACTAGACTTCCTCTCGCAAGATTTATCAATGTAGGTGGTTGCGGTAGGTTGCGACCGCTCGCGTTAGGTCACGACCACTCACATTGAGGATTCTGCTGCTTGAGTAGCACATCTACTCGAATGGCAGAAACAAGCAGCACCCTCTTGCGCTGCGTGTAGTGCTGTTCATGCTAATTTTACAGTACGGGGCAAGCGTCCGGAGCTAAGAATCAGTGCATGCAGTGCTACTTGCCAAATTCTGCCACTTGCAGAACTCCGCGAAGTGAGACGGAGATTTTGCGTCACTTTGCAGAGTTTTGCGGATCAGAACTCCGCAAACTCCTCACAGGCAAATATGAATCCACCCTTCACCATTGTTTTTTAGGAGGCCCTGGAACTCCAACAACTTAGGCTAGCGTTGTCACCTTTCCCAGAGAAAAATGTTGGCCAGTTGACCATTTTGTATGTATGTCAAGTCAAGTCAAGTCAAAAGATTTATATAGCGCGCTACATACCCAGAGGGTCTCAAGGCGCTTGAAGAAGGGTGGGGTGTTACTTGTCGAATATCCACGTTTTGAGTTGCTTTCTGAATGCTAGGTGGTTCTGAGTAAGGCGAAGGTGAGTGGGAAGTGAGTTCCAAGTTTTAGCTGCTAGGTAGGAGAAGGATCTACCTCCCATGGTGGTTTTGTTGATGCGAGATACAGTGGCAAGGGCTTGGTTGGAGGATCGTAGCTGGCGGGAGGGGGTGTAGAAGGATAGTCGTGTGTTGAGGCATTCGGGTCCGATTTCGTAGAGTGCTTTGTGTGCGTGGGTTAGGAGCCGGAAAGTGATCCTCTTATTGACGGGGAGCCAGTGGAGGTTTTTCAGGTGATCAGAGATGTGTTCTTTACGCGGGATGTCTAATATGAGCCTGGCTGAGGCGTTCTGGATGTGTTGTAGTTTTTTTCTGGAGTTTTGCGGTGGTGCCGGCGTAGAGGGTGTTTCCGTAGTCCAGTCGGCTCGTGAACAGAGCGTGGGTGACTGTTTTTCTAGTTTCGGTAGGGATCCAGCGAAATGTTTTTTTGAGCATGCGAAGAATGTTGAAGCAAGATGAAGAAGCGGCGTTGACTTGTCTGTTCATCGAGAGTGAGGAATCCAGGATGACGCCCAGGTTCCGTGCGTGGTCCGTCGGGATGGGTGCTTTTCCAAGGGCCTCTGGCCACCAAGAGTCGTCCCAGGCGGAGGGGGAGGTACCTAAGATGAGGACTTCTGTTTTGTGTGAGTTCAGTTTCAGACGGCTGTGCTTCATCAATTCGGCTACTTCTTTCATTCCTTTGTGTAGGTTGGTTTTGGCCGTGTTAGGGTCTCTGGTGAGTGATAGGATCAGTTGAGTGTCGTCGGCGTAGGAGATGATGTTGAGGTTATGTTGGCGTGCGATGGCCGCGAGGGGGCTCATGTAAACGTTGAAGAGGGTGGGACTGAGTGAGGACCCTTGAGGTACGCCGCAGATGACTTCAGTGGCCTCTGACTTGAATGGTGGAAGGCGGACTCTCTGGGTTCTTCCGGAGAGGAACGAGGTGATCCATTCCAGTGCTTTTCCTTGGATTCCGATGTTTTTGAGGCGCTGTAGAAGGATGCTATGGCAGACTGTGTCGAAGGCTGCGGAGAGGTCGAGGAGGATGAGGGCGACTGTGTCTCCATTGTCCAGTAGAGTTCGAATGTCGTCTGTTGCTGCGATGAGGGCGGTTTCGGTGCTGTGCTTGGCTCGGAAGCCGGACTGTGAGGAGTTGAGGGATTTGTTGGTTTCGAGGAATGCGGCGAGCTGGTTGTTGACAGCTTTCTCGATGACTTTGGCCGGGAATGGACGGAGTGAGATAGGGCGATAGTTTTTGAGTTCGGTGGGGTCAGCTGTGGGTTTCTTCAGGAGGGCGCTGAGTTCGGCATGTTTCCAGCTTTCCTGGAAGGTTGCGGAGTTGAGGGAGCAGTTGATGACGTCTCGGAGGTGCGGTGCAATAATGGAGTCTGCTTTGTTAAAGATGTGGTGAGGGCAAGGGTCTGTGGGGGATCCTGAGTGGATAGAGTTCATCAGACGGATGGTGTCCTCAGTGGAGATTGGCTTCCAGTCATTGAGGATGTTCAGGGGGGGTGGGGGTCCTGCAGGGGATTGGGTGGGTTGGTCTCCCGGTTGGTTGTCGAAGCTGTTGTGGATGTCTGCAATTTAGTTGTGGAAGAATGAGGCTAGGGAGTCGCAGAGGGCTTGAGAGGGGGTGATGTCGTTGGAGTTGGCTGAGGGGTTGGTAAATTCCTTGACGATGTTGAATAATTCCTTGCTGTTGTGGGCGTTGTTATCTAGACGGTCCTTGAAGGCTGCTTTCTTGGCATTTCGGATTAGTTGGTGGTGTATGCGGGTGGCGTTTTTGAAGGCGTCCTTGGTGCTGGTGGTTGGGTCTTTTTTCCAGGCCTTCTCGAGGGAGCGACATGTATGTGTGTTCTTATATAGCGCTCGACTTACCCTAGGGCATCTCGGCGCTTGCCTTGGGAACCCGTCCTGGCTTTTCCCTGTGAGATAACCCGTACTGGGCATCCCCAAGGGGAAAGCCAGGCATCCCGCCGCGGGGGGCCATAGTGGAGATTAAGCAAGCTTAATGCCAAGAGTTGCAGAGTGTGAACCCGTGATTAGAGTGGGCACCGAAGCGAGAATTATCGAGTCCGTGGACAGTTGGGCTCAGGACCCTGCCGCGTCGGGAATTGAACCCTGGTCCCGGGTCTGACCTCTGCTTCAGGGTATGCCACCTCTAACCAGTGAGCCACACTTCTCCTTTCTTTTGAAGAAAGCAATTCAGCCTCTTTATGCTCTAAAAATAGATCGCCCAAAGAAAATTCAAAGATCTAGATGGGGATGGCGCTCTTTCTCCTTTAACGCCACCAATCTCTGGAACACCCTCCTCTCCAATTTGCGGAAGGAAACTAATCTGCTTGCATTTAGTAAACTCTTGAAAACCCATGTCTTCAAGGTATCGTTCTAATGCCAGTCTCACTTCTCCTGCTAGGTCCACAGTGCTGGGAGGCCTCAGGGTAGCCATGCGTTATACAAATACAAATTCATTCATTCATTCGTCTCTGGTTAAAGTTTTATACAAATACCAGTCAATCTTCTTTGAATCCTGCTGATAGCAAGGGGACCTTTTTCATAACTTTTGTTCAACCTCAGTTTTCAATGTTTGCGCACTTGGCGTTTCTTCTGATAGAGCCTGCAGGCTACAGCATTAATTTTCATGTTTTCGGGGACTGCTGTAAGGTTTGGTTTGATTGGTCTGTGGTAGGCCATGTCTTTGTCGCCTATTTCTACCATGTCTTTGATGGTATACAGTCAAAATATCGAGTTTTTAATATCGAGTTACATTAATATGGAGTTAAAAAAATTGAATGGACACAATATCGAATGGACAGAATATAGACTACAAAAATATCGAATTGAATAGCATTAATATCAAAATCAAAAATATAGAATGGACAAAATATCGAATGGACAGAATATAGACAACAAAAATATAGAATGACAGAATATAGACAACAAAAATATAGAATGGACAGAATATAGACAACAAAAATATCGAATTTGAGGTAAGTTAATATTAATTTTTTAAAGTATTTTTTATGTTAGTATATGTGTGAAAAGTGTATATTTATTTTATAATTTATTTTAATTAATTAATTTTATGGTATTTAATTTTTGCATAATATAATTCTGTAGCGGGTTGTGGGTTTATAGGGGAATAGGGTGGAAAGTAATTTAATTATAATTAATTTAATATATTAATGTATTTATTGATAGTTATTTTGAATTAATTGTTAATTAATAATTAATTGGTAATTAATTAAAATATAATTGATTATTGTTTTAATTCATTGAATAATTGATAATTATATTAATTTTATTAATGTATTTTCTGTAGCGGGTTGTGGGTTTATAGGGGAATAGGGTGGGAAGTAATTTAATTGTAAATAATTAAATATTGTTATTTATTTATTGGTTTTGTTTTGTTGTAGTTTTTAATAATTGTTAATTAATTAATTGTTAATTGGTAAATAATTTGTATTAATAGGTGATTATTTGTAATATTTTTTTGTATTTTTAATTGATTAATTATTATATTATATAAAATTGTTAATTACTTTTAATTAATTTGTATTTGGTATTAATATTTAATTTATTTTTATTCATATATGAAGTATTTACTTTCCCTACTGTTGCACTCTCTGGAGTGTGAATAGTAATGTTTACCCTTCGCTATCCAACGCTTTCCCTACTGTTGCACTCACTGGAGTGGGAATAGTAATTTTTACCCCTACGCTATCTAATGCTTTCCCTACTGTTGCACTCTTTGGAGAGGGAATAGTAATTTTTACCCCTAAACTATCTAACACTTTCCCTACTGTTGCACTCTTTGGAGTGGGAATAGTAATTTTTACCCCTACGCTATCCAACGCTTTCCCTACTGTTGCACTTTCTGGAGTGGGAATAGTAATTTTAACCCCTAGCGCTATCCAATGTTTTCTCTGCAGTTGCACTCACTGGAGTGGGAATAGTAATTTTTACTCCTACGCTATCCAACACTTTCCCTACTGTTGCACTCTTTGGAGTGGGAATAGTAATTTTTACCCCTACGCTATCCAACGCTTTCCATGCTGTTGCACTCACTGGAGTGGTAATAGTAATTTTAAACCTCCCGCTATCCAACGCTTTCCCTACTGTTGCACTCTCTGGAGTGTGAATAGTAATTTTTACCCTTCGCTATCCAACGCTTTCCCTACTGTTGCACTCACTGGAGTGGGAATAGTAATTTTTACCCCTACGCTATCTAATGCTTTCCCTACTGTTGCACTCTTTGGAGAGGGAATAGTAATTTTTACCCCTAAACTATCTAACACTTTCCCTACTGTTGCACTCTTTGGAGTGGGAATAGTAATTTTTACCCCTACGCTATCCAACGCTTTCCCTACTGTTGCACTTCCTGGAGTGGGAATAGTAATTTTAACCCCTAGCGCTATCCAACGTTTTCTCTGCAGTTGCACTCACTGGAGTGGGAATAGTAATTTTTACTCCTACGCTATCCAACACTTTCCCTACTGTTGCACTCTTTGGAGTGGGAATAGTAATTTTTACCCCTACGCTATCCAACGCTTTCCATGCTGTTGCACTCACTGGAGTGGTAATAGTAATTTTAAACCTCCCGCTATCCAACGCTTTCCCTACTGTTACACTTTCTGGAGTGGGAATAGTAATTTTTACCCCTACACTATCCAATGCTTTCCCTACTGTTGCTCTCTTTGGAGTGGGAATAGTAATTTTTACCCCTACGCTATCCAACGCTTTCCCTACTGTTGTACTCTGTGGAGTGGGAATAGTAATTTTTACCCCTACGCTATCCAACGCTTTCCCTACTGTTGCATTCTCTGGAGTGGGAATAGTAATTTTTACCCCTAAGCTATCCAACGCTTTCTCTACTGTTGCACTCTCTGGAGTGGGAATAGTAATTTTTACCCCTAAGCTATCCAACGCTTTCCCTACTGTTGCACTCCCTGGAGTTGGAATAGTAATTTGTACCCCTATGCTATCCAACGCTTTCCCTACTGTTGCACTCACTGGAGTGGTTATAGTAAATTTTACCTTTTCCGCTATCCCACAGTAAAAATATTGTAATTTTTTCATTAATATTACGTTTATATATATGTATTAACAAATCAATTTCTATTTTTGTTTTACTTACATATAGGGGTCGATTCCGATCCGGTAAAAAGCGCTCCGAATCGTCGTACAGAGCGTTTTTTCGCCGTATGAATCGTACCCGTAAACGTCCCGTACGTACGACGAAGTACGATTCGTACCAGGAGCCGTACTCCGTACGACTAGTACAAGACACCGTACGACTCGTATCCCCGTACGAATCGCCCTCGGAACCCGCTGTACGCGACTTCTGTACGGTTCTGTACGGTTCGCGGCTGCTCTTTCCGACCCGGCAAGTACGAATCGTGTTGGGTACGCTCCGTATGACCCTTTTTCTACAGGAGCTGAAAACTGCCGTAAAAGCAGAGTTCGCCCCAAAACAGGCACGGAACGGCCCTCCCCGGGTACGGTGCGTACCAACATGATCGCAGGGGTACGCGCCATGCCCCTGCGATCATGGGGGGTACGTGTCATACACCCAGCGTACATGGGGTACGCGGCGTACCCCATGTACGCTGGGTATATGCGGCGTACCCCATGTACGCTGGGTGTACGGCACGTACCCCCCATGATGTCAGGGGTACGGCGCGTACCCCTGCGATCATGGGGGGTACGTGCCGTACTGTGTGTATGTGAGTGTGCGCTTTTCCGTACGAATCGCCCTTACCTGACGTGGACCGTACGACTCGCCTCCTGATACCCTGGTCCGGATCGTACTCGTCGGGTCGTACGGCGTGTGTACGAGTCGTACGGAGACGGCTACGAATACGATTCGTACGGCAAATTATTTTACCGGATCGGAATCGACCCCTAAATATTTATTCATTTTAAGGGTATTTAAGTATTTTAAGTATTTTTAAGTTAATTATATTTATTATTTAATTAGTTTTCAATTAATTATAGCATTTTAAAAAATTCAATATTTTGACTAACTATATTTTTTACATCGATATTTTTGATTCAATATTTTTGTACTTACCTGTTTGGAGATAGGAGGTCGATATTTTGGTATTCTATATTTTTACCTCGATATTTTTGTAACTCGATATTCTTGACCTCAATATTGTTTCAGTGATCCGTCTTTGATTGCCTTAGCTTGTGCTTGTCTGTGGGAGACACATTTTTCAGGGTGCTGAGGCATCATTGAACCAGGTTTCTGTCAGGTGGAGAGGCTTGCAAATCTCTAACAAGATGTGTGTGTCGACCATGTTGTGTATGTACGTTGACGGTTTCAGTGATGAGAGACTGATAGCTATGTCGATGATGTTCCATTTCTATCTACTCACCCCTCTTCTGAACGATTGCTCTTTGCTCCTTTACTTCTTCCTTTACTCCTTTAATCTTTTCCTCCTTTCTATTCAGTCTTCCTCCACAGCTCTCTTCTTCTTGCTCTGTCCTTGATCTATTTTAAATGTTACAGCATTTACATTAATTTGTAAGTTTATTTGTAAAATACACTTACACCTGTTGGGGTGGAGTAGAGCTATAAAAAACACGTTTAAATAAATAAATGTTTGCTTTTGTGGCTCTGTAACACAATTGCATGTGCATAAGTGTACTACCCCTTGATTGTCTAAAAATTAGATGCTTGTGATTTTATGCAGAGTGTCAAAATAAAATATAGTTGCAGGGAACCAATGGCGTAGTGGAACATCCTCTAATACTACCTGAACTGGGGATGTCTGCTGTTACATTGATGTCAGTTGTTACTTTTTGCTTGCCCTTTATGTCCCCCTGCACTGCACGTGCTAACTCTAGTTTCCAGCATCATAAAAACAGTAACAGAAAGTAAACTGGTGTCTGGAATCATTTTTAGGTGTATCCTGAGACAACGCATACACTGTCACTTGCTAGATTTTTCTTTCTTAAAAAAAAATCTTATTAGGGTTGTGAGCCAGTACTTACCATTGGCTGGCTTCATCGTCACTCTTATTTGCTGGCTCTTGCTTGGTCAGGACATGCGGGTTTCACTTCCTCTTCATGTGTGTGTTCCTTCGCAGGAGCAAGTACTGATTAATTTCTTTATTGGCGTCATTCCTATTCTCCCTATTGGACTGAGGTACTATTTTTTCTTGTTGCTTCCCTGTTGTCGTTGCTTCTGCTGTTTGTGTTGCTTGTTCCTCCATCGTTGTTGCTTCTTCGTTGTTGTTGCTTGTTGTTGTTGCTCCCTTCCGTCTTGCTTTCCCGTTGTTGCTTACTCCTATCACCTCTGTGGTCTCCCGCCAGAAACAAAAGTGGCCTGACTTGGCCAACTAACTTTTAGCTACGCTGCTGTACAACATGGCTAAAAAAATTATTGACAAAATGAATAGATCTTGCATGAACGCGACCTATTGGCTTTGCCAATGCGTGATACATTTTATAATTCCCCACTGTTTGCTCTTCTTTTAATCCCACCACAGCACATAGGAGCATGCTGAGGTAATAAGAGTGGGACAAAAAAGAAGAAATCCGTGCACTGTCCCCAGGGGGTGAAATGTTGCAGGATGAAATGACACCTGGGGACTCCTTTTCATCAGAGTTGCAATTTCCCGGTCCTCAACTTTCCTCTAGCATCCCAGTGCATTCTTGGAATGGTAGTATAAGTTCATTCCATTTCGACTAACAAATCTGAAAATGTTTGGTGACAGTAAAGCTGAGGACGGGATCACAGTGCCCCTGATGATATGGAGCTTAGCATGAAGTCACTTCCACCATCCTTGGCATGTTAGTGAATTAAAGATCCTTGATCAGTCCCAGGATGCTCAAGTTTCCCATTTCCTTGTGGGAATAGCTCGTCCAGGTTAGCTTATTAGGATATGGACCCTTTGATCCATTAGACAACTGGTTAACAAGCCACAGAATGGAAATATAAGAAACTGGAATGGGTGAGCTACTCATTCAAGGAACTGGTAAATGTAAGAGCTTTGTAGTCGCCAGGAACAGTACTGTTAGAAATGGAGGTCTCTAGTTGGCAAAGGTTTGCCCCTTCGTCCAAGTAGAGACCCTTCTTCCTAGTCAGGGTAAGGGGGATACACTTCTAAAATAACCCCTGCTCACCACCTTGGTAGCTTGGCACGAGCAGACAGGCGAATCTCAGAGGCAGTGTGTAAAGCATTTATGAACACATACAGTCATACAGTGAAAACACTACAAAAAGACACCACACCAGTTTATAAAAATAAGTAATCTTTATCTAAACCAAATTGACAAAAATCCACAATATAGTAGTAAAAATATAATTCTTAAAAGGTAGAAACAGTTCTGCTCCAAGAAAATGTGGGATGCAACACTTTTACACAAAGTACCTTGGATGCGTTGAAAAAGACAAGCAAAAAGGGTTGCAGGGAAGGTGATGCGCCAGTTCCTTACACTCAGGGAAGGTGATGCGTCGGTTCCTTGCTCCGGGGGAGGTGATGCGTTGGTTCCTTACTGCTGGGCAAGGGAGGTGATGTGTCAGTTCCTTACCGGAGAGGAGGTGACGCGTCGGTTTCTTACTGCACACCCCAACTATGCGATAGACTTGATGCTTCGATGAAAGGCGTGATGATCCAGTACGATGTGGTCCAGTATGTGCTGCGATGATTTCAGCCGTGTTCCCTTGATGTGTTGATTCTTCCCCAACAGGGCCTGTGTCAGAATCGGTGCGGTGATCTTGGACATCAGAGATCGGTGCACAGGACTAGTCGCACGACAGACACTTCAGCCGCGAGCAGGCACTGTGTCGAAAAGTTCTTCTCGCACTGCTGCGATGCGTAGGAAACAGGCGATGCGTTGATTTTCACAGTTCTTGCAGTTTCGAATCCCAAAACAAAGTACAGAGGTCCAGAACACTTGCAGGGCCTTCTCAGCAGGTCAGAAAGCCCCCCATGTGGCTGTCTAAACAGCATGGACATCCCCAGCCCCTGTCACGCCAAAGCCAGACAGTCAATACACAACCAAGCAGAGGCACACTGGATTGTTAGGCAAGAAAATACCTACTATCTAAAAGTGGTATTTTCAAACCCAGAATGTAAAAATCACACTCACTAAAATATACATCTTAACATTCTGAGTTCAGGCATATCAAATGTTATTTTCCTAAGTTGTTCCCAAGGGCAGTAATACTCATAAGAGGTTAGTAGTAAACTCCCATTCTATCCTATAGGACAGATAGCCTTACAATAGTGAAAAAACTAAATTGGCAGTATTTCACTATCAGGACATGCTACACACACCAAGGCATGTCCTACCTTTCATGTAAACTGCACCCTGCCTACAGGGGTACCTTGGACCAACCTTAGGGGTGACTAAAATGTAAGAAAATGGAAGGTTAGGGCCTGGCAAGTGGGTGCACTTGCCAGGTCAACATTGCAGTACCAAACTGCGCACAGACACTGCAGTGGCAAGTCTAAGTTACATTTGCAGGCTGCTTATGTCGGTGGCACAAACAGTGCTACAGGCCCACTAGCAGCATTTGACTTACAAGCCCTGGGCACACACAGTGCACTGTGCTAGGAACTGACTAGTAAATCAAATATGCCAATCATGGAATCACCAATCCATAACAACAATTTACAGGGAGCACTTGCACTTTGGCAATGAACAGCAGTGGCAACGTGCGCAAAGCATCTAGACCAGCAAAACTAAGTCCAGCACAAAGCAAAAACACAGGAGGCAAAGGCAAAAAATGCAGGGGAAACCCCCGCCAAGCCTGCCGGGTCTAACAAGTACATTTTACTAAAAGACTAGAGCAGGCAACAAACAACAGAAACCAGAGATGGATTAGAAACACCACAATCAGTGTGTTCATAAATTAGAACAAAGGACATGAAAGAAAATATAATATTAAATCAAAAATGAGGGAAAGGACCAAATTTATGTTAGAAGAGGACAAGAGGACGGTCTGGCCTGTCCGTTTCGGATTAGGTCGTCTATGTTCGCCGCCACACTTGAAACATACATTTGCCTCTGCACTTGAAGCACACAAGGGCCCACCTTTGAGGATTCTTAGACATGGACGTAAGGCTTCTACAAATCCACTTCCCGCAGAGGAAGGGCGTCCGAAGCCAGGCTGTAGAAAAAGCCACTAGCATTCCTCAGAGGCTGCCTGTCTCCCGGCAGCACTGCCATTCAATAGGCCTCTAAAAAAGTCCTCCCTTTGGCAGCGTTATCCACATGTCACAATAAAGCCCACATAAGCGCCGCGCAGATAGCATTGATCTCAGGCGAGGTTCATTACTCCCTGTGGAGTTTAGTAAAAAAAGAATGTGGAGTGCAAGAAAAGTGAATAATGGCGCATTCTGCAGCTCTTTATCCGCCAAGGGCCCAACAGCGACTGCAGCGCGCGAGCTAGCTTTGATAGCGCATATGCGATGCTTCTTCTGAAGGCACCTCATGGAAGTAGTGTTGGTGCAAGACTGTCAGGAATAGAGTCATTTGAGCAGAAAGGTTTCATTGTGTGAGAATTAGGTTAAGGGAAAACGCTTGCTCCTGCCTTAGACTTGGTAAACTTACCTTTGTTGGCCACCAAAGTATTAATGAATACAGCACAGTACTTTACCCGACATTTGCTCGCTATTTAACTTTGCTAGAGACATTTTAAGTATTTTAAAGGTAAAATAAAATAAATGGTATTTTCTGATGTACAAAGGCATGTTGCACTGTATAACAGTAAATAAAAGGAATTAATTCCCGAAACCATGGTGTTTGCTTCACCTAACTATCAAGGGTGAAAGGCTGAATTGAGGAAGCTCAGTCTGAGATTTGTTTTAAATATATTTTTAGCACATTGTTTACAGTGTGACAAAAAAAGGAAGTACATTAACATGATTTATAAATTTCAGGCTACCTCAAGTACAATCTTATTGACACACACAGTAAAAATCATTAGAAATGTACAGATTATTAACTATTAAAAGAAGAAATTACCATATTTAAAATTCCCTTTAAAGGCTCTACTAACACAGGTGTCAAAACACTCATACCGGCACAAAGAAAGAAAAAGGGAGATGAGATAGTGCATATCTCTGAATTAACCATCTCACGTGAAAAACAAAGGCCGTATAGCTCAAACATATAGATTTTCAAATTCACAACAAATGTAATCATTTTGTATGCTGCACAAGCGATTGCGCTTAAGAACAATATTTTCTCGATTGTTGTCAACTTTCAAATTTCTTGTTTCTAATCCTATATTAAAAGCAATCTATTAAATGTTCACAACTTTAAGACACCTTTTATAGCTACAAGTGCGGCCCAGGGGAGAAATTCTGCTTGATTCAATGTGCTCTTTCTGAAGTTAGTATCATTTTGACCTCGGTTTTCAGAGCAGGTACATTAGCCATTTTGCCTGTCATTTTTCCTATTATCAGCAAATCCCTCTACTCGACCAGTGGGTGGCGCTGATGAGAGGCATGGGGATGGCATGTGTCACCTTTTAAACAGGGAGCTCCCGGGCAGGCTCCAAACCATTCAATCCTAGGCAGACAGAATGTGTGTGAACGTATAGAAATGTGACCAGACATGGTCAGAATGTACTTCACAGGCCCTCCATACATGCTGGGTTTAAAGTAAAAGTTCTACATAGACCAGCAGAGAGACCATGGGTAGAGATTGAAGCAGTGGGGTAACCTAAAATGATGCCCCTCCACGAATAATGTGAAGAGGGGCCCCTAAGCATTCCATGTCTGACAAATATTCATTGGACTTGGATCAAATAGGGCCCCTGCACTGGCCAGCACAGGCCTCTGTCATGCCCCTGGCATCTGAGCAAATCACTAATCTTCAGGTGCCAAAATAATGAATGTAACCTTATGTAATGTAACTGGCGTTCATGTAATGGCCTCCAATATCTTGGGTCGATTCGGCACTATATAAAACCACTCACACACACATATGTCAAAACAATACCCTTTCAGGCATAGAGTGAAGCATAAATTATGCAAAAAAGAAGCAGAGAACTCTGAGTAGTTCTCAAGTTTAGGTGGAAAGCAGCTCCTGTAGAGAGCACCCTCAACACCAACAACATTCTAGATCTGCTCACCTCAAATGTCTGCTTTTCTATCAAAGTCTTTAAGCATAGGATTAGCACAGTGCCATCCATGCCGAGATAGAAAGGGACAAAGGGCCAGATGTAGGTAATTCTAATTTACCACTTCTAAAATACCGAATCATACCGATTCGGTATTTAAGAAGTGGTAAATTAGAGGGGGGGAAATGTAGGTAATTCCGAATCGGTAAGATTCGGTATTTACCGATTCTGTAAATACCGAATCGGTATCCCCCATTGATGTCCATGGGCTTAGAAGCCCATAGGAATCAATGTGGAATACCGAATCGGTATTTACCGATTCAGTAAATTCCCATTTTTGCAAGGGTGCAGGGGGTGTCACTTTGACACCCTCTAGCACCCCAATTCCGGACTTGTGTGCCATGTGGCACACAGACATGCCCTAAGGGCATGTCTGTGTGTCACATTGCACAGGTGTGCATGCAAAGATGTGCATGCACACCTGTATTCAGTATTTTACCACCCAATAGGATTTGGTGGTAAAATACCAAATCTGACTGGCCTTTGGGACTCAGAAGAGTCCCACCTACATATGGAAGTTACCGAATCGGTAAAAATACCGATTCGGTATTTTACCGATTCGGTAACTTTACCGAATCGGTAAAATAGGCCCCCTACATCAGGAATGACCATTTACCGGTCGGTAACGGCCGAAATCGGCCGTTACCGGTCGGTAAATGGACACCTACATCTGGCCATATGTCTTTTGCCATTTCTACAGCAAAGACTTTAAGCATAGGACTAGCACAGTTCTGTCCATGCTAAGCCAGAAAATGACAAATGCCTTTTACCACTCCAGGCACAGTAATACAGCTTTGAAATGGTAAAATACCAACCAAGCCGACCTGAAATTAATAAGAGCAACTCCGAAACGACACGTGTTTTGCTCTCATTAGAGCTCTCCAGAGAAGTATAGCTTTGTCCAGACACAAGGGAGCACCCAGTATAAGTTTAAATAATACCCTTTAAGGCATAGAGGGACGCATAAATTATGCAAAAAAGAAGCAGAGAACTCTGGATAGTGCTCAAGTTCAGATGTAATATTGTGCCTGGAGTGGTAAAAGGCTTTTGTCATTTTACAGCTCGGCATTGTATACAGTGAATACCTTGGAGAAATCAATTGTTGTTTGTTCATGGAGTCCCATTCACTAACTGAAGTGGCCTTTCGTCAATTTCTCCAAAATGATTGTTCTTAATATTTTGTTATTTTTCAATCTTCAAGCTGCTGCAAATGAATGAAGCACACAGACTACTAAAAAAAATAGTGTAGGCCAGCTAAGCAAACACAAACCCAGGCTGAGGCCCCCCCTCAAGATTATGAGGCATGGGGCCTGCACCACGGGCCTGCGGAGGTGTCCATTACGCTCCTGGACTGAAGAACATCCGAACGGGAATCTCCGTAAGTATCCAACAGCACCTCAACTTCCTTATAATAACAATTATGTGCGCTGAAGTGATCAAAATTCTTGTGAAGGAATGCAAGCCCTGCGTGACACTGATTTTAAAAAATCTAGGGGCATATTACCAAGGCGAGCGATATGTGATTATCGCCGCTTTAGCGGCCGTTTTCGGCCACTAAGCGGTGATAATTCTATTGCCCTATTACCAAGCTGTCGCTAACAGCAGTTAGCGACAGCTTGTAGGCGATAGCCAGCGGTTTGGGGCCCGCTTTGCATGTCAGCGATATTTATCACTAATGACATGCAAAGTGGGCGTACCCAACATGTTAGCGACTGAAAGCAGTCGCTAGCGTCGCTATCGCCTATTAGCAAGGCAGGCGTAGCGATGGAAATATTCACGCTAAGCGCGAATATCACTAAAAACGAACACCTGCTCAGACCAGGTCTTAGCCATTATATCCAATGGGAGGTGGATATAATGGCTAAGACCCTGTTGGCGATAATGCGTGAATATCACTGTATTCTCAGCGATATTCACGGATTTCGCCGCTATCGCTGGAAATATTATCGCTTTTGAGATAAACGTTGCTAATAGCACGTTATCTCAGCGATAATATCCGGCGATGCATGGCAATAAAAAAATTGCCGCTAAGCCTACTGAGCGATAAATATCGCTAGTTGTTGGTAATATGCCCCCTATTGTTTTATGTATTTGTATGACTTGAATGCATAGAGCACAAACATAGCAAGGAAACATTAGAGAGCAGTATTGTACTGCATCATTTCTGTATGTGGGGTGCTGACCCGCTTGCTTACATGGATAGCCCGCTACACCGGGTGGGGTGTGTGGCTGGAAGTGCGCTGCCTTTATTTTGATTCTGTGTGCGAATTTGTTTAGTACCTAGGAGTGTGGTACCGAACAACTCCAAACTGCGCAAATATACTGCTCCCATTTGCTGCTTGAATTTGAATATTTGTTTATGAAAAGTAGAGGCACAAATACGATTTTTATCCCAAATATCACTGCAAAATGTATGCGTTCTATTTCATACCTGATACATTCATCTGGTTAAAAGATAGTCTGTAATTTACAATATGTGTCTGATAGAAGAACATTTAATGATCAGGGTTTCAAATGATAGCCTGGCACATTACATTATTTCAGCTATCGTAGATGTAAAAAGAAAAGGTACTAAATACATATTAGACGAAACGATTCAAGAGAATCCCTTGGGGGTTGAGTTTGGGTATGGGGCGAAAGCCAAGGAGCAAGTGGAGGGGGGGGGGCTTTGAGGGGGAAGCTTTGAATCTGTAGTGAAAACTGGATAAGGGAGAATAAGACGGATGGCTGAGGGGGAGGGAGGCGGGCTAGAGGCCAAACCACCGTGGTGTATTTTGACACGAGTATACAACAAGTAGGAATTACAGTGCCAGAGACATGACAAGTGCACAGTCGTCCAAGATTAAAGTTGATTAAGTGCAAAGTCTGGCCAAGTTTTACTTTTCTTTTGTATTCGCACAACACCAAGCTGTACTTCTCGACAGAAAGCAGTGACAGGGGTGCCCTGATAACATAACATAACGTGTATTTGTAAAGCACACGTTCACCCCAGCTACGGGGAATCTTGGCGCTGAAAATAACAGATGTATATTGTTAACCAACTCACTGGTACTCATTTTATCGACCTCAAATGGATGAACGGCTGAGTGGACCCGCCAGGATTTGAACATGTGACCAGGAGGTCAAACACAGGCCGCTGCAGTGGATGCATTAGTCCACTGAGCCAACAGACCCTGATACAGTGTAAATTTAAGGATTCTGGGGGACCTTGGGCAAACATTATAATTGGGGCCCCTCTTTGAAACTATTTTTAATTTTTTTAACTTATTTTCCGCTAAATTAAACACTATGGGGCAGATTTATGAAGGACTTGCGCCGCCGGTGCGTCACTTTTTCCCATGTTAAAAATGACGCACCGGCGGCGCAAGGCCTTCATAAATCTGCCCCTATGTTGCCAAACTGTATTGTTTTATACATTAAAGGTTGAAATACATAAATAAACATAAGTGAGCTACAAAGTTCATTTTCCCAGGAAGCCCCTAGAAGTTGAGGGCTGGTCAATTGCCCACCATGCCCATGCCTTGAAACGTCTCTGGAGCATGATAAAAAAAATCCAGCTCTTATGTATTTCAGCTTCAAAGGTTGGCCTGAGCACCATGACAAAAATGTTTTGTGCCGTGGAGTGCCAAGCCCTCTTACTCTATGCAAAGAAGGCACAACTTGGGAGAAACAGCGCAAACAATCATAAGGATTTGACACAAAGCACGCTCTACTAAGCTAGCATAATCAGGATTTTCATCAAAATCCTAATGCCAAACGAACCCTGGTGCAAACAAGAATTAGCTGGAATATTGAGTGATTGTCTCACTAGAAACATGCACTTTAAGTGAGATTACATATTTTACATGGTTTACACTTAGCTGGTTGTCATCGGAATAAATATGTATTGGATGGTGTACATCAAGTGCACACCTCATACTCCAGACTAATAGCTTGCACTTGAGCCAAAGTGCTATGCCTAGTGTCACATTAAAAATCATTTGTTTTCCTAAATAATAATTAAATAATGTGTGAAGTTTCGTTTTTCATTATGGAGTTGTTGATAGTTTCTGTTTGCCAGTGACTGGGTGGGCGGGCTGCGGAAGTTCAGTTTGTGGGGCCGGGATGGAGCCTGGAGGTTCTGATGGGGGTAGTAGGAGCTGGCTGGGGGCTGTGCACGCAGATTTTTTTTTCACATTGGCTCTGCCTGCTCTCAGCAACGCCCCAGCATAACCGCGCTGCGCAGTTACAGCGGCAGCTCACCACGCACACGCCACAACGAGTCCACTCGAGTCACTGTCCACATTAAGTTAGCCCGGCCCAACCAACGACCAAGGTCATGAAGCCGAAGGGGCGAGGGCAGACCTGGGCTGTGCTGCTGCTGCTGCCTGCTGTGCAACTAGCGTGACGGGGTCTGGTGCCTGAGTGGTGGCGTGACGACGCGTTGTGGCACTGAGAGCAGCAAGTACTGCAGTGTGTGCAGACTGCGGCATGGCCCTGGTAGCAAGCTGCAGCAGGCAGGCAGCAAAGTTGCAACTGAGCACGCAGTGCAGTCAGTAGCTGTTTGTACTGCCAGCCTGCCGACCGGTCCCACCACAAATAAAGGTAAGAAGTGTAGAAGAAGCTACAAATTAAGTTAAGCAAAGCACCACAGAAGCACTTAAAGTTTTAAATTAAGCCAGTACTGAGTTAAGCTGACCCGGTCGGTCAGCTGACTGAGCTGCTCCCACACTTTGTTTTATAATTATTCCGGCGGGTGGACGAAGGAAGGGGAGGCGGGTGGGGTGCCGATTCAGAATATATGTTTCATTTCAATGATAAAGGGGCATGGTGGGCAGCTTTCTATTTATACGCTATTACGCTCCAATTTCAAACTCTGAATCAGTCATTACCTAAAGACGGGGGGGGGGGGGGGGTCTGGGGAGGAAGGATTCTAAATGTAGGTAACTTATTGGACGGTTGGTCAGAAACAGAAAGTGGACACATTGATTTCATATTATAAAAGTTGAGACCAAATTGTATTTTTAGATGTATGAATACTTTTGTTATTGTAAACACGTGTTTGTGCGTGGTGCCTTTTGTAAAGCAACATAGGCAGCAAGAAAACAGGCAGATGGACGACGATAGCCAGGCACGAAGCTCGGTGTGTTATCTTATATGGTTGAGTATAAACAAGACACTACTCGCTGGCTGGCAGTCTGAGCCAGGGACAGAAGAGTTAGAGCAATACAGTACTTCAGTGCTGTTCACATGATTTCAGATAGCTGAAGTAAGAGTGTCTAATAAGTCACAGCCACTCACTCGCACATGGAACCAACGTCATCTCTCATCATCGAAGAATCGTCACTTTCTGGGGGAGGGGGGAATGAGAATCCTTTTTCGTTACGCCACCGACCGGTGTATGCACCAAGGGCTATGCCTCAAAGAAAGCCACACTGACTGAGTCTATGTATGAAAGCAGTATGTATCTCTTTTATAAACTGTCCCCCAGGAAATGTATTTTTATTTAAACCTATTTTTGTTAAAAATCCACAGCAGGCCTTGTATGATAGAATTATTCCCAATTACATTATTTACAGTTATAGAGCGCAGGACCCTGCCTTTCACAAGCACCAGGAGG
Organism: Lissotriton vulgaris; assembly: GCF_964263255.1. Classification (NCBI taxonomy): domain Eukaryota; kingdom Metazoa; phylum Chordata; class Amphibia; order Caudata; family Salamandridae; genus Lissotriton; species Lissotriton vulgaris. Next base: position 1,434,904,103 of record NC_141695.1, on the reverse strand, counting down.
ACACTGTGACGGCACAACAACTTAGTTCAACAACTAGAGTGACCAACTGGCATTGGTGCAAATTCAGGACGGTGAGTGTAAAAATTCAGGACAAAGGGTCAAAATTCAGGACACAAATTCAGGACAGGAGGTCAAAATTCAGGACAAAACTTCAGGACAATAGGTACGTTTTACAGACACATCAGAGGTCGCGCAATAGTATATAAGTAAGCCCAGCCATTTCCAAACATATTCAACCATTTGCAAACCTATCCATCATGTATCCTTCCATCTATCATTTCACTCATCCATCCCTTCATCCTTCCTTTCACTCATCCTCCATTATCCATCCATCCATCCACCCTTTCACCCTATCCATCTGTACACTTATCCATCCACTCTTCATCCCATCCATCCATTCACTCATCCATTCAGCCATTTACCCTTTCACCAATCCAGCCATCCTTTCACTTACTAATCCTTCCACCCATCCACTCTTTTAGTCATCCATCCATCCTCCCTTTCTCTCTCCATCGACCCTTTCACTTAGCCTTCCTTCCATCCATCCATCCACCCACCCATCCATCCATCTACTCATCCACTCATGAATCCATCTATTGCCCCTATCACTCATCCACCTTTCATTTCACTCCTTCACACATCTATTCATCCTTTTGTCCATCTACCCTCCCTTTCACTCACTCATCCATCCTTACACCCACCCTTTCACTCATATGTCCATTCATTCACCCTTGCACTTATCAATCCATCAATCCATCCATCATTTCACTCATCCACCTACCCCCATCATCCACCCACCCACCATCCACCCACCCATCCATCCTTTCACCCACCCACCATCCAATCCACTGATCCATCCTTTCACCCACCCACCATCCACCCACCCACTGATCCATCTATCCTTTCACCCACCCACTCATCATCCATCCATCCTTTCACCCACCCATCATCCATCCATCCATCCTTTCACCCACCCACTTATCCATCCATCCACTTATCCATCCATCCACTTATCCATCCATCCATCCTTTCACCCACTCTCCATCCATCCATCCATCCATCCATCCTTTCACCCACCCATCATCCATCCATCCTTCCCCTCATCATCCATCCATCCTTTTCCCTCATCATCCATCCATCCTTCCCCTCATCATCCATCCATCATTTTCCCTCATCATCCATCTGTCCTTCCCCTCATCATCCATCCATCCTTCCCCTCATCATCCATCCATCATTTTCCCTCATCATCCATCCATCCTTTTCCCTCATCATCCATCCATTCATCCTTCCCCTCATCATCCATCCATCCCCTCATCATCCATCCATCCTTTCACCCACCCCCTCATCATCTATCCATTCCCTCATCATCCATCCATCCATCCTATCACCCACCCCCTCATCATCCATCCATCCACCCTTCCCCTCATCACCTTCTATCCTTTCACCCACCCCCTCATCATCCATCCATCCATCCATCCATCCATCCTTCCCCTCATCATCCATCCTTTCCCGTCATCCAACCATCCTTCCCCTCATCCATCCTTCCTTTCATCCATCCTTCCCCTCACCCACCCATCCATCCATCCCATCCATTTATCCTGCCCCTCATCCATCCATCCTTCCCCTCCATCCATCCATCCATCCATCCTTCTCCTCATCCATCATCCTTCCCCTCAACCATCCATCCATCCCATCCATTTATCCTGCCCCTCATCCATCCATCCTTCCCCTCCATCCATCATCCTTCCCCTCATCCATCCTTCCTTTCATCCATCCTTCCTTTCATCCATCCTTCCCCTCACCCATCCATTTATCCTGCGCCTCATCCATCCCATCCATTTATCCTGCCCTTCATCCATCCATCCTTCCCCTCCATCCATCCATCCTTCCCCTCATCCATTTATCCTTCCCCTCATCCATCCATCCTTCCCCTCTATCCATCATCCTTCCCCTCATCCATCTTTCCCCTTATCAATCATCCAGCTACCCTTCCACCCATACATCCAGCTATTTACATTTTCTCTCCATCCTTCCCCTCACTCATCAATCCATCTATCCTCTCTCATTATCCATTTATTCAATCTTTCATTCATCCATTCACCCTTTCACTAATTCATCCAGCCATTCACACATCCCTTCGCTTAATTACTCGCCCACCTTTCCATATTCATTTTGAGCTGAGCCCTTTTGAGAAGAGGCCCATCAAGAACTTCACCCTCGCTGCAGGGGCCGTTCCAGGACTGGGACAGAAGCCACCCAGGGCGGAGACAGGATCCACCACAGGGGGGGACAAGAGCCATCACAGACGTGGGGTGGACTGGAGCCACAACATGGGGGACAGGAGCCATCACAGGCGAGGGGTGGACTGGAGCCACAACATGGGGGACAGGAGCCATCACAGGCGGGGGGGGGGTGGACTGGAGCCACAACATGGGGGACAGGAACCATCACAGGCGGGGGGGGGTGGACTGTAGCCACCACATGGGGGGACAGGTGCCGTCACTGGCGGGGGGTGGACTGGAGCCACCACATGGGGGACAGGAGCCATCACAGGCGGGGGGTGGACTGGAGCCACAACATGGGGGGACAGGAGCAGGAGTCATCACAGGAGAGGGAACGTGATCCACCAGGGTGGGCACAGGGGTGGGCATGCAGTATTCTAGTATCATCTTGGGCTTCTCGCCCCCTCCTGCACAAGACGACGAGAAGACAGGCTCTCTGTCCAAAATGCCATCCCCCACTGTGGTTTACAGTACTTACAGGAGATACTCCGAGAGAACTGATTGAACTGATTGTCCTCCATACTTTGTTAATCAGTGTAGGTGCGATTGTGCCATTTCTTTATTGTATTACATTATGCATGTTTGAAGAACCGAGGTTTGCTTACAAATTAGCGACAGTAATTAAGCTCGGTGAAGAGAAGCAGGTGCTGCCTCGGTGTAATCAGGGGTGTAATCTGGCCGAGTCTAGGATGTTTGGGTCCCTGGGTAGAAATGGAATGTGTGAGCCCCCCTCTAAATAGCAGATACAAGACGCATTCAGGGCTGTTCGCATGTGAATGGATGCACCCTGCTCCTGAACCTGCAGCCCCTCCTCTGTCACCTTCGAGCGCCTCTTAACAGCTCATCAAGGGCTGGAGGTGTGAGGGTTGCCATCCCGCTGTGCCTCAACAGTGCTGCTGGGGGTCTGAGCTTCCATACAGCATCGGAGTCAAGAAGGGAGGTGGGGGCAAGCTGTGCCCGGTTAAAATTACGGACAAATGGCGTCCGTTAAAGAATCCTTGACGGACAACGGACAGACAGCCAAAATTACGGACTGTCCGTGAAATTTACGGACGGTTGGTCACCCTATCAACAACAGTATTTGCATAGCGCTTTCTTACCGCGGCGCTTATGAGGGTTAAACTGGTATCTTTCTTCATTCAAATAAGTATAACTAAGCTTTTGTGTAAATGCGAAACAAACGGTAAAATAAACAAACTGAACTACTAGGCGGTATTACTGAATAAAGATCACAAGAGGGCATTAGTAAAAAAAAGGCATTCCAGGCAATAACGCTTATATAGAAAGTATAAACTCCCAGCAAAGGTGTATGCAAGATGGCAGAAGATGTTCAATATACGGCTTTATACAAAGTGTAACAACCATTGGTGAATGCAATGCATAAGTATTGTGATGAAGTGCTTTCTGTGTGGTTCACATGTAATATTTATATTGGTCTTCATAACCCGAGGGAGGTTGTCAAGTACCTTAATGTGCATCAGGCCCTCCCTTGCCCCCCCTTGTAGAGCATGGCTTAAAGGGTGTTGTTTGTGGTTTACCCATATGGACATGATGCATGAGGTCTGGCAACATGGTGGAAGTAGCTATAAAATAAACAAGAGTGGGTGGAGCCAGAAAAAAGTGGATGTGGCCTCCGACAAACATTTCAGCACCTGCACTTCATATTTTACAAATTAAGCACTGATTATATATATATATGTTATTTATTATTCAATTTTATTTATATTCTCGGCGCCTTTGGCATATTGTATCATTAATTTTAGAGCACTTCGAGGTCATTTCCAGCATTAACGATGATGTTGTGGAGTGAACTTAATTTCAGGGCAATAAATATTCTCTCATTGTAGGAGTACAATTTTGGTGGGACGGCGAAATATGTTTCAGAGGTAATTCATTCTAAGTCGCGTCAGTCGTTAAACGTTGCACTGCTTGTGCCTGCCAGTTCATTATGCGACGGTGACTGACTGAGACTCTCTGAGCAATTTCAGGCATTAAATGGCGTTGTTGACTCCGTGTCAGGGTAGGGACAGGCCAGCCTGGGTATAATAATGTAGTTAGTCACGAACGAGTAACTAGCGGGAGCACCGGAGCAGGCAGGCAGCGCTGAGTGCACTGTGCAAGTGCAGTGTGAAGAAGACGCCGCGGCCGCTCCGGTGAGTGTTGACAATACATCTGAGTCTGACTCTGACTGAACACACGCATGCTGCAGGGGCCGGGCGGGCCTGTGTGGCTGGCTGCACGAGAGTCTGTGAGACAGAGAGAGTACAACAACAGAGAGAGTACAATCAACAATAAAGAAGGTATATTTACATGATCATCAATGTGGGTGTGCGCAGATTCATAGACCCGGCCCTGACATTTAAGTGCCGGTGCTAAGCACCGGATAGCACCGGCACAAATTAAGCACTGCCTAAATTCACTGAGTGCCTTCTATTGTACACGTTGCTCCTGCACAACACTTCAAGACTGCTAGCTGTGCAGCTCTGCATAGGTCTAGTGCCAGGGGAGTGTAAATATCAATTTTGAATATCAAATGTGTCATGCGTGGCCGGTACCTTTAATGCACTGCTTCACATTGTATGTCTGTATATGTGCAATTGATATGCGACCCGCATGACCACATGTTGCTGAATGAGTATGATGACATGGTTATTACAATTTGAGGCCTACTTCTAATTGACGAGATGTGGGTGAGTTGATGTTTTCTGGAACTGTGACATAAACACCACACAGTTCATGGCAGCCATGGGAGATCAGAAGGACCTGAAGCCTGTAAGAGTAGCCCAGTGACCTGCCAGGAAAAGAGGGGCAAGGGGCATTGGAAACCCACTCCAGAGATTCCCATGGTCTGGGAGGAGGCTGACCCTGAGGGGGACAACCCAGAACCTACAGGGTAAGAAGTGGTAGAAATGGGGAACCTCTCTGAGCTGACCCCTTAGCAGCAGAAAGGGGTCCCACGAGATAAGAACTCTGCGCAGAGTAGAGAGTGTGCCCCACTCTTGAGGGTCTTCGGCAGCAGGCTGAAAACCAGGCAGCTGGTTAAGTCGGGGTCTCACCTGATCTATTGGTAGAACAGTCTCCTATATAGAGAGGCTCAGGTTGCTGAGCCTGGGGCAGGCCATGTGCTGGTGGTACCCCAGTGCTTCAGAACCTTCTTACTGGGTTTGGCTCATGATAGGCCTCTGGCAGGTCATTTGGGACAAGGCAAGACTAATGACAGACTTGTCACCCACCTTTACTGGCCCCAAATAAAAATTTGATACGACCAGAATACAATTCTGGTTGTGTTTCATCCTGGTCAAATGGTGTGGTTGATGGCACCAGTTAAGCCCCGCACTCTACAGGACAAGTGGTCTGGCCCATGTGAGGTGAGGGAGCGCAAGAGTGACGTCACCTACTTGCAGACTCCTAGGAACCCCTTGAGGGACCTACCTGTGAATTGCCTCAAACCCCACTTTAATAGGTCTGAGTTGACCATGTTCTTGGCTACTGATTATTGTGTGGAAGAGCAGACTGAAACACCTCCTGTCTGCACAGAAGCAGGATGGGTCATTGGAGGGTGTGAGCCTATCTCCTACACTGTCCCTAGAGCAACAAAGTGACTGTCGCCAGTTGCTGGGACAGTTTGTAACTCTGTTTTCACTCACCCCTGGAGTCAACCATTGGGGCAATTATGACATTTATACTGGGATAGTCCATCTGTGAAGCACAAGATTTACAGGCTGATGGACAGAGTGAACACTAGTATCAAGGAAGAGGTTCCCAAGATGTTAACGCTAGGGGTGATTGATCCCTCCAGCAGTCCATGGTCCAGGCTAGTGGTCTTGGTTCCAAAGGCTGCCCAGCTCGGTGTCACTCCTAAACTGCAGTTCTGCATGGATTGGCGTGAGCTCAGTACTATCACCAGGACTGATGGGCACCCCATCATACAAGCTTATGAGCTAGTACAGTGCACTGTGTGTGCCCAGGGCCTGTAAATCAATTGCTACTAGTAGGTCTGTCGCACCGATTGTGTCACCCACCAGTAGCATTGCAAATTTGTCTCAGACCTGCCCCTGCAGTGTCTGTGTGTGCAGTAGTAAACTGCCATTTCAACCTGGCAAGTGTACCCACTTGCCAGGCCCAAACCTTCCCTTTTGGCACATGTAAGACTCCTTTAAGTTAGGCCCAAGGTAGCCCCATGGGTGGTACAGTATATTTAAAAGGTAGGAAATGTACTGCTGTGTTTTACATGTCCTGGTAGTGAAATACTGCTAATTTCTTATTTCACTACCAGGACATGTAAAACACAGCAGAACATTTCCAATTGGGAGCTTATGGAAAATGAAGTTTGGGGTATCTGGACTCACAATTTAAAAAATACATATTTTAGTAAAGATGGTTTTTAAATTGCAGGTCTGAAAATGCCAATTTTAGAAAGTTGGTATTTTCATACCATTCTGTGCCTCTCCCTGTCTGCTGAATACATGTCTGAGTTAGGATGACAGATGGGCTTTTGTGCATTCACTCTAGACAGTCACACAAAGGGAGCTGAGGTGGGCCTACATATCCTGATGGCCCTCACCAGGCTGATTAGTCTTCCTGAGCTAGAGTGTTGGGAGGAGTTGACACTGACAGCTTAATAGGGCTGTGCCTGTCCTCACACTAAGCATATCCACCTCCCTGTAATGTGTCTGGAGCCAGGGAAGAAAAAGGCAGGGTCTTGGGCACTACAAATACGATACTTTGAAGTTTGCCTACTTCAAGACTAAAATGGGAGTAAGAGCTGGACTAATGACCCCATATCTTTAGAATATTTCTTGACTGAGGACATCTACCAGGAAGAAGAGCTGGATAAGCTGTCAGGAGGGACTACCATCTTGCTGTTCGCTTTACTGCTTGCTGCTTCTGTCCAGGGAGTGAAAGGACTGGACTTTTCTTTCTGTATCCTGCTTCCAAGGTTCTCCAAGAGATTGAGGTAAGCTTGCCTCCTGTTAAGAAGTTTCAGGGGAACCTAAGACGTTATCTGCCAGTACCTGGGCTCTTCTTCTTAGAGTTCTGAATTGCCAAGTGGTTCCAAATCCAGTTTCTGTGCCCTTGGATGGAAATTCTGGTGATTTAAGGAGAAAATCCACGCATTCTTCCCAAAGGGACCCCTTCCCCTTTGAGAATAGTTGTTGAAATATTTTTTTAAAGCAGGCAGTGGTCCAAGGTTTCTACTGCCTACTCTTGAAAATTGAAACTTGAAAGTTTCATTTTTTTTTGTAAACACATACCGTTTTCCTTTCAAGAAAACAGGCTGCGTTTAAATACAATTATTGTTTTATTTAAAGCAATCACAGACATGGTGGTCTACTGACCCCAGCAGGCCACCATCCCTTTTATGGCATGGAATAGTAGTGGGTCACAACTTGCGACCTACCTCATTAATATTCATGCGTTATATCTATTTACGACCCACTACGAATCGTTAATGAGACTCGGAAGAGTCTCACACATTAGGAAGAGCGATTTCCTAATTGCGATTCTCAAAAATTGTTGCTAACTTTCATGCATCTATGCCCCAAGTGCCATTTTTGAAAGTCTTGCTTAAGATGCAACCCTAAGCTAAACTGCATCATGTGCTTTAAGTTCTCCCTCTGTGAATTTTTTGCATTGTACACATGTGTGCCTGGAGGTTCCCCCTCATGAACAGATGACCCGACCCAGCACCAGTGTGCACTATAAACCCTGCCTGGTGTCAAATCCTTTCACAGAGACGCAATGGTTTCAGTCAAGCTGGAAGTCCTGGGTCATCATTGCTACTGGTTCCTTTTGGAATACACGTTTCCACAGTAAGCACAGGTGAATTTCACCACAAAAGCCACGAATACACCCAGGATAACAATTACCAATGAAAAAAATCAGGATTTGTCTGGGCTAGCCGTTAAGAACTAATCCACAACTGATGCACTGTATGAAACTCATAGTACATGGTAGTAGTGAATAGTTTTGTGGCAAAGGCAGAAGGTGTTTTGCAAACCAACTGAATTCAAAATCTCCAGGAAAGAGAAACTATTCAATAAAGGGAAGGCACTGAAAGAACAATACCACACCACCGAAAAAAAGGAGAGAACAATGGAAGTTAATTCCTCTGTAGTGTCTGACAGGTGGAAAAACACAGGAGCTGGTAGAGCTTGCTCTTGCTCCAGGGTAGAAGGTAGAGTAACACGACCGAGAATCACACAAGGTTGTTGGCACACACATATATTCTAATGATAATGGCAAAAGACAGTGGTAGGTCAAAATATCACCCACTGAGATATTAACTTACACTATATTGACTAACATTTTTACGTGCTCTGTATTGTCAAGGGATGTATGACGTTACAACGCATACTTTTACTCCGCATACCATTACAACGCGGTATTCACAACGCATACCATTACAACGCATAGCGCTTTGGGGTGCTGGATAGTGGTAAGTATAATTTACTATTCTAACTCCAGTCCCCGTGGACCCTAGGGAAGGTGTTGGATAGTAAATTAAACTTACCTCTTATCCTAGAGCGCCCCCCAGCGCAATGCGTTGTAATGGTATGCGTTGTAATGCCTGCGTTGTAGTGGTAGTGCGTTGTAAAAAATGCGTTGTAACAGGTGCATACCATTGTCAAGGTTAGCATACATTGAGAAATGTTACTAATCTAACTCCAATCTACGACTATTTACAATATAGTGCAAGTTATTATTTTGGTGTTGATACACATACAGTAGATATTTAAAACTCATTACTCAGTTACCACATCCTGGAAACTTTAATCGCAGACATATGACTGAGCTAATGGGAATTCATAATCATATGACAAAATGCAGGTACACGTTGGGTCAATGTGTGCCAAAAACTAGGTTTAGTGGATAGCTGGAGTAATGTAAGTACACTCAGATCTGTGGGAAGAACACATTATCTACCTCCTCCGCCAACAGACAAGACAAAAAATAATAAACCAGAAAGATAAACCAAAGTTAGTGTCTTTGTCTTCTATAAATCCTTGCTTCACATTTGGGTTTATGTCAGAAATGGTCGATTTTGGACTTTGCCCAGACATTTAGCAAGAATGCACAAATGGTGTCACATTATGGAATTTTGCTAGTGTGTGCTGAATTAGTAAACAGGAGAAAGTTAAGTTTGAAACAAATTAGATATAAGATTTAGGGGAAAATCCTAATATTCTAGAGTTCATTCCACCGTGGCACTAGGGATGGTGACCTTTTAGTGATAGAGTAACTTTTTTTTGGGTGTGTCCTCATTCCACCAAAAGCTTGTGCAAATAAACTTTCTCAACCCATTCCGTCGTCGTGGGCTCCCGGGGTTGGCGTTCTTGCAATGGCCTGGGCATGCCCGCCCTGCCTCTTTATACCGAGGCCTGGTGTAATCATAGGACAGCCAGGCCTTAGACCAGCCTCATTTGTCTTCCCCAGTCTAATAAAGGATCCCATATCGCGCTATTTACTTTTTGTGCCAAATTAAATTCAAACCGTGCAGTGCTCAAAGCTGCCCGTAACCAGTTTTCATATGTGGGAGGGCTAGTGTCTTTCCAGAGTTTGCAGATCTCCCTACGCGCTATTATGATAAGATTAAAAAATAAAGCCACTTGTGCCCCCCTTAATAAACTAAGAAGCTGAATATCCATCCCGAAGGTGACTCTAACTAAATTTAACGTCAAGGACCCTTGTGTTTAAAAATGCCATCTAAGGCCTTCTCAACCATAGACCAGAAGGAACCCAGAGAAGGACAGTCATAAAAGAGATGTATGTCATCTGCTGCCACTAACCCACATTTTGAACAAGGGTGAGTCACAAACGTTGCAATTTTTTGGGGTGTGTAGTAGAGCCTGTTGATAGAGTAACTTTAAATGGCAATAAGTACATTGGTATGGGCTTCCTGTAGCAAAGGGTACTGATAACTCCTGGTGGACATAACCAACATGCAATATTTTCATATCTTCAGGTCATGTCTCTTGTTGGGAATGATAATGCATATTTTACCAAAGAAAAACCAAAGGAAATGATGGACAGAGTGTTGACAATACAAGCACTCACCCCCAGTCAACTGATCTGGGTTTAATCCATCACCGTTCTTTAGCCCACTCTGCCACCCCAGTTCAAACATGGCTATATGCAAATCAGTCTGACCCTGTGCCTCATGGGAACCGTCCAACCAAACTGTCCAGCCATGCCTTCCCTGGACCGGAAACAAGCTACCGAGGACTGGGTTCTGGCATTTCAGCCGTCTTCAGCCCGGCTTGCTTGAATCCAGTGGCAAAGTGAGCAAGGGACTCACGTCTGAGCATACCCTGCCAACTTATGGCGAACAAAGAAAAACCAAAGGAAATGAAGGACGGAGCGTTGACAATACAAGCACTCACCCCCAGTCAACTGATCTGGGTTTAATCCATCACCGTTCTTTAGCCCACTCTGCCACCCCAGTTCAGATATGGCCATATGCAAATCAGTCTGACCCTGTGCCTCATGGGAACAGTTCAGCCCGAACTGCCAAGCCATGCCTTCCCTGGACCGGAAACAAGCTACCGAGGACCAGATTCTGGCATTTCAGACGTCTTCAGCCCGGCTTGCTTGAATCCAGTGGCATAGTGAGCAAGGGACTCACGTCTGAGCATACCCTGCCAACTTATGGCGAACAAAGAAAAAACCAAAGGAAATGATGGACGGAGCGTTGACAATACAAGCACTCACCCCCAGTCAACTGATCTGGGTTTAATCCATCACCGTTCTTTAGCCCACTCTGCCACCCCAGTTCAGACATGGCCATATGCAAATCAGTCTGACCCTGTGCCTCATGGGAACAGTCAGCCCAAACTGCCAAGCCATGCGTTCCCTGGACCGGAAACAAGCTACCGAGGACCGGTTTCTGGCATTTCAGCCGTCATCAGCCCAGCTTCCTTGAATCCAGTGGCAAAGTGAGCAAGGGACTCACGTCTGAGCATACCCTGCCAACTTATGGTGAACAAAGAAAAACCAAAGGAAATGATGGGCAGAGCGTTGACAATACAAGCACTCACCCCCAGTCAACTGATCTGGGTTTAATCCGTCACAGTTCTTTAGCCCACTCTGCCACCCCAGTTCAGACATGGCCATATGCAAATCAGTCTGACCATGTGCCTCATGGGAACAGTCCATCCCGAACTGCCAAGCCATGCCTTCTCTGGACCGGAAACAAGCTACCGAGGACCGGCTTCTGGCATTTCAGCCGTCTTCAGCCCGGCTTGCTTGAATCCAGTGGCAAAGTGAGCAAGGGACTCACGTCTGAGCATACCCTGCCAACTTATGGCGAACAAAGAAAAACCAAAGGAAATGAAGGACGGAGCGTTGACAATACAAGCACTCACCCCCAGTCAACTGATCTGGGTTTAATCCATCACCGTTCTTTAGCCCACTCTGCCACCCCAGTTCAGACATGGCCATATGCAAATCAGTCTGACCCTGTGCCTTATGGGAACAGTCCAGCCCGAACTGCCAAGCCATGCCTTCCCTGGACCGGAAACAAGCTACGAGGACCGGTTTCTGGCATTTCAGCCGTCTTCAGCCCGGCTTGCTTGAATCCAGTGGCAAAGTGAGCAAGGGACTCACGTCTGAGCATACCCTGCCAACTAATATTCTTGAGTTCATTCCACAGTGGCACTAGGGATGGTGACCTTTTGGTGATAGAGTAACTTTAAATGGCAATACGTACATTGGTATGGGCATCCTGTAGCAAAGGGTACTGATAACTCCTGGTGGACATAACCAACATGCAATATTTTGATATCTTCAGGTCATGTCTCTTGTTGGGAATGATAATGCATATTTTACCTACACAGACTTTTCTTATATTTCTCTGCACAGGGAACCTGAAAATGAGGGTAGCAACGCCCACTGGTGCACAGCGGGAAACTATCTACAAGTAATATATATCTTTTTTTTTACCACGAAGTGCAGTCAAATCCAAACCATGGTGCTGAAAGTCCGCAGAATAATTGCACCCTTGGGGAAAGACTGGACTGTTGTTTTCCTTGTGCATAACACCCACAGACTAATATTGATCAATAGGATAACATTAAACCATTACTTTCTGTAGCTGTGCTGTGCTATCGAAAACGTAAGTACAGGTCAAAGTTTGCATAGGACCTGAAATTCTCCTATTGTTTATTACAGGCCCATGCAACTTTACAGGTGCTGTGGCATGGCCTTTTTTATCACAGCTCTGTGGGGAGTCATTTTTCTTAATCCGTGAAGTGCTAATCCCTCCATTTTTCTTTGTCCTACTTGATTCGAGGTTTTTTTACTATTCTACGTTGCAATTGAAAAATATTCTGAGATATAATGTTGCTGGCATTCCAGTTGGACGGTCGCATTTATCAACTTTAGCGACATTTTTGTTGCATGGTATCTAGTATCAAGCTTCACAACATCTTCCATGCGCTGAGCCGTCACAGCTCGGCCTCCACTATCCTGTAAGAGAGGAAGAACCTATGGAATGCTGTCGACCCATTGCAAGGGTAGCATCTTAAGCTATTGTCCAGTACCAAGAAGATGTAATGCCACATTTGAATCTGCTAATTTGTCACCTTTCAGATGTGGAAAATATCACAAGATTCTCATCCCCGGCATGAGAAGATACAAAGTCATGCAAAGATCAGTCTTCTAGTCTCGACGTAAAAACCGAGGGCTGAAGCCCAAGGAGTGGAGAAGTTTAGCCAAATGTCCAACATAGATATTAAAAACTGAGAGGAAGAGTGGATCCCTGTGAGACTTCACAGTTGATGGAACAAGGCTCTGATGAATAAGAGGACAGTACAAATAAAACTAACTAGGACTGGCATCCAAGCCGGAGCCGTGCCAATGAAGCCAGCCTCCCCCAGGTTGTCAAACAGGATGAAGTGGTCCCCAATGTTGAGCGTGTCTGATAGATCTTAAAGAATCAGAGAGAACATCACTATCTCCCACCAGTACATGGAGATTGTCAAGGATGGCAAACTGTGCTAATTTGGGACTGTTTCTTGGACAAAAGCCTTCTTGATTGTCGCCATGGACCAAATTCTAGTCACAGTATTCACTGAGTTGCATTGCCACCAATCTTTCCGGTAGCGTGGCCGAAGGTAACAAGGAAACGGGCCTAAATTTGAAAGTTTTTCTCCCTTTTCTCCTATGTCTGTTAATTGTCCAAAAGTAGCCCCTTTCCCCCTCACAGGCATTGAATCCCTTGCACTTGCCACCAGTACTCTCTAGGACCTCTGGGAGCCTCCTATCGGGCTCCATTAATCTGAGCATTGCGCATTCCCAGGTCTGGTGTTAACGACCTGTGTGCAGGAAACAGACATCAGAGCTCTGTAATGAGATGTAAATGGCTGTAGCTGACAAAATGCACCGGGTCCTCCTGCTTATTGTGCACAGCATGCTCAAATCAAGGCACCAGCCAAGGAAGAGGCTTTAATGTCTGTCTGCAGCCTCTTAATCCCCAGATGCTTGCCACAGTTAAAGGATTGAAGACATCAAGGCAAATGGTGCAGCTTGAAAGTACCTTGATTTAAACAATCAAGCACAGAAATCAGATACAATGTTAAAGAGTATTCGTATTTTTAGGTCTGTGTTAGCACTGACCTTTTCATTTTACTAAAACTATATGTATCATATACTTACAGACAGCCCTCTTAATTCAAGGGTCTTTTATTATGGCATTCAAACTATTCTTCTGCCCACTACAGCATCCAGCATGGGCAATGAGTCTACGTACACCTGCCACTGGCTAACGTCATTGTCAGTGTATCGCCTTGTACTCTTTCACAAGAATAACCAAAAGTTGTTCCCTTAATAGGCAGGGTCTACTATGGCAATGTGTGCTTTTTGAGACTCCATTTTTTTCCTTTGAATTTGCTGGCAGTCTCTCCAACAAGGACGTTTTTCAAAAAGTATGAAAAAATAAAACAAGCATTTACAAAGCCAAAAGGCTGGCAGCCAATGCCTTTTTTTAAAATGTTTTTTTACTGACAAACTGATGAGGAAAACATACCAGTACATATACAATAAAGAAAGCCAAAGTTTACAAAATAAATATAAGTAATTTCGATAACATATTTCATATTCCACTTAGTACGCAGATGGAACACAGAAAACACAATTCGTATTATTCATACTAGAAATAGAGCAGCAGAAATGTTGCAAGTGTTGCGGTTAGCTGAAGACCCATTACAAAGAGAAAGTAGTTAGATAAAGTCACCCCAAATATTTCCACATTTTCTTGCCACAACTATTAGCTTTGCCAATGTTTGTTTGGAATGATGATGAGTAGCTGTCATTTAAAATGATGCACTGTGTGCTCTCAAGCTCAATCAAGGAAGCAGATATACATCCTTTATGCAACACCAGACTGACAATTTATTCTATCAGGAATTTCCCTGATGTGTTAGACCTTTTCTACTTTGTCCATCCCCCCCAGATTAATTGCAGCCGGCACCAAGACAGCTGCAACCTAGATCAGATGCATTAAATAACAACGTTCATTACATTTCTGTAGGGCAAACTTGCTGAGATTCAACAAGGGAAAACCATACAGTAAATACTGTATCATGCGGATTTTGATGCATTAAATACCACATTCACATGTTACCCCCCAGCAACTCGTAATATGTGTTATTAACACACCCAATAAATAAAAAACTCCCCAATAGTGTTATTTACCAGGGGTGATAAATAGCACCTATACTTCTAATCAGGCCCATAGAATTGGAAGGCTCCAGTATATAGTTAATAGAGCTGTCAAGGTGTATCTTTTCTTATATGATTTATATTGCTTTCGATTTGCAGAGTAGCATGTTTTGCAATTGATGTGGCTGTTATTTTATGTTTGGAACCTAGGTTATGACCAGGGCCACTGGAATTATGAGGCACAGGAGGATCAAATCATGAGGTAAAGTTTGCAAATTATGCAGGAAGCATTATTATTGTGTCACTTTTACACGTTAACACAGTCTGGGGATGGATTTCATCTCATTAGCACCAATGTAAAACCCAAATGCACCAATAAGCAACTGAAGGACTACAAGTCAACCTTTGTGAAGAGCATTTCAGTTTGCCAGAACACGTGTCTTCATGTTTTCAGTAACTTTTGATCCATTAGATCTAACAACAAATTGTTGTTAAAATCTGCAGATTACGCAGTTGATAGATTATGTGGCAAATGCAGCAAATACATCCTTATGCACAAACTCTGCAACCGCAGAATCGCAAAATACCAGTGGCCCTGGGTATGACTGAAGATGAGTTGTAGGTTTATTAATGCTTTCTGATTGCTAATGTATCAAACATGGTGATGTTTTTGATGGTTGGTGATGTTTTTGATCAATGGCCTGGATGTTTTACGTTATGTTGCAGTTTATAATCAGCCATGTTTCTTGCAGAATGGGATTTTATGTTTGGTGATGTTCCCTGTAATCCCATTGCACGTTTTATGTTGTGTTTTGTTTTATGATTGATTATGCTTTAATAATGTGATGGGTTTATGTATGGGGATTTTTTTTAAGGATAGCCAATGTATGAGTGTTGAAGCTTTGGGACTGAAAGCGTTTCGTGGCTGTTTATTGCTTTGTAACTGCCTACATTTTTTATTTGTTTAGAACTAGTGATGCTTTATAGGTGCTCCTGTGTTATGCCTTTTATTATTTCGATTACGTAAAATTCACATTATCAGTCAAGTTTTATGACTGATGAGATTATGTTTGTTGATTTTTCGTAACACACAGTTTCCTTGCTGTTCTTTTTATAGATGTTTACATTGGTTGTTGCTTTAAAATGTGTTTGATGTTTATTCTCATTTTGTGACCTGAGAAGGATTTAGTTTGTTTAATTGTGTGAAGGGAGAATTTCTTTTTAAATGTTTGTTCTATGAAGTCTTATATTTTTGATGTTTCTAATCTGGCGATCATCAATAGTCAGCAAATTTACAGTATTAAAGCTATAGGTTTGTTGATGTTTAATGCTGGTGGCCTTTTGTGGGTTTTTGAAATGTTATAGTTTTATTGAGATAGCTAGGTGATTGTATGCGTTCTGAAGTGTAAAGTAGTTTTGGCATAGGGAAAATACTTCTCAAGGGTACCTAGGCTTGTAAATACAAATATTTGGGTCCTGTACATTGGCACAAAATGAGTCCTTGAACTTCTGCAAGACTCAGTTCTTTTGTAAAGAGAACATAATTCACATTTATAATAAATATCTTTCTACAGCGAATACGAGAAAAATATCTTGTGTAATTCATACTGAGACATAACATTCAAATTTCCGATTAGCACTTGAATCCATCCTGGGCTGTTACGTGTCCTCTATTATTAAAATATTATGGCTTTAAAGTCCGCTTCCGAGGGCAATGCCAGTTGTTAAAGGCCCTGACAGGGGCGGCTAGTACCCTTTGAATGTGCTGGGGCGAGTGAAGTGACCCACCACTTCCCAAAAACACAAATCCAAACAAAACACCACTCCCTTCAAAGGCCCAGAATAAAGTTTCTCTTCCTCCAAAAGACCCAAAAAATAAACTACAATACCATTTTAATAAATAAAATAAATGGTATTTGCCCAAGGCTCCCTGTCCTCTTCGGTGTTCAAATTCTGAATCTCTAGTCTGCTGTGGAAGTCAAACTTCCCTAACCAATCCAGACGCTGTTCTCATGCTATTAAGCAACGCGAGAGAATCGCCTGGATTGGATGGAGTGGGCTGGCTAGACGCTCCTTCAAGCCCTGGAGGCCTGTGCTTGAGCTTTACCCAACTGTCTAAGACAGCTGGGTGGAGAGCTTCAAAGTGCTCATGTCACTTTGGCCGGCTAAAGACAGCTTGCCAAAGTGGCATGCACACTTTGAAGTGTCTGGCTAGCCACTGCTTCAGACCTTTTTGCTGCCAATCGGCAGCAGATGGCATGGCCCTCATGTCTCTGGGTAGGCTAGCTGCTGCACTGCACACATCAATAAACAAGCACTGGCGTTGCCAATAGGTCTCGCAGTAGGAAAGTTGGAGCTATTGGTTTTGTAAATGACAAAGCCCTTTATGTATTTAAAATGATAACCAAAGTGAAAGGCATTGTTATTTGCAATTGTAATGGCTCCAACTGTCGTACTGCGAGACCTATTGGCAACGTGAGTGGTTTTTCGTGTGTGAGTGGCGTTGTGTGTGTGAGTGGCGTTGTGTGTGTGAGTGGCGTTGCGTGTGTGAGCGGCGTTGCGTGTGTGAGTGGCGTTGCGTGTGTGAGTGGTGTTGCGTGTGTGAGTGGCGTTGCGTGTGTGAGTGGCGTTGCATGTGTGAGTGGCGTTGCATGTGTGCGTAGTTGAGTGGCGTTGCGTAGTTGAGTGGCGTTGCGTAGTTGAGTGGCGTTGCGTAGTTGAGTGGCGTTGCGTAGTTGAGTGGCGTTGCGTAGTTGCGTGGCGTTACGTTGTTGCGTGGCGTTGTGTAGTTGCGTGGCGTTGCATGTGTGAGTGGCGTTGCATGTGTGAGTGGCGTTGCATGTGTGAGTGGCGTTGCATGTGTGAGTGGCGTTGCATGTGTGAGTGGCGTTGCATGTGTGAGTGGCGTTGCATGTGTGAGTGGCGTTGCGTTGTTGCGTGGCGTTGCGTAGTTGCGTGGCGTTGCGGCGTTGCGTAGTTGCGCGGCGTTGCGTGGCATTGCGGCGTTGCGTAGTTGCGCGGCGTTGCGTAGTTGAGCGGCGTTGCGTAGTTGAGCGGCGTTGCGTAGTTGAGCGGCGTTGCGTAGTTGAGCGGCGTTGCGTAGTTGAGCGGCGTTGCGTAGTTGAGCGGCGTTGCGTAGTTGAGCGGCGTTGCGTAGTTGAGCGGCGTTGCGTAGTTGAGTGGCGTTGCGTAGTTGAGTGGCGTTGTGTAGTTGAGTGGCGTTGCGTAGTTGAGTGGTGTTGCATGTGTGAGTGGCGTTGCGTTGTTGCGTGGCGTTGCGTAGTTGCGTGGCACTGCGGCGTTGCGTAGTTGCGCGGCGTTGCGTAGTTGAGTGGCGTGGCGTAGTTGATTGGCGTTGCGTAGTTGAGTGGCGTTGCGTAGTTGAGTGGCGTTGCGTAGTTGAGTGGCGTTGCGTAGTTGAGTGGCGTTGCGTAGTTGAGTGGCGTTGCGTTGTTGCGTGGCGTTGCGTTGTTGCGTGGCGTTGCGTTGTTGCGTGGCGTTGCGTTGTTGCGTGGCGTTGCGTTGTTGCGTGGCGTTGCGTAGTTGCGTGGCGTTGCGTAGTTGCGTGGCGTTGCGTAGTTGAGTGGCGTTGCGTAGTTGAGTGGCGTTGCGTAGTTGAGTGGCGTTGCGTAGTTGAGTGGTGTTGCATGTGTGAGTGGTGTTGCATGTGTGAGTGGCGTTGCGTTGTTGCGTGGCGTTGCGTAGTTGCGTGGCATTGCGTAGTTGCGCGGCGTTGCGTAGTTGAGTGGCGTGGCGTAGTTGATTGGCGTTGCGTAGTTGAGTGGCGTTGCGTAGTTGAGTGGTGTTGCGTAGTTGAGTGGCGTTGCGTTGTTGCGTGGCGTTGCGTTGTTGCGTGGCGTTGCGTAGTTGCGTGGCGTTGCGTAGTTGCGTGGCGTTGCGTAGTTGAGTGGCGTTGCGTAGTTGAGTGGCGTTGCGTAGTTGCGTGGCGTTGCATGTGTGAGTGGCGTTGCGTAGTTGCGTGGCGTTGCATGTGTGAGTGGCGTTGCGTAGTTGCGTGGCGTTGCGTAGTTGCGTGGCGTAGTTGCGTGGCGTTGCGGCGTTGCGTAGTTGCGCAGCGTTGCGTAGTTGAGTGGCGTTGCGTAGTTGAGTGGCGTTGCGTAGTTGAGTGGCGTTGCGTAGTTGAGTGGCGTTGCGTAGTTGAATGGCGTTGCGTAGTTGAGTGGCGTTGCGTAGTTGAGTGGCGTTGCGTAGTTGAGTGGCGTTGCGTAGTTGCGTGGCGTTGCATGTGTGAGTGGCGTTGCGTTGTTGAGTGGCGTTGCGTAGTTGCGTGGCGTTGCGTAGTTGCGCGGTGTTGCGTAGTTGAGCGGCGTTGCGTAGTTGCGTGGCGTTGCGTAGTTGAGTGGCGTTGCGTAGTTGCGTGGCATTGCGTAATTGCGTGGCGTTGCGTAGTTGCGTGGCGTTGCGTAGTTGCGTGGCGTTGCGTGGTTGAGTGGCGTTGCGTGGTTGAGTGGCGTTGCGTGGTTGAGTGGTGTTGCGTGGTTGAGTGGCGTTGCGTGGTTGCGTGGCGTTGCATGTGTGAGTGGCGTTGCGTTGTTGCGTGGTGTTGCGTAGTTGCGTGGCATTGCGTAGTTGAGCGGCGTTGCGTAGTTGAGTGGCGTTGCGTAGTTGAGTGGCGTTGCGTAGTTGAGTGGCGTTGCGTAGTTGCGTGGCGTTGCGTAGTTGCGTGGCGTTGCGTAGTTGCGTGGCGTTGCGTAGTTGCGTGGCGTTGCGTAGTTGCGTGGCGTTGCGTGGTTGAGTGGCGTTGCGTGGTTGAGTGGCGTTGCGTGGTTGAGTGGTGTTGCGTGGTTGAGTGGCGTTGCGTGGTTGAGTGGCGTTGCGTGGTTGAGTGGCGTTGCATGTGTCAGAGGCTAAATGTAGCACAGGGAGACCTCCAGTGGTAAGACAATCCAAAACAACTTAGAAAACATTTGACAGTATGAAGAGATCAAACTCATGAACAAGCGTGATACACCTAAGCTAAAAATCATGATAAATAACAACACACATTAGAAGTGAAACTGCAAGTACAGAAGGACCAGCTTTGCTTGTTTAAAACTCCCACTTCAGGCAGATGAGTGTAATGTGTAAAGCGTCTTGTGCACATGAGCAGATCGGAGTCTGGAAGCAAATACAAAGAAGAGGAATGACTGAGGCGCATTGGTGTGAAGCACATCAAAGGGCTTCTCCTCCCCTAATTAGCCGTTCTGGGGAAACTGAAAGTACGGCCGGCCTGCGGCCGGCCATGAATAATTAGGGGAGGAGAAGCCCTTTGATGTGCTGGGCTGGCTGGCCCTGAATGCGCGTGCATGTTATCACGTGGTTCACGGGCACTGCAAGAAAACCGCGGCTGAAAGGCCTTTGGTTTGACGAGAAAATAGCCGACTTGAATTCTCCCCATTTCCCATTCCTGCGGAATGGTAAAGGCTCGACCTAAAAATATAGTGACAATAATCTTTTCATTGCCACTTTATTTTTCTCCTGCATGGCTCACAGCAGACGGTGGGGTGCTCCTCCGCCCTAGTGAAGAAACCACCGCTGGGTTGTGAGCCCGAGTTATCGTTCCGGGCCGCAGGTGAGGGCCTGTAACTAGAGTGAGGGTCTTTAACAACCAGTATAGATAGAGGCACAAGCAATATAAGGCTATTAGCCACTGAAGGTAGAACAGTCTACATTAAAGGCCTGATGCACAAAGGTAAACCTACACTTTTGCGCTCGTTTCTGTTTTTTTACTAGTCGCAAACAGATTTTAAGAGTAGTTTCATTGAGACTGCGGAGTCTCCGCACTTGGGGCCGGAGACTCTGCTCATATAAAGATTGGACAGTCCTAGCTAGATAAGTCTGTCCTATCTTTCTATGTGCGAAGTCTGTGCCACAGGTGCGGAGACTAAAACTAAAGACGTTGTTCATAAAATTTGTTTGTGAATAGCAAAAAATTGTAAACTTGCTTAAAGGTGTAAGTTTACCTTTGTGAATCAGGCCATAAAGAGAGAGAAACAGAATGACAAACATTTGAATATAAGAGCAGAAGGCTTATACCAGCCACTATTAGCCCGACCCACTTCATTGTCTTCAATGGAGCTCCCAAAATTCCAATGTTTTAATTTTAGTTCAAACATGGGTGTAAATTGAGAAGAGTCCATAATTTACCTAATATGAGAAACTATGGAACAAACTCTTCTTTCAATCATTTAATCACCATGCCATACTCTACATGTCTTTAATAGGTATCAAACATATTGGTTTCAAATACTACACAATTCTCTTGAACATGAAAGAAACAAAGTTCTATGGGACATAGTGATGATGGCACAAGCTTTACTTAGGACATTTCTAGGGGCTGTGATGCCTATAGCCTAAAAAAATCTCAAGCGTCTGAGAAGAAACAAATCAAGTAGGGACAGAGTCCATAAATCTTGGTGCTGTGCACAAGATTCTTTTTGTGCCAAGTGTTTGCATGTTAAATGTTATTATAGACCTAAGTGACCAGGTGTCTTGTCAGTATATTAGTGTACTCACAGATTTAGTGAATCTGTTTGGATAGGAAAGTGGAATATTATGTATTATGGCTGGGTCGCCTTACCATGTGATACTATCACAATACCCCAAATATGGCCCCTTGATTCACACTAATACACTTTTAGCTCAGTCCTGGTAGAGTGGCAAAGAGCAGTCAGGTTTTCCTAGAGAAACATGTGTTAAGCATTTCAGAGAACCAACATAGACAATAAGTAATTGACACAGCTCTATTTTATAAAGATAGAGTATATTTTTATCCTAATTTAGATACCAATACAAACAAAATAGCATACATATAACTGGAGTTATAGATTTTTGAAGCAATATTAAATCAGTGCAGTAAAATACATGGAAAAGATAATATTGCTGTCAATGACAAAAAACCACAAGTGACAATCGGTCACTTGCAGGTCGAGATACGTGGAACCATTAAAGGGTTACGGTCATGCGGTCCCAAGGAAAAGGCCACAACAGTCAGATTAGTTTTACCAAGGCTGTGGTGTCCAGGTCGGGTGCAGAGTTGTCCTGGCTTTCCTCAGTTCTGAATTAGAGCCACAGGTGGTGCTTAAGTTAGATGATAGCTGTACTGTGTTCCCTATAGATGCAGCATCGAGGGTGGGGGTTAGTTACAGGATTGGTGACCAACAAGCTTTGGCAGTGGTAGAAACAGGGAAAAGGTATTGGAACTTCACTGGATCCGGGGGAGTGAGGTAGCGGCCTGAAAATTTGGGACAGGTTAGACTACAACTACCACAATGCACTGGACCACGTGTATTTGGGCAATCCCATGGAGGGCCAGGTGGCCAATCATTCTTTGGATCCAGCAAGTGTTTTTACCTACAGTTTGCAGGAGACTAGTACCACTAGTCCAGGAGAGTCTGAGGTGGCTTCTTGCTTCCATAGGGGTCCCTCACTTCAGGAGTGCTGAGTTTTTGTCAAGGACGAGGGTCATTCACTCAGTTACAAGTATGTTGCCACAGGGACAAATTATCCCTCTTTTGCTTTGGGGCGGTGGGCAAAGTCCTGTTGTCGGCGACATCTGTCTCCTCTTGGTTCTTTCATGATGCAAGATGTTCGGATCTGAGGTTCTGGTGTCAGGGGGGTCCCTTAAATTCTAGATTTGGGAGAATTAAAGGTGTGGGAGCGACTAGCCAATGGGCAGCCAGTCCACCCCTGAAGTGACCACATTTATGGATGTGTTTCACCATTTCTACCCAGAACCCTCTTTCTACACTGTCATTCCTAAAGATGGCAGAAATCAAATTTTGGGTATAGACCAGGCTGCTCACCCTGGAGGTGTGACCAGCCTTCTGTGGGTGTACACCTCTTTGAATAGCTAATTTCCTGCCTCCCTGGGTACAATTGTGCCTGGGGCAAGTAGAGAGCTGTTTCCTCCACCGGGAGTCAGCTCCAATGCTTATGAGAGGTGGTGTACACTTTGAAGCTCACTGCCTTGATGGGCCACTACACTAACCTGCTTGGGAAGAGGGAGGTAGGACCTCCTTCCTACTCAAGCCTTTGTTCCTGACCCCTGGGAGTGATCACACTGCCTGGTAGGAGGTTAGCCTTCTGTCTTGGCAGCATCAGGCACGGGAAAGAGTAAGCTAGTCAGCCAGAACACAGCGAAGCTGGGGTAACCAGGTGGGCAACCTCTACAGTCACCACCTGGGTGCATGCCACATCACCCAGGGTACAAGATTCATGTCAGGGGTGAGAAGGTGCGTTGTTTGATACCAAACATGAAATATTATAGTGGTACCATAATGGAGCTGCCAACTGCAAGACTGCCTGGCTGGCAGCCATGTTATCCTATGGGCCGCTAACATTTATATTAGTTTTCAATGGGGAACGCCAATATAGGGGCATATAGGCTTGCACTTAGATGTCCTCACCTTTAATAAGCTGCACTCTTCCTCCTTAGAGGTGTCTGACATATAGTAAAGGTAGTGCATTAGACTGTGCTACACACGGTGAGGGCCCAGTTCAGTCTGCAATGGTAGGCCTGCTGTTGGTAGTTTGATTGGGTCACCCAGGGTGGAACAAAAACCTGCTGCAGCCCTGGGGACCCCTTTACCACCAAGGCCCTGGGTACCGCTGGTACCATATACCAGGGATTTATAAGGAGGTGAAGTATTTCCCAATTTGGAATTACCAAGTCGAACATAACAGTTTGGGAGAGAGCACAGGGGTCTGGGCAGCTGCCTCCAGTACACTATCAGAGTCATAACCATCAGCATTTGGAGTAAAAAAGTGAGGTTTGGGGTCCATGCAAAAAGAAGCACTTTCCTACAGTCCTTTAATAGTGTTTGTGAAAGAAGCACAAACATTTGAACATTGTATGGTCCTTAGTCCTGAACCAATAACTCAGCGACGAATAGAATGATACAGTGACAATTTCTAATCCCAGCCCATGTCTCATACCAGCAACCTGACATACTCCAAACTTAGAACTTCTGCTTCAGCTCCTTCATGTATCTTTTTGCATTGGTCAGAGCCACACATTTACAATCCATAGTACACCCTCAGCACAGTGGTATCTGTTCAAAACATAATGCATTGTCATTGAATGTTTAAGTGGAGGAAAATAGTTGTCAGGTTAAAAAAGATGCAAATGGTCAAGCCTCTAAAAGCAACTCATATTGCAGAAGTAAGCTTAATATTAGAATCAAATATTGGTGTTCTGGCACGTTCTCTGCACCCGAGAAGAGGAATACGATTGTTTCTGCCATATTCTTTCATAAAAAGACACATGGAACCATAAGAAAAATGAACAACACAGATGGGCAGAAACTGTGTGGGCTAAACGTGCCAATTTAAGTTGTGCAGAGCTGAATGCCATCTGCACAATGTTTTAGGTAAACCAGCTGTAATTGATTAATGCAGAATAATTTTTTTAAAGCAGGCTTTTCTTAATGTGCATAAATTAACCAAATTGATGGACCGCTGGAGGTTGCATTTCTCCACACAAAATAATGAATCAACTCCAAAATGTACATAATACACTCACGGCTTGCCCATCTAGTGGTCCTGCATAACTTTAGTGATATGTTCTCCTCTCCTGAATGGAGTAGATTGGTAGTTTCAGCTGTGGCATGACCCACTTGCTCCTAAAAATGACTGCATTAAATCTCCTAATGCCAGGAGGGTGAATGTTGACATGAATATCTCTCGATCACATTCACCGAAAGGCAAGAAAACAGTAAAATGGTTACCCATAAGAAAGCAAGGACTCTACAACTTTCTTTAGCATAAACTATGACCCTATCAAGACCATTTTGAGAGGCACTAGCATTTCATAACGGTTGTTACAATAAAGCATTCATACTACGGATAACTTAATTTGAAACGTATATTAAAAAGATTGAACACTGGTTAACTTGAGCTAGAAATTATTTCCATTTCACAGTATACCGCAAGTGCTGTCTCAAGCAAGCGGGCTGGTTTAGAGGTGTGTTGTTAAGAGAACAGAGACTTTTTTGATTCGGCAAATGGAAATGTAAGTGTCCTAAACCGTGCAAACTGCTCTGGCTTTATTACAACCTGGTCAGAAGCAGTGGTAATACCTATTTTTAAAAAGGGGGATATTAATAACCCTGTGTGTTATCGCCCAATCTCCCTCCTTGATGCCCTAATGAAGGCGGCGGGAAGGATAATTCTTAATAGGCTGCAGGAATGGGCAGAAGAAAAGAACATTATCACTCATTTACAATATGGCTTCCGCACCGGGAAGGGTACAATCGAACAAGGCTTAAATCTAGCACTGTTAACTGCTAAATATACAGAGGCTAAGAAAGAAAGCTTATTAATTACATTCGTGGATTTAAGCTCTGCGTTCGATTGTGTGGACCATTCCATGCTGTGGAACACGTTAAATGACATGGGCATTGACCAACAGATTTTAACATTCATCAGGGAACTGTATAGGGGTGCAGGAGCCAGAGTACGCTATGGGACGGGGGGTGTGCTAAGATAAATTCAACATCAAAAGAGGTGTGAGGCAACGCTGCATTTTAGCGCCTTTCCTCTTTACGCTTTACATCAACACTGTGGGACAACACCTCAAGGAGTTCCAGTTCGACTACCCTGCTGTGGGAGGGAAGCCCACCCCCATCCTTTTGTACGCCGATGACGCTGCCATTATGTCACGCACTGTCATCGGCCTACAAAGGGCTGTAGCTGAATCCTCTGACTATATGGGTGCCCGTGGTTTAATAATAAACGTCTCAAAAACGTATTCCATGACATGTAGTACCCTGAAAAGAACAAGTAAAGCTATCTATCTGGGAACAAACAAGATTGAAAACACCAGCAGTTTCTCATACCTAGGAGTTACCTTCGATCGCAAAGGGAGTTGGAAAGAGGCAATGAGCACAAGAAAATTGGCCCTTAACAGGGCAAATGGTGCTCTGATCAATTTTTCAAGAAAACTAGGTGGGAGACCAGTGCGGGAACTGATCCAGATTTATAAAGCTAAGTGCGTTCCCACTGGTACCTATGGGGCTGGCCTTTGGGGAATGGTTAAAACCAAGCAGATACAACATATCGAAAATAACTTTATTCGCTATCTACTGGCTGCACCCAAATCAATGCCCATTTATTTTAGCCATGGCGAAGTGGGGCTACCGTTTATTGAAGATATAATCAAATCTTCTCCACTTCTCCTATGCCACATAATCTGGGTGACGCCAGAAACTTCGCTAAATAGAGAAGTGGTGCGAGACTTCCTATCGCTATATGGAGCCGTAAAGATCAAATGGCTCATCTATATTAAAGATATGTCATTGGAGTTGGGGCACAAAGAATTTTTTGACAACCCAACCTGTTTAGAAAAAATCCCAAAACGTACTTTTAAAAGATCTATCATGGAACATCTAGATAAAAAAAAGGTGGCACACTGAAAAAGGGAAGCAAACTGCCATGGCGAACCAGGAACTGATTCTTCATGCAGGGATACAACCCTATTTATTGCTAGATTCTAGCCCCTATACAAGAATGCTGCTGACTAGGTTTCGGGTGGACACCTTCTTTCGTTTGGTGACATTTACGACCTGTAACGATTGGTGCACATATTTAGTGAGGTGCCCATGTGATGAATCATCCCTTCAAACTAATATTCATTGCATCTTATTTTGTAAATTTTATATTACCCCCAGGAGAAGGGTTTTGATGCCAATCTTAAGGAAATGAGGCATAAGGGGGTGTAGAGCAGCTTTTTCTAGTTTGAAACAATTGGAAACGGAATTTGTGTTAAAATCAGTTTCCTCTTATCTTAGGATACTCATTGTTTTAAGGAAAACTATGTGATCTGGGTATTCCATGAATAGTGATTTGTAACTGTCTTGGTTGTTTCTCTTCCACCACTGCACTAAATCTAATTTTTCAGGTAGCTCGATATGTGGGCGAAAAAGTGATTGTTGTAGCATATGAATTATTCTTTTTAACTATGAAATGAATTGTGATTGTAATTTTTAAAAGTTTTTAACATTTTAATTGATTGTTATTATATGTGCTTTTATGATTTTGTAACACAAAAATCGATAAAAGCTAAATTTTGAATTTGAATTTTTTGAAGTATCAACGGGCACACTATCAAGGAACGGCGTTAAAATTATTGTCGCTTTAGCGGCAGAAAACTGTCGCTAAAGCGGCGATAATGGGCTTGATAATATGCCCTTGAGAATTCCAATAGAAGCCCAGGTACACACCAGAACATGGGCTTCTATTAAAATTCTCAAGGGCATATTATCAAGCCCATTATTGCTGCTTTTAGCGGAAAACTGCCGCTAAATCGGCGATAATGTTAATGCTGTTCCTTGATAATATGCCCCTAAGTAAGGGAGTGAAGATTGCTCATAAAAATAACCCAGCCAAAGCACTAAAAGCTTTTGGTGATACAATGCTTAGAACTATATATCTGACTTTCTGACTGACTGTACATGTACTTTGAGTTTTCCATCTTCAGAACCTTAAGCGTTTGGATAGAGGTATGTTGGAAGAACAAATTCACATTAACAAAGTAAACCCCACCATTAGATGGTTTCCTACTAGTTTCTTGAGTTTTTAACTATATCAGTCTCCAAATAGCAAACGGTTTGGTATTGGAAATTAAGTCGGATGTAATTCTACATCATATTCATTATCCTCAAAATTAGGAAAGACATATTATTAATTAAAGTGTCATCTTACTGGTTAACCGAGATTGCAATGTATGCACTAGAGTACTGGGTAACAGGAGGAGGTAGTGTTCAATCAAACATTCACCCTGATCTGACTGTTATATTCGGTGGCATGCAGAATTTGGTGTGAAATCATGAATTTCAGATGTCATTCGCATATTATTTTCAGTGGTGATACTTGCAGCTAGAGGTAGTTATATCATGGAGTAAATTCCAAAACCCGGTTTATGGGATAACACCCGGTTGAATAATTATATCAATCGTATCTGAGACACTCTTAAATGAGGACGGTAGCCTCCAAAATCTAAAAAAAGGCATATAAAACACAAATTTCCATGAAGTGGTAATTCCCAGATGACATTTCCTCCAGACTGGACTGTATGAAATCATACTGAGGACTTTAGTAGGATATAGTTCTCAATTACTAAATGGCCACCACTAGCATCAGTAGTACATTTCAATTACCTATTTCTTCACACATCCATGTCACATTTCACAAGCAGTAGATTCTGCTTACTTTGTCTATTCCATCAAATGCTGGTACTACAAATGTTTAGAACACTCCTAAGCCCAATTAATCTTTGAATACTCCAACAATTGCCCTTTTTGAGAGAATGACCTTGAATATGCCATATATGTTGTATCTACAGTCTCTTGTTTAACACTTGAAAAAATAATGCCATAAATTGGCTAGCCCTGACTGGCACTTGTCTATCTGGCACTTGTCTATCAGGTGCCTCAATGAATGACCCCTACGGATCAATGCCTTCACTCGTTTTCACATCCATATACATTACAGCTGCTATGGTAACTCAATTCTTCAAGTGTAATGTGATTGATGCCCATTGGAAACCCAATTATCATACTCTTACCCAGTAATGAAGCTCTTTTCCTTCCATCAAAACTCAGTTAACTAGCAGTCAGTTAACTTGTAGTCGGTTTCTCAGGGTTTTAGTCCCTCAGTACAGACCCGGCCAACATATCTCTCTGTGTGGCAGGTATTCATTTTTGCACATCAGTTGTTCTTCACCTTTGGCATTGCTACTCACAGTGATTGCATTTATAGTTATAATAAACTTAAATGTCTCTTTTGGTTATCTATTGGTATTGTGTATTTACACCTCGAGTATTGTGTCAATAATAATGTATGAAAGAAAACAATAATTAAATAAAAAAATGTTTCACTTAAGAAGATCTCTGTTTGGTATCATCTACTCACATTTATGGAAGCGATCTCACAGGAGCTCCTAGAGGTTGGTATCTTCACCACTTATGGACATTTCCATTTTTTTTTTTATTGGTCCTATACCACTGTGTTCCTCGAGGGGTTATACTTTCACTTTGCCTGCTCTTTGCTTACTTCACTTGAGCGCTTATTAATGCTTATACCATGAAATCCTTGGTACAGTGGCTGCCATGTTTAGGAACAAAACAGTACTACTAGTGCATAGTAAAGAAAAAAGTCACCATACTTAACAGTGGATGCATTACACTTGAGTAGCACATGAAACTAGAATTATTTTAGTTCTCTTGATGGTTAGAACAAGACAATTCATTGAAAGTATAGTAGGTCAGTTCTGGAAACGAAATGTGTAATGCCAGTAGAAAAAATCAAAATGTGATTTAATATGGTTTATTTTAATGTAGTCGTGTAAAATATATTCCAAAATGGCAGTCGAAAATTCCTTTAGGTACACAAAATTCTGTTTACGATTTTTACTTTATGGTGGAGCTGCATGTCAACTTAATTTAGCAATGGAACGTGATCTCCATGCTGTCAATCAAGGCATCAAAACGTTTCACGTGAAAATCAAAGTGACACAATGAAACAGAGACAAACATGATTGATAATAATGCTACCGAATGACATAGCAACATAAAATGACTCGTCACTTGCTGTAATTTACAAAAAGATACTGTGGCCAAGCATTTCTTATGTGCCCGCCAGAGCTACTGAATGGTGTGGTTGCCAAATGCCATGGCTGCCTAGCCTTGTTTCCACCTCATGCCTCTGTCTTGCTAAAACCTACATTTCCTGTCTCCTAATCTCTTTCTTGTGGGTTCTTTTTCATCAATTATTTCTCCATTTGTCACTCTTTTCTTATACTCCTTCCCCCTTCTTTATCCTTTTCTAATGTTCTCTCTTTTGCTTAGGGTCAAAGTCTGATGATAAAAAAATAATTCCAGACCTCAAAAATGAGTGCCAGCAACAGTCCACCTACAACCACCAGTACACATTTAGCACAGTTGGCAGGGGCACCCTAAGGCACGGGAAATCAAATGGGTCTTTGGCCCAGAGCACCAGCCCTTCAGGGGGCTCCCTGGGTAAGGTGACCAGATGTCTTTTCCTTCATGGATGCCTGTTCTGTGCACAAATAATGCTTGGAAAGGTACTTTGTGTGCCCTGTATTTTCAGTGCGAGAAGTCGATACCTAGTGTATTATGTCGCAATATACCTGCATACCAAAAATCTTTTTGGGCATCAGCCTGTCTGATTGTAAAAGAAAAAGAACGAACAAAACTGCCCTACATGTACCCAATGTTGCAAAGGTTCAATGTCAGCAGAATGCTGCCCAATACAAACACATGAAACATATATTACCTGGATTTGCTCTCTTTTACATTATTTATTGGTGCCTGTGTTTGTAACTTAGGTGCATTACCTACGGTTATAAATGATGAATTAACATAAAATGTAGATTACCAAACTTCAAAGGTCACACCAGAATTCAGGGGCAACATTCAGGAGTGTACACAGCAAGTCAGGGGATTCAGCAGACACTTTTCTTCCAGGTACAAAGCAATGTCTTTGTTTTATTGTTCAGGCAAACCCTGGTCAAATCTATGAGCATTTGATTGTGTTTACGAAATTTCAAAGATCTTTTTTCTAAGAAAAAGCTCATCGCTTGTAGACCGTCCTCATGTTTTATGGATGTATATAAACTTGAGATGTCAAGAGTTATTAACAACATGTCCGATTCCCATCTTGTTCCTTCAATAATATGTAGGAAGTCTTTAGTATCCCGTAAATAGGAACTAAGGGGCATATTAGCAAGGGGAAGTATCGCCGCTTTTTTGGCGAATTGTGCCGAGAAAGCGGAGATACTTCTAGAGCCCTATCCACAAGGGCATTCTAACGCCTGGCTCAAGCCCACTTTGCATGTCAGCGATAAACATCGCTAATGACATGCAAAGTGGGCGTTCCCACGTCCAACCACTTGTAAAATGTGGTTGGAGGTGGGAACACCCTATTACCAAGGCAGACGTCGGGAGAGGCAGACCTGCGATAAACTCGTTTATCTCAGGTCTCCCAACGCCTGCTCTGACCAGGTGTTAGGGCATTGATAACATGGGGGGTGGATCATAGCGCTGATTCCACCCCCCCATATTATCAATGCACACATTAGCGCATGAAAACAACGTTTGTTTTCATGTGCTAATGTGCCATATCGCCGACTATCGCCGGATTTCATTTCGCCTACGTGATGAGCATTGATAATTGCGCGCTATCACGGCGAAAAAATCCAGCGATAGCCGGCGATATGGGAATGTGCGTTGTGCGTTTTCTAACGCACTTCTAGGTAATATGCCCCAAATGTCTTTAACCAAAGGAGAAATGAAATGGTCGATGTATGTGGAAGTGTTCTCAAGTAGACTGTTTTTTGACGACACAATGGGCCGTCCTGGTGGCCACACCTTGCTTTTATGTACCTTGGGTAGGTGATAAAACGTAGCAATTCTGGATGGTCACATTCGAGATAATGTAGTCTTCCTGGTCCAATATCCCTTCATCTCTCCATCTTGTAATCAAGTATGAAAAGTATGAAATGCTTTTGAGATATTGTTGTCTATTGATAGGAGTGTAGTTTTCCTTCCTCTTCAATTGAGATAATGCCTCATCCTCATATTGCATTTTATTTAGAATAACCACGTTCCCACCCTTATCTGAGGGTTTTATGATTCTAGTCTCATCTTCTTTTGATTTTTAGATAGTCTCCCATTGGTCCTTGGTTAAGCTCTTCTTTTTCACATTGAATTTCTTTTTTTGCAGATTTCTAAATTCATCGATGACAACCTCTTGAAAGGTGTCAATCGCATCATATGGAGTTCTTGGGATGAATCTGGATTTGGTTTTCAATTTACTTTTGCATTCTTTTTGTGCAATTCCAGTTTCTTCCAACATTTGTGTTGTATTGACTTCCTGATTCTCTTGAAAGTCTGAATCGTCATCTAGATCATGAAGTGTCAGGATTGCTTGTAAATCAGCTCCTGCCAGTTGATCAAACATTTCTTTGTCCTCTGGGGATTGCATTGTCCCTTTCTTAGGATGCAGATAGTGTATTTTCATTATTTTGATCTTCCGAATGAATTTGTATAAATCTATACGCATTTGAGTGTAGTCAAAGGCTGGGGTAGGGCGGAATGTTAAGCCCAGTTGTAATACTGCCACTTCAGTTTCAGTTAGATCTTTATCTGATAGATTGATTACGGTTTGCTTGGTTTCATTCAGTTCCATCGGCCCCCGTTTGCTGCGGGGTTACGATCAGGGTTGAACGCTCCGTTTCAGTTTTTCTTACCCCTTCTTGTCTTCCTCTTCTTGCTTCTGGAGGGGTGTGATTGTGGGGCTGGCCTCTGTCTCAGGCCCCGCATCAACTCGTACTCTTGAATAAAAGTGGTAGGTTGATTTCTTTCACCACCTTCTTTATCACTCAGTACTTGTTCCCCCTCTGAGATTTCTACCTCTGACTGTGAGGTACTTAATAGTATCGGCGTTTTCTGCTTTTCAGATTTTAATTCTGTTCAGGGAGCATCATATTTCTTGGCGAACGTTAGAATTTGTCCATTTTCATAGTCACATTCGTCACGTAAGAATATTGGGCCAGATGCATCAAGCATCCATTTTGCGATTCCTTATTAGCGAAAATTAAGGAATCGCTAATAAGGAATAGCAAAATGGAATGCATCAAGCAATCTCAAAAAAAATAGCGATTCCTTAATTGCGACTAGCAAATTGCGAGTCGCAAATAATGAATACCTCCCCATTCATTCCTATGGGCCTAGAGGCCCATAGGAATGAATGGGAAGACAATCTCAATTTGCGAATCGCAATTAGCGATTCGCAAATTGAAATTGCGTTTTCAAGGGTGCAGGGGTGTCCAAAGGACACCCTGTTACACCCCTGAATGCGATCTGTGCACATATGTTGCGCACACACATGCCCTTAGGGCATGTGTGTGCGCAACATGAAACTTTGAAAAATGCACAAAAGTGCATTTTTCAAAGTTTTTGCAAATTACCATGAAGTTGTACTTCGTGGTAATTTGCGTGCCCTATTAGCGAATTCGCTATTTTTGATACTTTCATGCATTGCATTTAAGGAATCTCAATTTGAGATTCCTTAAATGCAAACAATCGCAATTTAGCGAATTCTCTAATTGCGATTTTTGCATTTGGGTTGATGCATCCCAAATGCAAAAATTGCACTTGCAAAGGGCCAGATTCTCAGAATCTGGCCCTTTTGCGAGCGCATTTCGCTTGATGCATCTGGCCCTTAGTTTGTTTTCTCAATTTGATGGTTGCCTCGTGATCAATAAGGCGTTTCTTCATTAATTGCCGTAGTTCATCACTCTTTTTTGTATCTTTTTCCCACTTATTTTCTTCTCAATTTCTTTGATTTCTTCCTGTAACTTGATTCTATCACCTTAGGCGTATTTGATTAATATTTTAAGCATCTCTTTGGTAACTTCCGTTGTATATTCCGCCCATTCCTTAAGTAATGCTGGGTCTGGATTCTTATATGAGGGAACTGTGTAGATCCGCAATCCGCGAGGGACTCGACCAACCTCCAAATATTTCTGTAGGCTGGTGGCTTCCCACCACTTTCTTATTTCTCTCTCATATGTTTTTCTAATGTCACATACAGACTTTTTAAAGTTGTTGGAATAGTTTTACTGTTCTGTCCGTTTTTATGTCCCCTTGCTTCCCCTTGTTCGTGAACAGGCTCTCTGGTGCTTCTTCTCTCTCTGCATCTGAAAACATGATACTCTGCAGCCTTCGATACATGTTTTTAGCTTTGAACCATAACATATCTACTGGTGTCTGAGATATATATACATATATATATATATATATATATATATATATATATATATACATATATATATATATATATACATATATATATATATATATATATATATATATATATATATATATATATATATATATATATATATATATATATATATATATATATATATATATATCCTCAAGACTTTCTCCCAGCTGGGAAAAACGGGTCGCACAGCCAACTTTGGATTTTAAACAGCAATCCTTTTTATTTTACTCATTTCCAAGTGCAACAGGAAATCAACAGGAATCTACGCGTTTCGGTGTCACCGAAACGCGTAGATCTCTGTGCCTGTTGCCCTTGGAAATGAGTAAAATAAAAAGGATTGCTGTTTAAAATCCAAAGTTGGCTGTGCGACCCGTTTTTCCCAGCTGGGAGAAAGTCTTGAGGATAATAGCGGCTTGGTTCTGCCGCAGGATACCGCACATGCGTGAGCGCTGCATAATCTCCCGAAAAGGAACTGCTTTGGAGGTATATTAAGAGGGAGGCAGCGACCGCCGATGCTGTGAGACATAAGAGGAAGCCTGTTTGAAAACGGACATATACAGCGCTGACTTCAGCAGAGCAGAACGCAACAAAAGAACACGCGCTAGGAAGAAACGGTAAGCGTGTGCTTTGAATGGATGCGAGTGAAAGCGTCTGCTTAGTAACATACCAGCATCAGGCTTGTCATCGGAAAATCGAGTGACCTAGTTAAAAACCGCAATTGTTCCACTGTGAGTCAGCGGGTTCAGAAAACTACTATTGGTCATTCAGAAAGTACCGACCAACAATTGGGGGACAACAGCAAATCCGCCTGCAAAAGTAACTTTACCACTGAAGGGAGACAATAAACACAGGCACAAACATGGAAAAGCGCGAAGCAAAACGCGCAACGAAAGTAACCGAACTTTTTGACAAAACAACCCCAAGAGAAAAAACGGGTGTAGTGTCAACCTCGGGTAAAACGGATGTGAGAAGCAAATTAAAAAACTGGGAAAAACTGAGCCGCAAGGAGATCAATAAATCCTGGGAAATTATCACGTTAGAGAAATATTTGGAAGCAAAAATGGTACCCAGGGGTCTGAGAATATTATTGATGCCCAACAACAATGACGCATCTAATGAACTATTAGAAGAATGGGGCGAACATATCCTTGGGTCATCTTTGGGACTAATTGCCATTCTAATAAAACACATAAACATAGCTTTGGAAAAGCTTAAAGAAGAATTGCAGGAAGTAGAGAAAGAAATCAACACCTTAAAATTAACATCTGAAATGACCAAATTTAAAGAGGATCTTGAATCAGAAATAGAAAAACATGAGGAAATCGTAATGGACAGGAAACATTCCAAATTCATTAGAGACACTAATGACTATGCGGATGGACGCATTTTCTCATTCGCAAGGAAATTCGATGGCTTGAAGGAACAAATGGCTTGGTCGAGTATGTCCAGTTTAGCGTCCTCCACAGTATCCACTGAACAACTATCCAGAGACGAAAATGAGAACGCCAAAAGGATGCCTTTTTTAGGGGACATGCGCCTCATATTGCAACAAAGATATTGGGAACGGAACCGCCCTGCACCTCAATTCCAGTCACGGCGAGGAAGGGGACGAGGCAGACAATGGCCTGGAAAAAATGCCACAGAAGAGGAAAAAGGAGCAAGCGGCGGAACAGAGAGGACTGGTGTGGAGACGCGAACGATGAGACAGAGGAGAAAATAATGGATGAACTACAAGTAATCAATTTATCGGAAAGAACATTGACCACAACTGAAACATCTTTATTGAAGAGGGGGATAAACTTTTGTCCCAAAAGCCACATGAACCTGGCACAGGTGAGAATAGACTTATACCTGTACATAAGAAAAATCAAACTAGCTAAAGCATTCCGGGAAAAATCTTTGAAAGAAAGAGACACTATCGCAGTAACATCTAATGAGGAAAATGTACCACTAACGGATGCAGAAGGTTTTCTGACGCTAATGAACATCACGCAAGATCCAATGCAGGAAGTGACAATATCACAGGCCATAGCCCAATGTGGAGCAGGATTGAGCGGTAAAAAACCGAAATCAAAGTTCTATCCACAACTAAGTCCTGGGAACACAGTGGACCTGTTTCAGGAAGCAGTTATACAGGACTTATACAAAATGAAACTGAATTATGGTCCAGATAATTTATCGAAAGAGGAACGATTGGCTCTAAAGCAGCTAACGGAGGATGACAAAATAGAAATAAAAGTTGCCGACAAAGGCGGCAACGTGATAATTCAGGATCGTAGTGCATATGAAAAGGAAGCAAATCGACAATTGAGGAACCCTATGCATTACGAAAAACTCAAAACTAACCCAACAATGGAACTTAAAAAGACAATTGATGCAAAATTAAATTGTTGGAAGGACAATGGATTAATTGATGATATGGAATTGAAATTTCTTACTGTGCTCACCCTATTTTGGCAACTATTTATTTTTTGCCAAAAATTCACAAGGACCAAAAAAAACCACCTGGAAGGCCAATAATTTCCGCGAAGGGCTCATTACTAGAGCCAATGGCAGAATACGTCGATCACTTCCTAAAACCCTCAGTATCAAAATTAAACTCCTACATACAGGATACAAGTGACCTACTAAGGAGCCTGGTAGACACACCATGGCAGGAATCGTACTGGCTTATTTCAATGGATGTGATTGGTTTGTATACCAATATTGACAACGATATGGGTGTGAAAGCTTGCAATTTCTTCTTAAAAGAAAGAACTTTGGAATTTAACAACCACAATAAAATGTTGGAAGAAATGTTGACAATTTGCCTGGAACAAAATATTTTCACCTTTGCCGGTGAAATCTACAAACAACGGAGCGGGACGGCCATGGGCTTTTCCTTCAGTCCATCGTACGCATGCCTCACCATGGGGTGGTGGGAACAGGAAATAGCGTGGAACTCAAAAAATGAATGGTCGGTGAATAAAGTGGTGAGTTGGAAGCGATTCATCGATGATCTATTCATGATCTGGGATGGAACAGAAACAGAATTCCAAGAATACTTTCAGACAATGAACACCAGTGTGAAAAATCTGAAATTCACATACAACATGAGCAAGGAGAGAATAATATTCTTGGACACAGAAATCTATATAAAAAATCAGCAAATTCACACAACTCTCCATCGAAAAGCAACATCTACTAACGCCACGTTAGAAGCTACCAGTTTCCACCAGAAGTCATTACTAAACAGCATTCCTTACGGCGAATTTTTGAGAATCCGGAGGATATGCAGTGAAGAAGATGAGTGGAAGAGGAACAGCAAACGTACAATGGAAAGATTCGTTCAAAGGAAATACCCAGTACAAACAGTGAAAAACAGCCTCGTCAAAAGTAGTACAAAAACACGCGAGGATTGCTTGAAGAGAAAAAACAAAGGAGATGATCCTGAAGCAAATAAAATTCGTCTAATAACAGACTATTCACAAGAAAGTGAAAAGATTGGCAAAATTCTCCGAAGAAATTGGAAGTTGTTACAATTAGACAACACTGTCAAAGAGATCGTTGGAACACATCCCATAATAACCTACAGGCGTGCTAAAAACCTTAAGGACCATCTGATACACAGCCACTTCCAGAAAAAGAGACAGGATGATTGGCTGAAAACTAAAGGTTTCATGAAATGCCATGGGTGTAAAATGTGCCAGATAGCCAAGCCAACAAAAGAAATCATTTTGGCCAACAAAAAGAAATGGAAAATCAGACAATGTATCACGTGCAAAACACCATTCACTGTATATGTTGTGGAGTGCCCTTGTCCCATGCAATATGTTGGAAGTACAACTGTTGAATTGAAGAACCGAATCTTGCAACATATGAGGGCCACAATTCACAAGGACCGCTCAAATGCCATAGCCAAACATATGGAACTAGCACACCAGAGTGATTGGCAAAAACTGAAATTTTATGGCATTCAAACAATTTTTAAAGGTGAGCGGGGGGGTGATCGAGCGAAAAAACTGCGACAAGTTGAATCGAAATTCATCATTAACCTGAGGACCCTGCACCCCAATGGGTTGAATCAATCGGAGGAGTTGTATGTGCACCTTTGAACAGACATTAATGAATCAATTTTGCAAGGACTTGTCTTCATAACAAGTATGAGTCAGCCTATTGAAAGGCAAATCAAACATTGATATTCGAGGCCTAATGGAAGGCACATGACTAAAATGCATTTAATTTTGTAAACTTGTAATTAATTATTAATTTTGATGCACACTTTTTCACAAACAGTTTTTGTCAAAAATTCGCAAAAACTACAAGGACCACAATCCTTAGCACATCATGTGACAGGAAACACAGTTTTTTGAAAAAATGAAAAAAATTGTTGTGGTTAAATGTTTGTGGGTGGGGCAAACCCAGTGATCGTGAGCAAGGTGGAGTGACACCGAAACGCGTAGATCTCTGTGCCTGTTGCCCTTGGAAATGAGTAAAATAAAAAGGATTGCTGTTTAAAATCCAAAGTTGGCTGTGCGACCCGTTTTTCCCAGCTGGGAGAAAGTCTTGAGGATAATAGCGGCTTGGTTCTGCCGCAGGATACCGCACATGCGTGAGCGCTGCAT
Organism: Lissotriton vulgaris; assembly: GCF_964263255.1. Taxonomy (NCBI): domain Eukaryota; kingdom Metazoa; phylum Chordata; class Amphibia; order Caudata; family Salamandridae; genus Lissotriton; species Lissotriton vulgaris. Next base: position 1,434,865,747 of record NC_141695.1, on the reverse strand, counting down.
AATCTCCCGAAAAGGAACTGCTTTGGAGGTATATATATATATATATATATATATATATATATATATATATATATATATATTGACAGCTCGCGTGCTTAAGGAAACACACAGCACTCGCGGGATAAGTTCAAAAGGGATTTATTTTTCGAGGACGCGTTTCGGCTTTGCTGCCTTCTTCTAGCTCGTAAATCCTGACCAGTTCACATTGAGGGCGCTTTTGAATCACAGGATGGAATTCCATTGGACGCACGCAGGACTGAGACAGGATTGGGTAAGTTCATGTTGGATCCCATTACTGGTTGTGCTTACTCATGGGTGAAAAAACTCCTGTTCACTGCTGCCGTTTCGTGCAAGGTTTTCCCTCAGTGTTACTGTTGAACATCCCTCGTCCTGCCAGAGGGCTTCGCGTATTCACGGGCCAGGGGGCGGTAACATCCAAATCCCTGACCCCAATGACCACAATGCCTCTCTGGTGTTGCCATGCGTTAGTAGTCAAGGTACTTCGCTCCGTTTTCCACCAGGACGCGGCACTCTTCTGGACGGGTGCTGTTTTCATGGAGGTGGGTCCATGTGTAACATTGACAGCTCGCGTGCTTAAGGAAACACACAGCACTCGCGGGATAAGTTCAAAAGGGATTTATTTTTCGAGGACGCGTTTCGGCTTTGCTGCCTTCTTCCAGCTCGTAAATCCTGACCAGTTCACATTGAGGGCGCTTTTGAATCACAGGATGGAATTCCATTGGACGCACGCAGGACTGAGACAGGATTGGGTAAGTTCATGTTGGATCCCATTACTGGTTGTGCTTACTCATGGGTGAAAAAACTCCTGTTCACTGCTCCCGTTTCGTGCAAGGTTTTCCCTCAGTGTTACTGTTGAACATCCCTCGTCCTGCCAGAGGGCTTTGCGTATTCACGGGCCAGGGGGCGGTAACACCCAAATCCCTGACTCCAATGACCACAATGCCTCTCTGGTGTTGCCATGCGTTAGTAGTCAAGGTACTTCGCTCCGTTTTCCACCAGGACGCGGCACTCTTCTGGACGGGTGCTGTTTTCATGGAGGTGGGTCCATGTGTAACATTGACAGCTCGCGTGCTTAAGGAAACACACAGCACTCGCGGGATAAATTCAAAAGGGATTCATTTTTTGAGGACGCGTTTCGGCTTTGCTGCCTTCTTCTATTTGTGTTTTTTTTGTTTTTTTGTTTTTTTGTTTTAATAGATAGAGATATTGATATGTAATATGTATGTATGTATACAGATAGAGTGCCTTACAAAGGGGAGGGCACATTATGGAGGAAAATGGACTGTATTGAGAGTGCAGATCATGTAGTACATTGAATTGGTAGGGATGAGTCCTGGAGGGGTGGACTGGAGAAATGGAGAGTTGGTGCAGGATGGGCACAGAGGGGGCGTTGGAAAAAGGAATGCAGAAGAAGAAGAGGGGCAGCGTGGTACGTGTAAGAGTTAAAACAACCAAAGGAAGAGCATGGTGAGTGGAAGAGCGAATTTAAGTGAAGAAGAGGGATGGAGTGATGAGTGGCAGAGAAAGTATTGGGCAGGGGATGCAGGTGTCCTTAACAGGATGACCCTAGCCACGAGGTTCCTTGGAGCTGCGGGGTTGCTTAACAAGCAGTATCTTGACTCACTGTCTGAAGAGGTGTAGGGCGGGAGGGTGACCTTCAATTGGATGCAGTTGCACAACTCTTGGTATGTAGCAGCAAAAGGCCTGTGTGAAGATATTGAAGAATCAGAAGCACAGAATGGCTATATCGTATGATCTAAAGAATCATGCAAATATTCCAGAACCTGAAGCTTATGCGCATACACTATAGGGTCTGAGATGCCATGCTTACCTATTAGCATCCCAAAAATCCTATATTCACATTTACCAGACTCTGAATCACAATGCATCCATGCTGAATGCTCCCACTGCCAGGACTGGACGCTCTGCAGAAATGTGCTATTTTTACTCATGGTCTCTAAGGACATTCCAGGACATAGCAGATAATTCCATACCTTGCTCCGAAATGGAGTCAGTGTTTTCAGGAACACTATTTTCAATACCTGATGTTTCCTTTAAAACCCTAACATATTCTAGGAGCTGCTTTGCTAAATCACGTCAATAAACCAGTTGGACAAACACACCTAGGAAGAATGAATTGGAAAAAAAACTGAAAGTGCAGGATTGTAACTTTGTCCCCGATGGCACAGTCATCTGGTAACCTTATCCATAATGACACATAAAATAAAAATGATAATGGCAATGCCCTTTTCGCTTCCTAGAAGCAGATTTAGCGACCGGAATTGTTTTAAAGAGGCACACCGAGGTTATCGTTCACTTTAATTAGCCCGAGAGCAGGAAACGGTCCCAAGGTGTGTGGGCTTGCAAATTAGTTTTAGCGCCTTTCTGTCCACCCTCCTCACCATGTCAACTCTGCCTGTCACCCTGCCAGGCCATCCTTCCAAATGCGGCGCCCTCCACTCCTTTTACCCCACTCCCATCTTCTCATCGCTCTTCCCCTCCCCTCTCCCTCCCTTTCCCATCTCTCCACTACCCTCACCTCTTCTGTCATCTGTCCTTACCTCCATTCGCCTCTCCTTTTCTCTCCTCTCCCCTCCTTTCTTCTACTCTCCTCTCCCACGCCCAATCTTTCGCCCGCTCACTGCATCCCTTCCTTGCCCTCCTCCCACACCCATATAACCTATTTTAGTCTGCTCCCTCTTTCTATCTCATTTTGACAGCTCGCATTTGACATGCAGTAATTAATAACACATTTTTTTCTCCCACCTGCTGCTCCAGAGTTAAGTTAATTAGGAGCATCGTCGCGCGTTGTCTCTTCCAGTGTTTGATTTGCGCCGGTGGTTGCAGGTGGGACACACCCACACTCATTTTTGGGGACCAGCACTTATCCTTCCTCGTCATACTTTGACCCAGAGCAAGAGAGAGTAAAAACACAAAAGGGGGCAAACAAGGGTTTAAGAGAAACATAGAAAAATAGAAACAAAGCATGAAACCAAGGCTAAAAAATAAGCTAAAAAGTGGATGAGCGAGGCATGAGTGGGAATGAAGACTAAGAGGCCTTAGGGTTTGGTAACTTGATCATTCAATAGCACCGGCCGCGGGATTCTGAGCAAAAGACACCAGAATTTATACTTTTACAAATTAAGCACTGCCTCCTCTACATCCCTCCCCCCCCAGCGCAGTGTAACAATCATCCGCCACAATCGTGCTAAACTGAAATTAATTTACCAGCTGTACAGAAGGGTCTCTTCCTGCTGCTGCTTAACAGAATGTGACTACAAAGAACATGTCTGTGCCTGAAAGGCAGTGCTATACGTGGGTTACATATAGTTCCTTCTGATTAGTATCTCACGTAAAGATGACGCCAATGCCTTATGAGAGCTATGATTGACAATCCTGAAAATAGAAGAAGCTAGTTACCTCAGCAGGTACTCCCCGGCAGTGGGAGTACCTGCAGGGCGGTGAGGTGGGGGTGGGGGGGTGGGGGGGGGGGATGGGGGAGGAGGGCAGGGTTGGGGGTAGTAATGTATGGATTACAGAGTTTTACAGGTAAGTAAACATTTAAATAAAACGAATTTCGTTTTATTTATTTAAATGTTTACTTGCCTGGGAAGCTCCGTAATCCATACATTACTACCCCTCACCATGCCCCTCCCCCTCCCCACGTCACCGCCCTGCAGGTACTCCCACTGCCGGCCGCGACTGAGTTACCTGTAACATTACGTTTGTCATGGATAAGATAACTCTGCCATTTCATTTGTGGGACTTTTCATGCTCTTTGTTAAGGCAAGAATTAGAACAATTCCGTGTGCACAAGACTGGAAGGGGTCAATTAATATGCAATGAAGTTGTGTTAGAAATTGGGTTGTTCGTTCAGGGGAGTGTGAGCCCTTCTCAAGCAGCAGCCACATTCTTTGTCAGGGTGGTCTGCAAAGAATCACTAAATTAACCTCTGCTTAACCTTCTGGTAGATTGGCGCAAAAGCCGTAAGGCTTAATTTAGAGGCAACGCATAAACTATTCATGCTGTCCACAAACAGCAATAAAGTGAAAACACAAAACCAGAAAAATACCACACCAATTTAGAAAAAATATTAGGTAAATTACTTGACATCCCAACAACAAACATCCAATAAGTAGAATCGGTGATATGCAATTTTAAAGATTTAAGGATAAAAAAGGATGGCTTTGCTTTGCAGCTTAAAGCTTATAAGAAACTGATATGGGAGGCTAAACGGATCTACTTTTCTAATAAAATCTTAGTGTCCGAAAATAAAACCAAAGTAATATCCCACACAGTTACTGAACTCTCCAACCTGGATCGCTTACATGCTCCAGTGGTTCCCACTCAAAAATTGAGCAGTGACTTGAATGTATGCTTCATTGAGAAAATTCAGATGATGAAAGATGGCACCCGTTAGGCTCTCTTACCAGTGTAGTCGCCTCAGAAGATATAAACCATAAAAATCTTACAGCATTTCCTGCAATAACCAAAGATGTTCTCCTGAAGCTGATGAATAAGTACAAATCAATCTGGCTCACCAAATGATGCTTGACCCGCCCGCCCCCCCCCCCACCCCCCCGGATCCAGAAAACAATTTTTCTGAGCTTCCTGATCCGTCAATTTCTCTGCTAAACGTATCCTTAAGCCAGGGCATGGTCCCCCACACTTTTGAGCAATCGGAGGCAGTTCCATTGCAAATAAAAGCTGGGGAAGATCCTTTGATTCTAAAATATGATTTCCCCATCTCGTTACTTCCTTATTTAGCTAAGATATTGGAGGCTCATTTTGCCCAACACCTCTGCTCCTTTCTAGAACACTGCTCCTTTCTGGACTCTCATCAGGCGGGTTTTCGTCCCACTCATTCTACAGAAGCAGTTATACAATCCATAGCTGATAACATGAGTGAGGAGGTAGACAAAGGACGGGCCCAGGCATTAGTCCTTTTTGACCTGTCGGTGGCCTCTGAAATGGTGGATCATGACATCTTAATTAACTGTGTCAAGGCCTCTGATTTGCAGGGATTAGCATTAGATTGGCCGACATCCTTTCTCTCAAATCGGTACCAGTCGGTCTTCCTTTTTACCTTCTGCTCTTCCAAGGCCGGACTTGAGTGTGGATTATCACAGGGCTCTTCCTTGTCTCCCCTGCTATTTTAATCTCTACATCCTCCCATTGATTCACATTCTACAGAAGCAAAGAGTGAAAATATACAACTACGTTGACATGCAGCTAATCTTCAATGTTGACAGTTCTCTGGAATCTATAGAAATGTTTTAGATCGCTATGCTCTAAATCCGTGACTGGGGAGCTGTCATCAGTTGAAGCTGAACTCAGATAAAATTGAAGACTCAGATAGGCGTAGTGACCTCGTCCTGTTTTTTCTACTTTGAAAAGAGAAATAAATTAGGAAATTATTTGAAATGAAACCCAACATCCAGATTATAATTGCCCATGTCAGGTCACAACTTAATCATGCAGATTCTCTCTACGTCTGCCTTCCCAGAGGCTCCAACTGGTTCAAAAACAAGCAGCTAGACTGGTTTGGCACCAGCCTAGATTTTGTCACACCACACCTCTGCTTGCAAAATTACACTGGCTTCCAGTCGCTCAGAGATGCCTCTTTAAAACCAGGTGTATGATCTTCAAATCTCCATATGGCAAAAACACATTTTTGTGACCTCTAGAATTCTGAATTATATGTCCAAGCGCAATCTGAGGTCTGCGCTCCAAAATCTATTAGAGCTCCCTATGTTCAACAGGAAGAGACTGGGTGGATCCAGTTTTTCTGTGCTTGCCCCCAACTTTTGTAGTTTCCTACCCCCTATATCAGAGCCACAACCTCCTATAAATGTTTTAGGTCTGTATTAAAAACCTGGCTTTTCAGACAGGCGTATGGCTAACATCGGAATTCCCTTTTGGCACAGTGCTTTTAGTGTCATCCAACCTTCTGGGTGTACATACGCGTTATACATTTGCTATAACAACATAACAAGGTAAGTATAGGACCTAAAGGCACAAAGCTCCACCTTAAGTTATCTGGTCATGCTGGACCAGAAATAGTCAGATGTTTAGGCCAACTGCGATAGAGTGCAGGTCGGGCACAGGACCAAGTTTGGCCCACTGAGGATTGTCCCTTATGTCCTTGGTGCGCAGTCTGCACGATATTGCTTTGTGAGGCTTTGCGTCAGTTCTGATGAGCTATGTAGCAAGGCTTTGCAAGGCTTTACATTGCTCTACCTTGTTCCGATCAAGCTGGCAGCGGTGTGGCTAGGCTTTGAGGGGTTTTGCATTGCTTGGTGTTGATTTTGATGAGGCTGACAGCTGTGCAGTGAGATTTAGTGGGAGTTTGCGTAGCTTCATGCTGCTTCGCGGCGGTTCTGATGGGGACCACAGCTGGGCTGGCAGAGCACCTTTATCCCCACTTCCAAGGGTCCAAGACTGAGGAGGCACCCCTTGTGGGGTTATGACTCACAGCAGGCAGAGTCCATGTGCAGGGTTCAAGATGATTAAAGCCTTTTCTGTCCTCAAGCCTCTGATCAGGAGAGCAGCTAACTAGCCCTTGGCGTTACTCTTGTGGTCCTGGGTTGAAGGTGCAGGGCCAGTCCTTATTACTAAGGCAGCAGCACATCAGAGCAGCAGGGCAGAAGAGCAGCAGAGCAGACCTACCTCTGAGTCTTCCACAGGTCCAAAAGTGACCTGAAGCGTGGGTGTGAGGGTCCCCTTTTAAAACCTGATGGCCACTTTGAAGTAGGAGAAGATTCTAGAGGGTTTCCCTTCCAGAAGTGCGTGTAATTTCCTTCCTTCCTGCCCTGTTCCCATACTGTCTGCAAACACAATAGGCTAGTGTAAAGTTCTTTGATTGGAGGCAGGGAACACCCCATTGATTTGCAAGTAGGACTATGCCCAGTTCCGCCTTCCATTCGGCCTGAGATGGTCCATCTAGGCACACCTAATCCCTCTGTTGAGTGACTGAGAGAAGTATACAAAAGTCAACTGCCAACTACAGCCAGTCATGTGACCCAGGAACATGCTACAGGGCCCAAATTGTCTGGACAGCAAAATTCTAACTTTCTAAAAATAGCTTTGAAAAAAGGCATATGACATAGCACCCCAATCTGTCGCACTGCTAACTGCAGTAATTTGTCCTCACAATAGGCCATTCCTTATGTAGTGATCATATTATTATTTAAAAGTAAACCGATAATCTTAACCAGGCTTCATTCCAACGTTCATCTGACATTTCAAGAATTGTGACTTAAAATCTGACTTTAGCATTAAAGAGGATTTTAAATTACACACCTGCTCCTAATCAACGATTAGCACTTATTTAATGTAATGAGTAACCCACTGTTATCATATGAGAGAAGAAGGCCTCACAAAATTGAACAGTGAAAAGTGAAAAATTAATCCAAGAGTTTTTCAATCTTTGTGAGCGTAGTACCCCAGGACATTAGAGCGTTCAGGGCATCCTGGCCCCTCCCAGCTCTCCTGCTACCAGTAATAACTAATTTCCATGAATGCAGTCAATGTGCATCTGAGGACTAATTATGACCCTCCTCAGGACTTCTAGTCTGGAGGCCAGTCAACCAGCCCTTGGAGTCACTCTGGGGACCTGGTCAACATGCAGGGCCAGTCCTTCTTGCCAAGGCAAGAGGGCAGCAGGTCAGCATAGCAGGGCAACAGTCCTTCAGAGCAGAAGTCAAGCAGAGCAGCCGTCCTTTCAGCAGCACAGCAGTAATTCTTCCTGGCAGAGTATCCACATGTTCTCTAATAAAAGAGAGAGGGACCCCAAAACCAAAGGGATAGGGTTCCAAAATTGGCGCAAGTCAGAAAGAAATTCCCTTTGGGCGAATTTACAATAGTACGTAGGTACTCACAAACATACAATAAGCTACCAACACCTCACATATCACAAGGAAGCAATGTAAACAGGTGAAAATTACAATATATGTGAAAACACTCTGGCAAAAATACAGTATTAAAACAATTTATTGAACATACATTACATCAATTAAAAGCTAAAAATTGGGAAACACATACAGGACGGTACAATAATCAATAAAAACAACATTCCAATAAAAAGGAGTTCACAGGGAAAAAGGATTAAACCCAAACAAACAACATTAATTTTGAATTTCTCCTTAATTTATAATCCCAGATTAGCTCCTTGGGCGTCGACGCGTTTCGGCGGTACAGTCAATTTAATCCGCCTTCATCAGGACAGTGTATAAACAATGTTTCCCAAACATTTTCTGAAATTTAAATAAGATCAATCTTAGGCATAGTTAATAGGCACAATGGATCTAATTAAATGACAGAAATTTAAAGCCAAAATTCCTTAAAAAACGTAATGTTTCCAACTCTCTCTATACAGACACATATAAACATTGCTTCCAGTACACAGAGAAACATGCAACATAATCACATAAATGTTACATAATCACATAAACATTACATAATCACATAAATATTTGGTTACTACATATGTAGCCTAATCCCATAAGTTCATTACATTGTAGAAATAGGTTCATTGCATTGTAGAAATAGGTTCATCATATCTGGAAATATTTTCAGGAACCCTTCTATTATTACCCAGATTGGGAACCAGGAACATATGTTTTTCCATTGGTTGGCGAAAGCACTAGATCATACTAAGACAGAGGTGGCAAGAACGGCAAGCAGTAATACATCACCTACCTCATGCAGAAGATAGATATGACAGTGTATCATAAGGGGTTTTCAGCCTCCTTATCTTTAAGTAGAGATTTTCATCCAGCGAATAATCCTCTGTATCTGTTCTGAATACCTAGTTATGAGAGGGATGAACATCCTATTTAATTTGTTTCAAGGATAGATATTTCCCTATTTTTCGGCCATAACAAATAGTTTGTCGATGTACCACAGTGGCAAGTATCAAATCTAACTTACAGCAGCTATTTATCAATACATATCCACTTATGGGTATGTTAAAACAGCGAAAACTCTCTCTTATCCGCCGTGTTTTATAGGTTGTGTATTATATGAGTGAGCCTATTTCTATTGAGACTCATACATATAGAGGCAAAAAACGTCATTGTATATCCCTCAAAATAGAGGAAGAAATGGGAAGCGTACCAATACTATTGCTACCTGCCAAACAAATCAAGGTATAGCGAAAGGCATGGCGATATTGTTACTAAGATAGGTCTTGCATCAGGAATTCGCTATTTTCCCTTTTATACTTACTCTTAAAATTCAATGAAAGCACGCACTTATTCTCATTCAATGTCGGAAAAGCATCGAGCTAGGTGACTGGAAGCTGAAAGTGAAAACATGCCGTTACTGGCTGAATACCACCCAGATGGCAACTGCTAATGTATACACATTCATGCGATATACTCACAGAAAGTTAACACGGCTGCGTCAAAAGCACGCGGTAATTGTATAATAGGTTCCGACTTCTGCTTCTCAATAGAGCGTTTTCAGGAATCGGTAACCGTGCAAAGAAGGGTTCAAAGTTCCAATCCCAGGATACTCGCTACCCGCAGAAAATATCTCTCTGTGTGGGCCCTGCATAGTATGACAAATCGAAAACGACTTTGTCACGAGCGTACCCTTCTCGTGATGGCGCGTATCAATAAGTGCCCCCCATTCTGTTCAGTTAAGTTACCTTCTGTATCTCGGTCATATACGTCCCGCGTATTGATCCACTCGTCTTCCCGGCTAACAAACTCTCTGGGAGACGCGCGGTTTTAAATACCGGCAAAACGCGGGTCTTTGTTGATGACGATTGCGGAAATAATAGAGCGGGTAAAAAAGACTACCCGTAATATTAGCCGCGTCGGTAGTTGAAAGTGGTGAAGATGTACTTAACCATCAATCTCTAAGAACCTGGTGTAAGAGATAAAATGGTGCACTAAATTAGCACAGAATAGTTCTCTTACTTCGAGGATATAATTATTCCAATAATGTTGATATGTTAGTATAGACCATCAGAGAAAATAAATAAAGTTGCTTAAGTCAGAGGGTCGATATTGTCTAACTGCTAATACCCAAAGATAGCTCATTATACGGAAGGTGGAGAGAGTTATATTAGCCTTCCAATGTATACGAGTCTAAATATTCTATCTGTGGCATGGACTCAAAATGAATGGACACCCAGTTATTAGCACAATTCCTATCTATCTGCGGTATATTTGTTATCAGGGATGCTTTAAACAAAGCAGCCCGATACATTATATACCTTGGGTGCACATTTCTGAAGGCTGGTATTCTAGAATCTGGGCACCATAAGCCCAGTTCTTAAGGTGGTTCATCAGGTTGCAGCAAATTAGGCCCTGTACTAAAAATAGGGGCATGTGCATATTCTATATAGCTCCGATAATGCGATCCCATTCTTCTCTCGAGTTCAAGCCCCTCTTAACTGTGTCGAGGTAGGAGATGTACCACTGCTCTCTTTCTTTTCTCCTTGAAACCATATTGCCACCTCTTTTACCTATTTTAATTTTTTCCATAATGAACCAGCCAAATTCCGATTCTTTATGGCCCTTTTCTAGGAAATGGGCAACAATGGGGGCAGTTATTTTCTTCGTTTTAATGGCTGATCTGTGTTCCTGGAGTCTGGTTCGTACCTCTCTCCCAGTTTCTCCAACATAGCAAAGGCCGCAAGGGCACTGAAGCAAATAAATGACGTTTTTACTTTTACAATTATTATGGGTCTTACAAGTTATTTTCTTGGAGTTACATACAATCTCAGACCCCATAATACATTGGGTACAGATGTTACAGTTGCCACATTTGGTTGTACCAATAACTTTAATGCCATCAATTGTCCGTTGTTTATCCTCTGGTTCCTCTTTATAGGTATGAACCAGCAGATCACGAAGATTTTTGTTTTTTTTAAAAGCAAATCGAGGTTTCTCTAGTGCTAGCTCTTCTTCATGATTCAAGATGTGCCAGTGCCTGTTCACAATGTTTTTTATTTGATTACTCATAGTCGAAAACTTGCTGACAAAGACAACTTTATTGAGGGGCTCCTTCTCTTTGGGAGTATTACGGATCAAAACATCCCGGTCATAGAACCGTGCTCTTTTCATAGAGTTAGAGAGAAGTTTTTTTGGGTACCCCCTATCTTTAAATTTCAGTCTGAGATCTTCAGCATGTTTGTAGTAATCGTTTAAATCAGAACAATTTCTACGGAGGCGAAGAAACTGGCTGAAGGGGATGCTTTCCCTTTGTGATTTTGGGTGGAAGCTGGAAAATTCCAACAGAGTGTTTTTAGCCATTGGCTTGGTAAATATTTCTACTGCCAAGGCTCCATTGCAGTTCTTGATGCAGATATCAAGGAATTCAACCTTGCTGGTACTATAGGATGAGGTAAATTTTAGATTTGGATCTCCTAAGTTTATCCAAAGAAGAAATTCATCAAGTAATTCGATTGGCCCTTCCCATATAAAGAAAATGTCGTCTATGTAGCGGTACCAGCCCGCTACATTTTCGAAAAAAGGGGCCAATTCGTTATTAATGTGTATGTTTTCAAAATTACCTACATATAAACAGGCCAGACTGGGGGCACAGGTGGCCCCCATACTGGTCCCCTTGAGCTGTTTATAGTAATCATTTTTATTTTTATTGGAATGTTGTTTTTATTGATTATTGTACCCTCCTGTATGTGTTTCCCAATTTTTAGCTTTTAATTGATGTAATGTATGTTCAATAAATTGTTTTAATACTGTATTTTTGCCAGAGTGTTTTCACATATATTGTAATTTTCACCTGTTTACATTGCTTCCTTGTGATATGTGAGGTGTTGGTAGCTTATTGTATGTTTGTGAGTACCTACGTACTATTGTAAATTCGCCCAAAGGGAATTTCTTTCTGACTAGAGTATCCACATGCCCAGAAGTGTATTGAAGAGTTTGAAGCCTTCTTTGGAAGTGGGAACAAGCTTCTAGAGGTTTCCCTTTGAAGTCCACAGGCTTCTTGCTTTCGCTGCCGTGGCGACAGACAAGACAGGGGATATGCAGCCCTTTGTCGGGAGGCAAGACACAGTCTATTCAAGTGTAAGTGGGGCTGTGCCCAGCTCCGCTCGCCCATCCTGTCAGTGATGGTCCATTTAGGCACACCTCAGCTCTCTATTGTGTGTATCTGTTCAGAACTCAGCTCCACCCAGTCATGTGAAATAGAGTATGGTAGGAAAAAGCCAATTTTCTAAAGGGTTTTACATATATAAGGGCAATGTACCCTTGTTGGCTTGAGTATTTAAAATTAAACAGGTAATGGTGCCTACAAGGGATTTCAATTTGAAGAATTATATTTTAATTATAATTGTTTTAACCTCCCTTCTGGGAAATAGAGTAAATATCGATATCTATCTTTTTACATTCCATAGCTTCGACATCTCTCAGCTCTCATTCTTCAAATTGGAAGACATTGATTATCACAAATCAGTCATTGACTCAATAACTAGGCAGTCTTGCATCTTCACACGAATTTTCAGTCCTGAAGATGGTCTCACAAATATATTACAACAGAGACCGAAACGTTGACGCTTAGCCCAATTTTCCTCTTAGTTATTGTTAAATTTAATTTCAGAGATCTAGTTACTATGTGGAGGACATACTCTATATATGGCATCATAGGAAGTGGGTATCCATACATTGATGACTGTCTAACCTCCATGGTTAATACCTGACATATCTGTTGTAATGTTGGTGAAGGTTTTGTTGTGAAGCCCTAATTTTATTTATTTTAATATAAACTCAATGAGAAGATATACAACCATCTAATGTTATGTTATGTTAATTTTATTTATATGGCGCATTAATGCCCTGAGGGGTCTAAGCGCTGTTTCTTTCAGCGAATGTAGATAAAACACTTCTGGATGAGTTACCCTGATTTTAACAACCAGGTCTTAAAAGCCTTTCTGAAAGATAGAAGACTTGGTTTATTCTTTATCCCCAGAAAGAGTGTATTTCATAGTTTAGTTGCTTCCATCACAATGCTCCTCCTGCCCCATCATGTTATTTTTAAACTGGGCTGTATCAACAGATTTGCAGTAGCTGATCGAAGTTTCCTAGCTGGAGCATACTGCTGGAAACTGTGACTCAGAAAGGCTGGACCCAGAATATGGATTGCCTTGTAGGTTAGGCAGAGGCCCTTAAAAGTTATTCTTTGTTTAATGGGGAGCCAGTGTAGTTCTTTCAGATTTTGAGTCACTGAGCAAAATTTGGGGATTTTCAAAAGGAGTCTTGCTGCGGTATTTTGTAAAACCTGAAGTTTATTTAGATTGTATTTAGGAGTAGTCAGAAGCAAACTGTTACAGTAATCTATTTTTGATAGAGTTAATGCTGTAGCTAGGTTTTTTTGCAGGTTACCCATTATGAAAGGCAGGACCTTTTTAATTATTCTGAGAGTGTTGAATGTGGAGGAGGTGAGTGTATTTACGTGATCTGTAAAATTAAATTTGGAATTGATAATTACTCCTAAATGTTGTGCTTTATCCACTGGGGTGGGGATTTGACCCATTGTAGTTGGCCATACCGCAGGGCCCCAGAAATGTAGTTCATTGCCAAACAGTAGTACCTCAGTTTTTTCTGAGTTTAATTTAAGCCAATTTTTATCCGTACAATTTTGGACAGCGCTCATGCAGTTAAGAAATCTGTTTCCAGTGCAACAACGTTTTTCTCTATGGAGACGACAATTTGGGTGTCGACAGCATAGGACGTAAGTGAGAAACCAAACTTTCTTATCAGGGCTGCTAATGGGGAAACATAAATGTTAAAAAGAGTAGGGCTAAGCAACAAACCCTGTGGGACTACACAAGGCAGGGAGAGTGAGTGGAAGGAGATATTCTCTAACTTCACAACTTGTCCCAGATAAGATTTAAGCAAATTTCACGCCTGACCTGTGATTCCACATGGCATTAGGCAGTGTAAAAGTAGTTTGTGGTCGACAGTGTCAAAAGCCAGCAAGAGATCAAGCAGGATCAGGGCAGCCCCTTTTCCCTGATCTAGTTTGTACCTGATCTCTTCCGTTGCCTTGAGCAGTGCTGTCTCTGTGCTGTGGCCGGATCGGAAACCGAATTGTGCACTGTCCAAAAGTTTAGGTGTTTCAATAAAGGAAAGCAGTTGTTCGTTCAGGAATTTTTCTGCTATTTTCGCTGATAATGGTAGGCAGGAGATTGGTTGATAGTTGCACGGTTCTTTATGATCAAGAGAAGCTTTTCTCAGAAGAGGGATCGTAACTTCTTTTTTTCCAGATCTTGGGAAGCGTTCCTGTTTCACACATAGTTTGAAAAATACGCATTAATCTAGATGCAGTGATTTCTGCTACTAGTTTTGTCATGTTTAGTGGGCATGGGTCCTCTGGTGATCCCGATGTGGAAGTGTTTAGTCGTTTTATGATGTATTCTGTTTAGGGTGACCAACTGGCATTGGTTCAAATTCAGGACGGTGAGTGTAAAAATTCAGGACAAAGGGTCAAAATTCAGGACACAAATTCAGGACAGGAGGTCAAAATTCAGGACAAAACTTCAGGGCAATTGGATAAGTTTTACAGACACATCAGAGGTCGCGCAATAGTATATAAGTAAGCCCAGCCATATCCAAACATATTCAACCATTTGCAAACCTATCCATCATGTATCCTTCCATCTATCCTTTCACTCATCCATCCCTTCATCCAACCTTTATCCGTACATCCACCCTTTCACCCTAGCCATCTGTACACTCATACATCCACTCTTCTACCCATCCATCCATTCACTCATCCATCCCTCCATCCACCCTTTCACTCATCCATCCATTTTCCATCCATCCACCCTTTCACCCTATCCATCTGTACACTCCTTCATCCACTCTTCTACCCATCATCCATTCACTCATCCATCCAGCCATTTACCCTTTCACCCATCCAGCCATCCTTTCACTTACTCATCCATCCACTCAGTCACTCATCCTCCCTCCCATCCACCCTTTCAGTCATCCATCCATCCTCCCTTTCTCTCTCCATCGACCCTTTCACTTAGCCATCCTTCCTTCCATCCATCCACCCACCCATCCATCCATCTACTCATCCACTCATGAATCCATCCATTGACCCTATCACTCATCCATCCTCTCTCATCCATTTATCCTTTCACTCCTTCACTCATCTATTCATCCTTTAGTCCATCTACCATCCCTTTCACTCACTCATCCATCCTTACATCCACCCTTTCACTCATCCGTCCATTCACCCTTGCACTTAACAATTCATCAATCCATCCATCTTTTCACTCATCCATTCACCCACCCACTCATCCATCCACCCTTTTACCCATCCAGCTACCCTTCCACCCATACATCCAGCTATTTACCCTTTCTCCCTTCCATCCTTCCACCACTCACTCATCAATCCACCCATCCTCTTTTATTATCCATCTATTCAGTCTTTCATTCATCCATTCACTCTTTTACTAATTCATCCAGCCATCCACCCATCCCTTCACTTACTCACTCGCCCACCTTTTCATATTAATTTTGAGCTGAGCCTTTTTGAGCTGCAGGAGCCATTCCTGGACTGGGACAGAAGCCACCCAGGGCAGAGACAGGATCCACCACAGATGGGGGGGTGAGGGACAGGAGCCATCACTGGGGGAGGGTAGGCAGGAGGGGGACCAGGATCCACCAGGGTGGGCACAGGGATGGGCATGCGGTATTCTAGTATCATCTTGGTCTCTTCCAGGGTGGGGTAGGGCTCCTCACCCCCTCCTGGACAAGACAATGAGAAGTCAGTCTCTCTTTCCAAAGTGTTACTTTTGTCATCCCCCACTGTGATGTACAGTACTTAAAGGAGATACTCCAAGAGAACTAATTTAACAGATTGTCCTCCATACTTTGTTAATCAGTGTGGGTGCGATTGTGCCATTTCTTAATTTTATTATATTAAATACTTCATGTTTGAAGAATCGATGTTTGTTTACAATTTAGAGACCGTAATTAAGCTCTGTGCTGTGAAGAGAACCACGTGCTGCCTCTGTGTAATCCAGACCGGTTGTAGGATGTTTGGGGCCCTGAGCAGAAAGGGAATGTCTCACACAAATTGCAGAGCCATGACGCATTCAGGGCTGTTTGCATCTGAATAGATGCCCCTGAAGCTGCTGCCCCTCCCTCTCGATCACCTTCAAGCACCTCTTAACAGCTCATCAAGGGCTGGAGGTGTGAGGGATGGGGGCTGCAGCTTCAAGAGCAGGGGCATCTATTCAGATGCAAACAGCGCTGAATGTGTCATGTCAAGTCAAGAAGGGAGGTGGGTGGAAGCTGTGCCTGTTGTAAGGAGGTGTGACCAGTGCACGGTTAAAATTACGGACAAATGGCGTCCGTTAAAGAATCTTTCACGGACAACGGACAGACGGCCGAAATTACGGACTGTCCGTGAAATTTACGGACGGTTGGTCACCCTAATTCTGTTGCTGGAGGGCTAAATTCATTCAAAGGTTTGATTGTATTAGGGTAATGATCTCTCTCTGTTCCTGGTGTTGGCATCATGCAAGGTTGATCATCTGAGAAGTTTTTATATATTGTGTCTACTTTCTCTAAGAAGAAATCTTCTAGTGCATTACAAAAAGACTGATTGCCATTCATGGATTTGGTCCTGTGATTGGTTGTTAGTTCAGTCACTGAAGGAAAGAGTTCTTTGGTTGCGTTTTTTGCGCCCTCGATCTTATTTTTAAATATGCTACTTTGGCTCTCATAATACTGTCGTTATATACTGCTCTTAGCTGTTAATATTTTTTTTTTTCTTCCTCCTTGTATGAACCTCTCCATTTTCTTTCCTGTTTCCTGCAATTTTGCTTACATTTCCTGAGCTCTAGGGAGAACCACGGAGCTTATGGATTTTGCTGTTTAAAGATATTATTTTAACAGGTGAAATGAAATGAAAATGTGTTTTGTAGAGCGCAAAAAGTTGCCCGGAGGCGTCCTAGCGCTTTGACTATATGGTGCTCTGTTCAGTGAGGAAGAAATGCAGGAAAAGGCAGGGACCTATTTATTGAACAAGAAAGTTTTCAGCTGTTTCCTGAAGGATGATAGATCTGGGTTGGATCTAAGGTCAAGAGGAAGGGTATTCCACAGCCTAGCTGCGTTCAAGGAGAACGAACGTCCTCCCGCTCTTAATCTTCTAACCTTTGGAAAAGCTGCCAGAAAAGCATTAGCTGAGCGTAGATGCCTGCCGGGAAAGTACGGGGTAATTAAAGGAATATTAATTGCAGGCCCAGTTTCCCAAAAGGACTCATGGGCGATGCAAAGGGACTTAAAACTGATCCTATCTCGAACCAGAAGCCAGTGTAGGCTTCTCAAGCCTGATCTGGCAGAAAGTCTGCGTGGAATTTCCAATAGTGTGCGAGCTGCACAGTTTTGGATATTCTGTAGCTTCCGTAGTGTTGACTCAGGAGCTCCAAGATAAAGGGAGTTTCCGTAATACAGCCTCGAATGGATCAGTCCCTGTACGACAATTTGTTTTGCTTTGAATGGTATCAGAGGGAGAATCTTCGTTTATAATTCTAAGAAGATCAAAGCAGGTGGCCGCTAGCTTAACAGCTTGAGTGTCCATCTTCAAAGACCTATCCAGCCATATGCCTAGGCTCTTTATGGCTTCTTTAGGTATTGGAGGTGGACCTAAGCAGACAGGCCAGATTGATTCTATTGAGGCAGGAGCCTATCGCCCCAGTAGCATGAGCTCTGTCTTGTCCCCGTTAAGTTTGAGACAAGACCGTGTCATCCAGTCTCTGACTTCGCTCAGACAGCCCGGCAAGTCTACCCTGGCTGAGGGATCCTCGACCTGCGCCAGGGAGACCACCAGCTGAGTATCGTCCGCATAGGTAACGATCTTGATACCAAATGGGTGGACGATCTCAGCCAGCGGCCGCATATAGACGTTAAATAACGTCGGGCTGAGGGAGGAGCCCTGTGGGACCCCACAGCCGAGAGATCTACTTGTGGCGATGGAATTTGCCTCAAAAACCTGAAAGGTTCTGTCACTCAGAAATGACTTAAGCCATTTCAG